>NC_140339.1:29190278-29927778 GCF_963514085.1 Chelon labrosus | reverse complement strand
TGCATCACACTCCTCTGACACATTTTTTTCTCTTTAAATGCACTCTGCAGATGTCAGCCACCTCGCCTGCTTGCGACAAAGAGAGAAAGAGGCAGGAGAAAGATAGTCAGTGAGGAAAAAGGGGAAAAAGAAATACAACGCCAAAGCCTCTCTCTGTTTCTCCACTTTATGAGAAGTTTCACGGTGGTGCTGGGGGGGTGGGGAGGGGGGAGGGGGGGGTGCTCAGGTTACAGCCCCATGTTAAGGCTATTTGTCTAGGTTTGACTGTTTTATTTGAAATACTAGTATCTCTGTTGCCAAATAGGACTGTGATTGATATTGCTGCGCCCCCATCACCGCTTGCCTGCCCACATCCAGCAGTCGCTTCTCTTTCCTTTTCTTTTTTCTTTTTCCTCAATGAACTCTTATTCTTTGTAACTCAGCCAGGGAATGCAAAGGGCTTGAAATAAAAGGAGGAGCGAGCCATGTGAAGAAAGAGAGAGAAAACAGGAGAAACTGTGAAGGAAAATCAGGGCAACCTTGCTTCCGCACATCAAACAGTTTCACCCAATATCTGGTGCAGGTTTGAGAGCGTGTGTGTGTGTGTGTGTGTGTGCACTTGCATATTAGACTTTGCGCCGATGTGGCGTGTGTGCGTGTGCATTTAAGCATCTGTGTGGATGCATGTATAGTATGTTTGCTGCGGGTACTCTGAGGTTTCCAGAAACCAGAAGAGGAGAGCAGCAAGTAGACGAGCACCGTCTCCTTGCCAAACAGTCGATTTCCCCCTCTCATCGTCCGCGCCATACATCACAGACCCACCCTTCTCTCTTGACACAATGACGTGTGTCATTTATCAAACAGGACCTTGCCAGGGCCTCACATGTGTGTGTAGGAGTGCATAGTGTTGTGTGCATACACATTTGTGTGTGTATATAAGCACACGTGTGTGTTTCAGTCTGTAGGGCAGTATTTCCTTCTCTCTCTGAGGTCCTCCAGTGAAGAAGGTAGGGAGTGAGGGATGGGGAGTGAGACAGAGAGAGAGAGAAACAGAGAGAGTGATTACTGGTTGAAGTGAATGTTAGAAGTTGGGGGAGTAGAGGAAAGAATCGGCTAGACTCGTTTCACTTATATTGTGGTCCTACTACTTTTCTTACCCCTTTCGGGATAAAAAGTGTTGAGTGTGTATGTGTATGTGTGTGATATTGATACAGCAACTTTAAACAGTATTTTACACGCAATTACTCACATTTCACATCATAAAAAAGTATAGATTGTAAACCATGCCTTCATTAATCTCTTTGATTCGTGTGCAGGCATGCGTTTGTGTTTGTGTGTCAATAACAATCTGTGTATGTCTCTCTCTCATGCTCATGTGTCTTGGGGCTGCTTGCAGGCGTGTATCAGTCATGATGTCTTATCTAACGGACACACACGCACGCACACACAAACTCACAACCGCTTGCAAGTCTCTCCCATGGGCTTGGGTAGTGCAGTCTCTCACTCTCTCTTCACTTTTCCCTGATTCAAAGGGAGGCCTTATAGAAGATGGATGCTCCTTAAAAAAAGAGCCTGTTGATGGATATGAATCTGGCCCCGCCATTCATCACTGCTATATTATTTAGACTGGATCGCTACAGAGCTGTAACCTGAGCTACAGCAACGAGCGTGTGTGTGTGAGGAGATGGCAGGTGAAGGGGGGGGCGATGTGGCTGGGTGGACAGTTGGGATTTTAACAAAGAGAGAAGCTGAATTACAGGGAAGTGACGGGGAAAAGGTGACTATGAAGCGAGTAAAACATAATAGAGAGGTTACCAGAGATCAATATGGGTGAAAGAAGGTCAAAGGTTGGAATTGATGACGCAAGTTCACAAAACTCTTCTACCTGTTTTTTCCCAAATTACAGAAAAGCATTTTCAGTGAAGATGTATATAAGAACCTCCACCAGCCTAAGTCAGTTTGCAAGTCTTCAGGAGTACTAATGTGTTGTGAACAAAACGGTGTAATGCCATTATGGATCCAGTGGAGCTGTACAAAGCTTTAGCTGATGTGACTTGATTCAGTGGTTGTGAGACCTGCTTACAACAAGACTAAAAATGACAATAGAGTTAGAAAGGTCTGAACTGACCAGACCTCTGTAACCCGCTCCTCAAGGAAGCAACCATAGCTGCTTCTGTTTTAAAACACTCAAATCGATGACTTAATCATCAGTGCTCATGTTGTAATTACGAGTGAAGTAGGTGCAGAGTAATGATAACAAAGAAAAATGCATTTAATAATAATTATTTCTGGTTCTGCTTCGTGGATCCTTTTTTCTAACTGTCCATGGTTGGTGGAGCAATGTTATTGGTGCAAATTGGTATATTGGCAACGGTGATGTGGCCATAATGGTTTGAAACTACTTTTAATTTTTACTTCGGTTAATAAAGACAATTCTGATAATAGAAACAATTTGTTGTATGTAACAAGAAGAGGTTGTGCTTCAACAATAAACTCTTCTATGGAGGGCTAAATCAAAAATAAGTGCCTTTAAAAATAAAACAATATATAAAAGCACATCTCAAACCTGTCTTGTTTCTTGCAGCCTGTTTGGTTAAGTCTTTATCATGGACATTTGTTTGATTGTATTTGGGAAATGAATTTTACAGTTAGCCAGTGTCACATGACCAACACTTAAGAGTGTGGCCACAGGTCAACTTCACCTAAATATTTACTCTAAAAATCTAGTTTAGTCTAATCTAATCTAATCTAAATAGTCAATGTATGGCATCAGAGTAATTACAGACTAATGCGTAATGGTCATGATGGAGGCCATGCACCAAAACGTATCGCTGCAATAAGTAAGATGTAATGGCACTGGAAAAAAAAATATAAAATATAGCTTTAAAAAAATTCCATGACATTTTGTTACTTGTTGTTATTGTCAGGTACAGAAGGGTTGGGATCAATAAGAATGTGATTTCCACTTAATGTAAGTTGCTTACTAAACATGTGTCTTCCTTGTCTACCATTCGCCTTTTAACAAATTCCTTGGACTCCCACCAGTCAGTTAGAATTAAACAAGACTTTTGAATGAGAGATGAAATGCTTTCAAGACATTTTCCCGTGTCTGTTTTTTCTTCTTTTTCAGTTCAAGTGTTTTTTTTCATAGCCAGATTTTATTCTCAGTACCAAATTAACTGTTGATCTAACTTGATCTATAGGAATTAAGCAACATATAGAATAAAAGAAGAAAAACTCACTTGTGCAAACATCTTGGTTGGTTCAAGATAAAAGAAAACTCCTCTTGACCCTTTTGGAGTCAAAAGGACCTGTCTTGTCATTGTTAATCAATGATAATCAATTCTTGTTAGTGTATGTATGCTTACACTACTGTCTTACTGTCTTGCCATTATGACTGAGGAGACTGAGCGATGTGTTCATTTTCTTATTGTGTTCCATTTGAATATTAAAATAACTAATGCTGTTACACGTATTAAAATTGGGCATGTCAGACAATATACGGTTTTAAACTGATAAATTAAAGTAGTGCAATAGTAACTAAGATAGAAATTGTACAGATTATCAGATAATCTGTACAATTATCTGATAATCTGTACAATGGAATTGCTATGGAAGCAAAAGCTGAACTCCTGATTATACAGATATTAACAATTCTGCATGTACATGTTGTCTGTAATTCTGTCTGAGTTGCTTGTGACAGCATGTGAGTGTGTGGACACAGTCGTCGGATAGATGGCCCAGATCAGACACGTTAAACTCAAGGCCACATCCAGCCTGTGGGTATTTTGCTTGAGCATCCATTGATACCACAAATCCCAGACTGCATTGCAATAGCTGAACTTTTGGCATCAGGCAGGTACGTCAATCAGCTCCCCTTCCCAACTTTAATGACAAACTCATCAGAGTCTCATGGTTGCCTCAGCAACCATTTAGCATATTGGTAGAGTCCGGCAGCGCGACGCTAAAGGAGCTACTCAGTCCATACGGTTGACCCATAAAAGTTCAAGCTACAAGCGTTAGAGCACTAAATACTAATATGTGTTAATGGAGGTTCTTACACAATGTAAAGCTGTACCAGTTAGCAGACAAATGACACCACTACAGCTAAACACCAGTAGGTTAACATACACACTAACATACAGACACACTGAAAGTGTCTGTTAGCTAAATAACAGCAGCGTGTTTATCACGGCATTAGCATGCTAACCCTGTGGTTAGCTCCGCTCTCCACCGTATAGTAACCACCACGTTAGCTAGTCTGGTTTTATTCTAACATCAGGTCAATGTGTCGATGACAGCGAATTCAGACACATACAAATAATGTTAGGAAACCATACTGTGGACTGTTAATCTCACAATGCCTTATGAAAAAATAGTGTTGTATTGCCCCAGTTGGTTAAATAATGTTTTGGACAACCACAAGTTTTATTCTAAATTCTTTATTATGGCTTGGAAAAAAAGGTTAAAGGTTACAACTGAAAATACAAATTGTGTCTCATTTTAAATAAATATCCATTCTGGTTGGCTTGTGCTTTGGAGTCAGTTCTTAATTTTGGCCCCCTCTCTGATTGAGTTTGACACCACTGGCCTAGATCATTACTGGGAAGACCTTGGGGCTTGTATGGAAATAACGCATAATTGGCCAGAACCACATATGTAGTTGTAACCTCTTTCAAAACTTTTACACATACACATACACATACACAGTCACAGATTTGACACCGTCATAAATGCAGCATCGCCCTCTTAAGCAGACAGGGGAGTGAATGTTATAGATTCTGTTTTTGTAACTGGTGGTCAGAATTGATTTCAATCAATCACTGTTGTTTGATGCATATTTTCTTTTCTTTTAATTACCCCTGCAAACTATTCTCATAGTCAGATATAGCAGACTTTTAATCATTTCTATAATTATAATTTTATTTTTGTTTTGCCATGGACTCTTTATGGATTTCCTGACGTACCCTTTAGCAGTTCTTGTGGATGTTAATCTTGGTTAAAACAGGAAATAAAACCACCACTGCGAACTGTGACTATTTAAATCAGAACACTTACATTCTGGGATTTTCAGTATGCTCCCACCTTCCCGTCCCGCCTTGCTTCCCCTCCATCTCTCCCACTGTTCCCAGGTTTCTATAGAGGCAAGGCAGACGTAGTGATTTATTGTGGCCATCCATCTCTCCAACTCATCCATCACTGGCCGGTTGCTAGGCGATCATGGCAGCAGCTGTTTGCTTTTGAGTTCGACAGAGGGGCCGTCAGTCAGCGGCGGCAGGTGAAAAACATTACCAATGCGCCGTTGTCACGCAGAATAATTAATCAAAGGCGGGAAAGATAATTAAAAAGATATGACCCTTGCCGGTACATGGTCCTGGGTTTGCCCAGGAAAAGAGCGGGAGGAGGGGAGGATGAATAAAAAAAAGAGTAAGGTTTGACGAATAGGACTCATTCACTGCTTCATTGCAGTATCAGACTCAAACGGTTCTAGTGTCTTTACGGTACTTCCTTGTTCCTAACAATCTTGTATCTGACCCCTCCCCTCCTTCTCTGAAACACTCATCCCAGACGTGGAAGAGTAGAATGAGTGAGTGCTGATAAAACAGGCTCTCCTGTTAATCAGTGGCATTGCTCTAATTAATTAGGAGGAGATGGGCTGGAAAAACAAGAGAAAGGATTTAGAAAAAAAAGGACTGGTAGAGGGAATGAAAGTACTCTTGAAACTAGTATGGATTCATCACCTACAGTCGCACTTGTGTGGCTATATGTAGAAACCAGACGGAGTGATAACATCCCAGTGTTTCAAATATTGCTTCTTTTTGGCAGAGCGAATAAGAGGCCAGAATCATGTGACAGAAGTTTGGTAATTATTTTAGCAGGGTAAACTAATGAGTCACCAGTATGCATCGTGAGAAGTGCTCGATGAAGGACTGATTTTAAACTTATATTATTATTATTATTATTATTTTTATTACGACGGTTTTATTAAACGCAACTGAACTTTTGATCTCAGAATCCCTTGGGCAACATTGTGTGGTGGACTTTTAATAGTTAGCATTAGTTTAATAGCTATACTTTTCTAAAACCCAGAACCAGCTTTTCTAAAAGTACTGTATGGTGGTCACTGGTTAAAAGTTTTAGAGATATTTCATCATAGGTTAATGGTCACGTTTGTTATTGTTAGGAATCATGTCAGTTCATGGACCATATGATTCTTATTCACTTTTTGGGTCACATTTTTAAATTAATTGAATATGATGATTTATATTGGGGGAGGTGAAATAATATAACTACATATGCAGTACTTATAAATACTGCAACTAATGCCACATATGCATTGCACTTTCATTGCAAACTTTCATACATGCTTTTACATCCCTGTTGAACAATCAGACAGGATCCCTAGCTCTCTCCTCTTTGTCACATCTTTGATCTTCCATTCTGGGTTCTCCTGTGTTTTGACATCCCCCATTTTCCCACCACCATTTATTATCTGCAGTTTATACAGAGCTAGCACACCGGTGGAACCAAACATTCTGTACACACAACCAGCTATGCTTTGAGACATAACAACAGCATGGGAGAGAAACAAACTGATGGAGAGAAAGAGACAGATAGACTAACAGGAAGACACAAAGGGGTTGTTTTGTACTTCACATACTGGACTCAGTTTAGGATGTCAGAAATCATTTTGCAGACATAGCAGATCATGATTTTTTTTTACATGGTACATACAATCGAACAAGATTACCAAAAAGATGATGTTCTTCTTACATGAACATGTTTCGTGGAACTTAGGTATGGGGTTTTCTTGTACATGAGGATTAGTGAATTTTGTTGTCACGTCGGCATCTGTACTCTTCGAGTAAATAATGTGTAGTACGTGTTTTATTGAAGCTTCTTTGGTCATTTTTTTTTTGCAACGCTGCTGCCAAGGCTCCTGGCTACATTCGATCCTAGCACGCTGTACCGGATTGGCTACTGCTATTCACTATCCGCTGGGGATAATTTCACTTTGCAGCTAAATAGTCAGTTGTAGGAGGCATGCTTAGCAATGCCGTACATATAAAAGGTTTTGCTAATGTCATCATCCCTGGCCCTGACCATTAAAATTAAAACCAAAGCTTTTGGTATTGCTGAATAAATGATTAAGACAAAACTGTATCACATACTTCTGCAGTCCCTCCACCAACTTATTTAATGACCAAAAAAGACACCATCAAGATAAACATACTTGAGGAATTTTGGGTAAAGAGTGAAAATGAATGGTAGCTTCATTAAAGGCTATTCTAATGTATTGTGTAGTATGACTAAATACTTGAAAGTAGATACAAATACATAGCTACAGATATGACGGCTTGCCAGACTGATAGGTACTTACCCAGGAAGTTAGAAAGAGAGGGAGAAAGGAAACTATAAAAGTGCACAGAGCAGGGAGACAGGGAAAGCAGCAGAGCAGCAGGGATGGATGCAGTAGACAGAGCATCAGTCAGCATTTAACATTTTGCTTTCTACCTTTTCTGTCACTCTTCCAGGAATGATTTAGCCTCGAGCCTTGCCCCAGGTTATATTCATTCTCACTGAACAATCTTCACCCCTCCCTGAGACACACACACACACAAACGCACACAATTGTATCTCATAACCATCACACGACTCAGCAACAGAAATGAAAGTCTCTGTTTTTATTGAACTACGTGAAAGAATACGGCTATTTGAATGTACAGTGGGACATAATCGCTAGCAATTCACAGATGGAGAAGCGAGCAAAGGAAGGCGGGGTGTGTCGGTGTGTATGTGTGTGTGCGCGCCTTTCATTAGCCCTTATATCCCAGTCAATAGACACTTGATTGGTTAACATGTAACTATTGATTCATTGACCACTATAAGCTTGGGTGTTAACACCTCTCTACAGCACCTCCTGTATTAGTGGAATCTATTCTGAAACACTTTGTACTCATATCTGAACGACTGAAATACGAATACATTTGCAGCTACGCTTTCCTTTACCTCTCATAACCTCTCTGAAGAATCTACTTTAGAGAGGTTAAACCTTGAAGTATTATCTGGTTGTATAAGACCAAGCTCTTGAAACCATTATAAGTGGACATTTGTAAGGTTTCTGCTATGTTCTGAGCATTCCTGAACTCTTATCAGTCATGAAAAAATCAATAACGTGTGTTAAATAAATGTCTTATGTCATATTCACTTGGCTGCAGCTTGAATTGTCATCACATGGCTTAAGCCAAAGCAACCATTACATATCTCAGTCAAGAATTTCAGCGATTAGGATTGATCTCATCAACTCTGAGTTCCAGCATGGGAAACCTGCAAGTAGAGAGAAAGGGAGAAAGAAAAAAAAGCTGTAAAAGTTAAATTCACTGTGTAATGTCATTGAAATTATGGGGCATGTCAAGGCTCTAAGGCTTTAAACGAGGATGTAAATATTTGTATATTAAAATTAATGAGCATTAGCTATGAGATAGTTTTGTTTGGTAGTGCACAAAGCATAAAATTAAAAATACTTCTAGCACTCTTGGAAAGATAGAAGATAGAAGCCCCCCCAAAATTAAGTTCAGCTTTTCAATGAAATGTCTCATCTATCAGCATCTGAAACATCAGTTGCTGCAAAACTAATTATGTAAGTTCTTCATATCGTTTTGATTTGAGCTCATTCAAAGTCCACAAATTGTTTTCTTTGGGGTGCTTTTGCCTTTTTTGAAAATCATGCTTGGTTAAATTACATCAGTTAATGTCTGTTTAGATAAATGTGACCCACTGTTTTTTGTCCAGTGCCTAGGGTGAAACAATTATTTTTTCTCATACACAGATAATGGGTTCAAACATGTGAAAGTTCCTATAACTGTATGCTAAGAGTAGTTTTTATTAAAAGAGCAATATCATCATGGAAATTTGGTGTGTTTAGTTTAAAACAAACACAAGGGTTCAATGCGTGTTTCAACATTTCCAAAAAATAATGTGTGTGTGTGTGTGTGTAAGAGAGAGACAGAGAAATATGGAGAGAGAAAGCTGTCTTCCTGTCAAAGAGGAAACAACGTTAGACATAATCCTGACAAGACACAGTGTTTATGGATTCCTCAGGCCTGATCCAAATGCAGACCAGCACACTCAAACACACACACACACACATGCACACACCCACCAATACATACATGCAAACACACATCTTACTGACAGAGAATGTCTGCAATGTCTGCATGTGTGTGTACTGTGTGCCTGTGTGCGTGTGTGTGTGGGAGTTATGTTGTAAATCACACTAATCAATTGTGGCCTGTGTCAAGGCATGCCAGACATGGTGAACGGTCTGTTTTACATTGGGGGGGCATGTGTGTATGTGTGTGTGCATATTTGTGCGGCTGTCACATGATGTCCTGCACACAGCTGTCACAAATCACAGTTATGTGTCTGCAACACCACAGGTACTCTACTGACTGGGTGTGGGTGTAGGTGTGCGCATGAATGTGAGTGTGCATTAGTTGTACAAGAGTGTAACATTGGAAATGTTCATGACATGATGTGGTGGAGTGGTGAAATGGCTTGATGTAATGTGCTCACATGATCGAAGATGTCACGGATGCATGCATTCAGTGTCAGGAGCACGGTAGAAGTATGGGCTTATGGTCAGGAATCGGACTTTTTGTAGGTTTATTTGGTATAAATAGTTTTTGTATTTAATTTAGCCATTCGGGTGTAATGCCACATATTGCATATTGGAAATTAAGCAAACATTACAGCATTGTTTCTTTTTATTTGACCTTTTTACTGTTAAGAATTGAAAACTTATGGTCAGCAGACATTTATTAGTCTCTGAGCATTTGTTATCTGTCTGTAAAATAAAAATAAAAGTGCTGTTCAGACTCTCTGGACAAAGTCATACAGGCATTTTTGCCAAGAATTCCTTTGAATCCGTAAGATTTAATAAATTAATAAATAACATTTCTGAACATGTAGATATTGGAGTTGAATCTAGACAGGATAGCGTTCAACAGTAATGAGATATTTAGATTTAAAACTTCCTCTGTGGCCCCAAGTAGTATGCCAAAGGCAGAGTAGCCTCTGGTTCATATTTGTTGTACTACAGTTTAAAAAAAAAAAAATGCTTTTCACTGTCGGTTGTCAGTGTATTGCTGCAGACTGAATTAAAAACGGAAAATTCAATTGCAAGACAGAAGGAAATTTTAAAAGCAAGTCTGTGAATCTTTAGCTTTTTCTTCATCTCCTCTTGGATGTACTGTACGTGTGTTTGTATGTGCATGTCTCTGTATAGGCCCTTAGGTTTTGGTTACCATAACAGCAGTCTGAAGTTGTGTGGCTATATAGGTGCATTATTTCTCTACCTGCGGTTGTGGATGTTATATGTTGTGGTTGATCCAATCATATGTGTGTGTGGGTGTCCAGATTTTTGCGCAAACACAACCACATCCACACATCACTGTACCGTTCTGACATTGTTTGTATGACATAAAAGACTTTCTCCATACTTTTTTGTTGGTCTTCAGGCCTAATTACATGATTAAAAATGGCAGTCTGCTTCCTGACATAATTCATCACCGTCTGTGTATTAACCATCCTGCTGGAAATACACACACACACACGGTCCCAGACACAAATCCAGTGCTTTGAAACTGAAAACCAATCTTACTCACATACTTAGGCTCACATTGTACCCCGTGGCCAAGATGAAAGGTGCTGATGGCTTGCAAAGGCCAGATATCAATCATGCGACATATCTGCAGTCAGATGAACATGTTCACAACACACTAACTATGTATTAAACTCAAAGAACAGCCTTGAGTACCTACAGCTCTCAGGTTGCGTTTTAATTGCACACAACTGTAGGAGCGTAGAAAAAGTCAAATAGACGGAAAAGACTGTCTGGTCCAGGCTGCCACTCCAGCATTTCTTTAAAACATACATTTTAAGAATGTTGGCTGACATTTTAATCCTGATTTAAAAAATTCAGCGTAGTCATTATTTAATTTTAAACTTTATACTTTTGAGTGCAGAATCCAAACTGCTATATACCAACACTAGGCGATTCGTATGACATCAGGCCAGCTTGAAGAGGTGGCCTTGGGTTCCGTAACATGTGGACATGGCATGCACTTGGTGTGACCGTGTAACCATGCTCAACAATGGAACACAGATGCTAATGAGCCACAAGGTACATGGAATCATGAACCACATTTTGCTATGCGAGACAATTTCTTTCAACATAAACGTGGAAACGTGATTACATGAAGTGTATTCGGGTACGGAAGGTTGAGCGCAGTGTGAGTGCAGGCCGGTGTGGAGTCGAGAGGGCAGACCATCATCAGACGATCTCTAGCAATTTTGTTTTGTTTCAGCTTGCAGCTCTTTTTCTCTCTTTAAATCATGCACTTGTTGAAGGAATCAAACACAGTATTGATTCTCTCTGCAACACACACGAACAGACACTCTGACCGCATACTGTATGTTGCATCTATTCATGGACACTAATTATTGAGGGCATTGAGAGTAAAAGGATTGAATTTGTAAATAAAACTCATGTAGATGAGCGATACCATGGCATCGATGCTCTTTGTTGTCCTTGCCAGTGCCACTGCATATTGACCACCTTCAACAAAACAATTAATAATATTCTTTGTGATAAGAGTAGTGCTGACTGTGTTGACTGTATTTACTCTGTCTTCTCAAAAGATTCTGTTTAGCCACAAACTCCCGAAATCTATTATTTAATAGTTTAAATCTACATTTACAGTTGGTCGATAAGAGTCTACATTTTCAAATAACTGCATAAATGACAACGATATTTTTTATTAGAGTAAAAATGTGGTTTGAAAGACAGTCTGTCTTTCAAAAAACTGCATGCAACTGCGTGGACATGGAAAAGAAAAAATAAGTGTGACTGTGACTCTAAGCCTCATTAAATGAGCCTCATACACGGCTTGGCGCTGTAAACATGCTAATATTTCTTAATGGCACACTCCTACATTGATATGCATGTGAACTCTAGACCGTTAACACCCTCCACGCCACCCCGCCCCGCTGCACATCCGCAGAACACAACACACACACTCAGAAAAACACACACACACATGCGCACACAGTCGCCACCATTACGGGGCCCGCTGGCTCTCTGTTTTTCCATTAATATCAAGTGATTGAGCGTAACATTAGCAGATAAAGCGGAGACTAAGATGACATATATACCGTAGATGGAGGAATTAAAGCCTAATATAATCACTCGGCCTTGCATAGGGAAAAACCATCACTCGCCACTACGCCTGACATTTTGATTTCCGATGTTTCGGGCACAGCAGCGTCAGGACTAGGGACAGATGGAGACAGATTTCTCTTTTAAGTAAAGAGACGCTTAAGTTTTGTTCAGTCTGTTCCCACACATAGTTTAACCTTGTAAATAAAAACACACACTTCAAAAATAAACAGGAATTCACTCACAGCGTAATGATCTTTCACCTCTTAAGAAGGACGTGTGTAGGTGTGTTTGTGGGTGAGTGTGTCTTTAAGCTCACTGTCCAGCTGGTTATTTTCAGAGCAAGTGGAGAGCACATCAGTTTTTATTAGCTTAATAAATCACCTTTGTTGTCAATCAAGCAGCAGAGAATAATTGGATATGGTTGAAGCCTTGCGTGATGGATTATAAATCATTCAAGATTAAATTAAAAGATAATGCACAAACTTAATGGTTTGTGTTTTGCAGTCTAAATTGCCTTGGAGCAGTGCTGTTTTCCAGCTTTATTGCAAGCCGTTTTTCTTTCCTCCAAAACCCCTCACATTTCACACCTTTTATTACTGGGAGGGAGCTTTGCCACTGCTCTTTTACATCTGTGTTCTGTTTGCTTTGCAGTTTCATTTTTGGGAATTGTCTTTACTTATTATTTATTTATTTAGGAGGAAATACATTTTATACATTTTAGATGCAGAATGTTTCAGCGAGGGAGTGTGCGTGGTTAAGTTGGCACCCATGCACCCCTTTGTTTGCATAAAGATTTAAAGGCCAGCACTTTTATTTGAGTGACATTTTGGTCAGATCTCAGCAAATCCACCTCAGGCCTGCAGCACTGCTATAACCCTCCCAAAAAAAAGCTATTAATGCCCAGGAGATGTGGGGGGAAAAAAATAAAGAAAAGAAAGATGAGGCACTGAGGCAGGCAGGAAGACACAGAAAAAAGAGCTATATCATGTATATTATCCTCTGGCCAGTGAATTTAAGTGTGTCCGTTTGCGTTGAAACAGAGCGGGCGTTATCATAATCGCCTGCTGCCTACTTGACAGGACCTTAAAGTGATCCTGTCATTTTATTTACACCCAGACCACTGTGTGATTTACTCTGATGCGCACACACATGCACACACTCGTACACAAACACTCTCCGTTTCTAACTTCCCTTGCGAGCCGGGTCGAGTAGGTCGGATGACATCTTTTGATCAGAGCTGTCCAAAGAAATCAGAGGAGACTGGCAGGTAATAGATACCCAGACTGCACTGCAAAGAGTATGCAAGTGTGTGTATGTCTGACAGTGCGCAAACGTGTGTTGGGATAGAAAAACACAGACTTTTCAACCCTCAAATCCTACTAGTGCAAAAGTACTGATTATTACTTAACAGATGCTGGGATATAGTTTTAGTTTCTTTTGCTTGTGTGTTTTAAAAGTATTATTTTAATTAATATATTGAACATTTTGCAGTTTCTTCTTTTGTTTAGCCTAAGAAACTTATATGTACCCTCTTCCCCTGTTGGCAAGTCAAATTTCTTTTCTGGTAGAGTGAGGAAGAAGAAATAAAAAGATAGTCAAAAAAAAAATAATAATTAAAGAACAGTTGAATGCAAAGTAAGAGCAAGCCTATGTTTGTTAAACTGACTCCCGAAGACGGAGGCAGGGCAAAGTAGAGAGGCAGAGAAGAGACAGAAAATATCAGGAAGGAAAAAGAAGGGAGAAGAGAAACAAATGGAAGATAGTGGAAATGATGGATCTTGCTCTGCCCTGCTTGGCTAATTTTGCACACTCCGCTGGTTTCTCTTTCTGCGCACTGACACACACACACACACACACACACACACTCACATATTCTCATATCCCCTGGGATGAGTGCTCATGACCCTAGGTTGCCCTGTGGGCTTTGAGAGTATGACTGCTCCAAGTGCACGCTATCTGAATAACAAAGGACGGGCAGAGGATCATTTACTGACAGTCACCCACTGATAATATTTCTGTGGTGTGAGCTGGATTTTGTCTGTCCACACTCATGCCAACACAATTCTGGTTAATTCTGGTTAAATGCTGCAGGTGATGACCACAAACGCCAAAGTCCTTCCAAACACACACGCACACACAGTAATAGCAGTACTGTGATAACACAGCAGCTATGTTACGCTGTGCAAATTTTCCATCTGACTGTTTTCTCTCTCGCTTAAATACTTTTCTGAATGACAGGATGTAAGCAGGGTCTGTTGGTAGCCACTGCAAATGTCTACCAACAGACAATGCTTGTGTTCAAACGAAGAAGGCAAAAATGTGCAGCAGTGCCATGTACCACATAATTTCGACATGTTCTTAAAAAGCTTCTGCGTAACACATAGACTTCTCAGAACTTTTCTTTCCATAATGGCCTCTACAGCTACCTACATGTGTATAAATAACCCTCAGTATTATATATTAGTAATTTAGATAATCAAATTAACTCATTTTGGGCATGATTTGTGGTCAGGTTTGCATGTACAGGCTGTGCAGTCACCGTTTTTCATTCAAGTACAGCTATTGTTTGGAGGTTGAACCTGAATATAGCATGAAATAAGATAGTTGGTAGCGTGGCAGGTTTTTAGGAGCGCGATATAAAAAGGGATAATTAATATTAGTTGTACATTATGACCAAAATGAGCCTTCCACCTTTTCAGGGAACTATGATTCCATTTTTTTACCCATCTTACAAAATGCTCTCATCTGGAGGGTTACTAGTAGCTAATGCGTGGTTGCTTAGCTTGTCATTATTTCATGGTTTCATTGCGTGTTTGACATTTGCAACATTTTTCTTTCATTAAAAAATAAATTCACACAGGATATTGAAGTAGACACTAATCATTGTTTTTATGGTATTTCAGTTTTTCATTTAAAGGTCTTCAATAATTAACTGGTAGCTTTACAACCACTGTGGTCACATAGAGGCTCAGTGTTACTCAGTGTGTGTGTGTAAAATATTTACCCATTTCATCTGGGTTTAAGATGTTAAGAGTCAGGTGGTCTTGATAATGAGTTGCCATTTTCTACATAGCGCTGCATGTGCTTTTTGGAGAATGCGACTGATACAAAAAATATAAATACTCCATATATAGAAGAGTATATGACACACACACAGTACACACACACAGACAGGAGTCAGTGAGTATGTCAGTACCTCTGTAGCCCAGACATACGGTCTTGTATTGGCATTGTAACAGCAGCATGTAAATACACTGTCAGGAGCTCCCCAGCTGAGTGGCATGGGGAGATGATTAGCCAGGCTAACACCGTTCATCCAGACACACACGCACACATTTATGGATGTACATGCTACAACAGCACCTGTGTTTCTGAATAATCTCAGTATCTCAACGTGTTGCGATGCTGCTGCAGCCAGAGGCAGCTGAACTAACCGTTGCCACTCCAAATCTAATCTCCCTTCTCTCATCCTCCTCTCTCTTGCTAACGCCACTGCCAATATGTGCTGCGTATGCTAATATTATCTCAGCTTTTTTGAACAACATTTTGCATAATTTTGTGCTATCAAGCTGGTTATTACTACATATCAGCTTGGAGATTCCACATAAATATATAGAACACAGTGGTGAAAAACAAAAAGAATAGAAAAAAGTGAAATATATTGTAGAGTTTTATATAACAAAGGAACATAAGCATCTTACCACTAGTATTGAATGTTGCCCTGTAAAATCAAACTGATATATATATTTATATATAGGCAGCCTGGTTAGTTAATTAATGTTTATATGGTAAAATCATGTGAACATGTAATATTATAAATGCAAGTATTGCCACTTGACAAAAAAATTAAAATAAAATAAAATAATAATAATAAGATTTTCTGAAGCTTTAGCCTCTCCTTTAAGTGAGGTTTCAATATCTCACTTATCTGCAAAGACTTTCTTCTGAGTAGAATGAATCACAATTTATATTGTTAACAGAACAAGAAATCATAAGTTCTTGTTTCATACAGCCCACATGACACATAGTTTGCTTGGATGTTAACAGCCTGCGACAGTTTGCACTTACAATAACATGATGACATTTCACACTGCATAACAACCATTCAGAACATAGGGTTATGTCTCAGAGTTTATACTTATTCGTGTTGTTCATATTCAAACTAGTTTTACAGAAGTAATACTGCATAAATGCACAATTCTTGTGTATAGATATTACAAGACCAGTATAAAATTATGGCTATAAACACTGACGTAAATGTCTTGAGTAATATTTATAAAATAAATTAAAAATAAGAGTACAATTACTATATTGTGTATTCTATATGTTTGTGGGGTGAGGTTTCTAGCAACATGACTTATGAACAGAAAAGAAATGAACACGTCCAATAATACCATAACTGTGTTACAAGTCTAGTAAGTTATGTAGCTGGTTGAAGCAACGGGTCCATTCGTCAGGCATCTGGGTCGATCAAACACCTCTTGGGATCAATGGCACGCCTCGCCAGTCCCAAGGCACTCTGCAGACAGCCATGCCCCTTTAACCACCCTCGATGCACACACACACACACATACACACACACACACGGTAGCCATCCAACCAATTTGTCTGTGCATGTCAAATCACAATAATTAAGCATTATCGATCTCAGATTCAATTAACTTCATTAACGTGGGTTGCACTCGTGATTGCGGAGGGACTGAAATGAGGGAGGGAGGTGAGGGTGGAGATTATAGGATCTCATCAAGTGGGAAATGGCAGAGGAGTGGATGCATGTAACACATAAATATGTATAAAGGCACTCACACATAGGGAACATCTGAGAAAATTCATGTCAGGGCTGTCTTCAGCTTTGCCTAAAGAAAAAAAAAAAAACATATTGCCCTGCATGAGACTGATGTGGACAGTCTGTCTCTCTCTCTCTCACGCACACACGCTGCATTTGCACGATCTAAGCTGAAGTGTAAACAGTCAGTGCTGACGTGCCTGTGTCTCTGATAGGGCTGTTAAGTGGTTATATAAGCATGATAAACTGTTTCCTAACATCATAACATCTGCAGAGTGCATAAGCATTTCCTCACTTTGAGCACAGACAGGAATTTGGAGATGTTGTTAAGCTACATAATATTTTTTGATTCTAAATCCAAATGTTTCATTTTCTTCAATTTGAGCACTTATTAATAGAATTATTTGCTATTAAAGCACTGGTTTGTTATTTTGTTCGGGTGTCAAGAATAATTTCACTGATGCCTCTCACAGGATCAACTGTGGTGTTTTCGTGCCTGCCTCCATTTCAAAGTCAGCAGCCTCACCAAATTCTTCTCAAAATGAGATCAAACCACCTCTTCCACCCTGCTGACAATTCATCTGGAAATCTCTCCATTCCTTGCTCTACTAATTAAAAGAGCACCTGCATTCCTGGTGTGTTTGGCCCAGGTTCCTTCTACTCCAGCGGTTTTGTGTGTGTTTGTGTGCATGTGTTTGTCCATATTTATCTCAGCATCCTGGGTCATAGTGTTATGAACCTCTCAGTCTGGGCCTAAGCCAGGGGCCTTGGGGATCATCTCTGCGTGTTCAAGTGTGTGTGTGGCCCCAGAGTTGACTTCCTTCCAAGACCTGCCCCCCCCTTGCCCTCTTGCTATTCCTCCTCCACTTCTTCTCTTCCTTCAGTCTCCACTCCCTGCAACACATTTATTCACGCCTCCTTTCTCCTTCTTCCCTGGGTTTGCACTATAAATTATGTCGCAGATTTATTTGACTGCATTTACTGCAACAATGAATACAGTACTGGGTGAGGTGTAGGATGACCCTATTCCCATCCTGCCCTCTTTATACTCACCATAAACACAGTGACAGGCTGACTACGCAGGCCATACTACAGGTTGGGAGAGGTCAAGCATTTGTCATTTGAAACACATTTAGAGATTATCTAACAAGGCTGTTGTGCAAAAAAATGCTGTTAATCACTAATCCAAGTTCAACAACAAGGTATCATGGTATTTCATGAAACAGTGCAGGTAACAGTGGGTAAACTATTTGTATCTGTTAAAATGTCTCCATATTTCACCAACCTTTGCCTCAAACAAGTAAAGAAATAAGCGGTGCGCTTCATTCTCCATGTAGGTGGATGAAGCCTACACACTAAGATTTCATTCAGCTCTTATCCCGTCTTGCTTGCAAACACTATTTTCTCTTCCTTTTCATACATATCACACACTTGCAGGTACACAGACGGGCAGACACACACAAACAAATTTGCAATGTTCCACACACAAAGGCAGCTAATTTGAAGTGCACGTTGTGTTTTAAAGGTGATTTCACATTGATGTTTGGCCTTGATGAGAGCACCGGGCTGCTGTGTTCGACTGTCTCCTCAGCCAGAGCATTGTTCTCTTAAACAGCTGTCGTTTTGGCTGATTCAGAACAGATGGCATGTACATGTGGGTCTGCTCGGCTGCACGTATGTTCAAGCGAGTGGATGTGCCTCTGAGACCGAGAGAGAGAGAGAGGAGGAGAGAAGAGGAAGCGCTGTTAGATTAGAGAATAAGGAGAAATATGTATGTGTGTATATATGTGCGTGTATTGTATCCACAAATAGCAGCTGAAAAGGGTTATCAGTGTTTTTAGATAGCTCTACTACAATGCAATAAAAGACAAATAGTATTAACACAATATAAAGGTAGTATCAATAAGGGTCTTGTGTTGCTGCAAATTTGAAATGGCACACAACTGTGGCTTTTAAGAATTTCAAATGGATCCTTTTTGATAGATCGAATGCTGAACAGATTGCATGTTCAACAGAGAAACTCCTGAGCTTGCCTGAAGGCAAAGAGTTGTTAGACTGCACTTACAGTACAATCGGTACGTGTGTGTGTGTGTGTGTGTGTGTGTGAGTGCCTGCTTGTGTGCATGATGTGTGATTGGCTCTGGGATATCTGTGTCTCCATGCATCTGTTTATCCCACGGCAGTGTCGTATCATTGCCGATGGCAACCAGTGGCCTGACAATGACAAAGACTCCTCTCTGTTTTGCTGCTGATGCACTTCCAGCACATACACAGGTTCACACACACACAACTTGCAGTGCTCCATGAGATATGCAAGTTGGCAACAGCTGAAGTGTGTGGTACAAATGATAGGTCTAGCACGTTGCGCAGGTATTATTTGTGGAAGCCCCATTTTCCCATGTTCTTTACAAAACTCTAAACAAGACATGGTGTCTCTAACCCAGTTGGTTTGTGCTAATGTATATTTTGTTTGTCACAGATGCATGTCTTTTTTTGTCCGTCTTAGAGTATGAGGGCATGTGTGCTTCTGTGTCACACCCACTTCACTGACCCGCTCACTCTGTGTTTACATACCAGGTTAGATGAGTGAGGGCCTGTTACAGAAAAGAATGCTCAACACAGGGCCAGCGACGTCTACGCACATGCTCATCCTCTTTGCCAGTGTAGTTGCTAAAACAGGGGGAGAGTTTTGTGTACGCATACGCCTGTGTGTGCTTGAATTGTTATTCAGAAAGCCAGCGTTAATCTGAGTATGAGCATAAAGCGTTTCTCATCTGATGTTGTTTTATCCCTTTGATAGACTTATTAACAAAAGAAAACGTGCAAAGAGGCGAGATTGTGATTTGTCTTGATACATCTTTTCTCAGTATGACTTCCATTGTATTATTCTTAAACTAGAAGGATTTGAATATAAATTGAAAGCCTCAAGCCCTCTCCCTGAAGCTAAACTGTAAATAATAACGCTAAACTTTTTTCTAATCTTTGGTAATTGAAGCAAATGGGTTTTGCGGGGAGAGATTTGTCGCAGAGAAATGTACATACATTTTTTTTTATTTACGAGTAGGCGAGGGCTGAGCAGTGTAATGAGTGAAAATGCATGCTTAATTTAAATGGCGAGTGTGTCTGTTAGGGAATGCATTAGAGTCTGCAGAAGAAGCGTAAGACATATTAATTGACAGACAGGAACCGCTGTCTCCGAGGTTGATACAAGTAATTTATTACTTCAGAAACGAATGCCACCGCCAGAATGTGCTTCATTAATTTCAAATTTAGTTTTAATTTCAAGCTGTTGCCCCTTGAGAAGAATAAGGTGGCAAGTTCTGTTTGAAGAGACATTTTCCCTTCTCCCTCACTTCATCTTTCTCTGTCCATTCTCCCTCTCCCTCTTTCTCTCTCTCTCTCTTTCTCTCTTTCTCTGTAAAGGCTTCTTCAGTACAGAACAAAGACCAGGGGGTGGGGGGTAGTGACTTGATTCCAGTTTGAAAACAATGTCAGTGTACATGGGGAAGAACAGAATTACTGTTTATGATGTAATGAGTAAATACTTAGTACTGAAAGTCACATGAAAACAGAGCAATGACATTCATGGACAATTACTACTATTACTAGTACTACTAGTATCAGTTCCCTGATAAGAATGGAAAAATACAGTTGAGAATCTCCATCATTAGCCATGCTGTCACTGTGTTCTAACAAGTGTCTTTTTCTGTCTTTCTTTCTCCCTGTGCAGCATATGTCCCTGAAGATGAGAAGGAATCTGCTCTATTGGATGAGGACCTGGAAGGAGAAGACTCAGCACAGGAAGGGGAGGAGCCTACGGCCAAGCTCCTATGCCATGACAAGGATTTCCTTCTCAAAGACAGGCCAGGATCTACTGGCTTCCATGACTCCCCCAATGCTGCTGACTTTTCTGGTCAGGAGCTGGACAGTGAGTCTCACCTGAGTGAATCCAGTGACCGAATGTCTGATTTTGAGAGCTCTTCACTTAAAAATGAGGATGATGTACTTCTCTCCAAAGACCCCTCAAATGCCCTGTCCCCGTCTTCTACAGCCATGATGGCTGCTGCACCAGTTGGTGGAGATGAGGCCATACTGGCTGCGACAGGGTCTGTTGCTGACAGCCTGGAGAAGATGAAAGCCATTTACACCTCTTTCCTCACCAACTCCTATTGGTCTACACTGAATCTGAACCTGACTCAGCCCCCTCCCGAAAAACCCCCTCGCAGTCATAGCAGCAGCAGTAGTAGCAGCAGTAGCAGTAGCTGCGGAGGGAGTGGAGGCTATGACTGGCACCAGACAGCTATGGCTAAAACACTCCAGCAGGCACAGAACCACCACAACAGACTAGGCCTGGTTCAACATCCTACTGTGTCTGTATCCGCAGCATCTACAGAACACAACCTCTTTAGCACTGTCCAGTTGTACCGACAGAGCTCTAAGCTCTATGGCTCTATTTTCACTGGTGCCAGCAAATTCCGTTGTAAGGACTGCAGTGCAGCATATGACACACTAGTGGAGCTAACGGTACACATGAACGAGACAGGTCATTACCGCGACGATAACCATGAGACAGATGGTGAGGGTGCAAAACGATGGTCAAAACCCAGAAAGCGTTCCTTGCTAGAGATGGAGGGGAAGGAGGATGCACAGAAAGTGCTGAAGTGCATGTACTGCGGACACTCCTTTGAATCCCTTCAGGACCTAAGTGTCCACATGATCAAGACAAAACACTACCAGAAAGTGCCTCTGAAAGAGCCTGTTACTCCAGTGGCAGCTAAGATTATCTCTTCAGCTCGAAAGAGAGTTCCTATTGAGCTAGACATCCCTAGCTCGCCTGACTCTAATGGAGGCACCACACCTAAGCCCACCTCCCTCAATGATTCTAATGACATCCTGCAGAAGGTCACCAACCCTTACATCACACCTAACAACCGCTATGGACACCAAAATGGTGCCAGTTATGCCTGGCAGTTTGAATCCAGAAAGTCACAGATCCTAAAATGCATGGAGTGTGGCAGCTCTCATGACACACTGCAAGAGCTAACCGCTCACATGATGGTGACGGGACACTTTATAAAAGTGACCAACTCTGCTATTAAGAAAGGCAAGCCAATTATAGAGTCGTCCACCCAAGCCCCCACATCCAATTCAACAGCTGAAGAAAAAGTGCAGTCTGTTCCCCTGGCTGCGACAACCTTCTCTCCTCCACCTGCCCCTGTGCCTCCTCCAACCAGCATCTCCCCAACTGCAATGGTTGTGGAGATAAAAAAGGAGGAGAAGGAAGAGGAATGCACTAAAGAGTCCATTATCAACAATGGTAACATTGTCAATAGAGAGAAGAAGGCAGGTGATGAGGACACTGAGGAGAAGTTTGATGTTTCTTCAAAATACACTTATCTGACTGAAGAGGATCTGGATGAAAGTCCAAAGGGGGGTCTTGATATCCTCAAATCCTTAGAGAACACAGTGACCTCAGCCATCAACAAAGCCCAGAATGGGGCACCAAGCTGGGGTGGATATCCCAGTATCCATGCTGCCTATCAGCTTCCAAACATAATGAAGCTCTCTCTAGGTAATTCTGGAAAGAGCTCTCCCCTCAAGTACATGTTCCCTGGAGGAGAGATTCTCTCTCCCATTGGTAAGAGCCAGCCACTGATCTCACCGCCGAGCCGCCAGACCTCCCCACTGCCTAAAAACAACTTCCATGCTATGGAGGAGCTAGTCAAGAAAGTGACTGAGAAAGTGGCCAAGGTAGAGGAGAAAATGAGAGAGCCTGGTGTTGTTGTGAGAGGTTCTCCTCTGAGACATACCACACCCTCACCATGCAACAGTGAGGCAGGGGACTTAGCCCAAGGGGAGTCCCCTAAAGAAAATAGAGCAGGAGGCTGTAAAACTCCTGAGAATGCAAGTGGAGTGGATAAGGTAGTAGGAGATGTAAATGGAGCCAACCACAAAGATTCAAATGGTGATATTTCTGTAAAGGAATCTGTTGAGAATGGAGTGGAATCCAGTGCTGTGACATCCCCTCTGCCTCCGTCTCTGTGTGGCAATACAGCTATCATCACAGACCATCCACCTCCAGAACAGCCCTTTGTCAACCCTCTAAGTGCTCTGCAGTCAGTAATGAACGTCCACCTGGGGAAGGCTGCTAAGCCTGCCCTGCCCTCCCTTGACCCCATGAGCATGCTGTTCAAGATGAGCAACAGCCTGGCAGAGAAAGCCGCAGTGGCTGCTTCCACCCCACCAGCACAGACCAAAAAGACAAGTAATGACCACTTAGACCGCTACTTCTACCAGCAACATCTAAACAATGATCAACCTATAGATCTCACCAAAGGAAAACATACTGACAAAAGCAGTAATAGTGGTTCTTTGGGTTCGACAGCTCTGTCTTCTACCACGTCCACTCCATCGTCAGTTTCTCCCCCCTCTGCTGTCACTATGACCAAAGCCTCAGCTGCAGTAGCTTCCTTTATGTCCACCTCCCCTCTGAGGGAAAATGCCCTCTCAGATATCTCTGACATGCTGAGAAACCTGACAGAAAGTCAGGCTGTCTCCAAGTCTTCAACACCTACCAGCCAGTCTGAGCGCTTGGAAATCGAAGGTGTCACACAGGAGGAGATAGAAGATGTTTCTCCAGCCCAGAAACGTAAGGGCCGTCAGTCCAACTGGAACCCCCAACATCTGCTCATCTTACAAGCTCAGTTTGCTTCCAGCCTGAGACAAACGAATGATGGCAAGTACATGATGTCAGACCTAAGCCCACAGGAGAGAATGCACATCTCCCGCTTCACCGGGCTTTCCATGACTACAATATCCCACTGGCTAGCTAATGTCAAGTACCAGCTGAGGAGAACCGGTGGCACCAAGTTCTTGAAAAACTTGGATTCAGGACACCCAGTATTTTTCTGCAGTGACTGCGCCTCTCAGATTCGCTCACCATCCACCTATGTCAGTCACCTAGAATCCCACTTGGGCTTTCGTCTGCGAGACCTGGCTAAGCTTTCTGGGGAGCAGCTGATCAGCCAGATTTCACATCATCAACAACGTCACACCAAAGGACTATCTGAAAAACTATTCTCCAATCTTCACCCATCCAGCCATCCTTTACCCTCCTCTCTACCCACGTCCCTACCTTCTTCCTTATCTATCTCCCTGTCCTCGTCCTTAGCCACATCTTTGCCCTTGACTGAATCCCCAACACCCTCCCCAGATGATGATGACATTGGAGCCATGTACCAGTGCAAGCTCTGCAACCGGACTTTTGCGAGTAAGCATGCAGTTAAGCTACACCTGAGCAAGACTCATGGAAAGTCCCCTGAGGATCATCTCATGTACGTGTGTGAGCTGGAGAAACAGTAGCACTGGCCTAGGACAATGCTGCTCTCTTTCATAATGACTCACTATTGCTCTGTCTCTGTTTAGCCTTTCACAGACATTAAACAAAATGAAAGGATTATTAAAGTTATGGAACTGCACAAAGATGCCATACAACTACTGCTCTGAGTTTTGGCACATGGTTTTACATTTTCTGTTGTAGCAGTTTTTATTTTGTTCATGTGTGAGATAAACTCCCTTTGGCCAAACACACTTGATTTTAGTGATCTCCTCTGACAAAAATATACTTTTTTTTTTAATTTTTTTTTGTCAAAACTGGGCAAATTTTGGCTTTTTGTCATTGAGAAGGTACATTATGAAGGTTTAACAAAGAGATTCTAAAATGAAGTGGTGTATATTTTGATGTGTAAATTGAATTAAGTTCCCTTATATTTTGTCATCACTGAGGTGTGATAAGCTGCATGCATAAATAAAACTGTTTAGTTGAACATTTTATAACTAATTCTGGTGCACTTTCCATGGTTTCACTCTCCTTATTGTTCTCTCCTTTTTTGTGTTATTTTTTTATTTTATTTTTTATTTTCTTTCCTGTAATATTTATGTGCTGGAGTCAGCATATAAAATTTAACCCTCTGAGTACATCACAGCACTTCTACGCTTAAGATTCAAGATTGGGAATTAATGGGGTTATTGTGAGAATTAGATATGCATTGTGTCTGCAGTGCTTGTTTCCCAGACTTGTAGTTTGTTGAGTCTAATCCTAGACATGGAAGCATTTTTAAAAGGAGACTCTCCATTCAGTGAACAATCTTCATCTTGGACTTTATATTTGTCTGGCTGATGCCCGCAAGACTTGACACAAGCATTGTAGCTACGTGGTTAACAAAAAAATGAAAAAAATGAAAATAAAAACAAGAAATATTTTACTTTGGTTGATCAGGGACCTATATTAATTCAGGTCTGTGTAAAATGTGTATATAAAACATATTAATTAATTCCTGTTTAAATTATGCATCATTTCTATATTTTTAATTTAAAAGGATTACGACTATCTGCTGGTGCACAGTATATGAAGACATAAATAAAATTGTTTTGCACAATAGTTTTATAAATGTGTTATGTAATCAGAGGATACAAAAAAAAGGTTGGTAGCAAAAGAACGACAACAGGTTAATCTTTTTATTCCCAACTCGTGCTCAAAGGGTTAAAGACTCTTTTTTATCATACACTACTCTACTTGTGCCCCTGTATGAACACTAAGAAAATATTAAAGGTTGTACAAAAAGATGTTACTTTAAGAAGATATTTCACATGTAAACTGTTATTTATAAGCACTCTTGGTTGTTTCATATCGTTGAATGCCTTTTTGATTGGTCCTATTTTTTGTTCTGTCTAATTACTCTTCTTCCACACTGCAGCTTTATATTTTTGGGGTATGAAAGGTAACCATGGTTACACTAACCTCTTGAGTGACAAGTTCTGCTACATTTTTGGCAGTTAATTTGCTGAAGTAACTGACAGCTGCCAGTGAAGAGAAATAATGAAAAAAAAAATCCTTATGTGTAAAATATCGGCATGTAAACAGCACAGATACTGTTATGCAGTCTGTGCCGTTAGTCTTTTTCATTTCGTTCTTTTGTTTTCTGTTGTTGTTGTTCTTGACAATGAACCCCCATTATATGACTTCATATAACCTTGTTTTCTACTGCAGCATTAAAAAAAGGAAACCGTTTTTTGCAATAATGTGTCTGTGTGCATTGTGTGTGTCATGGCTATCAATTATGTGTGTGCTGTGCAGTCCCTAATGAGCACATTAGACCGGGAGTGTGTCAACGTCTGTCTGTGACGAGCTGCAGACTAGTTTACAGTGAGTGGCAGCAGCAGGGTGTGTGGGAGACAAACACACACACATACACACAGAGGTGTATCCATGACTTCAGAGGCCATTACATTGACTTACACTCATTTCCTGGAGGTTTACTCTTACCTTAACCACAACTTCTGCTCTCCTAACCCTAACCCATATTTTACCTTTACCATAACACATGCCTTTACCTTAATATTTGAGGATTTACATAATGGGGGATGCTTTCTGCCCCCATAGGGAAGACATGTCCCCATAATGTGACTGTGTAAACAGATTTAGGTCCCCACAACATGAGCAATACCCGGACCACCTATTCAGTCATGTAAACTGACACCATCATTGTTGGCTTTCCTGTAGCATTCACTGTTGTCCTCGTGCCTGAGACTAAGGCATATGCTGCATAGGTAACACTGAATCTGCAGCAAGCCCTAAGAACGTGCGAGTAAATATTGCTTGGTGGGAGTTAGTGGTTACTCATTAAGCCCCCCTAAAAAACAGACAAATTCAGTCATTAAAAGAGAGCTTTAGAAATGTTCAATTTGACAACATGATTTGAAAAATCCTGCATCCTGCTTTGCGCAAACGTCACACAATACATTTTGAATGCAGGGATGCATACATATTTGCCCACATTCCTATGTGACAGTGCCACAAAGCGCTGTGACAGTCCATTTCATCCATTCACTGTTTGCAATTAAAAACCAGACATCAGCCGAGCTCCATGCTCACCTTCCACTTCCACATGGGATATGAAAGTATGAAGATCCGCACACTCCCCTACAACATTTCCCTTCCATGTCTCCAGCTCTATAATTACCCCTGACGTCCATTTTGTGACTAGTCTCCACAAGGTAAGAAACCTGGCAGATATGTTTGGTTAGGCTTCATGGGAGATGACAACAATGCTGACAAGACGTGCTGGTCCTTTCAAGTGTTTATTCAGTCACATTTTTCTCCGGCTGGAACTGCTTTTACATAGAAATGGTATAACTAATAATTTGATGAGGCATGCTGCACAATAGTATGATGCAGATAAGGAAAGATAGAATGAGGAAATTAAGCTTGCATGTGAGACAGATGTATGAGAGCTAAGACACTGCAGATCTGTATAAGAGTGTGTAAGGGAATAAGAACACAAAGGTAGATATTAGTTGGAGATAGAAATGTTTATCAACTACCAAATACATCAACAGCACACACATCTGCTCATACGAACACACATGTGCAATGCATAAGTATATACAGAGCATAAGATAACAACTTGAGTCTATGTATTTCTCAACAAGATCACATTTTTCTGCATGGTTCTGCAACTTAATATATCATTCTGAGAAAAAAAAAATAAATAAATAAAAGAAATCCGTGCATGGGCAAGTAGACACGACTCCACGCAACACAAACAGCACTGAATTGTGCCGACCAGTAATTCTCTCCTCTTCCCCGCACATAGACGCACAAAACGCACTTACACACTCACACACACACACACACACCTCTCAACAGCCAGGTAGAAGGACTTCATCCGCAGTGACAAGGTGCCACTGTGTGTGAAAATGTCAGCCTTCAACAGTGCAGCCTGAAGTCTGGCACCGTATTTAAGGCTCTCATTAGCCTCAAAGAAAATATGCGTGAAGCTGATGTGTAAAAAAGCCATTTTCTCTCTTCCTGCCTTCACATCCGGCGAGCAGAGGCAAGGGCTTATTAAGGTTCAAAGCTAGCATGGAGGAGACAATAGGCACCACCGCCAGGCTATGCACGAACACACACGCACACACAGTGTACCATATTCACATTGATAGACTTACTATGTACTTACTGTGTAATCACAATGTGGACTCACTCCTACTGGAGAACAGTCAGTGAAATGAAATGGTGACTAAACACTGACTTCCAGACACTGACTATTCTGTAAAAAACAAACACCAACATTTATATGTATATTAGATTTCAGTTTACACTGAAAAAAAACCTAAACGAACAAAAACACAACAATATTGAGCTATGGGGTTTCCATTGTAATAAAAAAACATTAATTATGTTACAGAAGTATCTACATAATATATAACACATAATGGTATTCTAACTTGAACCTGACTGTGGATTTGCAGTCCGGACCTTCTCATGCTGATGCAGTTGAATGCTCTAAAGTATAATGTGAATATATTCATACTTCATACTGTTCTGTGGACTTTGTAGATTTTTCAATGGGAGGTTGGCCTTCTGAGATGCAAAAGGACTTCATTGCATGCGGCTGCCAGCAAACATTAACATCTTAACCTAGGTTTTGGAGATGGTGCTATGTGCCAACATACCACACCCTCATTGTAGCCCACACAATACAACCGTCAGAATCCCTCAGGAACACAGAGAAAGCTTGCACCAGAGTAAGCTGCATGCATTTGAGGAAGGTGTGCTGCAGATCCAGATAGCTTTATCTAAAACAGGGGGGCTGGTGGGGGGCTGGGAATACAAGCTCAGTGGATCTCCTCCTCACAATGGAATCACACAGCATAACACAAATAAAGCCTGGGTACAAGCAAGCACACTCCTTACACAAACGCACACGGGGAGAATGCCCTGTCCATCTCACTTCCTCGTGATTTCTTTTATTCGTCCCTGTTCTCTTTCCATTCTTTTCCGTGAGACAGTCACACAGACACATTGCTTCCTCTGGACAGAGTAGACAACTGTCTCACGCTTCCAATTGTTCATTTACCTACCAAACATAACATAGCTCTTGGTAGTGAGATTTGATGTTCTCAGCTCAGAAGCAAACAGACTGTACTTTCTTTTTAGATCTTTTTCTAGCACTACTAGATTTTACTGGTGCATGTGGCCCAACAAAATTTTTTAGTCAGCATAGGTTTATGCCTAAAACTTATTTTGTGGAGGAAAAAAAAGTTTTCAACTATGTCCAGAGAGAATTCTCAGCAGCCTAGGATGGCAGTCAGCATTTTCATTTGTTCTTCTTTGGCAGCCCCATGGCTTTTTGTCAATGCGTCCTACAAAATTCAAATTCATCCTAATGAATAAATACCAGTAGCTTTCCCATTAGCTGTTCTTTGTGTTAACTGCTAAACCCACAAATAAACCTCTTCATACACGTTTTACAGATTCACCTTGTTCATTAGAGGATTCTACTATTTTAATTCCATATGCTTTTCTTTTGCGACGTTTTACAGCTTTTACTTTCATGACTTACTGAATGAGATTGAAGAAAACAGGAAAAAGAAACACAACTAACCCCACAACCCATCAAATATTTGACTGGGGTTTTTGGTAGAGTCAAAAAGCTATAAAGGAATTAACACTTGAACCCTGATTAGAACACATAGTTAACAGGCACAGTGTAATCAGCGTGTTAGCTCATGTTCACCAAGAGCTGACTACAAAGCCACGGCCACTATATCACAACTGAAACAAAGCATGTGACTCAGCTTCACTGAAGAATGACCCTCCTGGCCAGCCTCATCCAAACGGCCTGTCAAACTCCAGACCGTGTGTGTGAATCAAGCCAGTCTATCGGCTTAATTATGGAGTCATTTTCAATATTACCACCATTATACTGAGGAGAAGGAATGAATTTGGCAAGTTACACACATGTTTTGTTTTTTTGGATCCCGGACCTAGCGACCCTCAGTGGTTTTAAAGGTACTTCCACTTTGGTGTCAAGTTTTGACTCAAAGTGTGCCTCTAAACAAACCTCTGACGAAGGTCTTTAAAAGAGTCGTCAGTCTTGCTTTGCCATCATCAGATTCAACTAGTCTATTTGATGACCTGAAATTGTTTGAACGACGGACAGGTACTACCAACAGGTAGTTCTTGTTCATTATTAAATCACAAGTAATACTGTAGATCTGGACTGCCTACAGTCAAACAAAACCAGAGAAACAAGCAGCTGTTAAATAGACATACTAAATGTATACTAAACATACTAAATATATCAATATGATCAAACGCAGCAAAATAACCAATATCCATGAAGTTAGTAAATGCAAGCTTTTAATTGTGGAAGAGTTTATGTCAGCCCCCGGGTGATAATTACAAGCAAAGCATACGGAAACACTTTTTGGTTACCGATTTCTCCCACTTGGTATGTTGAGTCGTAGAAGTTTGTCAGTTACACAGTACAGGCACTCCACTATTGCTGCTAGAAGTTCAGCGTAAGAAAAATTAAATTACATTCATAACTAATCTGATTGTGCTTGCTTGAATTTCATTTCAAAGTAGAACACAGACCTGCTAAACAATGTGTGTGACAGAACTAGTCTTACCTGCAGCAACAAAATACACTTTAGACGGAACACAGCAGAAGCATTTGCACAAACAGAAACAAACCAAATTGAACCCATTCGGATGTAAAACATCAAAGAAAGGCTCTGAGAGACCAAAAGAGCACTCTCCGGATTTCTGTCTTCAAGCCACTTAGTTGTTAATTCACCAGAGAAACTCTTCTGGTAACATCACCACAGCCTTGATTTACTAATGTCTTGATTCGGAGAAAGTTATTCATTTGTACAGCCACTTATGTCTCAGATCATAGGAATGACATATGTAAATTCTGTCTGAGGAGGTTCTTGGGCTAGATTCCTTAAGAAGACTATGGGAAGTGTGCCAAGAGACTGGGAAGTTGCACATCAAAGTCATAGATCAGAAGCAGCTGGGAGGTAGAATTGTGACATTTATTTGCTTTTTGAATAAAATATTTAAAGAATCCTTATAAGGGTTAACTTTCATATTCTAGGACTGCTCCGAATCTTCTTTTTTGGTGCACACAGGAGGAAGACAGACACTAATCTATATAAATAGTCTGCGATACACTTATTATACATTACCTATGCACATATGCAGAATATGTCTCCCATGAAGACACGACTCTACAGTTTGGATGTAATGAAAGTAATGAATTACATTTACTCCTGTGAATGTTTTAGTTACTTTTATTGAGAACACAGGAAACGAGAAGAAGAATTAGCGGGTCTGCAGTGACTTCCTGGAGTTTCATGTCCAGAGAGACAGTATCCTCAGCTGCTCACAGATGATATTTTGTAAAATACACTGTGAATATTGTCATCATAGATCTCTGTTCACTGTATCAGGTTGTGTAAGGGGTGTGGCTGTACATGGACAGTAGGCTACAAAAGCAGTAGTAACTGTTGACTTGGAATGTTTCTAATGATTACCCTGAATATTATGAATGACTATGAATAATAAAGGTGTAAATCTGGGAAGGGATAGGACAAACCTGCACGCTCACTTTTAAGGCCCGAGTTTGAGCAGGTAGGTGGGTAATCAACATACCAGAGGGTTAGTGGTTCAGGTCCGGGCACATAGACCTCATGTTGAAGGGTCAGTTGAACAAATGGGTAGTGTCATTGTGAATGTAAAGCATTTTGAGTACAACTAGACTGAGACATTTTACCATATTATCTCCTTCTCTATGTTTACCAATGCTCACCTAATATCATCATGCATTCAGTATTTTCTGTCCATCTATCTTTAAATAGCAAGCTGTCAAATAGGGGTAACCTATAAACGCTGTTAGTCTATTAATAAATACAAGAATTACTCAGACAGGCGGCGCCTATGTTTGTTACCTGGAACGCTGTAGATCTTCTCTGGCCCCACGCATTTCCAAAGTATCTTAAAATAACGCACGTGATGAATGTGCAATTTCCCTAATTTACGACAGACTGCCGTACTCAGGGCTGTGGGCTGGATGGAAATCTTAAATGGGGCTTGAACAGCACTCCTCACAACAAGAAATCAATATGCCATGCAGCCTGGAGAGTCGACCCGCTATCTACTGTGGCCGAGGCATCGCTTGCGGGGTAATTTCCTCTAAACGCTACAAACACAGCTCAGCCACTTCACTGACACAAATAGAATCCCAGTCACACGGTCTAACACACATACACTCACACAAGGAGATGCCTGCTGAATGTGTACACTAGTGCGTGTGCTTCTCTGTGTGTATTTGTGATATACAATGACTGAACATACTGCATTATGTATGTATGTGTCGTCGGTTTCTATATTTTCAGGTGTTGTACGCAGCATTGTAAAGGAATAATATAACTTGTACACTGCTTGCATAGCTTGTTTATGAACACATCTCTGTTTCTGTGTATGTACCAAATGTTAGTCATAGGAAATACCCTGTTCACCAACAGCATATATTGTACACATAACGAAGTGTATCTGAATGGACACATTTAGTCACCATTTCACATTTTACTTGATAAAGATAAAAAATCTTTAAACAAGATTCGAACTAATGGATTTCACTAACATTTGTATACAAAGAAATAGAAGACATGGAATGCTTGAGATGGTTCATTGCATTGGTCATTGATACTTTCCTTGTACGCCCTGTATTCCATGCCCATACATGACAGTCAGTGAATGTACAGCCACAGCGTAGATGTTCAGAAAATCATATCATTTACAAAATGTGAGCCATAGAGAGTCTTCTCTACTCTGCTCCTCAGCAGTTACAACACAACAGCAGGTCATCAGGTTTATGTTGAAGCTGCAAACTGTTATTCTTGTTCTTCTTCAGTAGAGACGTATTTGCAGTGATTAGACCATGAAGACCTGAGTCACACAGTCTCCTCTGAACAGTTGAGTTTCAGATATATTTGCCACTTGAACTCTTGAACACTCTAATCCGAGGTGCAGTTAATCTGTGGTTCCTGAGGCTGATAACTCTAATGAACTTGACCTGCCAAGAGAGGTTGGACTGAGCACTGTAAGTAGTTGTCACTATCATGCTTTGTAAATCCACTGTGTTACACCCAGTATGAGGGCCGCAACATGAGGTGGAGACCAACACCAGAGTCACAAAGTTAAATGTTTATTCTATTTATTACATTACAAATCCTAACGGATGTCAATGAATGAGGCCTGTTGAGCTTCTACAGCTTCCACTCAATAGGCCAGTAGGGGTGCAAAAAATAAAGCCGCTATGCATTCTTACGATTTTAGGTCAAATGGGCCCTGGTCCTGATCAACGCTCGTTTCCTGCATATCCAGATGTACTCCACAAGCCTACAGCCACACACATCAAGACTAAAAGCTCTCAAGTAGTTAAGATATGTCCAAAATATACATGTATGGATGCCCTACACATGAGGACATCCAAACAGGTGGCCCACACAAAGAGGAGCTCAGACACAAACCAAAGGACCACCTCCTTGAAGTTACCACAACCACCAGAAGTAGCAACAGATCATTTTTAAGTTAATGAAAACCCACACATTCAGTGCAACTAACACACAAGTGACAAACCATGAAAGGAAAACCCACTATGATCACATAAGTGGGGCACACCACCACCGCTTCCACAAGTGATCCACTTACAGTGGGCAGACTTCTCCAGAACACTAAACCATACACAGAGCACCCAACTAATCCTCAGTCCAAACACCCATAAATGCTTGTGTGCAGATGCATTGACCATGTCCACACACTGCTGTACAGTAACACACATCATATAGGTCATCCAGAAATACATCTACCTGCTGTTAACACAAAACCTACAGTAGCAAACGGCGTATAAACACCAAGCTCTTACTATAAACACCAGAAGCCACATAAGGACTAGCTCCTGAAATTAAACATACATTTGGGTTACAGGTTTGGTTTCTCCACAACCTGAGGACTCTTTAAACCATTCTCAAACATAGACCTACAACTTACCCTTGGCTAACTAAGTGCTGTGAAACAAATAATTAGCAAAAACACAGCCATCAACCAATCCACCATCATTTCAACTAGCTTCTTCTACTGTCACATTTTTGTGGTACCTGCCCAACTTAAACAAAATATCTTCTGAAACACTAGATTACCCCAGCCAGAGATTACCCCAGGATTACTTAAAAAATAAATTAATATATAAACATGAGTGAACCTAAGGAAGGCCGAGTTGCTCAGTCCAGCTGGTTCACACCATTTAACCAGGGAGACTACAAGAGACACTATACTCACCAAAAACTCACCAACAGGTAACACAAAACAGTCAACACAAAACTTAAGTCACCTTCATTCATCTAAAAACAAAACATGTTGAGTCTCCACAAAAGTTCAAAATCTCTTGGATGAGCCCCCATTTGCTCAGAAGAACAGTGGTATTGTGGAGCTGCACATTTCAAAAAGTCAATTCCCGTAACATACAGTACCTCATTCTCTCACTGTTCAGCTACAACTCTAGCCTCTGATGACTAAACTCCAAACAACTTACTGATCACGCCAAATAGTGTGTAACCAGACCAGTGTGTTTATGTTTCATGTTTCAAGTGTCTTTGGCATGTGCTAGGGCCTAACACATGCTAAAGACACTTGCACTTCCACTGCAAGGCCAGTAGGGGTGCAGAGGCTTGGCATAAGGGGCAGTCTCATGTTTTGTAAATACACTGTGTTGAGCACCTAGATGGTTGTATTGTGAGTTTTCTGAGCTTGCTATGTCCATTTGTACGACTTAAATTGTGTCTGTATGACAGTCTGGGATTTAACAGCCAGCTCTTTTGTAGTGGATTTCTGGTTAAAACACAACAAATATTATTCCTCAGATACTCACTGCCATTTTTTTGAAGTGAAAAAAAAAAGAAGAGAAGAATCTCATAGTTAAATGGTCTTGTATTTATATTGTGCTTTTCTACCTATTGTTACTCAAAATGCTTTACAGTCACAGTGACACATCAACCCATTTGCTCATATTCAGATTGAGGTTTGTCGTGTGCAAGATTAACACAGGGTAGACAATGCAATGAAATGTTGGGGACAAGAGTACTGGTCAGCGCAACCATAAGCAGCACTAAAGACTAAGAGCAAATAAAAGAGCAAACAAACAATTGTACATGTTGTAGACATACATGTAGAGTGCATGTACATCTCTCCTGCATCCATACCTAAATTACCATGCCAGGGTGTTAAACAGATTACTGATGGAAATTGAAAATAAATATACTAAATGATTCTGAATTGTCAGCTCGTATAGCAACTTATTTTAACAGAAGTAAGTATAACATCGACATTTAATTATAGTTATAACATTTTCAGAAATATTCAAGACTAATAACAGTAATAGTATTACTATTGGTCACCTGGTATATTTTCCAAAAATACTTTCACATTAATACATAAAAAGACAACAGTGCTGTTTCCCTTTTCCAACCACTGATATTGTGACTATCTCCGCTACCAGGGCAGCAAATGGTAGGCTCTCAAACTCTATTGCATAGTATCTCACACGCTCAATTGTGAAACAAGCTCATCCTCGTGATGAGAAAATGTGTGTGACCATCAAAACACACAGTCAGTGGTTCCAGAGTTTTATGTACTGTGCTCATGTATGCGCATGTATGTGTATCAGTGCATGTGTACATAACTGCCGTTATGGACCTCAACCTCCCTGAGAAGGGCCTGATAGGTGCTGATAGTGAAATGGGATCATGAGGTCAAATGTGTAACCCCATTCAAAATGATGAGCTGTGTTTTCCTGTAATGGCCACAACATGATAGACACACTAGAACACAACTGCTCCGTGCTTAGTGTCCCTTCATGCAATCACCGTGTTAAAGCTGATTAAGATTGCTCTAATTTCACAGTCTTCCGATTTCAAAGTTTGCAATTTAAGAATGTTTATGCATTAATATGGATGCAGAAAATGCATATCCTGAATGCTTTTCGAACTGTTTATTTGAAGGTGAAGGAAGATGCGAGTGGCTATTGGCTATTGATTGGTTGATCATTCTATTAGTGGGAGGCCATGAAACATAAACACACCGGTTACACACACTATTTGGCGTGATCAGTAAGTTGTTTGGAGTTTAGTCATCAGAGGCTAGAGTTGTAGCTGAACAGTGAGAGAATGAGGTACTGTATGTTACGGGAATTGACTTTTTGAAATGTGCAGCTCCACAATACCACTGTTCTTCTGAGCAAAACGGATGAGCAAAAAGTGGTGGGTGTGGGTTTGGCCTGAAATTCAACTCTGGGAAAAACTAAACAGAAAACATGGCTTAATTTTTCAAGCATTTTTTTTTTTCTGCAATGAAGATTTCCCATGAGTCATAAGAGAAAAAAATCAGAGCAAAATACATAGAGACAAAGAAAACAGGCAACAGGCTAGCCGTTTTTGAGTTGCAACCTAGGTTCCAAACCCCACATGAGCTTTATGTTATGACGGAAAGGACAAAATGATGGTTCAAAAGGAGCTGTTGGTATAAAGGGCACCAGATGAGGTGCACTAAACACTGAAGGCTTTAACAAAGTCAAGGTGCTAAAATACATTCTTTCTTAAAACATTCATAACCCCAAAATTTCCAAACCCATCTCTTGCTCTTCTCATGTTTTCTTCTAGATCACTTGTAGTCTGCTGAGGTAACGTTAGGATGCTCCCTTTTCTGTTTGCCTGACATTCTAGAGATCACACCCCTCTCACTGCCTCTCTTCAAGCTCATTATCGCAGTTAAATTATTTCCTCCCACAAGAACGTTAATTAACACACATGTCCAGACCACGTCTGGCCGCACAAATTGATTACAACATCAGAGCCAATGTGTGTGCGTAGCTGGCCTCCGCAGGAACAAAAGGCGATTGGCCCACAGTGGGCCCTGCAGGGCTCTAATGGCAGCAGAAACATGTTACATATGCCACACAATGTATAGTATTCTACCCAGTGAGTGCATCTTAAAAAGAGTGCATGCCTTCTATGCATATGCAAATGAGAGAAGGGAGGTAACAAATGTGTGTCGATTTAACAAAGGGCTGGTGTTAATCAAGAGATATCAGACACAAACACAAAAAGACAAGCTCCTGTGTGGTGGCACAAGTACACAAACACACTCTCACACACACACACACACACACACACAAACATAAGTTTTTGATTTATTTATTTATTTATTTTTTCGTCACGGCAGAGCAGGATGTATAATTTTAGGCTTGGCCTCAATCACGAGTGTTAAGCATAATTTCAGTCCTGAAGGGGTTAATTAGGGGCTGTAAGGAGAGACCTGAATTAATTGGCTTGTGCCAGAAAAGACAGAGAAAATAACAGAGTGGGAGAGAGAAGGATTGTGACGTTTTCTTACATCAGAATGAGTTGACAGTGTAGACTTGGCATGGTTATAACTATATAATTAATGTTCAAGGATGGAATCTAAGTGTAAGCCTCATGATAGACCAAAACCAGCTCTGAATTATTCCTATTAACACATAGTGGACATGTAGTGTTCCTGATAAAGTCTTACTCCTCCCTGCTGTGGAGCAGCAGTGTGCCATACTGTTACACAGGGTGACATGTTCCATCATCATAGGTACTTCAGTGCATTCAGGAGCAGTACAGTCCTGCTATCTGGTACTTATTTCAAAAGGAATCAGACACCAAACTTCTAAATTGCACCAAATTTATATGTACCTTTATAAAGGCGTGCATTAACCATTACTTGAAATCTTGAACTACTTCAACATCCTGCATCTTACCTAGTGTCCAGCATCTTATTTACGTCTGAAGTATTAACCTGTTCATTTGCAGCTTAGTACTACAAACGGTCCATTGGAATCTGCAAGTAGACGTGGATTAGTGCAAATATGGACAGACAAAGCAGAATAAAAGGAGAAGCTCAGAAGGAGTGAACTGGACAGGTGAGCATATCAAAGAAGCTCTTTAAATCATCTGTATTTTTTTAAAACTACATGCCTTTTCTCTTGTTTTATTTAAGAGAAGGTGCGTAGACATGCGCTTCGCCTGAGTGCCCGTGAAACAGAGTTGGCAAAAAGCTGATGGGGAAGAAAAAAGAGTCCTCCATCCCCTCACTCTGTCTCTCAGTCTCTCTCCTCCTGTCTCTCTGCAGTACTGAAAGGCTCATCAGGACTTGTCATCGCTCTAATGAATATCATTTAAATTGCTTTGTGTATGGGAGTGAGTTTAGATGTCGATTTAATTTGCGCATGTGTTTGAGCTCTTGTGCTCGGCGGGGCGGACGGACGGAGAGCGGCAGCCCTAATGAAACGCCGGCCTCTATGACAAGCTGACGAGGCCCGACCCGATCAGACGGCTTTGAAAGGAAATTTTGACAGTGCGGCGGAGGTAGGGAATGCAACACACACGCGCGCACGCACACACACAGAGAGAGAAAATGGAAGACACAAAAATGCAGAAATCCACAGACACAGCAGCACACTTGAAGATTAAGACACAAGATACACACTTGTACAGGAATATTAATGTGTACCTATTTGCATACAGATTCAACTAAACACACGCACAGAGACAAATATCAGCACACATCAAATCTGCATTTCAGGAAATAAACTGACTCCAAGCCAGCTTTGTGTTATCACTGAATTCCAGTGTGTTGTATTTGCGATGCCAGTTGAGCACCTGTCCTAATTTGCAGATCCTATCCTCTTTTAGCGCAGCCTTGCTAATGATGGCACTTCAGTGTCCCTGAGCAGGGGGAATATGTAAAATAACACTCGCCTCACTCTGCTCAAGATGAGCCATACCAGGCTATAAGCATGGCCTTATCAAAATGAAATTACAATATATGCTGATACCGTATTTCCGCAACCCCAACCCTCCCACAACCCCCACTCCAAATCCTCACGTGTGCACTCCCACTGCCGCACACCCAGTGAAATATTACAACCTTTCCCAAAGCAAAAGATATAAATCCGCATTGAGGAATTGCAAAAACAGCACAAAGCATTCCCAGGCCGGCCTCTGAGGCACTTATGATTTAGCATTGCAGGTGTATCAAGAGCTCGCCAACCCCCCCTCTCTTTATGCCTGTGGCACAGCGGTGAGCATGGTCGCACTGCCACCCGCTCAGCCGCAGCGCCCTGTTTCATTACTATCACCCAGAGGTTTTTTAATTGAGTCAGATCCAATTATGAGCCAGCAATTAGCTATTAATGTAATCAATTACTCCTCTACGCTTGTCACATCAGAATGTGATGCCGATGTGGAATGCGTGTACGGTGCATTCAGCATATTATCAGGTTTATCACAGTCACGGTGAGAAAAAGGAATAAGCACTTAGATGAAAAAGAAATGTAATTGATTAAATGATGTACAGTAAGTAGATGGTACGACTAGTTGCTTGTTATAGGCGTGTAACTGGTCTGAAGAAGAATCTAGTATGTGATCATATCCCCGATATGCCTCTTGTCTGTCTTAGTATTGCTTAAGTCTGTGGTTCCCAAAGTGTGAAGTGAGACATATGATTAGAAACATATTTTGCAATTATTATGGATGAGAAAAACAAAATGTTATATTAAAACTAAAATATGCACACACACAAAAAAATCAGCTGGAACAGGACAATATACAGCACCATAGGCAACAGTCATGTATGCATGTGTGGAATTTCTTTGCAATTTGCTTCAGCTCTTTATCACAAGGCTTTAAGGCTGCATTAGGCAGTTGTGATAGACAGTTTTGTTCTGAATTTCAGCCTAGAAGGGATATCCACAGCTATCCAAAGCTGCTATGAACGCACAGATGCCACACGGCTCAACTTATTTGCATAATGTATTTCTCAGCAGAGATGTACATTCAAAAGAAATGCACATTGTGACTAAACACAGAGGATGACCTCTGAGTGCCCACGTCCAACATTAGGGTTGGATTATTTTATTAACAAAAAAACTAATTTGTTCAGTTGGATATGGACTCACTCAGTATACTGGACCTTTCAGTATTTGTCATCATTATCGTAATTAGTCCGGTCATTTATGAAATTATTTTGCGTAAACCATGCATTGTTAATTAACTCGATGTAATGAACATCCATTTTATGCCTTACTACTGCCACATGATTTTTATCATTCCGCTTGTGAAAAAAAACTGATGAGAAAAAAACTGTTCAGCATATGCATGGCATCCTTAGCAGAATTTATTTGTGTTAAAATGATCCGAGATATTTCTGTCACTTTCTAATAAACTTAAGTGACAAGTTGCTAATCGAAGTGTAGTAATAAAACATTATTAACAATATTATGAGTTTCTACCATTAGTTCAATTGTATTAGTCCGAAAAAAACTGGAAAAAGTTACAGCATTTTTAAAAAACATTATGGCTTCCAGTTGATTTCAGAAATAATTTTCAGATTTCATTACTTCTGAAACGCCCAACACATTATAGTTTCCACTAGTTTAAACTATATGAGACTACAAACTATTTGAGTGTCTTCCTGTTAAAATTTGACTAATTTCCTCCTGGTCACCATTAATTAACTACTAAATTCATTTTCGGTGACTTCTATGTTCTCTAAAGTAGAGAACGGTCTAGTGAGTGTCATATTCACTTTTATTCAATTGAATTCAGTTTTATTTGTATAGCATCAACAACAATACAAATTGTCTCAAGACGCTTTACAAAATCCAGTCTGAAACCCGGCCTGGAACCCCCAGAGCAAGCCTGAAGGTGACGGTGGCAAGACAAACTCCCTTTAAACAGGAAGAAACCTTGAGCAGAACCCAGCTCATATGGAGGGACCCATCTGTCTAAGGCCGTCTATTTAGAGACAGGAAAAGAGATAGAAGAGCGAGGACAAGAGAGAGGACAGGAGGAACAAGAAAAACATACATCTATCATAGATAAATACATTTGACTAAAGTGTACACGTAGAATCTGATGATGATCCAAATACTATATATATATGGATAGATAGATAGATAGATAGAGAGAGAGAGAGAGAGAGAGAGAGAGAGAGCTGATTATGTTACTTGAAAGACTGATAATATATCAATCTATATAAACCAGAGCATAGAAGCATAAAACTGTTAGTGACAGCAGTAGTTCTATTACAGGTGAGTTAGCTGCTATAATGACTGAATATAAGCAGTATCATAGGCAGGTTGGAGAATGAGACATTCCAGTAGGAGTGGATAACTGCAGGCCATGAAGACTGGGCAGGTTGATGAGACCAGGACCACAGATGTGGAGCTCCATACAGGTCAGAAACACACAACTCCAGGCCAGAGACACTCCAGAGACACCCATTTCAGTTTCCCCTATTTCTGTACCAATCATTCTTGCTTTGTGACTTTGTTTTTAAGTGGTATAGAAATGCAAGTTACTGTTATTATTGTATTTGTCTTAAGATGTATTATGAGGTTCCATTTCTGTTTATGTTTTCTTTGTAACTTATATATGTTTTTCAATGTTTTTTTATTCCCTTATTGTGCAAATCTTTCCACATTTCAGTTAATAGCTTGTCGGTAGCTGTGCATTTGAGCTGGTTGACGTATCTTGCACTTTTATGTGACATCATAGCCTACAGACTCAACCTTCCTGAACGACACAAATCTTACCCTGGAGGCACAACATGCCATATAAAAAAAGCATATTTGAGCTGTTACAAAGGCTCATAGGCACTGGAAAATATTGAAAAATCAGCGAGGGAGAGGCAGAAAGAAACAGAGAGAGGTCCCCGACAGTCCAGGCAAGTTAAACAGACACACATAATAGGATATTAAACTTTAACTACCCATATTCATTCCAATCATCCAAGAGAGAAACAGCCAAAACTTCAGACTCCAAATTTCATTTGCGTCTCACTGGAAAGGTTGAATTTATGAGGCCTTTTTGTTAACTGAGAGGTATGTGCAGGAATAAAAAACAAGTTCTGCAGACCTTTTTCTTCATTCTCTCTCTTAGTGACATATGTCTTCATTTGTGAAGGCTTAGCTTGTGCCAGGGTGGAACTTTCATTGGCAAGAGCCCGTTTCCCCCAGGAGAACTGTTAAACAGTGCACAGGAAATAAAAAGGAATGCCAAGTTACTTCCTAATGTTCTGAGTGATTTCATTACCTCAGATACAGGACTAATTTAGGCCAAGTGAAGGAATGGGAATTCCACATGCAAAACAGCAGACGCCCACCACCACCAAACCACGCAGATCTGAATTCACAGAAAATGAATCATTTATGAAAACAAATGGGGATGTGGAAATAATCACGGGCAGAGAGGTACAATGGAAGCTGCACTCACAGGCCTCACGCTCTGAATGCAGCTGCTTCATGGGGTAAATCTACTATAGAAGGACTATACAACAGGAGGAGAAGAAGAAGCGGAAGAAGCATATCTTATTGCGGATTAGACTGGAAGCTTAGATGATCCTGAGAGCTTGTCGGGACCGCGATGTCATCGCCAGCCAAGATCTTGCTCCTCTTAACTAACGTGCATCTTGACAAGGCAATCAAATCCCTCCCCAAGTGTAATTAAATGATAAGTTCATATTTGAGGGACAATTGTGAGGCAGCCGGTCGAAGTGTGCTGTCATGGAGAGCTGCTGGCGTGACGAATACCCTTATTAGCAGCCACACTGCACCCTGTCAAGAACAGGGCTGACCGGGAGAGTGTGTGTGTGTGTGTGTGTGTTAGAGAAAGAGAGAAAGGTAGCGTAAGTCCGCTATTGTGCTTTAACCTGCACCTTCTCTATCACACAAGATCAGAATATGCACACAAATACACATTACGCATTGTCACAGAGTAGACGCACACAAGCAGAAACATACACTCTTGACACAGCCGCCAGTGATCTTGTAAGATATACCCACAAAGGGCAGATGGAGGTAAAGGGGACACGCACTCCAGCGTGTCAGCACAACATGCATCTCCCTGTAAATCAATGAAAGATGATGTGAGCTCTGCGTCCCAGCTGTTTGATATGCAAACGGCTTTTCTATGCAAATTTGCCTTGACAGCTTTAGACACACAGAGCAGGAGAGGGGCTTTAAGGCCCAGGTGTACTGAGGGTAGGAGGGTAAAAAAATAAATAAATAAATAAATAAAAATCGCCATCAGGATGACAAACAGATGATTTAGAGAAGAGGTTTGTTTAAGCAGCACTGCACCTTGATGTTTGCGCTCCCGCTTCCTCCCCTCCGCCCACCCCCCACCAGTTCCATGCACTCTAATGTTGGGATCATCTCTCAAAATGGCAAAAAGGTGCTTGGCAGACACAATGCGCCTACAGCTATTATGAAAGGGTAAGCAAACATTACACTAGTCACAAAATGTGTTCATCAGAAAAAAAAAAAAAAAAAGCACACCAAACAGAGAATTGTGTTCTGTTTTCTCTGTCGGTGTCTGTGTGTAAGATATATCCCCTCCCTTCCCTTTCATGGGGTGGATATTGAAGTGTGTGCTCACTTTAATCCTGTGTGTGAGGCTCGGTGTAGTGCAGGCCCGCTCTCAGCGTGACTCCCATTGTGGCGTTCGTTCATTGTGTCTGTGGAATAAAGCTGCCTCTGTTGTCTAGCCAGCTTCCTGCTTCAAACACTGCCTGGCTGCTCTGCGGAGATCTCCCTCCTCCCATCCTGCCTCCCATCTTTGTCTCTCTCTCGCTCTCTCTCTCTCTGTCATTCACCCTCTCATCTCGATTGTTTGTCCTTTCGGTCCGTCTCATTCCCTCTTACTTGATTCTACAACTGCCCCTCCTTTCTTCCTGTCTCAAACCCTTTGAGCTCAAGATGTACACTGAGAGGCAGGATGGGATGTTTTTTTTTTGTTGTTTTTGTTTTTTTGATTTCTTTTAGCAGGAGGAGTGGTATAGGGGTGAGGGATGAAATGACACCAGCTGCCAAAGGGAACCAAAAGACCAAAGAGGGGGAAATGAACTGGCACGTACATCACACAAGCATGAGTCAATTTTCATGATTGCTTTTCAATGCCTGAGTCATTTGTGTCCTGCCACTCCAGCTAATACACAACCTCTGATGTTCAGTTGGAGAATAGCTGAGACAAAGAGAGCATGCGACGCACACCCACCCCTATGCAAACTTGGAAAAAGTGGCAAACTCTTCCACAGGTGATACTTTACTCTCTGCCCTTCTTGCAGCACACCGAGAGGCATAGCAGTAAAGAAATGGGTTCCACTTCAGATTTCAGGTTAATAAATCATAGAGAGGAGAAGCTTGTTAAATTGAACTTTATATAACTCCTGTGTAAAGGTCAGCGCTCTCTTTTTTGGAGGTAATTTAAAGATTAGAGGAGTCAGTGTTTCCATCACGCTAACTCACATACACACGCATTTGAGTGGGCATATATGCACGCACATCTATGGACACACACACACACACGTGTCATTTACATTAGACAGGAGGCCTTAGGTGAGATGGGCCCAAGGTGAGACTTTTTAATCATTTCTTTAACTGTGCAAACTAATCTAGGCGCCATTTGCACATACCTGAGCAAAGTCCAACTCTAATTCCCAAAGCAGCTAATGATAGAATTTCCATTCTTTCCTTTGAATTGAAGCCTTGTTTGACAGATTAGAATGTCATTAAAAGCCGCCCATGCTGAGAAGCACCAGATGTTGTCATTGATTGGTGTGAGGACCTGGTGAAAACGTCAGTAGCTAATATCAGGAGCGAAACTTGGTGGAAACTATGACTTACTCAAAGGTCTCTGATGTTGGCACACCAACTACGACCCCGAACGATCCCATGATGGCATTCTGTGGTTCTCAGAGACTTGTTTTTGCATCAACTGGTCTGCTCTTGGACTGAATTTTGTCAGGAGTCCTGGACAAACTGGCATTGGGTTAAAAAATCTATACCGCTTACAGTGGAATAATTTATTTACAATAATTTGGCAATATTTTTAAATCCAATGGTGAATTTCAGACTTCAGACTGTTCCCACACTTCAGTAGTAAAGAGAACACCAGACCCTAGACATCACTGGTGTTTTTGTTAGTTTTTTATGAAATGACTACAAAATGTCTACAATTTTTTTATTATTTTTTTTCTTGAGGTGTGTGTCTATGCCACCTTTTTATGTCACATGTATGTCACTTGAATCAGTTTTTATTGAACTGGTTATGCCTCAGTTGTCCCTCCAATTTTTGAATAAGTTATATGTATTTGACGGCCTCTCCAAAATAAGAAAGTCCTTACAGCATCCATCCACCTGAAAGAGCAAGGACTGTACAATAAGTTTGACATATAGTCTGTCATGTATAATAATAGATATATATTGATATATATGTCACTCTAGACTAGGTAACTAAGGAATTACAGATGCATTGTGCAAGATAAGATCAAATAAACATGAAAAAAGCCAACAAACCACACTTTTCTGACTAGGAATGATTATAAAATATGTATTAAAACAAAAAGTACCTTTTCTGTTGTTTTTTTATTTGTCATTACTATAACCTGGAAAGGTTAATAAAAATAGAATTGAATTTACTGAGGTATTCCATTGCATTTCTTTATAGTTTGCAGGCAAAGAAGCACTACATTTCTGTGATCATTTTAAAGTCCCATTATCATTGTGATTCATGCCTCTGATTGATTTATTTAGATGTCTCCTCCATGAATTTCTCAAAAAAGGTTTAAAACTTGAAATTTGCGCTGATAACATAAACCTAAAGCATCATCCGTAACATCCGTAAAAAGTTCTGTGTTTCACTATTCAGTACCATGGAGGATAAAAGAAGATTAAAAGAAAAGCAGCCTTTTCATTTAGAAGTTCTACTTGGAAAAAATACAATTTAATTGTAATCAAGTGATCATTTGGTGTTTAGGCTCCTTTGGTCATTTAAAGTAGTTTAATGAGTTTATACCATACACTGTTTTTACTTGAAGTGCCTGTGACTCTCTCACTAGGTTATGGGATGTGTTTCATAGCACTACCACTGCAGTATGACTGCTTACTAATGTCCATCTAGGTTGGAAACTAGCATTGTCTATATACATATGTACAATGCATCAGGCACTGGGTACCATTACCATGAAAAAAAAAATATATATATATATTTCATGGTTTACATTTCTTTTAATACACATGATGATCAGCACAAGTTCAATCTGGAAGACTAGCTTCATCTTCACTCATTCACAACTCCCTCTGTTCCCGATTCTCTAGTCAGATGACTTTTGAATTTTCCATTTTACCATTTAGATTCTGACACAATCGCAGTAAGCCTATCACGTAATTACTGTCAAACTTTACATACTCCTCTCTCCTCTGCTGGTGTCAGTTGTCAGTTAGTTCGAAACAGCTGCGATCCTCCTCCACCCTGTTCCCCTCTGGTCTTGACATCCAGGGTCAAGGTCAAGCTCATCTGAAGTCCACTCCTCATCCCATCCAGATCTCCGCCATTGTCTTCTTCTCATCACTTCCACCAGTGTCTAGACCCAAGGTGGGTTGTCTTTACCAAGCATGGCTTTAACATCTTCCCCTCAAATAAGGTGACCTCACAATCAGGTCTAATCTCTCATTGTGCACATTATTAAATAAAATCTTTACTTCTCGCTGAAATACCCAGTCCAAATACACTGACACACCAACAGGTGCTGAGATATTAAAATGTTAAAGCTATGTTTTGAATGTCTGTACGTAAATTAAATATAAAGGTCAAAAAGAAATATCAACTTATTTTTTTTTTCCAGTTGCTGATTCTTTTTTTTTTTTACCCGGGTTAGGTTTTTAAAGTCACTCATTGTTTATCCACCCACTGATGATTTGAAGAATCTTCTTGCAATGGATATTGTTTCTGAAGTTTTTGGATTTGGCACTGAAGCAACATCGTATGGCTTTTGCTTTCTAGCATACCCATTTAATCATAAAAGCCCCGTGAAATCAGATTTGATGTTTTAGTGTTGTCTGTCTAATGCATCACCAATATGCCACTGTCTGGCCCCGCATTGACAATGAAGTCATTTTGTAGGTATTCTTAGTGGTGTATCAGACTTTGTCATTTCCTGGAAAACTATTTATGGAGTGTTATTGTATCACACTATAACACTCCAGCTCTCGGTTTAAGCATCTATGCATTGGAGCAATAACGTAAGTATGGGGGAAGATATTGCATGCTTGATGTTTTTTGTAGTCTCAGATGAATATATGACTCAAACTGTATCTTTATAATAGGGAAATGTTTTTGAGATAAACTAATGTGAAGCTAGAGCAATGAACTTTCAATTTTCAATTCTGATCTGAAATAAAGGAGAGACAGAATACCTTAGATGACTTGTGGCAGGTTGCTAACGTTATCCCCATTCAAGGGAAATATTCAAGGTTAAATGTACAGTGGTAGCACTTAAAATGTCTATGTGGCAGACAACCCTGTCTAACTACTGCAATCACTCCTTTTAAATATCGACATGGCTGGTTGCACAGCTGTTGTTGCTAACTTGTAATTATGCTGATTTTGTCAGACAATTTGGGATTACAGAGCAATGATTTGCAGCAGTGCAGCAAAGTATCTGCGGAGGGAGTGATTCTGAGATGCCAGAGTTTTTATTTTCATGGAGATGTGTTTCACTTCACCCCGGGTATATAGTATGTATGTAGTATATAACAATGGCATGTAAATGCCCATACAAAATGTGATTCATTGGCAAATTATAACACTTTAAATAGAATGCTAAAAATGTGTTTATTTTTCATATTCTACATACCACTCACCACAGTTGTGGATTTCATTATGTTTGTCTGGAAATTTTAAGGTAATTTTTTCTAAATATCTAGACGTCCATCACATCTGCCAGCAGCTGTTTGGTGTGGTTGCAGTGAAGGTCATAGAGAAGTTTTGCCTATGTGTTATGGCATATAATGACGATGCTGTATGGCAGAGGAAAGCTCCATCTTTACTGTGAAAGTACAAGAGATATAAGCATTGGACAAAGGTAACACCTACTGGTCGACACGCAGACTACTGAAGTGAATACCCATGTGCTGATGCAGACTCATTTAGATTTTTAAAGTAAAAGTAAAGTACATGAGGAGCAACAAGTATGCTGCAATACCTGTTTGAATATTCACAAACCGCTCATCTGCAGTGTGACTCAGTATAGTAGATCAGTATCAAATGGACATACATGTTATCTTCATGGAAGGGAAATAATTTTCAATTAAAACGTACTTATATTATGTACAGATGCACAACTTAGCTCTGTTTATATATAACTTAGCTCTCTCTCTCCCAGTTAATTGACGGTTTGGTTAAATTGTTCATTGACACATTCTGTGCTACCAACGTCAGCCATTCCAATCGAGTTGATACTAGTTAGAGAGAGTGGTCTCAGCCCACTTGCTCCCTGTTCGCAGTGTGAAAACGTGTTATCCATGGACCGATATGACTACCCTTGTGATTATGGTGTATATCCTGATGCATAGTTGGAAGAGAAACTGTCGGGTGACCAGCAGTGTGCAATATGGGTTGCACTGACATCAGATTTATTTAAAGTCCACTGTTATGTGGTGAAAGTCACCGACTTGTCGCCGATGACGTCACTCATAAAAACACAGAAGAAAGTAATTCTTTGCAACAATGAAATCTATATTTTGGACCTGAATACATGTGCAAAGAACAGAAAGTTCAGGTGCTACATACTATGCCGTATGTATAGCCTATATAAAACAGGCTGCAACTCAGCACCATCACTATATATTGATGTATTCATTTCATACATATTTTCATTTCATTCATTCATCTTCTGTAACCGCTTGTTCTCTGAAGGGTTGCAGGGGGGCAGGAGCCTATCTCAGCTGTCATCGGGTGAGAGGCGGGGTACACCCTGGACAGGTCGCTAGTCTATCTCAGAGCTAACGCAGAGAGACAGACAACTATTCACACTCACACCTACGGCCACCTGCAAGCATGTCTTTTGATGGTGGGAGGAACCCATAGTACCCGGAGAGAACCCATGTGGACTATATTGAAATTTGATATATGTACGTACACATTCTCAGGCATAACTGCATGAACCCTAATGGCACCATACGAGAGTTTTGTATGCAGCTTGTGCATGAGTGGGAAGATCTCAGGCTGACGTTGTCAATCTGTCATTGTATTGTATGTTAACCAAGTGTCTAATGCCACAGTGAGGAAAGATGATAGACTAACATCTAAAAAATGGTTTTGGAACTGCACTCAATCTACCTTTGCGATACTGGTCGATGGTGAATTACTGGCCCAGATGCAAGATCATACTGAATGTGTTGTTCATATAGAAAACACTGGTATATGAAGCATAGAACAGCAATTAATGCCAGTGTCTAAATCCGCCAATGATGCTTTATTTTCCACGCGATTTCCTGAAATCTAATTTTCCTTCAAAAATATGATCAATCACAAAACAGTTTGAAAGCGGGTAGTGTTTAGAGCATGTCAGAACACTGTTTCGATTGCATTGCCATGTGAACATGAACCGAACCAAGGATAAATGCAACATTGTAACAACACTTGTATCAATTAATCCCATGAATCAGAACAAAATACAGTTTTCAAAAGACCCTAAGAGAGTTGTGAAAACTTGGTTTTGGACTGAACGTGGTTTTTGACTAAAGTGGGCTTAAAATTGTGAGTGCTTCTGGTGTTGTAGCCAGCAAGCTGGTTATTGTGTGAATGAGTCCCTGATGGCTGGGTGGTTACTAGATGAGTAGAATGAAAGCCAGGAAGTAGAGAAAAAGACAGAGTTTGAGCTCAGATGTCCATCAGAGTAATACTTTAAAAAAGCACCTCCCTCCTCCTCTTCCCTTCTCTTCTTCCGCCTCTCGGAGAGGCCTGTCACATGCACTTTGCACTGATGGCTGACGGATCCGGCCAAGACACTCGTCTCAGGGCACTCCTCTATATATCGTTAATTTAATGCATGGTGACGTGGCCAATTACAGCAGGCCAGTACGCTCAAATAGCATGTCAAAACCTGTGTATCAATCTATTAGGTCCCGTCTCCTTGCACATTACAAGGTACCTTAAAACCCATTCCTCGCACTGGAGAAAAGTGCTGACCTCATGGGATAGAGGCCTCTGATCCTCTCTCTGGTGTTTTAAAGTCCATGAAAACACAACAGGACTTAAATTGGAATGAAAGGGAGATCAGGGGTAGGAATAAGAATTATATGACTGTATATCTGCATGGATATGCATGCATATATCCTAAGAGCAGTATTGCTGTCAAACAAGAAGTAATTTACCCAAGCGTCTAAGTGTAAGATACCTAAGCTAGCATGGTCATGGTAATAGGAAGTGGTTGGTTGGTGCACAGCAATGATGGGCTGAGCTGTGTTGCCTACTTTAAAACTCTATCTCCATCTTTCCCCATCACTCTCTCCTGCCTTGGCTCTCTCCCTCCTTCCCAGTGAGAGTTCCTTGCTGACAGGGGGAGCTGTGAAGTTTGACTGGTTCTGCTCATGCTTTGATGCTGTCACTTCCCATCCACTCACAGAGTTCAAGGCCATCAAGCTCTTTCAAATGAGCAGAGACTGGCACAGGGAGATGTACTGAGTGGGGAGGCCAGGGGCATCTTGTCCATCCTGTGGCCAACGCAACACTTTCTCAGCTAAAGGGTGATCGTTTTCTGCAACCACCATTGTTTTCTGTAAATGGGTGAAGCATTCAGTTGGAGTGTATAATGAATAAGTTTATAAATATGGTTACTGGAGATAATTTTCTTTTGTGTAATAAGTTGCAAATCATTTTCAGACTGATTATAGTTCAGAGTATAAATGATTCGCTCAATGGTACAAAAACTAAGTACCGTTTTTCAACACAAGTGAAGTCTGCTAAATGAAACACTAAAGTTTACAACATCCAAACACCCGTTCATAGAAATGATAATGATGGTAATGCAACTTCAAAATTGGGGCTACCGCTGTTTTTGGTTTGCACTTTGTTTTTTTTTACATTTATAATGGCAAGCAGACAAATGCAAGTCATCTCACTTAACTTTGCATCCGTTTGCTGCTGTGCTGATGTCTGCTCCAGAGCTGAGTCGTGGTGAAATTTGCTGAACTACTTTTGAACCAGACATTGCTAGGACATCCTCTACTGCTCAGTCTGTGTGACTTTTCAATTGACAGCACTGTCTGCAGCCAAGAAGGAAAGACAGTCCACGGTGTACCAGGATATTTGAACAATGACCAAACTACCAGGATGTTTGAAATATGAAGGGAACTTGAGATGTAGCCTGCTATGGGAATTTAATGTGAGAAGGCTGCTCACTAAATTAGCTCAACATTTACTGAGTGAGGACCATGGGCTATTTACTTATAATTGCTTGTAAGGGGCAAGGAAAAAATACCAAAACACGTACATAAGTGAGCTCATGTTAAATAAGTTTTAACGAGATTTGAATACTGTAGTTTGTTCTTTTTTTTTTTTGTTGCAGGTTGATGCACAGTGTTTACAGTTTGGTGTTGCCCATTAATGGACTTGAAAATTAGCTTCAGCTTCAGCAGTCATCATTGTTCTTCAATACATGTCCCATTTAAATAAACAAACAGATATAATACTCTAAAAAGCCTAATTTGGGTAAAATTCTAACTAATGTATGAACTGATTTCTCTTTTGGAAATCAATCAAACTCAGACTGGCAAAATTAGCAGGAGGAGAAACCCAAAGAGTTTGTGGACCTGAAGGGTAAACACAGTTTTAGCTGGGAATGTAGCACTGGTACCACATAGGATGGCAGAACAATCCGGCAGAAAATGAAGTAAAAAGCTGTGGATATACAGTACTGCTGGAGCATGATGAGGGGATGAGTCACAAGTGTGCAAGCAGGCTGGCTGCATGAGTGAGTAGGCAATGCCAAGCCCAGGCTATCATAGGGCGTTCGATATCGATATCAAATACCCAGACTTTGGACTTGTGTGCTTAGTAGCGCAGACTTGACAAGTTTTAATTTTGAAATATGGACTCTGGAGGACAGAATGACACAGTACAGTCAGCCTGGAACTGGAACAGCAGCTCAGATGATGATGCCCACAAAATGCAAATGCAAGTTCTTGCAAGTTATCTCCCAGTGCATCCTCAATAAAGGGCAGTCAAGAACACAACCCGGGTATTTGGGCTATACTTCATATGCGTACTTGGAATTGGAACTCGGGCAGCAAGTAATGGCATTTCTTAAGAACACAAGTACAGAAACACAAACATACATAAACATAGTGAGAGGACAAACACTGGATCAACAAAAAAACAAAGGAAGGCAAAAGTAATTTTTTTGTAAATCAAATTTAATTTTTCTGTCCATTTTTGGACAACCCTGGTTTGTGGTTTGGGCCTAGTTTTATCTGAGCAATGGGACAGTGGCCAGCTCTTTCTCCAATAAACAGCAACAACCATCAGAGAAAAAAAAACATTAAGAGAATGCACTCTGAATTAAAGCATTACAATTTTTAATGCCAGTGAAAGCATTAAAAATTGTGTCCAGGTGGAGTCTTGCTATGAAGAAACTAGTCTTGTTCAGCTGACGATCACGATGTCAGTTGAGGAATCTTTTCCCTTCAATATTAAGTACATGGGAAAGAATAGGTGTATGTGTGTTTGAGAGTGTTTTTGTGTGACTATTCTGCACTCTGAAGTGTTATGTAAAAGAACCAATAGGGTGTGGGATACTGTGTTCTACCTTTTTTCTGCACTACACAGCTGACAGAAACTGTGATAAGAAGTGAAGGTGCGCATTTGTGCAAGTGTACTTATTTGAGGTTAGGTGTGTGGCTGAATGAACTTTGAGCACAGTCAGTGACAATTTCATATGTGATACTTGATGTGTCTGCGATTTTTGAGAAATCCAGAATGTTCATGTGTGCGTGTCCCTGTGTATGAGGAACAGTGACAGGCACTGATCTCTGGAGTGACGGGGCTAATCTCCCCAGTTACTGTCCCGCTCTCCTCGTCCTGTCGTGCTCCAAGTGGCTTTCTGATCAGCTCGCATTAAAGCTAAACACTTTGACTGATTTGGAAGAAAATCAAAATCAATTTGCACCAGGGCCCTCTATGCAGAGCCATCCCCCCCGGCCCTCGAGCTTGTCACATCCCCTTGGTGTGGAATTGACGTTTTGACACGCAGTTAGATTAAAAAAAAAGACAGAGAGAGAGAGACAGAGAGAGAGAGAGAGAGAATGTGAATGAGAGAAAGAGAAAAAGAATGAATTTTCCTCCGACCATTTCCATAATTTCCCAAACCATCCATGAGATCAAGACTGGGACTTGTCACTACTGAACAGGTTCAGTCATGGAATGTCAGTCAGCACTGCCTGGCTCTGAGCTACCTGGTAGCTTAGCGCCCCTCTATTTAACTGTTAGCATAAGGTTGCTTTCAGCTAGGTCCCCTGATACTGTGAGGAAAGGACTCACGAGCTGATGAACAAATTAAATTGGCGGTTGATGGACGAGGAGACCAAAAGACAGCTTGGGGACAAGCTGACTGACAGGCCTGATTGAAAGCAGGGCCATAGAGGAGTACCAGGCTGACATACAGATAGAGTGTGACAAGTTAAAGCTGGTGTGTGACACCTAACACCATCAGACATTAGGCGACAGCGACACGACAATTGTGGCATTTGACGGACAGAAGGTTGTCACAGTGAGTAAAAGTAGTGAAGGCTGATTGGCACAGGGAGTCCTATCTGAGAGTTTTTTCACAGTTTTAACATTTGTATGTGTGTGTGTGTGTGTATGGAATAGGAGCAGCAGTGTGGGTCAGGGAGGGAGGAGGGCATTAAAGTGACAAAGGTAGGGAAAGACAGGAACACAGGAGAAAAGGAGATCAGGTCAGATTGAGGTAAGGACCCTTATCACACACTCACACAAAGAATGTGGTCCATTTGCAGTGATGCTCATGGTGATAATTTCAGCTGCCTTCATCATACATCTGTATGTCTGCCTTGACAGTTTTGGGAGCAGAGCATCACATTAGCTCCTTCACTCCTCCAACAACTTCTAAACAACTGACAATCTTTCTTCTGGGGATTTCAAGCAAAACAGAGCAGAGCAGAGACAGGAATTAAGGAAGATGAAAAATGCCTGTGTCTGATGTGAGCCTACATCACAGTTAAATTTCACTGCACCTAGGAATGCATGATTGAGGTTTGCTTCATAATCTCAATATTTTTTCAGCATAATCTCCTGCCCTTGTATTGGACAGAAATACAGTTGTGATGCATTTGTAAAACAAGTTGTTTTATGTGTTTGTGCATAAACACATGGATCAACTTCACTTGATTTTCAGGCACCATCGGTTCTTGATAACTGCAGGGTTCCAGACCACCCCCATTTAATTAGCTTGATTATATTGTTAGTTTTTTTTTTTCCTTTTTTTACTTGCCGACATAACCATAGCTGCTCTTTTAATTAGAATTAATTGCGCTCTAAGTGGAGGTCTTTCAGTGAACATTAATATAAACTGTTAACTAATTAATCATCCTGTTGCTGACTCTTTCCCTGTTTGTTAAGCTCATCCTGACCTCATTGAGTCTTAGGTTCCTGCAGATGATTTGAAAATGTTCAAAACTGAGCAATCAACACAAAACCATGTACCATTCAATATACTGTATCCTATTGCTATTCATTAGGATCACTCTTGACCTCTCAACTAATCTGATATCATGGCCATTGTGTAAGCGAGTGAATCAGGCATGTCACGGTTGCTGACATTGAAGGCAAGTCACGCTCGCTAATGGGCAACGACTCTGACGTCCAGTGTCATCATGTGGTTCGACCCAGCGATGTCACAGAGCTGACAGGCCTATTAGCCCGAGTGGGGGCTGTTGACACAGATAGCCCCTGACAGTGGAAGATATAGAAGCCGCTAGGGTCTGTTGGCACAAAAAGCCCCTGATAGGAACAGAATGGCAGGGGGGGAAATATTTGTAAGAGAAGCAATATACTGTAAGTTTGTTGTCAGCTGTCTGCTGAATTCTGACGCTGACATTTTGATCGCATAGTTCGTGTAAACTGCTGGGGGTTTCTTTAATGTGAATATGGCAATAAATTATGTGTTTTGACACTAATAGCAAGTTCACGCATTAATATTAAGAGGGTAATACAACTCTTGTAGGTATGAAGCATAGACTGTAAATAAAGATGGATGACAGAATAGCGAACCTTTGGTTTTCACCAAGTGACACCAAAGCAAGTTCAGCTCCCCCTGGTGTCTGGCTGCAGTATAGGTCATAAGCTCCACCCCCTCCATGTTAGTGGATGGCACTTGGGCCAAACTCAAATACTGAAATACCTGTCAAATAATTTCTTTTTTCAAGGATGGTTTCTATCATTTTAGATAGTTAATATAATGCTGATGCATGTTTAAATGTCCATATTTCTGTCTGTCAAGTGTCTAGTTATAGTTTAGTTATATTTGACAATAGAAACAGGATGTGACATCATGATGATGCAAAAACGGTCCGCTGAGAGAAAAAAAATAAATAAATAAATAAAAATAATAATTAAGTACAGTGTATAATCCAACAGCAAAGCACAGTATTAATCATACGAAAACACGAGTGAGTCTGCCGGAGGTGTGGGCGGGGTATTGATATCGTGGCTCAGCGTGCCTCCTCTCTCGGACCGTCCTGCACAGACTATTGATCCAAACTTGCAAGATGGCATCACCCGTATCCCCGGGAAAATAGCGTCAGTTTGGCCAATGCAAGGAAGTGGGGACACATTGTCCATATTTATATACAATCGACGTTAGGGACGCTTTGGGTTACAGTGTTGGAATTGGGCTCATAGAACATTATCCCAGTCCCTCCCAAACATGTTTCTATGGATGAGAATCACAGTATAAGATAAATGGGCCCTTTTTGTGTTTGTTTGCATGGAAAAATCAACACAGAGTTATGTATTACCTGTGATAGGCTGGCAGTCTGTCCAGGGTGTACCCCGTCTCTCGCCCGATGTCAGCTGGGATAGGCTCCAGCCCCCCACGACCCTTCACAGGACAAGCAGTTACAGAGGATGTAAAACACGTTTTCACTTTGGTCCTAATATATCTGTTTGTGTCTTCAAATGGTGGGACTACTTTTTTCTCTCTTATATAACACTTTTCAGTTGTACATCTGTTATGTATTTCTATCTGGCCTGTGACATTCTGAGATCAGATCAAATTCTAGACATGATCTTTTAATTATGGATGAGTCATGAATATGCATTTACATTTTTTTTTATTAACTTTGCTGATTTGCCATGTACAGAAATACAGAAGCAGTGTTGACCACTAAAGATAATATTACACTGCCAACAATAAAAGAACTATCTGACATATCAGGATTGTGCCAATGAAGTCCCAGCCACTAACTGCATGTAAGATCGCTTTCACTGTGTTTTACTGCATCAGTTAACCATCTAAACACAGCTATACCAGATGTATGCACTACGTTCTGCACTAGATATTAACAGTACTGTAAAAGTAATAACTATATAAGTAATAACAGTAATACTGCTAGACACTGAAAAATGCCAATTATTCTTTTATTAAAGCCTGTTTGATTTGATTGTTTTGCTGAGTGAATAAAACACTATTTGAGCTCAACACTTCCATCGAGTTCTTATTTGACCACTGTTACAACTGTTCCTGTCATTTTATGGACTTCATGATATGAGTATTGTCACATATTGCAAGGGGCTAAAGGATATAAGGGATCATAACTCAAGTATATGAGGAAGAGAGACCTTTGAGACAATAATGTATGAGCTGTTCAGTCTAGGAAAGAGATGGAAAGGAAAAGAAAAAAAAAAAAAGGCTGTGTTCCCTTTCAGGTATGCTAGATGTCTAGGATAAAGATATAACATATGCATAATGCACAAGGGGAATCTCAGTCATAGTCCACTAACATAAACAGTATGATTCTTCCTAGCTAGTCCAGGAAGACACCGCAGTTAGAACACACACACACACGCACACACACACACACACATGCACACACAAACAGGCACAAAGATGATGACGGTTCATTTGGGTTCAAGTGTTGCACTGCAAGTGATTATTGAAAACAACCAGAACCTAATAAGAGCTGCAGCCAAATGATACACAACATCACGGTAGCTCATCGAAACTTTTCAATGTGGAGTTATTCAACTAGAAAGTGGTTTATTTTTTTATGGGCACAGAATTCTGAGTAATTTTGAGAACTGTCTTTTCAGGCAGAAGCAGACAAAAGCAGGCTTTTCATTTCCAGCTAGCAACTACTCTGGGAATTGGTTGAATTAATTGCATTTTTAATGTTTCAAGCACATAATGGCTCATATTGTCCTGGAATACTGAGCCTGCAGACTTATGCTTGTCAGCAACAAGGAACTTTTCTGACTCTGTTTTGTCATTTGGCCTCTTGACTGCACTAGGAATGGAAGATTTTTTGTGTAGCAGCAACAACTTGAATTGTTATGTTATATCTGATAAGTTTTATATTACAATGTACAGTGAAACCTGTATAGAGACCTTTCTCCACAGTGAAACACCTGACTGTCATTGAAATGGCTGTATCTCATCTTCTTTGCACTCTGTTTAAACCAAAGGAGCTGAACAAGAAAAGACAACTTCTGGTCAGGAGTCAAATCGTTATTTCATAGTTGGGACATGCCAAAATCAAGACAGAGGCTAAACTCAATAGGTGTTTATTGGTGAAATCAGTCCACAGAGCTTTGTCTCACAATGTAAACCACATGCTGGAAGACCAGCACTTTTCTATATTCCAACACTATAAAAACGTTTTGGACCTCTCTATGTTTTTCCATATATATATATATGTGTGTGTGTGTGTATGTATGTATAGCTCATAATAAATTGGACCATTAAAAAGCAATGTTGCAGAATACCTATAAAACACTGTATTGAATACTCTTTAATTTGATTACATTTTGTGTTTGAATTAAAGCACATAATATTAGCCTCTGATCTTTAATATTATCTCTTTTTAGACAGAAGTTAGTGTGCATTTTGGGTATTTTTATCCATCATCTTCCATATTTAGCATCTCAGTCAGTGTCTCCGTGTCTACCTCTCTCTCTTTCACACACACACAGTTTCTTCTTTCTTCTGTAACCACCCATCGTCAGTTTCTCCCCTCAGTGCTGGGAGCACACAGGCAGACTCCTTCCACTCACCAGGGTGTAATCTCTCTTTGTTTACACTGCCAAGGGGTTATTTGGCTGTCTGTTAGAGTGTGACACAGACAGCGCTACACTGTCAAAGACAGCCTCAGCACACTGCAGACAAGCCGATTCTGTATTCAGTGTATCTAACACGTCAGCCCACACTGACAGTATGTGATGGCCTACAATCACACAATACGCTCTAAAAGGCAGGATCCATCCATATGTCAAACAAAAAAAATATATTAAAAAAAATAAAAAACTATAGGAGACTAGCCATTGGCAGTGGTTACACTTGTCATTTTACCTTGATATTTAAGATTCAATATTACAGATGGGATTTTGTTAGATTGCAACATTGTATCACTCTTGGGCCTGAAAGCATCTGGTCATGTGATTCTTGTAGCTAAATTTGCTAAAAACCCATGTCAGCTGCTCCCATGTCTACAACCCAATTACATAGCAGAGGCATAACACTATGCAAACATATGGTAAACATGTAAAATACAAATAATGTTGCCAAACCTCTTTTAAGAAATACTTTTAATAAACCGTTCAGAAAACACAGAACTTTTTGTGTTTGGGTGTGCCAAGCCTCTGACTATCTGTCAATTCTTCTTATAATATTTGCAGCAACTTAACCAAAGGGAGTTGGGGTTCGACATGACTTATAGCTATAGGAGTAGTAGTAGCTGGAGTAAAACTAGTCCTACGTGGATGCATATGTATGGCATACGTAGGTACATACTGTACATGCAGTCATGCTGTTTTTCCAGTGTATTATGCTCAGCACCTTTTACTCTGACCTCTTGTCACAGCTTTGTAGGTGTGATTCTTTACAGCTAGTGAATTATACATAATCTCAAGTCACATAGCCAAGAAAAAAACAAATATAATCCTTAAAATTTGCAATTTGTGTTCGTGCTTACAAATATGTGGCAAATGTTATTTTTCTCCCAGAAGACTCATTGTGAGGAATGAACTCCCAGTTGTGATGCCACAGAGAGAAAATAGAGTGATGCATCTTATTATACAGACAGACAGTCAACGAACAGAATATGATCAAACAAAAATAGGCATGTAACATGGAGTATGGTTGTGAATCTGTTGTTTGTGGTGTGTGTCCATGCGTGTATTGTGTAACAGGAATCCTGGTAGCCATTAAGGATTCTAGGTACAGTACATGGTGTGTATTTTCATTATTTACACAAAGGTGTGTGCCACTTAATCAGACTGAAATCACTAAGTGTGTGCGTCTTAAGAAGCTCAGACAGATTTCATCCATTACGTCAATTATGAATTAGCACCTCTCTGCCATCTCTCGGCTCTCTCTCCTTTTCTCTCTGCCGACTCCTGTCTTAATTAGCCAAACACAGGACATCAACTCATTCTTCTTGCTGCAGGAGCTCTGCTCACACAAACACGTATGAACAAAGAAGTGCTCAAATTCATGCTAGCACCCATGGCACTTATACACACAGATGCAAATTTGCAGAGGAAAAAATGTTTACAACACACAGACTTAGACACACACACTCACACACACACACACACACACACACAATAAGAGGAAGACTGAGGTTTTAAATGGAGTGTGGGGACACATAATGAGACAGTCCTTCACATAGTGTCATGGTGTGACAATCTGCTACCAGTCTCCTATCTGGCTAGTTTCAAGTGTAATATGAATCAGGGTCCTGACAGGCCCTTAGCACATAGATCTGTCACTTCTAAATACGCAGTCGACTAAAAAGAAAGCGCAGTTGAAACTTGGCCTTCTCAGCTGAATAAAGTGTAATGACTGACAAACGGAACTAAAACCCAGTGCTTGCGCAAGTTCAAATGATTCCATGATTTAAAATACTATGTGAAAGGCGTCACTTGCCATGTCCACGGGATTTTCAGATGGGTTTTGTCTTACAGCTCTCATCAGTTTTGGGTCTAGCCCAATCAGGCAACTTTTTTTTGGGCAAAATAATAACATACAGAGAAAAAAACGAATTGCATAGTCCTACAACCAATCAGAGCCATTTTGTTGTAAAGAAATTTAATTCCACAACACTCAGATGATGTGAATAACTAGGGTGGTGTTATTCTTCTGTCCATCACTGCACAAAACTGCTGAAACAATGTGATTGGACCAGTAAATCTTTGCCAGGGCATAATCGGTTCCCAACGGAGTGACCCCAGACTAACTTTACCCCAAAAAAACATTAGTGGCCAGAGGCAAGTCAGACTGGCTTCCAGGTTAGGAAAACATAATGGAAGAATTCAAAACAATCAGGTAGAGAACGTGATTTGAAACAGCAAGGGAACACAGGCAAGCACATCTGGGAATCGACAATCAATCAACTGACAAATAAATGAGAGAACGACATGACTGCATTCACTAGGAACTAATGGGGAAACGAGACACAGGTTAAACTAGGGACTAAGAGGGAGAAGTTCATAAGTAGAAAAAAGAGGGCCAACACTGGGTGCACTGACAAAATGCATTGAGATGGGCAATGGGGAAAGCTCTTCTGAGAAGAAGGGAAGGAGGAATGCTGTTTGTGTATCTGTTGCAAGAAAACCCCTTGGCCAAAGGTTTTACAATTTCTGGAGGCCTCTAAAAAAAAGTCCAATGGAAACTATCATGCTTTCCTAGCCTGCGGGTCTTACTTCTTTGGGCTGATGTATGAACAGCGCGTGTAACCTATATTTTAGGACTTTTACCGCAGCCTGAGGATTCACTTCTACCGTCTGATATTCCTGACTGGACCTGTATGCATGCAACGGTGTTCACCGGCCTATGGCTCAAAGCTGCCGGTGAGGCTTTATTACTAGTCCATCAGTGGTGCAACATGTCCTATTTTACAGCTGACCTTACTGCAGGTGTAGTGCCAGCCTAAGGTCACAAAGCTTGGGCCCACTTTTATTTCACCACCCATTTCCTTTTCCTTTCCTTTTCGCAGAATGCTAAGTACAGGGCAGGAAGTGATTTCCTCTAAGGGTTGAGTGCTTTTTATACTAAACAGGCAGAGGGGCCTCGTCTTCCAAGGGTCTTGGTCGGAGGTTCCTGGTGGACAGGAACCAGAGGGGTGGAAAGAAAACCAGCGGCTCCCGTATCTAGCGATACCAGGGAAAAGATTCTATCATCATTCACCACCATATACAGTACATCAGCCTGCCCAGAGGTCCCTTGGAATGCTGTCTTACTAAACTAGCTTTTTGTTCTTGCTCGACTTCCCCTCCACATAAAGTATGAATATGGGTTTTTTTTAGTACTGAGGCAGTAGTTTTAAGGCAGTAGTTTAAAGATATGGATATTACAACAGAAAGCAGTCTATGTTCATGTATCTAGAGTATCTATTCATAACCAGATACTTGCTATTGCTATACGCTACATATAACTTTCTGTATTTTTATTAACAAATGGACAAGCTATCACATGCACCAAGCTAACCAAATGAAGAAGACCATAGCCAATTGGATGTAGCCATAGTGCCATTACCCGTTGGTTTGTGGACTGCTGTTTTGAGGCCCTGAGATTGGTATTTTAGTGAGTGCCTCTAGACTTCTTTTTTTGGAGCCCACCGCTGGCCATTTGAAAGAATGCAGTTTGAAGGGATTTTGGCATGAGCTTCACTTTTACCTAACCCAGACACAGAGACTACGTCCACTCCTTTTATACAGTCTGTATGTGTGTTGCATAGCATTCAGTCTGACAGGCAGTAAGGCTACCGAGCAGTGCCCCCTGCACACTGGGCTAAGTGAGTTAGCATGGGGCTGCTGGCTCTGTAATAAAGCGTTTAATGGACACACAGCTTCTCCCTGCCTTCCTGGGGCAAACACTAAATCCCTCTTTACTGTCGCTTGCCCAGATGTTAGTGAGTTATCCATCTCTCCTATCACCCCAGAGGCTGGTGCATTTATCTCCTGGCTGAAATACACTTAAAAAGTTGTTTTGAGTCAGGCGTGTTTCCTAACTACACACGTGAAGTCCCAATCTCAGGTGCATTATGCTCATTCATGTACCACCAGTGCAATGACTTGAAATGTGTTTATCTTGAAAAATGACAGGTCTCTGTATACAAAAATATGATCAGTACAGCTTTGAGTGTTATTTGACCTCTCATTTACCTTTTTACAAAAGGATGCTTCTCTCTAACAAGTCCTAGAAATAAAAAGGAAAAAAATTGCCATCTAAAAGCATTGCACACTCTAATGGTGTTCCATCATTGTCCTTTATTCCTCAGTTTTCTTTCCATTCCTGATTTCTGGTCATTCTAACTTTATGGGATAACTGGCTGTCCCAAGTGCACACAAGTTACCTTCAGATGCATCGTTGATACTTCTGCACAGACTCATTTCATTTCAAAAATCCACAAGAACACAAGGAATCAGGTTGATAATCGCCCATTGTAAGGTTTTCTGCCTTCAAAAGGTGTCGCTCCATACGAACAGCTCCCTTTTGTGATTTTTACAATCCCAGAAGTGGAAATTTTTATTAAGGTCAGGATATTTCCACTTATGGGTAATTTTCGTGTACTCGACTGCCCGTGTCATAACCACATGTTCCATTTGAAGGCAGCAGTTGTCTTTGTACCCTTGCATAATTTGCTTGTATAACTTGCTTGTGTTTCTGACAGTTACTGAATCCTGGATTCAGTTTTTGCCTGCTCCCTTTGCTTTGTCTGCCTGCCTGGTTTGTGGAAACTTGGAAACTGGAATTCATTTTAATTCTCACTGTTTTGCGTCGTGACTCCTTGTCCTGAAGTCTGAGTCATAATAGTGTGTATGATCTTTTCCAATGGTAAGAACAGAACCAACCTCCCACTCTCCTTTACTGTATAGTTTGATTTCAGTGTGACTACTGGATTGACACAATGAGGCTGCAAAGGGAAAGAGCTGTGGCAAAAAGGTAGGGTCCTCTAATTTTGGAAAACATATTCCATCCACCATTCAACCCTTAAAAATAGTGTTCAGTCTTAACACCCACTTAAGCAATGTTAAAACAGAAACCAATATCTTACATATACTTCACCCAGACCTCAGGTGTCAAGCTTTGGTACCAGTGGATTTAATCCTTTACAGGTCACTCATTGAAATACTTGGAAATTCAAAATTTCAACCCTAGCGTGTTGTTGTAGGGGATAAGAAGACTTTTACTTTTTATAAATTCTCCAAAAGTTTTCATTTTCATGTAGAAAATCAAGGTCAATTAAGTTACCCTATATGGTTCCTTGCCCTTAAGTGGTAAACAAATGTAAACATGTATTTAGACCATTAGAACATTAGTGCTGATTCAGGCACTTTTCAGCATACACAGTATCACAACAGACAACATTAGGCCACTAAGAATTAAGCAGTTATCCTCAGCGTTCATGCAGAGGTGGACCTTGCAGACTACATTTGACCCTGATTTGACCTGAGAATGTTGCCTTGGGTGGGTGAAAACCACATGATTGTAAACCTCTCTATGTGACACAGGGACACAATTTAAAATGTGTGCTGAATTTACCAAATATGGGTCCTCACCCTATAAAGGGTTAATGTGAATCAGAACTACCCACACAATTTCTCGGTACCCTTTAAAGTACTGGGTGTGCTAACCAAATCCACTCAAAACTGTAATCCAGTGACTGTTAGGCCAAAAGTCGAAGGCCAGCAGAATATGACAGGTCTTTGCGGAGTATTACATGATTATGGGAGTTTGCAGGATGTAACACAGAACTGATGCACAAAGAAGCTATAAATGTGATTATTCACCTACAGGGTTCATTCGATAACAATGTTTGCCATTTTATGGTGGCATCAGATATGACCAGAAACGCATGCACACATACAAACTCACACCCAAGCCTCAAGTCCAGATCACAGTAACATAATTTGGGCATACGCACACTCCTCATGTCAATGTATCTGCTAAACCTTTTAGAAAAATTGACTACATAAGGAAACACAATTAAGTTGCTGGGACAGAGCAAAGTGCTACACTGCCAAGTAAGTATGAATTACTCTGATGTGTCCAGACTGGGGCTAATGCACTCAGACTGGACAGACAGGAATAATAATCTGAAGAGTTAAGAAGAATCTGTTCTGGAAAGAGGGAGATCTTGGGTAAAATAAACTTAAAAAAAAAAAAAAAGTGCAAGTGAGCTCTGCTGTATTCACAAATGCTTGGGCCCACTTTTTTTTTAGCTAATACATAAGCCTTGGAGTGTTAACCACATGGAAGACAGGATATCAAGGGCACTGTTTTCTTTTTACATCCTTACACTTACACATTTTTCTCTTCTTCTAGTGTGTGTGTATATGTGTGTGTGTGTGTGTGTGCGCGCGTGGAGGGGGTGGGGCCTTTATTCCTTCCCACACCAGCACAAAGTGGTGTCTGGACAGGTCTGATGAGCTAGGCGTCTCCAGTATTAAACATTTAAGCAGGACAAAGAGATAGAGGGAAGGAGACTGGGTGGGAGGGAACAGCAATAACGAGACAGAGTCGGCATTCAGTAAAATGCAGAAGCGACAAATCTGGAAGCGTGACAAAAATGTGTCCAGTCTAATGATGTCAACTGGTGCTCTAACCACCTCACTGTAGTGTGTTTGTTCAGATGTATGTCTGCGTGTAAGTTGTCATTTTCATATTTCACTGTAATCTTTGCTTGCTGTCCAACAATCTGGTGGTCCAAAAAGCTGCACACCACCGTCATTACACATGCATACTGTACAGTCACACATGTGTCTGTTTTTTCATCTGCATAATTAAACTTTTCAAAGTCTAAGATGAAATGTTAGACTTGTATCTGTGCCTTTAAGGCTAACTGAAGTGCTAAGGAGTGGAAGTTGGTGAGGAGGCTCTGGAAAAGGTCACACAGAGTTCAGAGCCTGCCGGGGGATGAGTGATGGCTATGGAGAGGGGGCTCCATTGCTGGGCCTTGTTCTTTTCTGTGCTGCCTGTCGGCCCGCACAGCGGTAGACTGAGCCTTGATGGATTGGCAGCCAGTGAAAGGAAACGTAACCCCCTCCACCACCAATCTCCCGCTCCCCTCCTCACCCAACTCCTTCGAAGCCCCATCCGTGCTCCCCGCCCCTCGTGTGTAATGCTTCAGTGGTGCTGAAGTTATGCGTGTGTGTTGTAATGGCACAAACACAAATAAAAAGACTTGTGAAACAAGGACACATAACTCAAACTCCATAATGGTGGTATTCAGTGCTGCACATTTATTGTGTAATGTAATGAGTATTAGAAAATTGGCAAACTGCCCCGTCAAAAACAATAAGTCACAAACTCACATTAAGAGTTAACAGTGTGTTATCATTACTTTCTTCTTGTCTCTCTGTAACAGGCTGAAGGTCATTGTAGGAGTGCGCGTGTTTACGTCCATATCGACTTGATAGGCGACTGAGATGGAGAGGATGAAGAGAGAGGAGGCATACTGCTCAAGAGGGAGGAAAGACGGGAGGTAAGGTGAGGGATGTTGGTGGGTTAAGTACAGGACATCCCCTGACCTGGGTCAAGCTCAGATGACACCACAAGAGGCTTGTTTTCGCAAAGGGGTGGGGGTGGTGGTGGGTGGTAGGAATTGTTGTACCTGGATGGACACAAAAGAAGACCAGGCAGCGGGAGGTCCTAAAATAAACATCAAAGCCTGCGGGCCATGTCCCGCTTTTGTTGCCTGGAAATGCCGGGCTCCCCCTCAGGGGCTGATGAGGTGAGAGGGAAAAGGACGATAAGGAAGAGGTGGGAAGACAGGGAGTGACACATACTCCTTCTCTAGCCTGCCAAACTTCCTGTGGAATTTCTTTCTCTTTTTTTTCCTGATAAAATAGTTCAAACTGTTTTTTTTAAACAATTTATTTACTTGTCATTCTTTCCTTCCATCTTTTTTTTAAACTTTAGTTCATTTTTACACCTATTATTGTCATGCTAGAAGTATGCCATTAGGGACAGTAATTTCCAGAAACCACAAGATAATTACTTAAATTACATATTTCCAAAACAACGAAAACAGCATTAAACAAACAAACAAAAAAAAAATATATATATATATATATATATGCCCTTCACTGTGTGTTACTAGAGAAAACATGTGGAGTATACAAAGCACAAGCAAATTAGAAAGCAAGGCCAAATACAGAATCTAGATTTGAGAAAACTTTTACAGTGATGTCATTATTTTTCTTTCATAAGTTAAAACAATAACTCACCGTATGATACATTTCTGAATTGATAAATTAATGGCGTGGTTGTTAGCACTGATACCTTACAGCAAGAAAGTTCCGGGTTCGAATCCAGGCTGACTGGGGCCTTTCTGTGTAGAGTTTGCATGTTCTCCCTGTGTCTGCATGGGTTCTCTCTGGGTACTCCGGCTTCCTCCCACCGTCCAAAGAAAGGTTCGTTGGTGATTCTAAATTGACCGTAGGTGTGCATGTGAGTGTGAATGGTTGTCTGTCTCTCTGTGTTAGCCCTGTGATCCGACATCATATATGATATATCAATTCATTAATATGTCTGTCAGATCATCCAAAAATTACAATATAAAAAAAGTGTATTCATCAATGACATCCACACTTCTTCTGAAAGTCACTCACGCAGTAAAATATTTGATAATAATAGTAGGACACACTACGCTACAATATGTTACTATGACTAGAGTGTCAGATTAGGAACGCACCACCTCCCATGATCACATGTATGGAGAAGCATGTGTAAATGTAACAGAGCAAGAATTTCCTGCCAATTGGTGTGTTAAAGGGGAAATGAAACGTACATGTGTTGGTCTTGGTACAGCAAACTATATCAGCAATAGCACCTTTGATTTTAGCAACTTTTTTAATATTTGAATTTAGCAAAGGTTCAATAAGTTTATCTTTCGTAATTTCTACCTAGCTTGCAAGCTAGCGAGTCGCTATTTTGAAGTGACGTCACTGGCTACTTCGCGGAGTTGGTTGGATCCTTCAGCTGCTGAAGAGAGTGAAGCATCTTTGATGAAAATGAAATGGAAAGGCTCGTCGAGTCCTTTATAATTCCACTTGGTTACGCTTTCGAAGCGATACAGGGTGGGAACCGAGCAGTGGTTCCGCTACGAGTGGAAGAAGTGGGGGAGCTGGCGGTTTGGGGAAAAGAAACTGAACTGAACTGACTGAAACTGTAATGAAAAATGTGACGTGCATAAATATTATTCGTCCTACTGCAGCTGTTGTTTATTTAGAATTTTGATTTGCTGTTGTTATTGACACATTGGTCATGAATAAAACCAGTGAACTGGCATAGCTGATTGGACCAATCCCAAATGTTAATGTGATCTGATCGTGATTCAATTCAGGGGTGATTAAAAAAAAGTCGCCTGCGGGGACTTCCTGGATGGACGGTCTGCACTTGGTAGCAGTACCAAGATATTCTGCACGCTTCTCAAACGGAAGAAACGAGATGACTTGGGGACGATAACGGAACTGAGGATACTGTACGTGGATTTTCTAATGTTTGGAGATGTGGCACTGCTTTGGAAAACAGGGACTCATGGTAAGAAATATTTGTTCGGAGGTTGCGTCTGCTCTGTCTGACTGATCAATGTCAGGACTGATGTGAGTTTTATGTGAATACTTTCAGGCCCAAGTGTTTATAATGGTTGTGCTCACTTTCTAAGTTATAACTGTCATTTGGCTGCCATATTTTCTAGCCAAGCTAGATGGTATACCATCTGATGAATATTGCAACGGTAATATAAGGCTGCGTGTGCTGGGTTGAGAATTAGGCAACAGGTGTTCATGTCGATGATATTCCCCCCAAACATGGTAGATTTAGTTGAAAACAGACTTTTTTAACTTCTGTTTGTTGGCTAATGTTGCCTATTCATTCCCTGCCTGGCTGCTAGCGAGTTTTAGCATCCTGTCTCTGCGCAGACTGATGCCTCTGTGCCGATCTTGTTACAGTTGGAGGACAAGTTGAAGGTGGTGAAATTGAAAATAGACGGAGCGATTTCAGGCTTCGTCTGTTGGTCCGGTGAATAACTAGCTTGTCTGACTTAAATGAGCCTATCCCAGGTGTCACTGGGCGAGAGGTGGGGTACACCCTGCCTATAGAACCTAGAACCTTCTTGCTGTGAGGCATCAGTGATAAACATAGGTGCTAACCACCACACCACTGTGCTGCCCCACGCAAGGAAGTTAGACCGGATTAAATAGTAAAGTTTAGTTTAATGAAACATACCATTAAGATAACAACGGCAGTAAGTACAAGCACAGAGCAAGTACACAGCAATATGTACTTGTGTTCGTGTGTCATCAGTCGTTGCCCAAGTACTGTTTCAAGTTACATCTGTCCCAGTACAGCCCAAATGCCCCGATGTGTTCTTGCTCTGTCCATTGTATTGATGGATGCATCGGGAGGTAACTTGTGTGGACTTGGTGTAGTCAGGTATCCCAGAATGCGCATGTGTCATCAAGTAAGCTACTGTTCCAAATTACTGGATGATGTCCTCCAGAATCTGTACTTCAAGTCAAACTTGTCAAGCCTAAACTACCAAGTACAAAAGTCTGAATTCTGGGTACTTGTGATTGATAAATGCCTTGTGTGTCTCTTCTCCCGCAAGATTGTTTCAGGTACTGGTATGCTTAATGTTGCTTTATAACACCATCAACTAGTCTGTGTCCTTGCAAGCTAATTTCTTTTATTGGCTTTTTTGGTTTTTTAAACATGTTTCATATTAATGAGTGTGCAAGCGGTGGTGAGGTTTAAGAGGGAATCTGTAAACCCTCACATTAGCCCCGGTCTGGACTGAATCTCTGTACCAAGTGAGGTCTGGATCTGATAAATCACACAAAACTTTGGTAGTTTGAGCCATTTCTTTTTTCAGATTCCTCCTCTTTCTTTTTTTTGCCTCTGTAGAATTGTGAATTGAAGTCACCAGTGCAGTGCCCGTTCAGTGTTGGGAGCAGGATGTTTGGGAACAGGCAGATTGCGGCTTGCAGTCCTCCAGAGAACTGTAACCTGCATAAGATTGAGTTAGCTGTACTCAGTGAGCTACATCCTTCTTGTGTTGTACTGCATTTCCTCAAACAGCGCAAGAACCATTCAAACAGTGCCGGTGGCTTTACTTAAAGATAGAGGGTTTATAGGTTCCGTGAACGTGCTTTAAAAAGGCCCGCTGATAATTCACAAGATTTCCTCAAGCAATGACGTGCCAAGTAAAACCATGCCTTATCGGCACAGGTTGTATGTTATATGAAAGTTGTTGTGAACATTCTATCAATGTCTGCAATGATGATGCCCCAACAATACAAATGCATTCTTTCATTGTTAATAGACAGAAATATAGTTTGGACTACAAATAAGGGCATCATGAGAATTTCAGAAAATGGGAGATAATTGCTTTTGTCAGCTGGACCAAATCAGCCAATGTAACTCTAGCATGACTGCTGCTCAAATCAGGGTGTATGAGTTGACTTGTTTAACAATGTGTGTGTGTGTGTGTGTGTGTGTGTGTGTGTGCGTGAATACTTCAGCATAAATGAGGGGACAGGAGAGGGGTGCGTGTGGAGTAACGGGGGGTGGGTAGGGGTAGCTAGAGAGATGATTATGCCCATCTGTGGCGGATGCCAGGTGTGCAGCCCTCCTCCCCCCATTCCCTTCTCGACTCCTTCTTGATGACCTCCCCCACTCACACAGACAAAATCACTTTCATGCACACACACGCAAAAAGGCACACACGCTTGCCTGCTTGCTTACAATCAAACTCTATCAGCTCTCTTCAGGTGGCAGGAAATGCAGCAGCCACTGTTTGTCTAAATGCCATCGAAGTCAAACTGTGTACAGAATATGTATGTATGAAAAAAAGAATAACCAAATATAATGTTTTTTTTTTGTTAACAAATTAATTTCATGACAGGCACATGACTGCTAAGACTCACTGAGAATCCAACTGAGTGCCTTTCACACATTCAGTACATTCTCGTGAATTTCAATTGCATGCAATTGGATAGTCCTACAACCAATCAGAGCCATTTTATTGTTATTCTTCTGTCCATCAAATTATTTGACTGGCCAGGCAGATCTTTGGTGGAGCATTATCAGTTCCTAATGGACTCCATACCAACTGTCCGTGGTTGGATTTGTGGACTGGGGGTGTTGGAGAGGCTTCCACTCTACACACTATTTGTAATTTCTTGAAGAAGACTTATGGTTAAATGAAACCTTAGGAAGCAAAAGTGCAAAGGGATCAACTGAGATCATTGTTGATAGTTAAACGTTTCTGCCTGTGCATATTTGTTCTGTAAACAGTGTCAAAAAGCATTACCTGATAGATGCTGGTTGGCTATAGATTATAAGCTAATGTTCACTTTCTGAACTTTTAGTCTGCAGGCTGTAGCTAAGGAGCTAACTGATGTCCCTAATTTTAGTTAGTGAAAGTTCTCTTTTCTAATCAAATTGGCCTAAATGGTTTGCTTACATAACATTTATGGAGTGTGAACTGAAATACTAAATATCCTCTTTTTTCACAGTGATGTATGTACATGTGTATTTTAAGAAACAAAAAACAGATTCAGGAAAGAGAAAGTCAAAATGATGTTACCTCTTCATGCCGATGACCAGCAGCAGCAACAATATTCAATTCAAGCAATTGTTACAAAATTAAAATGGATGAATTTATGCCTTTTATTATATTTATCTTATATATGTCAGCACAAAGATTAAGAGAGGAGGGTAGAGAGAAAAAGATGGCGAGAGAACACGATGAAAACATTGGTATTTGGTTTCTGTTGTTTTCTCTGGCAAAAGGCATTTTACAGTAACAACAGATAGTAGAATAAGAAGATAATGCCACTTGAAATACCAGGCTAATGGCAGCTTTAAAGGCACAGTATACATGGATCAGGCATAACATTATGACCAATATCGTAATATTATGTAGGTCTCCCTTGTGCCTCCAAAACAGTTGTGACTCATCAGAGAATGGACATGGACCTTCTGAGGGTGTCCTGTGGTGTCTGGCAATGGAATGTTGTTAGTGGGGGCCTTTGGGTCCTGTGGATTGAGGGGAGGGGCCTCTGTGGATCATCCCACAGATACTTGATCAGTTCTAGTGCATTTAGAGGCCAGGTCAACACATTGTGCTGTTTTTTTTAATCTTTGAGTTGTTCCTAAACTGTTTTTGTGTTTGTGTTGTGGCTGACTTGTACATTTGAAGAGTGATTCTGTACAGTCAGTGTCAAGGGGCACGTTGCTGGGCATGTGTGAAACTCCTGACTGCCTTTGTCATGCCACCTTTGTTTCGCGTTGACCTTTGTACTTGGTGAAAGATGCAACTTACAATGTGTCACATAATATCTGAGTAAAATTGTTTAGTAGGGGGCGGCACAGTGGCGAAGTGGTTAGCGCTGCTCGTTAGGTCTTTGGACAGTGAGAGGAAGTCGGAGTACCTGGAAAGAACCCACGCAGACACAGGGAGAACATGCAAACTCCACACAGAAAGGCCCCAGTCTTTCCTGGATTCGAATCTGGAACCTTCTTGCTGTGAGGCATCAGTGCTAACCACCGCGCTACTGAGCCGCCATAGTCAACTTCTATGAATTTATTCACAGAAATCCAAAGCTTTCATCTTCAGTGCTGAACCTGAACTACCTCGATGTGATGTATCCAACTATTTAATCGAAACTGACCACTAAGCCCCTCAGATAAGGGAATGCACCTAACCAAATGAAAGAAATCATTTGCTCAGGTTTGCTCTGAATTATGAAATTTGGCTGACAACACTCTCCAGACAGGAACTGTGAACAAGCCGTTATTATCTCTCATGTTTGAGAAAAATACAGAGGAATAGTGTGAATAATGGGGCTATTTAACGTGACATTAACTATCTTATTCATAGCACTAAAGTCATAACACAAATCTACTTATAAAATTACCAATCTGCATGTCTATCTACCTATCTTTCTATCTATCTATCTCATGGACACAAGCAGAGACACACACACACATAAGCAGACTGACAAGCAGGCACACAAACACGTGCACATACTGTATTGAGAGCCCACAAGCAGGGAGGCTCGTAAAGCAAGTGGTGACGGGCTGATTGATCCCCTGGTGAAAATGGGCGATATTCTCCCAACATCGATATCAATAAAGCCTTTTAGGCTTGAAGCTTCTCAGGGTCTGCTTTTGTTTCTCTTCCGAGGAGGGCTAAGAAAAATCTATAGACAATTGATGGTGTCTGGGAGAAAGGCTCTATTGGAGTGTATCAAATCAACATATCGGAGAAGAAAAAGTTTGGTCTGTGAATTAGACGGTTTTTGCTCCAAGTTCAGCAGAGAAGTGGGAAGAATGGACATGGTGGTGTTTTAAAACACAGGAAAGGGTTAACAATAAGAAGACATCTCTTATGTATATGAGTAAAATGAGAATGTAGTACAGGTGATAAGTGAAAGTGTGTTGTTCTGAAACATATCCAAAAAAAGTTTAAAAAGGAATTGTAGAGTTTTTTTGAGAAGACGTTTCACCACTCATCCGAGTAGCTTCATCAGTTCCAACAATTCCAGTTGCCTTTTTTAAACCGTTTTTGGACATATCATGACCTGGATGACTGAGAACCTTCACAGACACCTGAAACCTGAAACTCACCCACCATTGCAGTTTGACCAGGGAAGTCACACTTAAACCCTCAAACTGAAAGCCTGGCATAGCCATACCTAATTCTTATCAGAATGAGTCTGGTAACATGCCAGTAGGATTTCAGTATTTTTCAGGATTCAGTATTTGAACCTACACAGACAAAATAAAATACCTCTGCAGGCCCTAAAACCAATCATGGCCATGTTGTTGTATAAAATATCAAGTCCACAACACTAAGATGATGCAAATGACTATGGAAGTGTTACTCTTCTGTCCGTCACTGCATTGAAGCCCACCCAGATGATTTGATTACCCTGGCAGATCTTTGACAGAGCATAATCAGTTCCCAGTGGATCTACTCCAGACCAACATTCCTCCACTAATAATATGTTCCTGAGGTTACTAAAGATGCTGTATATTTTTGTTACGTTCATGAATTACAATATTTAAAAGCAGACCCTGAGAAATGACAGAGATTCAGACACATATCAGGTGCATGTCATCTGATTGGTGCTTTGAATGGCAGTCAGCATACGTTCAGCAACTCACCAGATGTAGACAGGGTTACCGAGGGATGTGGAGACACACTGTGTAAGACTGGAATGACAGAACAAGAAACAACAGTCAAATGTGATCAGTCAGATATTGTCTCTGTCATGGTTCTGCATTTTGATATCCTGTGTTCCAGTTTTGAGTTTCGTTCATGTTTCATATTTTTTCAGTTTCCTGTTTTATTTCTTGGTGTCTCTTCCTCTATCTTCTCACCTGTGTAATTGTCTGCCCCGCCCTGATTGTTTTCACCTGTGTCTTCTCTGCCCTTGTGTATATATAGCTCTGCCTTTCCCTTTGTCCTCTGTCGTGTCATACTGTTTTCTACTGTTTCCCTGTGTTCCCTGTGTTCCCTGTGTGTTCAAGCTCTGGTCTTGTCATGTAACATGACTCATGTTACGTTCTTGTCTTTTTGAAGGTTTTGGTTTTTGTTTTTGGATCTCCTGCCTTATGCAGCGCCTTCTGTTACTTTTGGTTTAATTAAATTCTTTTTTTGCCAACTCCTGCCTCATTGCCTAGTGTCCAGCGTTTGGGTCCTACTTGACAGTCTCTCTCTTTTAAACGTCTTTCAGTAAATTATGTGATAACTAATCATCAGATTCGTTCATTCATTTAGTCTGATAGAAAGCTGCTTGCATATCAGTTTTTAGATTCCTTGAAACCTTTGAACCTTTCTGAGGCAAATCTAAAAAAACTGGAATTGCATTTCAACCCAACTTCGAAAATGTATTTTTGCCATTCAGATCTGTATACAATCTGGATATGCTTAATGACATAGAAATAGATGCTCACACCAAAATGTGATCTGTTTTTTTGTAATCTTTATTTATTTGTTTTTGAGTTACCTACTTATGGTGTTCTTCCTGGTGAGCATGCATACATTTGGATCCAGCTCATCATGCTGTACCATGTGCAAACTTGACATGGGAGGAATTGAGTTTACTTTGTATTTAGTTGTAGGTCATGTTTATCTGACTACCCCTTTGTGTTTCATTTGGATCAAGTCAGTATTTAAGCCACCTTGTGTGTCATTAGGCCCGGTCAGACCTTGTATTAACATTCGTCCTGGGGAATCCGATCACAAGTGATCAGCGTAACGTATGCGTAAGCGTAAAGATGTGACCACACCCATGTGGTCTGGGTCACATTTGTTCACATTAGTCAGCATTCCTTTGGTAGTGTGAACACACAATGTGTTCTGAGTCAGATTAAAGGTATGCATATACAACAGGGACCTGCGTCGGTGGAGTTTTGTCTCATTCATTCATTCAAAAAAAACAAAAAAAACAAAACACAACGATCATCAGAAAAGCAAAAAGCACCATATGCTTTTTCTGTTGATTAGTAATGAGAGCCTATTAAAATATTTTGTGCTTGCAGCTAATGTCAGGGCGGAGATTAGCAGTAAATAATAACTTAACATGTGTACCCAAATTAGGACGCGCACACGAAAACAACGTTATTTGTGGTCCTGAAATACTGGTAGAAATCCATTAAAGACAGCCACTGTTAAAGTATTTACTGCGACCCTAATTATCTTAGTGTTCATTTGCATGCAGAGATTCATGTTAATGCCAGGTGTGAACACAGGGACTAAAAGCTGGCCACGTGCGATGGGATTGCCCAGGACAGATGTTAATACCAGGTCTGAACAAGTTTATGATGTGATTGTATTGCATTTGTTGGTTAGATAAAAGCCACTTTTGCAATTAAAAACTCTTGTGGCCTCACTGCTTGGTCCCTTACATAGCGATAACATGATGGTGGTGACTCCCCACATGTACATGGCTGAGTTGTCTTGAGCAAGCACCTTACCCGCAAATTGCTCCCTGGGCGTTGCACAAAAGAGGCAGCAGCTCACTGCTCCGAGTGTACACACTACTGTGTGAACGAATGGATAGATCAAATGCAGGAAAATAATTTCCTCATGAGGGATCAATACAGTAGGGCGGCACAGTGGCGACAATCCAGACTACTACTCTATGACCATAATGTAGGCTTTTGTTAGCATGGACCCTGCAGACACTTAAAGGGGAACTCCGGTGCAAAATGAACCTGGGGTTAATAACACATGTGTACCAAGTTCGACCGTTCTCTGGTATTTGTTTTCATGCATTTGTTTTGTTAGTCAAATATGACCAGTTTTCTTGCAAACCGCTATTTAGCGTATAACGCTAGCCTTCGGGGCACACCGACACATAAAAAGAAATCGCTATTTCTATACCACTAACAAGGCTCACAATATCACCACACTTACACGGTAGCATAACTAGGGTCTCTACATGTAAACCGAACCATTGAGAACTTTGCAAGTATACAGGCAGTTTACTAAAAAAGGAACACAGTACCGTTCGCGTCTGGCTCGCATATCCAGGCGGGCGCCATCTTGGGGAAACTGAACTGTCTGTTGCCAGAAGAAAGCACTGAGAGCATAGAGAAGCACTGAACGAAGAGAGTTCAGTTTCCCCAAGATGGCGCCCGCCTGGATATGCGAGCCAGACGCGAACGGTACTGTGTTCCTTTTTAATAAACTGCCTGTATACTTGCAAAGTTCTCAATGGTTCGGTTTACATGTAGAGACCCTAGTTATGCTACCGTGTAAGTGTGGTGATATTGTGAGCCTTGTTAGTGGTATAGAAATAGCGATTTCTTTTTATGTGTAGGTGTGCCCCGAAGGCTAGCGTTATACGCTAAATAGCGGTTTGCAAGAAAACTGGTCACATTTTACTAACAAAACAAATGCATGAAAACAAATACCAGAGAACGGTCGAACTCGGTACACATGTGTTATTAACCCCAGGTTCATTTTGCGCCGGAGTTCCCCTTTAAAGCCACCTTACAGATCCGGTCAAATTCCTCCTGGTTTTTTATTGCAAATTTTGTATTGCTCTCCACAGCGTGGATAAAAACAAGCTAAAAAAAAGCTCCACACATATATAACCAACAACTGCTTTGGTGCGTTAATTTCTGCCAAAGCCAGCAACAACAAGCTCTGAAACAATGTGGTATTTAGGACTGATAATTATTTTCACTTACATCCCTGCTGGTCAAAATAATATGATTTTTTTGTTTTATTTTTTGTTATCTGCATTGCCCCACTTTCTCTTTAATTTCACAGGGGGGCGAGTGGTTGAAGAGGCCCTTAGCACGCTAGCCTCAAGATAATTATTCGTTCCCAATCACTGTGACTGTCTAATTGCAGCCCTAGCGGCTAATTTATGCACGCCTTTGTTTTCTTCAAGGGAGTGCATTTCAAAAAACACAAACGGTTTTTGATATGTAAAGAATACAGCAAAGGAATGCAGGCTGCAGCTGCTTAAATATAAATTCCTTATTATTGTCATATGATAATAAGTCAGAGAAAATGAGGAAATCAAAAGGCAAGTCATATAATGATGTATGGGCACAAATATGGCACTTATTGTATTTTTTTTTTTCCTCGAGTTGAATACATTACCATATTTTCTGTGTTTTTATTTGCCTTAAGCTGGAGTTATGTAGGACAGCTTGCTGACCATCATTCACAAGCTGCTGCTGTTTCTGCACAAAGTCTGTCAAGGAAATATCTCACACACATAACTGGCATTGTTTTTAATGTAAATGATGTTGCTGTGATGAGAAGACATTAAAAGCATGCACATAAACACTTGCACATAAAAATAAATACACACACGCACACATTTATCCAGCCTAACCACCCCCTCACACACACACGCACACACACTCTGACACCAGAGCACATGGGAACAGCAGTACTTTATGCATGAGGACAGGTAAAAAACACACAAATCCACAGTGGACTCTGACTGTAATTGAATGTGACTCTCTCTGTATACTATCCATAGCTCCGGGATCCTGTCAGCTAATTGGAATATACAGCTCCCTAAACCACTGGTGAACTCCACAGAGAGGCTGGACTGTCAGACACCAATGGCCCGCCACACGTTTAACTATGTTACGGTGGCACTGGATCTCACACTTCTAACATTAAAGTTGAGGGGTAGAATCAGAAGCATATTTAAAACTCTAACTCTAAAGGATGATAACTATGTCTACATACCTGTGTATACAACTCTGTTTATTCTCATTATAATGTGTGACTGAGAACACATTATGTATTGACAAGTATGTTTTTGTCTCCACCAACAAAATTTGTATTACATTATTAAAATGTATTATGGGTAGAAAATGTAACTCTCTTTGCCTTCTCCTGTGACTGGGGTAAGAGTGCAAGAAAGGGTCTTTAATTGGTTTAGCAAAGATATTGTGTATTTCTATGTGTAGTGGTTCTTGTGGTGAACAGCTAAAACACCATTGGTCTATTCAGTTTAATTCAAGTTATATAGCCACAAATCACAAGTCATGCCAGGGCTCTTTATAAAGTGGGGAACATACACTGATCAGACATAACATTATGACCACCTTCCTGGTATTGTGTAGGTCTCCCTTGTGCCTCCAAAACAGCTGTGACCCATCAGAGAATGGACACGGTTCTTCCGAGGAGTGTCATTACTATGGGGTGGGGGCGCCTGGTCTGTAGGTGGTAGTTGTAGTAACATCCACCTGAATGCCAGTTCCAAAAGCTTCCCAGCAGAACATTGCATTGTCACAAGATGGTCAATGTTATTCACTTTTCCTGTCAGTGGTTTTAATGTTATGCCTGATCGGCGTACCCTACGGCAGTAAAATGAGAAACATCATTGCTGTAGACAGAATATCAAGTTCATTTGGGAGGACATCAGTGTGAATAGACTGGCCTTTTTAGACTGTGCAGTGACTGCTGTGAAGGACAGAAGTCTCAGCATTCAAGTGTATAGCAGACTGATACAAATACATCAGCATCTATGATTTGATTCCCACCACCTTCTGGAACACAACCTGCTTGTGCGCTTCAAGCCCAGCAAAACACAGGAAATGTAGTTTATGCAATTCAGTTCATTGGTTTGGTCACAGCAACCCACATACACCTGATGGATAAGGGACGGTCTTATGCGAATAGCAGTCCACATAATTTGCCTGGAAATCATAGAAGGTTTGGAAAGAGGAGTAAAGGAAGCCATCTACTGTGACATAAATATCCAGTAAACCAAAATGAATGACATAGCCTACCTAAGCAATCGTTGCATGAAGACGTTCAGTCCCACTATCAATGTCAACGTACAATTTCACCTTTCCAGTAGAAGTAAATGGTGACAATTGCTCACTTGTGTCAGAATGCAGGTGAACCACATGTTCTGGTCTGAGAGTGCCTCTTTTTGCATGACTCCATCTGAACTGAGGCGCTGCAGACACACTTTTGGTGTGATGATGACAGAACTGATGCTACCTCCTCGGTTCTTGGCTCTTCATGGTTACTTCATGGTAAGCTCTGTTTGGTTCGATCCTGTTAGGAGGGCTGGGTCCTTTCTGTGTGTTTGCATATCCTCCTTGTATCTGTGTAGGTTTTCTCCGGGTTCTCAATCTTCCTTCCGCTGTCCAAAGACATGCTTGTTAGGTTAATTGGTGATTTTAAATTGGCCATTGGTGTGATGTGAGTGTGAATGGTTGTCTGTCTTTCTTGTGTTAGAACTGTGATAGACTGGCAATCTTGCTAAATGACAGCTGGGATAGACTCCAGCCCCCCCATGACCTTCTAGAGAAGGCATGTCCAAACTACAGTCCTGTGATCCGTTTTTAATCGGCCTGCAGCAAATTCTAAACATATAATGGAATATGACCCTCACATGGAATTTGACTTGACTGTATTGTACTATTTACCTATAACAGTAGGTGGTGCTAGCATCTTTAACGCTTCAGCTTCTACACAAAATAAGATTAATCAAAAAATATTTTTGCCACATGTGACCAAAATGGCACAACCAAATAAACACAAGATGACAAGCGAGTGAAAAGCATTTCAAAAATTAACATTTGGCTGCTATTCTGAAGCTCTTCAACTGAAAATGCCACAATAGCCAATTCCAAGGAACTCATTGCCTGACATGGGAAACCTTTCTCAGATGGTAACTTTATAAAAGAGTGCCTCACTAAAGTCCCAGGATTAATGTGCCTGGAAAAACAACTAAGACTTCAGCAAGGTTAGCACATCTAGAAACATAGTGTGAACATGCGAATAGAAGATTGCACGGATTCCACAGGCACTGACACAGCTGTTATTTTTTTTATTGGGAAGTTAACAATAATTTACTAATTTAATAATTTAGAAAACGCAGACTGAGAACCAACAGTCATCTCTGTGGTGTCCTTCACATCTCAACCACCAAACTTACTCCTGCTCTGCCAAGTATCCTTTCATCCAACCCCCCCCCCCCCATATGCCCCCAACCCCACCTATCATCCTGACTAAGAAGCAATCTGAAGCTGCTGTTTGGTGAATGAACTGCCACCTCTTTCTGTTACAAAATAAATGAAAACACTTTATTGGAAAGCTGTGATGTAGATTTTTTTTTCTTTTCTTAAAGCAATACTTTAGGTATCAAACATAATTTTCCTACATTTATTTGCCAATGTATCCCACCTGAGTGGCCCAGCCCTTCGTATATTTTTCTGTATGTGGCCCTCAGTGAAAAAAGGATGAACTCCCCTGCTCTACAGAATAAGTGGTAATAGGTAATGAATGTTACCTCAGAGTGAAAATGACTAATGTGGTTCCTAAAATTCAATACCGTTGCCAAAGTGCCACTGCAATATCTCCCAGCATACTGTATGTGAGTAGTGATAGTCGTATAGTCACTCACGATTCAAAAACAGCTAACGCAACTTTTCCCTAGCTTCGGACAGCGATACAACTCTCCTGCTACCAAAGTTAACATCACACCCAAAGCAAATCTTGGTTTTGTGGAACATAGAAAAACTATGAAGCTGAAACATTCGTATAAATCTTCAGGCCTTTCTGCTCTCTCTCATGTTAATGTGGGTCCCATCCCTTGCCTCATCATAACCTTTATTTTTGTCTGATCTGTTCTTCTAAGGGGAACTCTTTCTCAGCCAGCTCACTCTTCTTATTTTCTTCCTCGCTGTGTTTTGACTAATTTCCCTCTCTCAGATACTGCTCTACCTTCCCCTCTCCTGTGTACAATCAAGAATTCCGCCTGTTGCCGATGGGCGAGAACAGTGTTGGGGCAGACTGGTCCTAGCTAGTTTATTATTTAAGACTTTGTGCTAACTGTGAAGTAATGACAAAATTAGACAAACGTGTATTGCTCTAAAACTGATAACCCTAAGGCTATGGTTGACGCGCTGTTGGTCACGTTAGAACAGGGATATCACATTATGTCACACTGCATATTAAACTGTTGTACATTTCAATACTATAATACTACTACAAACTTGGATGGAATAATTTAGTTCAGCATTTCGAAGTAATTATGCCTTCATTTATTGTGCAGATGTATTGCGAACAACATTTGAACACCTCCCATGCTTTCTCCTCTTTTCTGTTATTCTGTTATCTCCATGCCTTTGAGCCTTCTCTCTACTCCCTTCTCTCTATCTGCCAGTGATTTCAGTTTCAGCCAGAAGCCACCCATCGTGTATCTTTCCCACGTAAGTAATGAAACACATAATTATCATATCATAATTGCTGTAAAGATGGCTTTGACAGAAATCATTTCCCGTATCTAATACAGCGCTAATCGAATCTGTTCCCCCACTCACTAATACGACCTCTGGTGATTGAGTTTCGGACATTTGTTTGTGTGTGCTTGTGTGTGCTAAGCGTAGATGGGTGTGTGTTTGCTTTAAGTCTCTCTTTTTGTATTAAAAAAAAAAAAAAGTTCCTGGTTTTAGTTTTGCTTTTTATTTTTCTTAATGTGTCACAAGCAACGTTTAAATATTACATTTACATTTCAAAAATCTCTAGTTCTGCTTTTGCTTTTGTAGTTTGCTACTTTACTGTCACTACACAGAAAATATACCTCTGCACTGCAAATCACACTCTAACTTGGTGTGTACTCACAAACAGTTTGATTAATTAAGGTGTAGCATATAATTCAGCATATGCTTTTAAGACCATGCATATGTATAGGTTCTCTTCGTGTCTCTGTCTGTGCTCTCTGTCTATGGTGTCTGGGTTTGACTGATCGACAGCTCGTCAGACGTTGCAGAGCTTTCCCGGTCACGTGACCCAGCAGATGGCTGAGGAGACATCTGATACCAGTGTATGTGAGCATGTAAATGAGTGTCTGCATCATATTTAGCGGCGGAATTTCCTTTATGCATAAAGAGAAAAATAAGCCCACATTGCTGATAGATAGATAGATAGATAGACGGATAGTGTAAGTATAGTCTTAAAGAGCAAATTGAGATAGGCCCAAAGATAGGACTCTAACAATGAGTGATTACTGCACTAACAAGGCTGGTTGCTAGAGGGGATGCTTGTAATGTGATTGGTGCTGGCGGCCATTTATCTTGACCAATAGACAACTGACCTGGCTGTTCCCCCTCTCTACAGGTCAATCAGAGTTCACCAGGCTAAATCAAGGCTAGAACACACTTAAACATGGACACACACGCATACACATTTGGGAAATACCAAAAAAAATATCAGTACGTACTATGACATGCATTCATTAAATACCTGTGTCACTTGTTTGTTTTATATGATAGGTTTTCATTATTTTCTCTGTAGTTGTACAAAACTCAGAGCTAAGAACATTTGAAGGAGATTTTTACAGGCGGGTCAGGATATTCTACAGTTTCCATCAGTTTTAATGCCTGTATTCAGTTTGTTTAAAAGATGAAATTGTGGATTCACTTTACCAGCTTCTGACTATTTCATCTCTTTCAGAAAGACTGATAGCAAGTTAGAACGAGAAAGAGAAGAAGGTGAGGGGAGATAAAGAGAGAGTGAGATGGGGGTGGGGGGTGGGGGGGGGGTGAAAAAGAAAGACTTGCATGTAGCGAGGGAGGGCGAGGCGGGTTGAGTAATGAGCGCTGTTGCTCCCTGAACAATCAGGGTCTCCATTTTGCCGTGTGTTTCTACCTGATGTATAGCGTGAGCTGTGGGAGCTGCTGTAATAAGACCATTTGGGCCTCTCATTGTCGAGCATTAGTGGCAAATATCTTCTACAGGCCTAAAGACAGCCTGCGGGCGTAAAGAAAGGGCCGTGTTAGCTGTGCTCCTCATTTGATCTGGGGTGATGTGAGTTGCAAGGGAAAGTTGCTGTCCCTCGCTTGATTTGGCTGTGTGTGTTGGTTTCAAAACACTGGTTTTGCAATTGTATTTTATTTAACATGTGAGATACAATACTACATATGAGTCACTGGATATATATCTATAAGATACCAGATTTGATTGGCATAAGTAGCCCAATGAGAGCCTCACACTCCAGTTCCATAAAAATAGCCCACTTTTCCATTTCCTTTAGAGAAAGCTATTTTTCTCTTTGACAAGTGTTTAGGTAGTATAGATGTTAATATTCTTATCAATCATGCAGCCCCATTTGGGAGGCATCTAATAGGTCCCAAATACATTCTGCTGCGTGACAACAACCAAAAACATACAGCCAGAGTTAAAAAGAACAATGTGGCAAGAATAACAAAGAGTCCCGAGACAGAGAGAGAGATCTCTCACGTCATGGAGTCCGTCTGGGATTACATGAAGAGATTTAGTGTGATGCTGAGACAGATGAAATACACTGCCTTGCCGAAAAGCAAAAAAAACAAATAATAAAGGACATTAATTGATAAAAACTTTGTTTAATTTCAGAATTAGATTAGGGTTATGGTGCGTTCACAATAGCAGTGAGAGAGCGACACGCTACGATACATTTTCAATGGAAGTTGGCCACATGAAGTAACTAGCCATCGACCGACACTTGTCACAATGTACTGGGGCAAGATGTGCGACATGAAAATTGAATGCGGTTCCATTTTGTCTGTCGCTCCTCTTATGCTGTGAGACGACATCTTATCATATGTGTTTGTTTCAGCCGTTCCGTTGTTATATAGTCGGTCAATGCCTGTTTCAAAACCCCCATTGATGATGTCACAGAGTACTTGAGTCACACTCCAACAGTGACAGTGTCACTTGCAGTACTAACCAAGTTTTTTTTTTTTTTTTTTTTAATTAGGTCTTAAGAGTAAACTGTTTAATTAATTTATGTTTCTCATCGAGATTTATTTGATACTCATATTAAGTTATCGTTTAAGAACAGTGACATTTTCCACAGCGTCTACCATTCTGATGGAGGAATACATGCGGAATACAGGCTTTGCTTATGCCATTACTGCATCCACCTATTTGATGCAAATGAGGGGCAACTTGCTTTGTACTCAGGTGGGTTTCATAATACAAAACCTGTCATGGAAGCCAGACGAGAGGAAAAAAGCTGAGACAGTCATATGTGAGATTTCCTGCGAAATAGCAAAATTGATTTCCAAAGAAAACACAAAGTGCCATTCTATTTACAGACCAATCAAACCAAATACGTTCGAATACATTTTGAAAAGACGGGGCACACTTGACTCATGTGACAAGTGATGAGCCTTTATTGGAGGCTATTTTAAGTGTCAGGGCAAATAATTCAAGCGCAGACCAACAAATATTTGGAAAAACATATTTAAATATACACCATATTCTGGCCAAACTGGGGGCAATCAGCATCTCAAAGCATGCTCGATTGCGTGGCATGCAAAAAACAGAGATGGTAAGCTGATGTTGAGATGCATAGGAAATGAAAGGAAGCTCTTTGCTGGGGAGACCAGTTTTGGGCGAAGCACAATGGTTGAGAGACAGCCCTCATGCTCAGCCGTATAGAAAAGTAATCAGGCGGATTGTTCAGGGATTATGCTGATTGCAGAAAAAGTGATGTTATAAACGGCACCGCCGCAAACGTGCATGTCAACAGTTCACAAAAATTGCTTCCCATCTGGGTGATTCAATGGCACTTTCATTGTCTGACTGGTTATTCCAGAGAGCAGAGAATGAGTGTGCAGAAGTGCATGTGTGAGTGCTGTTCTGCCTCCGCTGTGTGTGTACAAGGCTGGGAGGGAGGGTTTTGCTGCAGAGGGAGAGTGGAAGGCGATAAAGACTCTGTGAGTGGCAAGTGTACATGGATAGCTTCACATCAACTGCCAATATGTTGTGAGGCGGCGGTAACAGGCAAGGGTCTCGGGGGAGGGCTGCGGCAGAGCAGGCCAGCAACAGACGGAGAGGAAAACAATTTCTGGTGCCAATAACCCCGAGCGGCACAGATGAAAAATGTTTTAATATTTGCAGCTGCTTTATGGCAGTCGGGGTGACAGTGATGGAGTCAATGTCAGCTTTTTCCTTTTAAATGTCATGCTCTGTCTCGAGCTGTCAGAGCGCTGTGTGCGTGTGTGTGTGTGGGTGTGTGTGTGTGTGTGTGCAGAATTGATCTTTTCCTCTTGTAAAGTGCCCAAATGTGAGAACACCCCACCCCCCTTCCCTTCCTCATTTTACCCCTAAACCACCCCTTTGTGCCTGTGTTCCTCCCGTCTCTCCTCCTTCCTCCTCCTCCCTCTATCCTCTGGTTGTCCATAAAGACAGTGTGCTCAGCTGTCAGATGAAACTCCCCAAACCTGGCAGCCATCATTTAGATAATCACTTCCTCCTCTTTGCATTTTATTTGGATTTGATTATTTTTCATCTGCGGCAAGATGGAAACCATAAATTACACTGTGTCCCCTATGCCTTCGCTGAAATCAAACAAGCAGCCAGAATCACAGAATCAGCAAATGGAAAGAAATGCTATGAGATATTCAACTTTCATGAAGCACAGAGACACTGCAATGCGCTACGCTTAACCTATGTGTGCGTCAGTGTTTGGCATTTGTCTCTTACATTGATTGTAATCAACAAGACAGATTTTTAATGGAATTTTCCTGTCCCTCTTATTATTAATTATCAATTATTTTTCATAAATCACACAAGACAACTACCAGTGAATGAAAACCGAAAATTGTTTTGATGCAAACCTCTACATAGTGCATTGAAGACATTTTAAAGGATGTTAAAAATCTGGCTAAGGTTTGCACTCAAGGTGAAGTCTTCATAATGCTGCCAGCTTAAATGGCCTTTTAAAAAAATCCCTATACGTCATCGGGTGTCTTTTGTTATAAGAAGCCTGAGTGTTTGCTATTGTACCGTGACCTGCTGTAGATCCCCTTGACCCAGACTTGCTCCCACTTAGAAGGGTCAGAGGTTAGACCTGCTACTATCAGGCAGGCCCCTCGTGCCCCTCAAGTAAAGCATGAAAAAGCATCCAGGCCAGTGATGTATTTTTATGTAGCAAATGAGACCGTTAATATGGTGGCAGACACAAAAAATAAAATCAGCTTTCATAGATTAAACATTTTAAGATACTGCCGATTGAGGGTGATATCAGTTGGCATTACATTTAAAGAGTAGAGCTCCATACTATATCTGTCGTGGTCTCATCAACCTGCCCAGTCTTCGTGTGTGTATGTGTGTGTGTGCGTGTGTGTTATTTTCCTGCACGAAAAGCACACATTGGTATTAATCTAAGACGTGTTATACAGCAGAGCAGCAGGGCAGGCCTGCATGCCGGTAGCATTGCTTATTTGGCCCCCTGCTGGGAGCCTCAGCAGGGGACTGATGTGTAATCCAGTGCCAGGCTTGTGGTTCCACACAGGATATCTCACCTATAATAGCGTCCTGTTCCCTGAGGCCGGACCCCTGCTGGATGTGTGAGAGGACCAGAAGTCGGGACAGGCAGTCACGGACTCTGGGCGCCAGATTCTCTTGATATAAACTCTTTTAATAATATAATTTTACAGAATCAGTTCATAAGCAGATACAGTTTTGCCTTTAGTTGAGCAGTTATAATAAACACTGACACAGAGATTCTGATTCAATAATAAATACAATAGCCATGAATTCGAAATTTCAATACTCTAATCCCTTTTAGATACTTTCAGATGGGGTCATGTTTACTGTCTTTACAGTCCATGTGAACCTGTTTTTTTGGAAAAGTTGTGGTTTGTTTCCTGATGTTTTCAGTAATGGGATAAGAAGTGGATAGTAAGATAATATATTCTGCATATGTATACATATATTGCTTCTAGATGGTGGTGCTCTCACATTGAGGCTTGTACTCTTATGTATCTTATATTTATACTGTATTATCTTGCATGCAGCCTGCTCAGGGAGTGAAATTTATGACGTGCATATGTCATTTTCCACCTTCTGGTTGTGCTGTTAAATGTTCTGATTCGTAACTGGTGAAAACAATAATCTCATCAGTAGCTGTAGCTACAACTTCATTTGTTAAAATGGTTTCACATTGATGTAAGTCAGTAAATACACTTAGTATCATTGTGTTTGTTCCCATGGGATCAAATTAAAATAATGTTTATAAGTTTTTAACCAGTATTCTATGAGTCAGAAAATATATTCCTATACACATTTTATATAAAAATATTCAACAAATGCTATTTTAAAAAATTCTTTGACTTTTTCACACCAGAGTATTTTTGAAGCTGAATCATTTGAGACTCTGGAATTAAGCATTTAATTGAAAACCAAACATATTACACAAAATGTAGTAAGGGTAAGCTAAAAGCCAACTCAGTGTAAGCTAAAAATTCTAATATTTTACATGTTCAACATTTTCAGCTACTTTTCTATCCTTGATGTTTGATACCTCATATTTTACTTCCTAATCTGAAAAGATTGTAAATCATAATAGAAATCCAACTTTCATGGTCTAAATAGTGTTTTTATTCCTTATTTTGTTGTCATAAAAAAAAAAAAAAATCTCACTGTTTGGCCTTTTTGTTGCACTTTCATTTGGAACTTATAGCTGGATCTTCAGTGTGTCTCCACTTCATGGCCTAATTAAACTGCTTAATCAGTTAACGACTCCAGCGAACACAGTTAAAGGGGAATTAAGCGCAAAGAGATTAAGGAAAGGAGCAGAGGAAATGCTGAGGAGACGCTTTGCGCGTCTCCAGTGTGAAATAAAATCGGGGATGGAGCCGAGTAGAGGAGGCCATAAAAAGTGAACAGAGGGTGCTGAACTGTTTGCTGTCGCTCTGCTGAGGGCGAGCGAGCCAATCGAGATGCTCGTGTAAATGGGAAACGGGACGTCTTCACAAAGAGCCAAATTAAAAGCACTTTGCTCTGTTAAGCAGAGGGGAGACAAGGGAAAAAAACTGAGAGGAAAAACAACAACAGAAGTGAAGCACATCTTGGAGGAACTGTACTCTTTCACTGCAGCTTTATAGTTCTCCGGTGATTTCAGATCAGATGCACTTAATAGACTTCTGTGGTAAATTTATTAAGGACTAGAAATACATACAAAGCAGCTGGAATGTGTTATAATGCTTTGGAAAAGTGGATTTTACTACTTCACACAGAGGCAGTCTTCAATGAAAAGAACAGGGAGGCAAAAGAAGTACCATGACTCCTCTGTTCCTCCTTTTTTTTTCTTTTTGCCTCTTTTTCTCATTTCTAATTCCCACTTCTCCTTTACTGCAATATCACCTCCTCTAATGTTCTTCAGAATTCACATGTTTGACTTGTAAGACTTGTTCCCTCCTCTCCCCCAAATCTCCCCTCTGTCATTTTTCCCTTTCAGCTCTTCCTTACTACCAACATCTTTTTTCCACTATTATTATAAATGAATATTTTAAATGCATATGAGTTCTCCAGTCAGTGTTTCTCCATCTTACCACCACAACACTGAGGCATTCCACTCCCTCAGTGTCAAATGAATGATATAGAGGGGAAGCTTCTATATATAGGAGCTAGGTGTGAAAGTCTCTGACTGGGCAGCAAGCATGGCAACATTTATATAATTCTTTATAGTAATATATATATATATATATATATATATTTTTTTTTTCCTTAACCCTTTATGGGGCAAGGAACCATATTTGGTAACTCCGGCACACATTTTAGAATGTGACCCTGTGCCACATGTGGTTTGCATCCAGCCAATCAGCAAAGATCAGGGCAACATTCTCAGGTCAAATCAGGGTCAGATGTGGTCTGCAAGGTCAACCTCTCCATGAACGCTGAGGATAACTGCTTTATTAGGTACCACGAAGAAGTGGCCTAATGTTGTCTAATGTGATATTGAGAATGAAGTGCCCGAATCAGCACTAATGTTCTAATGGTCTTAATGCATGTTTACATTTGTTTGTCACTTAAGGGCAAAGAACCATATATGGTAAATTCATTAATCTTGATTTTCTCCATTTTGAAAAATTTCACAAAACTAAAAAAAGTCTTCTTATGCTCTACAATAACACTCTAGGGTTGAACTTTAGAATTTCCAAGTATTTCAATGAGTGCCGTAAAGGCTTAAAAATAATTGTATTGAAACAATTTTACCATATAACACAAAAATAAATGTGGGTCATTTTTAGCCCTTATTGTGCATTAAATGATTTTGTTGGGTATTTGTTAAAACAGTCAAAATTAGATGGACAAACACTGTCTGTATATTCGTTAATAAGAACCAAGAACATCTCCACAGGTACATTAGCCAAGCTATGTTGGTATAGCACCACATTTAGGCTGAAGATTGGAGCAGCAGAACAGAATAAGAAAAAGAAAATATAATATCTTTGAGCACTGTTTTTTTAAGGGATGCAACGTAGGGAAATAAGGAGACAACCACTCCTGCAATTTATTTCTATTTGCTCTTTCATTTGCCCATCGTCTCTTCCCAATTCTCAATTCAGCGTTAATTTCTTCTCTTCGTCTCCTACCTATATTTGTCCCCCTGCACACACATCCACTTCCCTCTCATTTCTTTTGACTTCCTGGATCGATCCCAAAACACTTCAGGCTCGTGCAAGACACTATGTGGTAGGCGAAAGAAAAAAAAAGAAGAAGAAGAGAGATGGAGGGGTGAAGAGCTTAACAGCATCTCCTGGCCTCGAAGGTGCGATGGATATCTGCCTATCTCTGGGCACACACATATGTAAGAATGAGCTTGCATATGCACCAAGCCATGCAAATGTGTGTGTGCATATACACCTGTGTGTGTGTGTCAAGCGTTTGCGGACGCAGAAGGGGACTGAGTGTTTTCTGACGCCTGTCTAGCTGCGGCTGTCTCACTGGGCCATGGAAGTGTCATCTGCCCAGGCCTCAGCGCTCACACACGCGCACACATACACACAACCTCAGATTCTCGCTTTCACATCGGTGAGGAACAGAGACAGCCCAGAGCCTGCTGTCATCTCATCACACTGTGCAGGTCCGGCCATGTGCGTGTATGTGTGTGTTTATATACTGTATGTGTGTGTGTGAGAGAGAGAGAATAATATTGTCACTAAACAGCAAGTCGGCTGTCACTGTGGACTTCAAACTTAAAGTAGCACCAAAATTTGAGAAATTCCTCCTTTTTGAAATCCATTGATAACATCGCAGTGGTGCCAAAAACAGTTGGAAATGCAGTTGGTGATAGCGACCCTATTTCACATTCCTCTTTTTCACTGTTGTCTATGAATTTGTCTTCATAACAATTAGGCCAGACGAGCATGCTTGAAAAATTGTGTAATTTCCGGCAAAAGGCCTCTCTGTGCCACTACCACTTCTGCTCATTACCGCCAGACCCAGTGTATTCTAATGGAAAACCCAATTAGCTTGCATGCAGGACGAATGCTAATGGGAATAGCACCATTTTTGAGTGCTTAACAGCATGCATTTATGTGGTGGTTGGCTGCACAATTCATTTGGCAACCATCAAGGAGTAATTTCCGAAAAGGTAAGAAAGACTGCAGGATGATTAGAGAAAATGTACCTGTTTAAAGGTGCTGGATTCCAGAGATTGTGTAAACCCCACGCATTCATGCATCTATTTGATGGAGAACATTTGTAAAGATTCTGCATTCGGCGAAAACTGAAAACAAAGTATAAAACATTTTGTAATGGTATCGTGCTAAAAAGTATATTTAAAATTGAAGTAGATAAAATACAGGGAACAGAGCATTGTGTGGAAAATTATGTAAACTATATGACAACGCAAGTAATAATTGTCTGTGACACTGAAACAGTATTTTTATGACATATGCACTATAAATAGTAGCAATAGTAGTAAATATTAACAGAGTTTAATAAATATATTAAAATCATTACTCTGAATGTACATCATAAAGTCATGATAAAGTGTGCCTTATTACAAAGAAGTATTAGGGCTGTAATTGTAGAAGACCACATTGCATTTTCAACACACTTGCATAGTGCAAACCAAAAGCCTGCTACCAAAAAGCAGTCTGACACACACATCACCCTCTCCCTCCTCTTATTATCCTCGTCAGCTCTGTGGCCAGTAAACATTAAAAGTGACCTGCTTCCTGCCTGCACCGGTTACCATGGGAGCAACTGACAGACATTTCTATTCACAACAATAAATGGGGATGGGAGGATGGGGAAAGAAGGTGACATGGGAATGAGAAGACAATGGCCTGTGTTTCCCATCATCTTCCCTTGTCAAGTAAACTTTAGCCCGGGGAAAGGTTGAGAAAGATTCGAGAAGAAGGGAGAGAGTGATGCATGCCAATATGTCAGATTTGTAATTATCAGACACATGACAAGGCCCTCCCCTCTACCTCTCTATTATACTTTACTGGTGACCAAAAACACCACATATAACATTGTTGACTGACAAAAACGAATTGGGTTTTGTTTTCACTATTTGGCACACTTGCATTTTGATCATGAGAGAGAGAAGGCACTGTTAAAGGGCTGGTCATTGTTGTCATCTGGTGGTAGCTAGGTGGCAAAGTCAACACTTGAAGGCTATGGATATAAGAATACTGGATTACTGTATACTATAAAACATATAATAGCATACAATACTATTATGCTACATATATATTACAGAATATAATTTCAGGGCTGTATAAAATGATTATTCTTTTTATCGATTAATCTTCTTCTTTTGGGATTTTGGCTGTTTTGTGGTGGGCTTATTGCTGCCCTCCACAGGATAATAACTAACAATGACAATGACAAGAGTCTCTCAAGCATCAGGGCCTCTCTTTAATTAATTTCCTTATTTCTGATGTGTAAGGTTCAGTTTTCTCAATACACTTTTTGACCCATCGACGTAGTCCATACAAGTTGATCTACTCATGTAGTCACGGATGAGACGTCAGCTAGCTGTTACAGCCCTAGAAATTGGACATACTTAAGCAGAGATTGTACCTCTGCGGGATATAGATGTAGTAACCTACACATGTAGCCTAGGATGGTGCGAGCCATTTATACATATCTGCTCTTCAGTCTGGCCCGCTCTGTAAAAACACTGCCCAAACACTAGCTGGTGCTGTGTCTTTTTTACCAGTCGGGTTCATTTTTGTTTCTACTTCCTGCTTCACTCTCCACTTCCTGCTTCACTTTCAACAAAGGCGACTGAAACTTTCACTGAAATTTCTCCAAAGACAAGTCATACAAACATCTGTATCTCTAAACCTCCTCAGGTAATCTTTCCTTGATGTGTTCCGTCTTTATTGATCCAAAACAATCAAGTTGAAAATTGCGGAGATGGAGAAGCAGCCGGAAATTCTAAAGCAGAAATACGCTACCACCAAGTGGACCAATCACAGCTCTTGTGGTCTGCATCGCTGCGGAGCAAAGTTACATTTCTGGGGGGGTGCACGTCAGCTACGGCGCTAGGGTCTGCATAGGGTCTGCGCTGTCGCCATAGCCTCTGTGTCAACTTAACACAGAAGTATAAACCACCGAATAGAGTGGACTTGTGAAGGAAGAGAAAAAGAAAAAAATAATTTTTACAGACTCTTTCCATGATAATGATAATAATTATATCTGACAATAATCTGATTATTTACACGTTGCAGCATTCTGATGCTGTGTAGTTAAGTGGAAACAGTTGCAAGGTTCTGGCCAGGTTTTCGACATCAGATGTACTGTATTTAAAACGAGCAAGAGCAAATTAAGCAAGTATTTAGTGGAAAAGGATTTATATGAAGCTAACATAGTGAGCAACCTACTTTCTCTGTTGACCATAACAAGCATAATGCGATTGCTATGTCAACAGGCTGGCACTCGTGACAGGTCACTAAAATGTCTAGCTCAGTGGACCTCAAACATTTTTGTTTCACAGCACACTATTTATTAAAAGAAATGTTTCCATGGTACACTTTTACATATGTTAATAGCTATATGTGTCATCTAGACAGACCTGGCCAGCTCCCATGGTACACCAGTGTGAGAAGCACTGGTCTGGCTAACTGGCCTGATTACTATTAATGTGGAACACTGACTAAGCATAAAGTGGGATGACCCAACTTTAGTCCCTATGGAATGAAATAGTCCATCAATGGTTTATATTAGTTTGTGATGTTAATAACTGGTTAAATTGGTGTATTAATAAATATGTGTAATAGTAAGAATCAATCTAATCAATCTAATCATACACCAACTAAATAGAGATACATAGTTTGAACTCTGCAAATCCAGTTGCCCTTCTTTAACATTTTTGGACATAGTTTGAACAGTTTGTCATAGTTCAAAATTAACCTATTTTCACACAGTAGAAGCTAAGTATGAGACCAGTTTTAGTCAGTTTTCACTTTATTAGAGTGCTGTTGTGCAGTCCAATAATTGTAAGGTGCCTAAAGCAGCTGTGCAGGTGGACATATTGGTAGGAGGGGGCACAGTTCATTGATGATTCTGACAGCTAGTGGGAAAAAGCTGTTCAGTATCCTACTGGATGTTGCACATAAGCTTCTTTACGTCCTACCTGAAGGCAGGAGGATAAACAGACACTGAGATGGATGATGTGGTCCCTGATTGTCTAAGTAGCTCTCCTGATGCAGCACTGATGGGAAACCTCCGCCAAGAAGAGAAGAGTGGAACCAAATGATCCCGCTGGCTGTTTTCACTATCCGGTTGAGTTGTTGGCAATGTGTCGAGCCTCTTGGTGTTAGGTGAGTGTGCTTTCAATGGTTCTCCTGTAAAAATGTGTTAATCGCAAAGCCCATTGACCTTTCTAAGGCCAGTCCCCAGCTACTTGTTTTTTCCAACATTCAAGGAAGTGTTATGGGACCCACCCTCCGTTTATATTCTATAGGCTGACTGACTGTTGTCCATACTGAGACCACAACAACAGTTGTGCCATCAGCAAATCTGTAGTTAAATCTAAAAGTGCAGTCTTGAGTAAGCAGAGTGAACAGTAGGGGACTGAAAACTGTAGCTCTAGGGTGACCTGCGCTCACTGAGATTGTTCCTGGCGCATGGCAGGAACTGAGAACCCAGTTGCAGATGTTAGAATCCACCCACACCAGTTGTTGGGGAATTATGGTGTTGAGCTGAAATGGATGAAGAGAAGTCCCACAGAGGTTTTCTTCTTCGCCAGATGGGACAGGATGAGGGTCAGTGTGGTTGAGATTGCATGAGATTGCAAGATTCCACAGAGGCGAAGCTTATCCTGGCCCTTCATCGCTATAGGTCGAAGCCATTCATGCAAGCTGGGTTTGACTTCATTGGCACCAGGACGATGGTGCACTTTTGAGACAAATATTCAAAAGAGAATATATGTTTTTCATATATGCATTGCACTCATTCTCTACCCATACATGCAGATGGAAAAAAACTTGAAACCCTCAAAATATATACTGCATTATTTGAACAAGCATCCACAAGCACTCATCACACTGCCATCAATAAATATTCCTTTTCTGATGAAATCACTTTGAATAATTATGACGTTAAAATCTAAGATGCGTGGGCGGGGCTAACCACCCCTGTGTCTCGAAACTCTGGTCTCAAAATTCTTCCATAAGTCAGGTTTGTGACTCCCCAATGCCCTCTACCCTTCTCCCTGACCCTGTTCGCTGTCTGTCTCGCTGCTTTTCCTTTTCTTTGTTTTTGTTTGCCTTTTCTTCTCTCATTTCCTGTGGCCACTCTTCCCATGTGTCCTTTCCCCTCCTTGCATTTCTCTCTACAGTCGATCTTTTAGTCAGCTATACTGGGAGTGAACAAAGCCTACCTTACCCCACAAAACAGACGGTAGCTATCTAGCACTGTGCTAACAACAGTGGAGCAATGAGGAATGCATACACACCGTGTAGTGGGCTGTTCTGTGGTCAAGTCACAGCCCTAGCGGTCATCAGACTAGCGCAAGATCTTGCTAATTGTCCTTCACTCTAGTACACGTTCCAAGACAAGTGGACAGGCGGGGCAGTTTTCGGCATTGTATTTGCTTCAGAAGAGTCAGATTGAAAATAAGCGTAAGCATTTATGGCTCACACAAACTGAATAAAAACATTATTAAGTAGATAGCTAGCATCAGCAGTCAAGACTCAAGACTCAGTGTTGATGTTAATACTAATTAGTAACTAACCGTTCTTTAAGACCTGTCAAAGTCATATCTAAAGACACTTCAAGAAGTTCTAAGTCATTTAAGACATGCCAGTGTAAAGTTGTAAATGATTGCTAGACCAGCATTAATGTCGTATAATCAGGAGAAGCAAAAGCCAATTCTTTCCTGCTCTCCACCACTCATCATGGTTTGTGTAAACATCATATGTAGAGGTGTTATTCTCTCTCTTGTCTCCCCGAACATCAATTGGGGAGATTTACACTGATCAAGCATAACATTATGACCAGGAAAAGGAAAAGTGAATAACATTGACCATCTTGTGACAGTTCAATGTTCTGCTGGGAAACTTTTGGACCTGGCATTCATTCATGTGGATGTTACTTAGACATGTACCACCCACCTAGACCAGACCAGGCACCCCCACCCCATAGCAATGACACTCCTTGATGGCAGCAGCCATCCCCAGCAGGATGCAGCCTGACACAGACACACACAAAAACCATTTAGGAACAACTAAAAAAAACATGATACTTGATCCCAAACTGATCAAGTATCTGTGGGATGATCCACAGAGGCCCCTCCCCTCAACCCATAGGACCCATGTCCATTCTCTGATGAGTCTCAACTGTTTCGGAGGCACAAGGTAGACCTCGACAATATTAGAAAGGTGGTCGTAATGTTTTGCCTTTGCCTTGTCTTCATACTATCTATGTCTCTGTCTGTCTGTCTCTAGGAAGAGAAAAGCTCTTAGCTCTTTTTAATTCTCCTCTATGTTGGCCTGGGTTTGGCTTTGGTTGGTGTGTGTGCATGTGTGTGGGGTTGAAAAGGGTGTCAGTGTGTGGGGGGGTTGTTTGTTAATTTTATCTAAAATTAACAAACAAAAACCATTGGTGTTGGTTGCTCCAGAGCTTTAGTTCTTTACTTCTCTAAAGACACACACAAAAGCAGTCAAGCACAAGCAGAATAAAAGTTACAAGACAGAATATGAGGACTGTATTTAGTTACAGACAGATGGCCCTAATTAGTCTACAGTTAAATTCTTAAAATGCAAAGATTTACTTTTTTAAGAACTGAGATAATAAAAGAAACTTCCAAAGGTTTTGCTGTTGATTGTTGTAGCACCAACCCTTACCTCAGAAATTATACGCTGGAATCACACATGTCAATATATGGAAAAACTGTAAAACCTCCCTTTTGGAAAAAAAAAAAAAAAAATACAATTAATAGTTGCAAACTGCAACTGGTTGGCGGATGCATGGTTGTGCAACAACGTTCTCATAGTAAGTGTATCTCTGAGAGAGAAAATGATGGCACACTGCATCTGTCCAAATGTAGTGTACGCACCAGCCTGAATCAGTGTTGTAATATGCTGCCCTGCCATCGCTAAATGTGATGGCAAACGTGAGAAAGGGCCGTTTTAACAGAACTGACTGGCAAACCTTTTTGGTTCAGTGGAATTACAGCATGATTAATCAGCCATGATTAGCATTTAGCCAGGCCTTGTGGAACGTGGGCTGTGATGTAGGTTATTTATTTATATACCTCCACCTCCCATTTTTCTCTAACGCATTAAGCTGCCAGTCTTGTCAGGCTGACAGGGTCAGCACCACCGTTCATTAGGGGACCTCGGGAAGAGACGAGATGGGCCTGCCAGAGAACTCAAAGCTTGCTGGAAGCCTCAGTGTTTATGCTCAGCCTCCCTGCACTCCCTGTCTCCCACATCTTTCTCTCAATCCTGGCAATCTAAGCCTAAGAGCTGAAACACATGTAAATGAATATTACTGCTCAGAAAGGTTCAATAAATACTTTCTTGATAAGTTTCCATAGAGGCTAACCTCAAATAACAATAATGGAATGAATTCTGGAGAATTAGATCACTTAATCACCATATTAGCATAAATTTGTTGGTAATTGTTTTCTGCAGTCTTAAACTCTGTAAAAGTTTTTGGCAGTTTCAAAAGATCTGGTGAATGAGTTTCCAGTATTTATACTGGAATTACATCATTTTGTTCTTTCACATTTAAGCATTGAAACATTAATTTTTACTGTTGGTAGAAATTTGATGCATTTGTTCTGGAAAATCTAAAATGTTTTTCTGTCAGGTCATATTTTATCACAGAAAGTCCCAGCAGGTCATTAGCAGCAGTGATACTATTATGCATGTGGATTCTTCTGATAATAAGGCTAAGTATCGGAACATGACATTAAAAATAATTGAACTAAGGGAATATATATTACAGTATCATTTTTATTAATTATTGTATCAGTTGTTGCAGTTAGACAAATTATGGTTAGCTTGCACACACAGCTTGGTTTGCTAAAGAAATCAGATCTAATGCTCTAATCCACCTCATATTGTTCTGTGCTGTAATGGTAATCTGATAAATCATCTAAGTTGGTCAGGCAGGGAAACTGTACAAAGGGAGGAATAGAGTTAACATTACCTTAAGGCTGGGCACTGGATTTACAGTACAGCTTAGGCGATAAAGTGTCATGTTTTCTGTCATGGTTTGATTAGTTTCTTAGGTTTCTGTTTATTATATTTTGTTAAGTTCTTGTTTTTTTACAGTCATGGTTTAGTTTTTAGTTTTTCTGTTCTGTTTTCTGTTTTATTTTGTTAAATTCTTGTTTATGTGTTACTCCATGTGTTTTTTCCTTTTGATTAGGTCATTGCTTTCTCCTTGTGTTATTTCTTGATTTGCGTCACCTGTGTCTCGTCGCCCCTCTGTTCCTCGTGTGTGTGTATATATAGCCCTGCCTTCCCCTTTGTTCCTTGTCATGTCATACTGTTGCCTCGTTCATGTCTGTCCATGTCATAGATTTTCATGTCAAGTTCAAGTTTTCATAGTGTTTTGATTTTTGTTTTTTCTTGGATTTTCCTGCCACATCAGCAGCTCTTTTAGTTTTTGTCAGTTTTGTCTTTTTTCATTAAAAACCTATTTTTTCGTCTACTCCTGTCTCAGCCTTCAAAGTCCTGCATTTGGGTCCTAAACCTCCATTCCCTGCTACCCTACTTGACATAAGGCAGATAAGGCAAGGATTAAGTTTACAGCCACTGCTACTAAACATTGCATGTTGTATACACTTTCTAACTGTACAAAACATTAAACCAATTAAATACCAGAATTTTCATAAAATAATCACCTTTGTTCTTCTGGTATAAGAACAGTACAGAGACACTGGGAGAGGCATGCTGAGAGGAGTTTAGCTAGTTGAAGCGAGTTCGACTATTTTCTGAGGATGTACCATCATATCTTTTTGTTTTTGTTTCAGATTCTACACATCTAGATTAGTTTAGTGGTACATATACATGCCTTTGACAAATAATTAATAACACTAGCAGAAGTCAGGGTACTAAACATGAATTATATATTAACACTTCTACTTATTGATTCTTTAGTTTAATTGTAGTTGTTAATATGTGATTCAGTGTCGAGCACTGGGTTGTTACGCCTGCCCGTAACATATATGCTTTCCTTATCCACTGTCAGATTGTTAGGTGTGTCTGTTTAACGGTCCAGTTGTTTTTCTCTCTTTTTACCTGATAACCATTTTCACCTTTACATTATTTTAATTAATACATAATGTATTATTTTACTTAGTTTTCGTTTTAGACAGAATTTCATGCACATTGTGCCTGTTTGTCCTCATCCTTTTTGAGCACTGTGTCTTCAGTTATATTAGGGTTAATATTTTGCGTCTCATGTCCTTAGCCCTGTCCATAGATCACAGTCTGTCTTCCTACTTACACCCTCACATCATCGTCAACATCATAGTGCCTGAGTCTGCAGTAGTCTTCTACCGTCTTTTACCTCTCTCCTCCTCAGCTCCTGGTACAGGGCTGGAATAATGGCGGTCGGCCCAGGCGTGGCGATGCAGTGTTCTCTCTCAGGACTTGAGCAGACCTGGAAATATGGCTGCCAGGAGAGGAGGTGGCAGATGGCTGACAAGGCATTTTTACCCATAACGCCCCAGTAAAACTTTAACTCCCAAGATTTAGTGCTAGCTCTCTGCACTTAGCAAGCTGCAGCCGCTGGCATATTTTTTCAAAAGTCCCAAACTGATGGTTTTGCAAGCTGCGCATAAACATGCTTTATTGATTGTGCTGTTAAAAGATTCAAAGGGTCAGTATCATTTACCAAAAGACAGTTTTAGAGGACAAATAAAAGCTAAAAATTGCTTAAACGTTGTGGCAGGCATCATTGATTTTTAGAGAAAAACACAGAATACTAAATTAAATTATTCATTGTGTCATAATATTGACTGATGACGATGGTAGACAATAATTTAGAAATTTAAAGGTTCCTAGGCAACAATGGCAATTAAGGCATTTAATTCACCCAGTTAGAATCTCTAAGGGCCTGGCTACAGTCATATCTCTCAATTTGTCCTGGACAAGAGCACATGAAAGTCATTTGCAAAACTCACTTGCAAAATTGTGCAAATACAAAGCTCAGAAACCGTGGTTTTAGATATTTTGTTTTTACTGAACAGTATTTTAGGTTAAAAAGTAAGAACAAAATAACAGTTTTGTCACCTTATTTTATCCATCTTATCTTTATAGTTGATACCAATTTCCCCAGGAACATAAAGCTGCCCCTACCCAGGCTAACGTACATGAAAGCATCAGTGTAGACTACTGCACATTACTGGGGCGGCGTTATACATTGTGTGCTGACTGTAGGGTGTTTGAAAGGCTAATTGGACCCTGGGTGCATGTTAGGATGGCAGGATGACTGGCGAAGCTTCAAAGTGTCAGGGAGACAGAGGCAGAAAGAGACAGAGAGTGAAAGAAAACTCAGAAAGGCAGAGGGGCCATTCAGGACTGAGTCTACCGAGCCGTATGGTGGTACTGAAGGAGGTGACGTTATTGTACTCAGGTGAGACATGTACATCTGTACCTACTAGTGAGGTTGTTGTGGTGTGTGTGTGTGTGTGCGACAGAGAGGGAGCAATATGTGCATGTTGACTATATATACACCGATCAGGCTTAACATTATGACCGCCTTCCTAATATTATGTAGGTCTCCCTTGTGGCTCTAAAACAGTTGTGAACCATCAGAGAATGAGAACCCTTCTGAGGGTGTCCTGTGGTGTCTGGTAACAAAATGTTGTTGGGGGGGGGCCTATGGGCTAAGGGGAGGGGCCTCTGTATCATTGCTTTGGGGTGGGCGTTCCTGGTGGTCAGTGTTATATTTATTTATTTATTTATTGTCCACAACTGCCACTGTCTTTACCTGTACAAGGGTTAGACAAGGGTTAAACTTGTCTCTCTTCCATAATCTCCTATTCATCCTTTTTATATTTGAGAATAACATCTCCCATCCATCTGTCTGTAGATAAGTTGTTTCATACTCAGTGCTGCTGGAAATTCATTAAACATATCAATCAACACAGACAGTGAGAGACAACTTAAGCTACTGTACTGGGCCAACTAAACTCAATTCTTATCACAATACAAGTCTCGAAACACACAATTTGGATGATGGCGCTGGTTGCAACGGATACAGAGAGAGAGAAAATCCCCCTGCTCGCAATTGGATAGTCCTACAACCAACCAACCAACTTCAATGACTGGTGGTGTTCTGTCCATCACCGCATAAAACCAGTCCAAATTATTTGAATCATCTGACAAATCTTTGCCGAAGCATGAACAGCTCCGAGTGGAGTGGTTCCAGGCCAACTTTCCAGCCCAAACTTTTTCTGGCTTTCAGTCTAGTCTAGTGGCAGCATTATGGGTAGTTGGATTGATGAGGTCACTCAGCGGCAATGAATATAACTATATGGATGGTGAGGCTGGAGAAACTTACAGATACTTGTTACCAAAATTGTCCAGCGTCCACCAATTACACACCTCAAGTGGTAAAGTATACTAACATTATTGAAGTTTGCAAGCACAATCAGTTATATTAGTGTGTTCATCACTTTAATGATGAAGCTGGTAAAGATGATTTCAATAACTATTTTCACTGCTTGGTCGCATGTGAATGTATCCCTGCACATTAGTGTTGTTTTTTTTTTATAATTGGTAGGGGCACTGTTCACAAAGCAACGGCATATGAATTTCAGATGTAGTTTTTTTTTTTTTTTTAAGTTCCAAAGCTGAGACCTGCTTCCTGATTGCCTTGACATCGTTGTTAAAAGTAACATTACATACACCGTGGAATAAAGGGAGGAAATTAGACAGTTCCCAGGAATGCTTTTAAATATTGAAGTTGGACACCCTCGCGGTTGTTTACTTCCTGTAGGTCTGTGGATTGGTCTGTATACAGAGGGACCAAAATTGCTGGACTGCATCAGAGTCATCAAAGCTACTGTAGTTGAGGTGGTTAGAGGGAGGACAAAGTAGGGGATTAATGACTTAGAATTTTTTGAAGTTGACTAATAAAATCGAGTTGATGTCAAACATGTCAACAGAAAGTAATTCTTTGCAATAATTGAATCTATATTCTTGACCTGAATACATGTTTTAGCGTTTCACACAAAACAAGCTATGGAGGCTTTTCTGAGAGGTAACTGAAGCTTAAATAGGGGCTGATGAAGCCAGGATTAAATTTATTTATTTATTTATTTTAAAAAACTAACTTTAGACAATGAAATTCACCAGCATATTGTTGATGTGCAGCCTCCTTCTCTCTGTTACCACAAGTGAAGTTGTTAATTGACTGAGAGGATTTGGGCCGTTCCTCTGCTAGCGTTAGCAGAGGCCTTTTCAGAGGAGTGTGCATTGCAGTAGTCGATTTGTTATATTTCAGGACTGACTTACATGTCACCGTAGAATGGGCTTCATCTTTAATGAAGTATTTCCACACGCTCGCTGCTAGTTTGCTGCAACAACCCGCTGGGCTCCTCACCAGTCTTCTCGGAAGTATCTGTGTTGTTATTGTCAAGTGATCAGCGACTAGTCAACTTCCTGCTTAAAGCGCCATGGCACAGCAGTAAAGTCGACTAGTTGACTAGTCAGTACAACAACAAAGAGCATGTTTTTGTCCATCTGCTGTTCTGCTACTCACAGAATACTCTTGTGTACATGAAATGACACAAATGAAAGAGTTTGCACACTTATGAAAATGCCCTGGCTGACCATCTTTGCTATTTTGAATGTTTCATCTTAAGTGGGATTTCAAATTTTGAAAATTGTTCTTATTAGAAATGAACAACTTGAATATCTATCTATCTATCTATCTATCTATTAATCATATATGTATATATGATTAATTTATTTAAAACTTGAATATTTGATACTGAATTAGTGAACGCTGAAACAAATAAAACTGAAAATGAATATTTCAGATACATAATTTCAGTCCAAATCTAATCCATGCTGGGAGTTCAGTGGCAGACAATGGTACAGCAATGGCACAATGATACAACAGAAATTATGGTTGTAGTAATAGCACATGAAGCAGTGGAACCAGAAGTAGAATCAGTTTGTGGTCTAATAAAAGCCTCACAGCAGCACAAGTTGCTCTGCCTGTTTTCTACACCTCAGCACACCTCTATCTGTTCATCCACCAACAGAGAGCAATGGGCCAGTCTGCCGGCCCCAAACAGCACACCGGATGCACTGCTTTATCTCTACACATTAACATGATAGAAAATATGAATACCAGAATCTTATCTCAGCCACAACTTATAAAGAACATTCATCATGAAGCACATTCTGTATTTATCATGTCAGAGCAGTGAAAAAGATGGGGCAGGCAAGATCCCCCTCACTGGCTCCGTGGTCATTGCAAGGTCTGTTGTGTTATACAGTGTACACCTATATATCTCAATATTTTCACCTCACATCCATTCACCTCTTTCTGTTGCAATCCTGGATCTGGAATTAACTTGCACCCCAAAGCCTGTGACTTAATAGGATAAAAATATAAAAAAATATAAAAAAAGACCTCCTTGGGATCAGTGAGATTTACAATATATATTAACTGAGTGTGAAGCTGTGATGTGCAGCCTGATAAATGTGCTGAAATTACTCAATTCTTTCTCTTTTAATAATTCTGTCATCCTTACCCGCCATTTGACCATTACGTTATTGAAGTCATTTTTTGCAGAAATAGGTAATATCATCAGTCATTATAATCATTTAATACATCTTTTCCCCCCTCCATCCTTTTACTTTTGGCTCTTAAGCTGGTGCCATATCCTGTATCTAGTAGCTCCTTGTGGAAATGCGTTTCACCAGCAGGCAGCGAAATTGGGCAGCTTGCCATGAGGAACTATAAAGGCCAGATATTAGTGGTACAGGGATGCGGACAAAGCTAGTGGGGAACTTTACAAATTGAATGTGTGTGCCATTAATTCAATTTATCGAGATGTTTCAGCCTCTGAATGCTTGTATACTGTAGAGTTAACAGTCAGGGAACTGCCTCTGCCATTACATGGAGTGAGATATCAGAATAAATGTTTCCATTTTCAAAATGATTAGCATATGTTGTTAACATACATCGATCAGGCATAACATTATGACCACCTTTCTAATATTGTGTAGGTTTCCCTGCCTCCAGAACAGTTGTGACTCATCAGAGAATGGACATGGGCCTTCTGAGGGTGTCCTGTGGTGTCTGGCAACAGAATGTTGTTAGTGGGGGCCTTTGGGTCCTATGGGTTGAGGGGAGGGGCCTCTGTGGATCATCCCATAGATACTTGATCAGTTTGGGATCCAGTAAATTTGGAGGCCAGGTCAACACCTTGTTCTGTTCTTCATGTTTTTTTTGGTTGTTCCTAAACTGTTTTTGTGTGTGTCTGTGTCAGGCTGCATCCTGATGGGGATGGCTGCTGCCATCAAGGAGTGTCATTGCTATGGGATGGGGGTGTCTGATCTAGTCTAGGTGGGGGTGTACAAGTAACAAGATGGTCAGTTTTATTTATTTCTCCTGTCACTGGTTTTAATGTTGTGGCTGATGTTCTAAAAGTCTTGGGAAAGATTTGTAAATGTAAGACTTTTTTTTCCCAGCAGTGGGACACTTTCAGTGGATCTGAAAGGCCTGCTACTCAAAGCTTACATGAACCTCAGTAATATCTGAAGGTGTTTAAAGTAGGGCTACTTTTTAAAAAACTAGTTACTTCCACCAAAGGTTAATCTCTTTTGTTCTGTAAAAGCTGTATTAGTTTCACTGAAATCATTCATGCCTATATTTTTCTCATGATTTGTTATTAATACATTATTTTAAAACAACTTTTAAGGATTTATCATTTATTATTTCTTTAATACAGGTGCTTCATCACAGGGTTTTCACTCAAATAGTTTAACTCTCAACTGTGTTTCTTGACAAAGAACTAAATTACACCCTGAAATGCATTCTTTATTTTTCATTTCCTGGTATTCCTCAAAATATTTGTTGTTAACGATATATTTCTAATATAGTATTAGAGTGTGCAAAGATGCCTCATCTGACTGTCTGCATTCCATTGCACAACAGTGAAGTGGCGATTGGACAACATTGTAAATTTGCACTCATTTTTCAGTGAGATTGACACTGATCAAGCATTGAAAAATACTAAAAATACATGTGAAGTGAAACTGTATAATATGTGTGGAGGTATGTAACAGTGCATCATGCATTTAGGAGATCTAACTTCCTCCTGAAATACTGTACATCGTTTTTAATTTTGAACTGTCCCATTAGTTAGCAGCATTCTAAAAAAAGGAAAAAGCTTGCAAATTTGCTTTTAGATCATGTAGGTCCTTTGGGATTAAAAAACAAAACAAAAAAAATATTTTTCCTTCAATACTTATCTGGAAAAACCTTTAGTGGTGAATAAACATGTATTCTGGTAAACAGAATTTCTTTAATTATTTTTGTTTTTAGCTGTTCAGCTGCCTGGAAATACTTGCCTGGAAAATAAAGTCCACGTATATTAAATCATCAGGAACTTGACAGTGTGAGTTATCCTTTCAGTTCACTAGGATTTTTACTCAAAACCCCATCCAGGGTCATTGTAAATAAATAACAATATTTCTCTCACGTCAGTCCCTGTGCGTGTGTTTTGTTCTTGTATCCCCGTATTTAATGGAATATGCAACGAGAACAGATGGCTACTGACAACAGCATCAAGGATAACAGACTACGGTACAAAAAAGCAGTGTGCCTACACCTCCTTAAAGATGTTGGAGAAATGTACACAGTTAATCTTCCTCCCCTTTGATTTGATTGTGCTCGCTAAATACAAGGGGACTTAATCAAGCTTAAAAATAACAAACAAACAAATAAAAGAGAGGTCCTGGGAGAACTCATTAGAAGCCTTGTCAAACTCCAAGAGACTACATAATTACTTTACCAAAATAAAAATGCAAAGCTATTTCATTTGTATTTGCTTTTCTTTTTGAATTACTGCTGAACTAAGGTCATTGAAACTTTCACTTTCATCCCTTTGAAAAGTTTGATTGAGATCGAGTTTGAACCTAGTGTGCGAGAGGCCTAGCGGGGCCTCATGTCGGAGCCTCCGTTTTGACTGAGGAACACAAACCCCAAGCTTATTCTGACAGTGTCCATCAGTCTGGGCTGAGAAAGAGGAAAAATGAAAAACATGCACGCTTACTCCCTTCCATTTAAAGACAGAAGACCAGCCCCAGTTGACAAGGAAATGAAAAAGGTTGGACAGATTTCTATAAATAAATCTTCTTTATTTTTTATTTTTTTCATTTTAATTATGGGATCAACAGTGGTTCAGATGAATGGCCTGGCCATCAATCTTTAATTAATGTCACGCTTTGCAGATTGCAGCGATACTAGGCCTGATTGAAAAATAAGCCCAATGATATTTCTATTAAGAGTTTGTTTTATTAATAACGCATCAGGGCTTTAAAAACATGTCTCAGAGATAACCAATCACAGGGACGCCATAGATTTTTACATTTAGCTTTCTGTAACTCACACTTGCGCAGATCTGTTTAATTACATTTTCCTGCATAATTTAGCCTTCCATACCCCCGTTTTTCACTGTTTATTATTAACTAGTTTGCTTGTAAATGCCAAAGTTAAAGCTTCTACAGCATTTTAGAGCTTGCACAGTATGTATAACACATAGTTTTTTTTACCATCTTTATCAACATTTTCTTCAACTGTAAAATAGTTCGAAATTTGGACATCTGGTGCTGGCGCAAACCCAAATGACAAATAAATGAATTATCTGAGAAAGAAAGAAAGAAAGAAGCCTGCAATGCTGAATGTGGACTTTTTTTGGTTCTGTTTTTGTCGTAGCATCTCTCTCATCTGGATTTGGCTTCAGTCTGAGTCATTATGTAAATAAACCTAGCAGCACGAAACAAAAACATATGCAAGAGAGCTGTGGTTCTTTGCGCTGATCGGTGTCACTTAGAATGAAGCAAAGAAGCAGACTGCACTCCACTTACTGTATGGTGGAGAGGTATGGCCCGACCTGAACGTGTTTAGCTTCCAGTCAGCAAATCATATTTACACTGGGCCATCAGAATGAAAATGTAACTTAAATTCTTAAAAGTAAGGGAGTAACTGGGAGCAGCCTGCATGAGCATATCACATATCATCATTTTAACCGGTTGTCCTGTGAAGGGTCGCGGGGAGCTGGAGCCTATCCCAGCTGTCATCGGGTGAGAGGCGGGGTACACCTTGGACAGGTCTCCAGTTTATCGCAAGGCTAACACAGAGAGACGGACAACCAGTCACACTCACATGCACACCTACGGCCAATTTAGAATCACCAATGAACATGCAAACTCCACACAGAAATGCCCCAGTTAGCCCGGACTCAAACCCGGAACCTTCTTGCTGTGAGGCAACAGTGCTAAGCACCACACCACTGTGCCCAAAGCTGTGGAAGTGCTCTCGACCTGGATGCTGGCAGTTTCTTTTTGAGACATCAGTTGCTCCAACTTAGCCCCAGCTACCTCACCTCTACTATCAGGGCACCACACCTTTCTGTCCAGGGCCCCTGCGTTGATAATGACCACCTTCCTGCCTCCCATTAATTTACAAGCGTGCCGAGTCGTTTTTCATGCCTTATCATTTACTGCCATTTCATCTTTCGGTTTCTCCTTCACTTTTTCTTTCTTGAATTTCATTTTTTTTTTTTCTTTTGAAAGCAGCCTACTGCTGTGTCTGCATGCAACAGCTCATAAATCTTTTACTCTCAAATGCTGTCACTGTGTTCACTGGAGGATGTGCCAGCGCAGCTGAGGTTGCTGTTGTCACCCCATTTGGTATACATGTTCCCCAAAAACAACCTTAAAAAAAATAAAAATAGAGGCATTTCTGACCCCTGTACCTGAGACGGAATACCAGATCTGTCTAGACAGGGTTGAGATCAAGGAGCTGGTTTCCAGCTATTGATGCACTCCTAAGCCAAAGATTTGATGTTGATTTATGATTCCAATGTGTCACATTATTTTACATAAATATCCTATATTTACAGCTGCGTGCAGTCAGTAAAGTTGCAAACATGTAGGGAAAAATTCAAACACTTAAAAAAAAAAATACAATATAAATGTAATAAAAACTGTACTACTATACTGTAGATCCAGTATACAGTATAAAGGCTTAATTGTTTTTTATATAAAAAGCTCACTCAGGCTAACTGATGTTAATAAGACCAAACATAGCATTGTGGGGTTTCTGCAGCTGGTAAAAAGACATCAAAAAACATTTCTTTTTCATTATTGTGGCACATACAACTGATTTTATTTTTCATCTCCGTTTGTCTTGCGTCTATCCAATTTCAATAGTATTATAGCTTAATCTTGTTTTAACCAATATCCTAATCTTTCTGAACAAATATGAACAGACATGACAAACTTTATATCTAATATTAATTGAAATTAGAGCTTTTTTAGTGTGCAAAACCTTCTGTTATAGAATATATGCTAAATAAAGGAAGTAATGAATTACAGCAAAAGGCTTAGACTTATTATATTTTTGTTAAACTTTACTAATCCCTCATGGGAAACTTTGTTCTCTGCATTTAACCCAGCTATTTGTACACACAGTAGTCAACACACTCGGGCAGCCGTGCGTGAAGCGTCTGGGGAACATTTTGGGGGGATTTTAGGTGCTGCTCAAGGCATTTCAACCATGGATATGGAAGGGATTTGAGCGAGTGACTTTGCCGTCCCAAATGCGTCTCTAACCACTAGTCTTCACTGCACTGTGCTGAGCGTATACACATACGTTCTGATCACGTGCCGTGCTTTATTCATTTACAGAGTGACAAACGAGTGTTCGTGTGCACAAATGAGTGCCCGCGATGTGCACAGTGATGGGATGCTTTATGTGCTCTTGAGAGGCAGTATGGACGTGAGCGGGGTTGTGTTGAGTGTTAAGAGCGCATACTGCACCAGCAGTACAGCAGCACTTTGCATATGCTATTTTCATCTCCGTTCTCCTCATCTGGCTGTTATTTTGGTTCCTAATGAAATCACACACAAATCGCCCAAAGTGCTGACAACACAAGCTTCAAGGCCAGAAAGCCAATCCTCTCAGGGCTCCGTTTAGATAGAAGCTAAACGGGTGCTCTCAAACTAGATTTGATTTTGTGTTCTTTTCCTACTTTCTCTGCTGCGTGCCATGCCCTCTGTCTGGAAAAAAAAAAATCATAACTGTTGAAAAAAAATACCAGGAAGTTAATCTAAATCTAAGCCCTGGACAAATATGGGGGAGACGGAGAGAAAAAGAATGAGAGGCAGACCGGAGAGAAGCGGAGAAATGCTCCACATCAGCTGCACTTGTAAACTTCTTTGCATCGCGTACCATAGTCGCGGCTATATTTCCCTCCCAAAATGACACTTTAATTAAACAAATTACTGCGCCTCCGGAGAAGGACCTTCAAGAGTGCGATAAGGCTGAGGATAGATAAAAGCCTTATAGGCAGTGTTTATCAGAGACGTGGGGGTTTAAACCTTTAATAGGTAATGCCCAGATAAGTAAGCCTTTGTGGTGTTACTGGCGCAGAGATATTTTACACAGAGGAGCTTACCAAAGAGAGGGGGAAATAGAAGCTGGATCAAACCAATGACTTAAAGAGTCTCTGATTAAGAACAGCAGAGAAAAGGGGGGCACGGAAAAGTGTCCCTTCACTAAACTCTCCTCTTTTATTTATACACATCTTTCACTATCCAGAGGCGCTAGTCAGATTGAGCCTTTACAGTCTTTTCCATGGCTTTAACCTTGGCCAGGATGTGCATATAGCCTTTCTTTTTTTTTTTTTTTTGTATTTTCTTACCAACCAGTATTTGCGATAAGAGCCTTTTCAATTTTCATGGATTAACATGAGCGCAAACATTTAATGGCGCGCATCCCTGCTGTAGATTTTACCTGTCATACATGCACAGGCAAAAGCCGAGAGCCATTTTCAAAAAGAAACTTTTCGGGAGGGTATTGGTATTTGTTTGGGTATTGGTATCGCGAAACAAATTAAGCCTGAGACAGTGAGACACAGAGCTAGGATTTCTCATTTCCTCTTTCTTAAGTAATATAGGTGCATATGTCAGTCTGTTGTGGACACCATCTATCTGTTACAATCTGTATTCACATGTACATTTACCAAAGGCTGATAGTAGTTTGGTTAATTGACAGCAACGGACACGCATTGTGAAGGCTTCTCATTGCTTCATGAAGTTGTTGTCATTTTTGTGAATGAATCAGGTAAATACAAGGGTTGTATCTGAATGTAGGAATGGGGTGTTTATTGGAAGAGGGGGGTTACTGTACAAGAAGAGGTTTCCTCCTCATTCATTCACTCATCTTCTGTAACCGCTTATCCTGTGAAGGGTCGCAGGGGGGCTGGAGCCTATCCCAGCTGCCATCGGGCGAGAGGCGGGGTACACCCTGGACAGGTCTCCAGTCTATTTCAGGGATAACACAGAGAGACAGACAACCATTCACACTCACATACACACCTACGGCCGATTTAGAGTAGAGTACCCGGAGAGAACCCAAGCACACACAGGGAGGGAGAACATGCAAACTCTACACAAAAAGGCAAGAAGAGGTTTGATAATAAAAATCTGGGGATTTAATGTAATTTCCCAACCACAAAAAGTATTATATGACCTGGGAAGAGTGTAAATTTGACTCTAATCAGTATCGCAACATAGAAACACAGGCCTTTGCCTCAAACAATAAGCTTATAAAAGTTTTAGTCTTCACTTCGTGTTAACCTTAACCAAAAACAAGCGCGATTGTGGTAATTGCATCACTTCCAATAAAGGAACAGGCATTGAGGTGGTGATGAGGTCACTGTTATTTGACATTACTGTAACTGCAGCCAGGTCCAACTGTGGGCTCAGAGAACGAGCTCCTGCTGGCTGTAAAGCCTGTCTGAGCGCAGAGCATGTGTTTTAGGTTAGAAAGGTATGTGGTAAGGTTACGCTACAAGACACCATTAAATTCTGGGAGAAGGAAAGAAAGAAAGAAAGAAAGAAAGAAAAACAGAAAGAAAGAAAGAGAGAAAGAAAGAGAGAAAGAAAGAGAGAAAACACTGCACTGCAAACTCGGTGCACTTGGTGCCTTAACCTCCCCAACACTCAGGGCCGGCACAGAACATGTCAAGCCCACCAAAGAGCTCTGCAGTAAGTTAACAGCCCCCAGGAGGGAGAGGAGGGGGGGAGAGTGTTACAGTCTCTCAGATCTCTTCCTGTACATATCTCAGCCTCCCCCCTGTCTCCTCTATGTGTGTATGTGTGTGAAGGGGAGGCCTGCCCAGGATCCATCACCATCTTCCTTCCTTGGAAGGGTTGTGGACCACCATGGAGCGCGTTTAAAGACCACTGGTGATAATGGGAAATGATCCACCTCTGTAAATGTTTCCCCTTCCCCTCCCAGCACTCCTCATGCTTCAAAGGACATTCTTAATTCGCTTTCTGCTGAATCGGGATGGACACAATAGTGCACCAAAATGTGTCACATGCTACAACCATATATCATGGAGACTAACCTCAGCGCTATGCTCATCTTCATTTAAGCACAAATAATTTACATTACAAACACGAGCGGACTTCCTTTGTTTTTCCCTCACTGGGGGTGTTCTCGCCGAGCATTTTGATGAATAGAATGAATGCATCATCCGGAACTCTCCTCTGATCACGCATATCTATTATTTGGAAGATTAAAGCAGCATGAAAAGCAGAGGGGCTTGGTTTGTCAGTGGCAGCCCTGGGCACAGACAGTTCTCTGCCTGCCACATACCTGCTGCTGCCACTTCCCTTTAGCATAAGCAAGCATGAAATGTTTACTTGAACACATCTCTGAGGGAGAGCATGGAATGGGAGCTGGCACAAGCTGCATAGGAGGTACGCTGATGTGACAAATATATAAAACAGGGTGAAAGAAAGAAAGGGGGAGGATGAGAGGGGAGGACGCAGACACTCAGAATGTGTGTTTTTGTGGATATGTCTCTGCATGTGGGTATGAGAAAGTGAAAGAGCAACTGCCTCTTGCCATTGTGCCGGCTCGGCAGCTGAGGTGAGTCTTCACTGTGGGATAAATCCAACCTGATGCTCCCATTCTTGTGCCTTCAAAGCGTGCAGGCATTGCCATGCTGTTCACGTCACAGGACAGGCACACATTAGCTGTCAAACCCCTCTTTCATCTCACAACTTCAAAGAGGCCCATTGATTACTCTAAGTGGCCATTACCAAACATCCAAGCCTGCCGCCTCAGTCAAAGGCAACCACTGACAAAGAGGAAGGCAAAATCATCATGAGGTTGAATTTGAAGTGGATGGAAAGAAGAGCAAACCCCAGACAGACACGCTGAAAGACAAGCAGAGCCAGGCGACAGAGTGTAAAAAGGAGTTAGCACCAAAGAGGAGAAAACATCACTCGCAAAACGAGCAGCAAACAATAAAAATGACAAGCACTTCTGTATGTGTACAAACAACTCGCTCTTGTCGAACATGTGGTAAGAGAGTGATGTGAACACGGGATCCCCTGAGAATCCCCCCCATGATACAAGTCAATGGAACAGAGCTGAGCTGATGTCTGCCGACAGACTTACACAGCATCGGAATCTGAGAGATGGAGAGAGATGGAAAGTAAGAGATTCAGACAGACACGGGCAGGATTAGGGAGAAGCAAGGCTGTAGTCACAGCTCCAAAGTACTCCTCTCCTCACTGTCTGCTGTTCTACTGATACGCTATATCCATTTTACTCGTACAGTACACGTAGAAAAAAAACAAATACTCACTGCAGACAGGGGATGTGATGTAAACTTGTATACATGGTCCAGGATGACATGAAGGCTCACAGAAATGTTAAAATAGGACACAACTTTTTTTTTTTTTTTTTTTGCTAAGAACCCATTACTATCTCTGCAGTATATCTGCAGTATATCTGTCACACACAGTACTGGAGGGGTGCACTATTCTTCAGTTTCCTCTAGACATGAGTGGTCGGTGTAATCGCGTGTTTTAACATCACAATCTGTTGATTGTACCAAGTTTGATTTGGTGTTTAATCAATCATGACTTTGTTTAAACACTGCAATTGGAATAAACAAAGGTGTAGGAGTAAGTAATATATTCTATTTGAGAACAAAACACCATGCCATAATAGATTAATGGCAATATATAATACTTCTCTACAAGTATTAAAGAGCATTAATGGTCTGAAAATGCATACAGTGTACTGCACGCAAAAGCTAAATGTGTTTAACTCTCTATTGCCTGAATTATTAATGTGTTCTTAATACTTAAAGATGCGTATAAAGTGTAATTATATGGAAAAAAAAAAGTATTAAAGGGGTGTTGGGGAGGGGTAATTTGTTGGTAAATGGTTGATATATGGCAACGATGCATGATTGCGGAAAGTGTCCAGTTTTGTTTTACAAAAACATGCTTTTATTGAAAGGAAGGCTAAATTAAACATAGACGTTTTAAAATATATAGCCCAATGTGCATAGAAATTAGAATGTATGTCAAAAATAACACTGTATTGACTGCACTATAGATATCATACAGCTTTTTGGCTACTCTGAAGTATCTAGGAAAATATATATTCAGTCATTCATTCATTCATTCATCTTCTGTAATCGCTTGCCCTGTGAACGGTCACGGGGGGCCTATCCCAGCTGTTACCCCGGCTGAGAGGCGGGGAACACCCTGGACAGGTCACCAGTCTATTGCAGATAGACAACCATTCACACTCACATGCACAGCTACGAGCATGTCTTTGGACACTGGGAGGAAGTCGGGAGTACCCAGAGATGCAGACACAGGGAGAACATGCAAACTCCACACAGAAAGGCCCCAGTCAATTAATATTGCTCCATTTGAAATTAAATAACTTCTTCTAGCCTAATTCTGACATTGTAGAAATAAATAAATAACTCAAGTTACAAATGGTTTAAACGACCAGTTCTAGATGAGACTTAAATTGTAGGGAGGTGCATTGAATGGATATGTGATATCATCAAATATTTGTAGTTTCAAAGTAGAAGGGTTGGTAAATGTATTTTCCATCCCTGTCACAGTACCTGCTATCAAAAGCGAGTAAAGTTGAGCAAGCTCCATGCAGTGGAAATGAGACTTAACCTCGTAAGATTTCTCTTATTTTCCTACAACTGCAAGGACAATTTGGGATGTCGAGAAAAGAAAACACGAACACATACACAGAGAATGTAAATTTGTGTATTTACACATTCCTTCTGTAGCCCACTAAGCCCAAACCGATCATTACCGCTTTCTGTCACACCATCTCTATATGTTGGATGTAGCGAATCTTGGAAGCAGATGGTGCTGCCAGGCATGTATATATTTTATGTTCCCTCCCCAGCTAGACTCAAAGGCTTGCGACGCTAAAAAGCTCGTAAAGGCAAAAAGAAAAAAAAATCAAAGATCAGCGGATAGAGCTAATAATATAATCATTGAGAACACCTGCAAAGTTGCAGATGGGCGATTTCAGGCCAACGCTTCGTCAGTCACTAGGCCCCGCCCACCCATATGGAGCGTTGGGGTGGTGGGGACACTGTCACTCATCCTCTCTTTCTCTGCCAAGCACACACACAAACACACACACAGCACTTTTTTAAAATATAAATTCAGGCTGGACTGCAGATTGTGTGTTACTACACGAGTTATGAGTGTAATGTCTGTACATTTGCAATTAGGTCTCTGTAGATTTAAATGAACATAAAAGTATGGTAAAGCTTTTAGTGGACGGTATTGTTTTACAGACAATAAAAACGTTACTTTATTTCTTTGAACCCTACATCATTTTTTTTTTCTTTTTGTAAAAAAAAGTTTCTTTTCAAAATAACAAAATCTAGGCCTTGGTCAGTGTCACATTAGATGAGCATCAGTTTTCATTTGCAGAAATAAAAAGAACCTAGCTGAGGAACAACAATCTTAACAATGTACTCCATCAAGTGGGCCTATATGGTAAGTGATGTGCTGGCTACTATCCTAAACTATCCTAACAATTAGTATTTTTCACACATTTTTACTCATTACAGTAGGGAGATTATGCCGGCTCAGTTCCACTTGGCATCCCAATAAGCCATCACAGTGAACCAGTATGCACAAAAAGCAAGACCTCCCTCATATGGAATGGAGCCACATTGAAGACACAAGTCAAAATATCTAAGGTGGAAAGGGTTTATTTACTTTGAGGATAGTAGCACCTTGCTGTGGGGGAGCTTCTCAAGTAGCTAGGACAGAGAGGGACGCATCCACAATGTTTCAAAACACATCTGCTCCACCCTTCCCAACTCCTTGGACCCCCTATAGTTTGCCAAACAGGTCCACAGATGATGCCATTGCCCGGGCAACACACACTTCTTTCACGCACCTGGAAAAGGTAAACACACATGTGAGAATGCTCTTTATCGACTACAGCTTAGCATTCATCACCATTATCCCCTCTAAACTGGTCTCGAAGCTTAGCGTCCTGAACATAGTCTCGGTACACTACAATGTGCAGCATTTCCACTTGTCACCACACATTTTATGCTGTAAATTCTGTAATTTTTGTGCTTAAATTTTAGTATTAAACTGTTGTTTGGTTTTCGTTCTTACATTTATGGAGAGTGGGAGAGAGAGAGGCACAAACACACCACAACAACCACAGCGGCACTAGGGCCGTAACACTGAGTTAACTAGTTCTCTTGTCCTCAACATTACGTTAACCCTGTGTTAATCCTGCACATGACAACTGAACCTGAATCTGAAGATGGCCGTCCGTGCAGTCTGTACGAGCTGGAGAGTACCTGCTGGGAAAGAATCGGTTCAACTGCCCAAATCCCGGTGTGCAAAGCTCTTAAAGAATCACCCAAGAGGCTTGAATCTGTAATTACTGCAAAGGGATTCCACAAGTACTGAATGAAGGGTCTAAATATTTGTGAAAACACAAATAAATAAATTCTAGTTTGTGACTTTTAACCAATTTACCATTTGTCATAATGGGTTATTCATTGGAGATGGTTATAAACATGTCTCAGGCCTAATTGAACAGATATGGTTTGTGTAACTGAAAACTACATCAAGTGGTTGGGCTTGGTTCCGATGAACACTGAATAAATGTGCTTCTTGTAGGGTCTTATTTTTCTCCCATCCATTCCTAAACTCTAAGGCATTCTGATGAGCTCATCTTCATCTGATCTCCCTCAGAGTTCACTAAAAGGAATCTCTGTTTCTGGATCCACTTCCACTCTCTCTCCGTCACTCTACAGACACATTCCTTTGAAGATATTTAGAATAAAGAAAGATCAAAACTCTGAGGTGTCAGGAAATGTCTTTGCAAGGCACTGGTTTAGTTTGAGAGTTGCAGGATGGTTCGTGTGGCTTGTTAAGTGTGACGCTTGCATTTTGAAGCTTAAAAATAAAATATAGGGCTGCGGACTTTCATTTTGACCTCTAAAATAGATTCCACTGACTATATTGGACACGGTCAATTAAATGTCCATGTAGTAAATGTGCATTAGTCTTAAAGACATGCAATATTTGAGGCTGCAACAGAGATGAGTCTGTCCTATTTGCCATCCTGTAGACTTATCCAGTGTAGTCAAATCAGTTCTGGGATTGAGGATGTCCCTTCATTGAAATATGTAGCTTCAACAAATGATCTTGTTCTTGTTCCATGTCATCTTGTGTTGATGCATGACCTTTTACAACCGCAGTCAATAAGTGTGCTTTCACACCTAGGTTTTTCTGAAACCGAGAGCTTTTATCCCTCATATCGGTTAATTTGGGCTCTTGTGAACGGATTTGTAAACTTCCTGATTTTTGCACGACAAATCACAAAACTGTTTACAAGAACGTAGTGCTTTGATGGCATGTCAACTTTGTTTCAACGGCCTTTTCTCAATCGCACTGTAAACAGGGACCGAATCAAGGTTAAATGTCACATTGTGAAAATACTTTTTAAATTGCTCCTCGAATTGAAACAAAATATAGTTGTTAAAGCAACCGACGTTTGCATATTGTGTCACACATCCCTGCACTGATTTGTACATGTATGTATTTAATGATATATTGACTAAAACCATCAGAAATATCAGGATTGATCATTTATAATGTATGCTTTAGTCAGATGTATGTATCTATGACAGATGTATGTTTATCTTGTTCCTCCTGCTGCTGTCCCTTTCTCTCTGTCTCTGTCTCTACTCGACCGCCCTCAAGTAGATGGGTCCCTCCATATGAGCTGGGTTCTGGTCATGGTTTCTTCTTGTTAAAAGGGAGTTTTTCCATGCTTCATTCTTGCTCCGGGGGTTTCAGGCTGGGTTTTGTAAAGCATCTTGAGATGATTTGTATTGTTACTGATGCTATATAAATAAATTTGAATTTAATAATTTGTTGATGGCATTTCAGGCCTGCTTAGCCACAGTGGCAATGTCACTCCAGGGCTGTGAACTAAGGGCCATAACTTAGGACAGAAGTGTGCTGCAGATTAATGGCAGGTTATCTTTTGTTACTCCAAGGATGCCAGACAGACATGTCCTGCACAGGTCTGTTGTTCACGATGTTTAATGCGAACTCACTTTAGATTTCTCCAGAATAAAAACAATGTGGATGATTTCATCCGTAGTAGTGCTGTACATTCACATGTTTTGACAGTCCAATATTCAGTCAATTACAGTTGAGAGTCAGAAAGCAGTGCTGAAAATACATGCTGTGAGTCTCTGTTACGTGCAGAGTTGCATGCCTGTTTGTTACTGACTTACACAGTTACTGTATATTGACTAAAATATAAGCACACTGACATACGGAATGTGTCAGACAGGGATGATTTCCAGTAAAAACAGCGTGAAGATCCATAGACGATGGTAAGATCTGAACGGAATTTCAACATCTGAAATAGTTGGTAGTGCAATCACACAATTATTTTAAGAGACTGGTCAGCAACCTGAAGAGGTTTAACCACCAGGTTTAACTGTGAACAAACACAGATCAGGACAGAGTAAGGTACCAAGCAGCCTGTCGCGTTTGAATTTCAAAATTCAAAGCCAACTACAGAATTTCTTTTTGTACATCGAAGCTGTTGTAGAACAACATATTGTCCATGTTTGAAGTTATCTCTATGGCTGCTCCAAAACAATGGAATACTCTTCCATGTTCTATTCATATTTCTAGTGATCTCAAAACAAAACAGTCAAACAGAAGACTGACCAAACAGTACAAAAGTTAATTTGATTGGTATGGAAATGTCAAAGAATTCAAAGCAGATATACTGCATGTTTTATTTCTATCTATTGGCTGCTAACATACAAGCACACTCACAAGCACGCATTGACACATAACTGTCGACTCAGCATGCACTGGTCCACTTGGTCCCGTCTAAAATCACAACACACTGACACATGCCAGCTGATTAGTAGCTCACTGCAGTGTCAAGATGGTGTATTTTTATATCCCAGTTTGTAGCATGTGGGGTGCTGGGCCCTTCTGCTTACAGATCACTGACAGGTGTTAGAGTCAAGGACAGTGCTGTCACATCATATTAACAGACACATAAATGCGGACAGGTAGTGATGGGAGCGGCTAAAGTTGGAAGCTGATATTTCTGATTCTCTTTCCAGGCAGACATAAATCCAAAAAGATGAATACTTTTCTGTCTTTTTTTTTTTTTTTTTTTCAATCTGGGTGCATCCCAAGCGACTTGTCTAATACTACAAGTTATTATACGTGCATGTACCATATGTACATATATTGGTCTTCACACTGGAGCACAAAAAAGCCTCACATCTGAAAATGCTGACATACATTCTCCAGGTGTAGAACCAGGAAAATGTATGTCAATCTATACTGACATACATTTACATAATATTACTTCACAGTGTCAAGTTATTGTTATATATATATATATATATATATATATGTATCAAGACTATATTCCTGGCCACTTTTCAATCATTAGTTTAGTACCACCAGTGAGATGTATTTATAGAATCATAACAAACATTTCCCTATGCACAAGCACCAAAATATGCGTGCACATGTTTTTTTTCACATTCATTAAGCTATGTGTATGCGTGTTCTGCTTTATAAATCTCAGTCAGTGTGACTACACATAAACAAGCCTGATTTCCATCAGAGTCACACCATATTGTAAATGGATGTAGCCGTGTATTTAATCAGTGGTTTGCACATCAGTGTAAATGCTTGCTCCAGCACTCACTGGTCAATTAAAAGAATAACAAAATGCAATATTTCCAATTCACATCCAGAGGTTCTGCAAGATCCCCAGAGCAAGTTGCAATTATGCATTACCATGAATGTGGCTTGTATCATAGGACATGGCATTTAAACCAATGGAATAGTCTCATCGACTTTGTACAAAACTACTCTGTCACATGGTTTATGTAAAATATAACAATGGTTATCCTTTGTAACCCCAGATTCCATGAGTATAGGCTTAGCTTTCTAAATGGAGGATCACAGAGGCTCCACCAGTGTAAGCATAAGAAAAAGGCTGCAAACACAGACTTAAGGAGGGCTCATGCTGACACAGAGCGTAAAAGATCTTCAGGATTCTGTATCCACAAACATTTTTATTTGTTTTGTGGATTTTTTTTATTAATCTTTAGGTCTTACTAAGCACTACACAATTACACTTGTTATAGATAGATAGATAGATAGATTAGAAAGGCTGGGACAAGCATTTGCAATGTCCTGCTAAGGCCCTGAACACCAATAACAGCATTTATTGTTTTCTAATCAGCAGCCCTTTGGCTGCTCTGATCACTCAGTAAATAATGGAGATGTCAATATTGTCCCGGTCCTGTGACTCTGGAGCCCACTCATGCCCCCACAATCACTTACTCCCCCTGCTCAGTGCTATAAAGCAGCCTCATTAATCACACATTACGTTTGAAACGAGTTTAGACTGTCAAGTGTTGAAAACTTGCACATACACAACCACAGAGAGGTGCACATGCCTATGTACATACTGTATGTATGTGCATGTTCACAAACAACTACAGTCATACAATTAAAAAAAAAAAAACTATAGCTCTGTCACACAAACAACATGCACGCTACACTTTTTTTCCTCCTCACACCATTGCCTCTCTTCATACATTAGTGGTCAAGGAGCCAAAATGTCGTCTCGTCAGTGAGGCAGCTCCATTGATTATCACTTCCAGCCTCTGTTCTGGCCCAGGAATTACCCCTCTAATCTTGTAGTGAGTTATTTGCTGGAGACCAATCAGCCTGATCAGACAAATTACCCTCTTTGTGACTGCCTCACATACAGTCACACATCCAAGACACAATAAAGCATATATACAGGTATGTTGCACTTGAGTTGAAAATGATTCCCATATGAATCCAGATCTTTATTCCTACATTGTAACATGAATGTGGCAAAAAAAAGTTCCCCTGTCAGACAGCCTTCCTCTTCCACAAATGAAATGAGATTTTCTAGTATATTATGTTTATCCATCTACTGTAAATGTGAGGACTACCCTCCCTATCCTTTTGGGTAGAAAAGACAAGTCTCCATATCTCTAATCATTCCATTTCAGGGTGATGGTGTGCTTTAAGTTTAGGGTAAAAGTTCTGGTCAGGCGAAGGGTAGTTATGGATAGGGTTACTGTAGCCCCAGGGTGCATTCAGAGAACACTGTATAAGGCAAGTTTACACCATAAATTTACAATGAGTCTTGTCCCACTAAAACAGTACTCTGTAACATTCTTATAACTGGCAACTGACATCAATGCAAAGCGTTGTATCATTGCCATAGCTATGTTCCTTTATGCCTTTGCCACTGCTTTCTGTAGTGCAATTCCATGATGCCTTCATCGGAATGGGAATCAGAGCATCAGAATATCATAACATTTCACCAGCAGTTCAGTGTGTCATCCCAGTAAAATGCATGCTGTCTTCCTTGGTATCACCCATAGAGGAAATTCTGTTTCTTTTTCTTGAAAGCCTTCAATTTGAGGACCGTGTTTGCCATGGTTAGAAATTTACAAGAGAGATTTTCTGCTGTCAAACTTCCTGTGAAAACAACTTAGTGTCTAGTAGTGAGGTTTGGATCAACCTACTTTGGTGGTTTCAGGTCAAAAAAAGCAGACATTCTGACAAAGTTATATGCAACTTACAGAATCATTGTGTGCAACAGGCCGTTCTCTTACTCTACCTCCAGCCTCCATCTAATTTTTGATGAACTATGATAAATCAAATGTGTCCAGCATTACCTGGCTCTCTGGGGCAAGACCAAGCTGCTTTTTCATGCCTTCCTAACAACATATTTTGTTGAGCAGGGTCTCATCCAGGTCATCCACATGCTCTCTAAGTAATCACTTGGACTAGCTGGCCTCAGGCACATCAACGTGCAGGGTTGTTCTTGGTTTCCTTGGGAGTGACTAATACAAATGCTGCTTGCAGACTGGCTGCTGTTTGTGTTCATACAATTCAATTCAGATCAACTCAGTGGTCATTATTATCATTTGATGCTATATCATGATCAATAATAATGATAATAGTATATTTTTTATTTGATGGGGAGATGTGGAGAAACCTGGACAATGAATAGAGGTGCCCGCGAGATTGTTTGCACACGGCAATACAATGCCCTTGTTCAAGGGAACTTACACATCAGCCCTTTTGTGTCTGCCCCGGAAACCCTGCGCCACATTTAGGCCCTTTGATTCCTCGGGAGCAGGAAGGGGATCGATAGAGGCTTTCAGAAGCGACTCCTCCATCCATTCCCTTGCGTTAACGACAGCCATAACTCACTGCACTGGCAGGAGAGGAGGTTCATATATATATATCTCACCCCCAGAGCTGTGACCTTTCTGTCTCCCCACTGACAGCTCCTACAGAAAAAGGTGTCAATTAATGACATTTAGAAAATTTCATATCACTCCCAATAACTCTGAGGCTTTTTACAGGAACTCTTCTATTGGCATTGAGGACTCGTGTGGGTGTTAGGGAAGGAGGGAGAGACAGAGAGGAGGGGCAAGGGAGAGAGGAAGAGACAGTGAGACAGACAGAGGGGACTACAACCTGTCATTAATGTCACTTGGTTTCCATGTCATCATTTTGAACTCATGGTGGCATAAAGGGCAATACATCATTCTGATTGTGTTCAGAATGATGTATTAGTCATAACAGATTTCATCGTCCAGTCTTTTGTATGTTGCAAACTTTTTCTGTAAATAATTAAAGCGAGTATGTCCTAATACAATTAAAATATGAGTAAGTAAGTAATGGTGCCAGGAATTCAGGTCCAACATAAGGTCCTCATAGCCAGAAAGGTTGGAGTGAATTGTGAAAAATACACAACACGCTTCCTTTTAGGTTGGCCCTGTCCCATCCTTGGCTTTGAATATGAACCTTTTTCCTTCTTTTTTTCTCCCTTTCTGCTACATAAGTTTAATATCAGTGCAGTTTATAGTGAAGCATCACACTGGTTACCTTCTAGTGTTCAGGAGTAAACAGCCGACGGATAAAATAACCTTTCATGTAGCACCAGCCTGTATGTACACAAATAATTGAAGCCCTTGACCCTGTCTAGCAGCACCAGACTGTAAGTACAAACCTGACATTTTGATACCGCTCCGGGGGCCCCTTCTACCACTTATTTTTATATTTCAATAATCCTTGTCGGCCCGAGGAAAGAAAAAAAAGGAAGGGAGGTTGTGGTTGTGTGGGAAGTGTGAATGATTAAGACTGTCAAACTCAAATAATGCACTCAGATGACAGACTATAAATCAGGTTTTGTGACATTTTCGAAAAATCCAGGCGCTCTGTGTATGGAAAGAAAGCTGGGTTTCATAGCTGAACCCACATGTGCAATCACACGCACACTCACACATTGCTCTGTGCCCCAAATGCCATTCATTTATTATTTATATATAGTATATTTATTTATTTCTGCCTTTCCTTCCTCGCTGCTGAATGCCTGTAACCTTTTCAGTACAATATCCGCCTGTGTTTTGAGGTCTTGATAATGATATCTGGTTGTGTGTGTGGAGGCCAGCTGGGAGGACAGTCACCAGTGGGAAGGTCAGTGGATGATGGTCGCTGAATTTGCTGTGGTGCAAGTATACTAATGCAGCAATGGACAGGCAGTTAAGGACTGACAGGTATTGACAGCGGTAAGGGGAGGAAGCCACAGCACGGCCCCTAACAGTAGAAGGATGGCGCTTGTTTTGCCATTGACTGAGGCCCAGTCAGTTCAGTCGATGGTTATCTCCTTCCTCTGCACCACTCATTATTGCCCCAACCCTCCGCACGGCCCCCTCCTCCCTCCCTCTTTTTAAGCATTCACACTTTAATCATTGCAGCTGAGATGTTGTTTGCTGTCACCTCCACCGAATTTACAACACCATCAACAGCATTTGCATATTGCCTAATATGGATATTTCCAATTGAGATTGTCCCTCAACTGCTGATGGCTTCTGTGTTTCATGGTTGTTATTCTCCGAGCAATGCCATCTCCCCCATCACTGGAACAATGTCCAGATAAGAGCAATGAAGTTAATTCCTGAATACCCAATTGACTTATAGTAATTTGCATTATATCAGTAGTGGGTGCAATAACCTACAAACTGGGCTGCTTGGCCTTGTACTAATGTAATGTGCATTGACTCTATGAACATTATTAATCACACAGATGCTTTTTTTTAAACTATACAGTTTGTATATTTAATTAATAGTCTAATTAGTTACCTACACCGACCTGAGGCTTGTATAATTGGGAGTTTGAACCTGTTTAGCTTCAGCTATTTGCAATCACAGCATCGCTTCTTTGGATACTACAAGCTCAGGTTGGTTCTGGTAGAGTTGTGTTGACCAGACAGTCACTACTGGTAGGTGGATCCCATAGACTATATATAAACATGGACAATGCGTCTCCACTTCCTTGCATTGGCCAAACTGAGGATAGTTTCCCAGGGATATGGGCAGTGCCATCTTGTGGTTTTTGGAACCACAGTCTTCGCAGTACGTGTTATCGATGGCCCGGCCACACTTGTGACTCACTCGTGTTTTCTTATGATTAATACTGCGCTCTACTTTACCTCCACCAGTTACAAATGTTGGATTATACACTGTACTTATTGTTTTTTTTTTGTTTGTTTTTTTTCCAACTCTCATGGTCCTACAAGACCTCTTCAGTGGGGCAATTGGTAGTCATCATGATGTCACATCCTATATATTACAGCGTCAAATAACTAACTGAAACAAAACTTCAGAAAAATCAGAAAAATGGACTAAAATCTAAAATGAGAGAAACCATCCTTGAACAGTTAACTTAGTGTTTTAGTTTGGCCTAAGTTCCATCCACTAACATGGAGGGGGTGGAGCTTATGACCTATACTTCAGACGGTCACCAGGGGGAGCTCTCCTTGCTTTGGCCTCACTTTTGAGGAGCTGTTACATCTCCATCTTTACACAGTCTATGGTGGATCACTGACAGCATGCAATGCAGAAGTCTCTTTTCACACTTCCAGAGCCATTGCCACTGGTTGTGCATTGAATTATCTTATCAAGATTATTCGATCTGGCTGACAGAGACTTGTGATGTTTCCCAAGAACACAAGAACAGAAGGCCGTGAAAAGAGTTTTCTTTTTGAATGTTCAGTTTGATCCATGTAAGGTCTGCATACAGGTTTAATACAATGTTAAAAAATGCACTGATTTCCTGGTGTTTTTCTCTTGATTTCAGATCATAAAGTTTGCTTTTAGAACCACAAGTTCTTGTCATAACCGTAGTTTTCCCATTGATTAAAACAGCAGGATATGCGCCTACTTGGATAGTTAGGCTTGTCTTTTCTACTTATTCTAATCATTGTTTAAAGTTAATTTTCTTTTTAGTCCTTAGTTTAATATATTAGTGAGATGGAATGATTGATACCACTCTCTCACTCCATCAAACAGTATTTGTGGCTTGAGCCAACAGCATTTTGCATGTAAAGAACTCTGCTCAAAGGTATTTTTTGTCAATCAAAATTGGCAAAAAATTTCTGTTAGCACTTCTAAAACCCCAAATTGATTAATCCACACACAAGTCAAAATTCAGATTCTACAGTTTGCTCTATTCCAAGGAACTAGTATATTTTCCTCACTGTTTATGGGCATGGGTAGCATAAGGGTCTGTTCTTGTAATTCACTACAAAGAAAGCAAATAAGGGTATTTTCTTTAATGTATTTGTACATTTAGTTGTTTTTTTTACATTCATTTTAGTTGTTTATCAGTTCAATCATTTTTAATCAGGAACATATAGCCATACTACTAAGGGATCTTTACCCTGCTGCAACACTCCTCTCCTCCTCTTGTCCTTAGCTGCATGTTGTTTTGATACACAGCTGCCATCTGTGTGAAATATTAATGCAGTGGGCTGATTTGGGGTGTCGAGCAGTGTCACTCATTTGGCTTTTAATCATGCGGCAGCTTGAGAAAAAAGGAGGGAAAATAACTTCCCTTCCTGGGTGGCTGTCAAAGTCTTCCCAAAGTCATCCGGCACGTAGGGCGTCATGCCTGTCGCCTGTCTCTCCTCTCATTGACAGCTGCATTTTTGGCTCATCTCCGAGTGGCTGAGCGCTTTCACGTCTAGCCCCTCTTTCAGCCAAAACAAGGACGCCACCCATGAAAATTTAAATACAAGCCCATCTCATTGCTCACCCCATCCATAGGCCTTCTTTCCTGAAATGCAGGCATTAACTAGATGCAACATTTTTCGGTGGATTTCAGTCAGAATGATTGTACTTGGAAGAATGTGTGATTTTGATGCATTGCAGACTGTTGACAATGATAAAGGAGTGCGACAGATTGCGAGATGGAAAGTGGTTGTAGCGTTGTGTGCATATGCTATATGAAGGTCACATCATGTGCTGTCTCACAGAATTGGCAAGGGAGCATCATCTAAGACTAAATACGTTTCTCAAAACTATCCTTTAAAAAACAACATGTTGTTCTAAAGTATTTTACTGCCCTGAACCGTACACATGAACCATATTGTTCTTAAAGGCACAAAAGGTTTTAATTTCAATGTGATTGCATCAACCATTCAGGCAAAAACTAAACGTGAGAGCAATTATTATGCATAATCAGTGGACTCCATAGGCCGCTATGATGTTTTAGTAAATTCGGTGTGATCAACTCTAGGATACACTTCCAGGTCTACACTATATGTCTCCACAAAGCAAATAATAAAGAGCTTTATTCTGGAGATACCTGCTCTCAATAAAGGAGTGACACGTGAGATTCATATATCTTATCACTTTTTATTAGAATATAACTCATCATCCCCATGGCCCATTATCTGGGTTTTAATAAGGGCGTCTAATTAATATTTATAGTGTAATTGCTTTCTACTTTCTTTTCTTGAGAAAGGAGAAACAAGGCTAAAATACTGTTGTTGTTAATTAAGACAAATGCATTAATTATTAAAGATGCAAACATGTCAGGCAAGCATAACTAATTATTCTAGCGTGTTAACAGTTGTTTAATGCTAGCAGCAGCTGAATTATTTAGATCACACGTGCCACATTTGGAATTGTTTGAAATGTGCCGTGGTAAGTGGGGTGAAGGAAGTCGCAGCAGGATCTCAGAGAAATTGAGGGAAACGAGCAGCACACACACGCACGCACACAAAACTTTTACAGATGTGGCCTACCTAAATATAATTGCTCATTACAGGTGAATGTGAACGAAATGAGGAAGTGGAAGGTAGTGTTGGTGTTAATTTAACACGCTACAAAAAAACTGTCAGGTCTTGGCCAAGGTAATGCGGAAGATTTTTCTGAGCGTGTGTTTATTTTGGGTGTGTGTAGGTTTCTTTTTTTTTTCTGTATTGGAGGGAAATGCGTAAGGAAGTGAACGTAACTGGTTGTGACAGCAGACAATTTATGTTGTTATGTCTTAATTGTCACCTGATGTGCATGCAATCTGGAACGCTGTCAAAAAAAGACACTCTTCCTCACAGTGGAGTTCTAGGAAGAGGTGCGAAGACAAACAAGTTGGAAGTGATCAAACCCGCAGTGAGTGGGATTTGACAAAGTTATGCCTTCTAACTAAGTCTGATCATGAGTGTGTTTTTTCTGTCTGTAGACACTGGACTGACTGATTCTTAGCTGTAAAAGTTTGTGCCACCTACACAACAGAATCATGCTACACTTGACACCTCTCACGCTCGCGCAAATACCTGCATCCACACGCAAATCTTAATGCAGAGTCCAATTAGGCCACTTTAATGGAACTCACTACCGTACTGATGATTTTAGCTCATAAAAACTTGTCATATGAAAATTGTCAATTAGCTGAGCGCTGAAATACCTGTCACTTTGAATCATTCTGTGGCGGCTGTTTCCCACTTCACTTTCATTTCAAACATTGTGATATGTGTCAAGTGTGATTGTCCCTGTTAAAGTAATTACACCTAACTCGATATAATCATCATTATAGAAATCATGATATAAACATCCATATGTTCTGCCTCCCATTAGGTGCATGGAGCAGCTGAAGTACATCAGAAAAGTTTTGTCCAATTGGGAATTAGTCTGTATGTATATATCTATATAGCTATAGCTATCAATATATCAATATATCAGTATATCTATAGACACAAACATCCTTCTGGCAAGATATGCAAGACTTGCAAATAAAACAATTTATTACATGACACTGGTATAACCTACACACACTATAGGATTCACTCAATATTTTGACGTTATAAAAATGAACAAAAAACCAAAGATGTCACTGATGCAGTGCTGTATATTTTCTCAGGGTTACATTTGTCTTCATTGCTCAGTCATAGTTCATCTGAATCAGATGTGGTCTGCAGAGTTAACATGCGTGTTCGGGCAGCGCTAACATTTTGGCGTTTCATAAAGCGTGCATTAAGCTCAAACCTCATTCGCTATTAGTTGCATCTGTTTTGCTCTGCAAGACTTCCTTTGTTGTATTTTGGCCTGCTAATTTTCAGAGATTTCAGCCTGGACAATCAAATCGGTTAATTAGGAAACTGTCTTCTGGATTTACAACGGGTGAGAGGAGGCAACATTATCGGCAGCTTTAGAACCCTCTCCCAGCTCTTCTACCTGATTCCGACCTCTTTCTAAATATGGTGCTGCGCAAAAAAGCCTTGATGCATAGGATCCATTTTCTTAATAAAAGAATATATATTAGATTTTACTATAACAACTGTGGGTTATTTTTTTAATGCAATATCGCAAACCGCATTCACAAATCATTACACACACACACACACACACACACAAAAAAACGTACACACACAGCGTCTTCTCTCCAGTATGATTTATAAGCTGATCCTGACCTGTGGGCACATGACAGTTACTTTCATTTTCTTCTATATATTTCTCTCCTCTTCACCAAGGTCATTGTTGAGCAAACCCCTCTCCCAAGTTTTTCCACCACCCTCCTCTTTCACCCACCTTCCATCCCTCTGTCCCTCCCACCTCTTCGGCCTGATGGCCTCATGAATCATCCCGTCTTCCCCATCGAACTCTCCGACGCCTCTTTCCCACCACAGCCGCCCCAACTTCCCCAATCCTTCTTCATTCCCGCTAACAATTTGGTAATGAAATATTGATTTTTAGTTAGATTCAAATGGATGTTATTAACTTTGCATTGATAAATTGTTCTCCCTTTCTTCTTGGTCTCTACCTCTCTGTGTTTTGGATAGAGTGCTGGTAGTAACACCTGATTCACAATAAAGCCTGGAGGCCTGAATTGCTACATGACCTACAATGCTCATTTTAGAGGGCCAGTCCCTGTTTACCTCCAATAGACACACATTCTTTCGCTTGTGCACACAGTCTCCTTGAATTAAAAGCTGCGAATATATACTGATTACCTACCATGGTCTATGACAGTGGCTTATACCATATTTTATTGAATGTGGTGAACTCAGATGAAGTGCCCTTTTCAGAGTGAGTCATGCATGGCATTGCGGCGTCCTCTTCGGCTCCAGGCAAACATGATTACTCTATCAGTACGCAATAAAATACTCTGAAGAGGTGAGATGCTATAACTTGTACACTCTACTTTATCATTTTAATTTGTTTAAAAGTCACAAAAATCTTGTTTAGACTTATTTAGAAACTAAAGGAAATGCATTCTGCTGAGGAAAAGATAAGGGCAGAGTCGGAGGGTTGCAGAAATACTCAATGAAATTGAAGAAAAACGAGGAGAAAACAAATCAAGCGGACAAGATAAAGGGGCAGAACGAGAGAGAGCAGTGGTGTACTAGCTGGCCCATCGGATTTAACTCTCTGGTGTTACAATATAAATATTTGTGGACATTTTGTAGTTAATACTACTTGCGTTAATTCTGCGACATGGAATCAGTCCTTGCGCTTTAAAGAATTGTTCCTTTTTTTAACATGTCAATCCATTTTCTGCAGTCTTTGGTTTAGCACCAGACTGTGGCTGTAATTTGTTCATTCTAAATGTGTTTTCTTTTTTTGACTGACATTGAACATGAAGGCTTTCCTTCAGCAATAGCTGTAGTTTGTGTTCATTGATGACAGTTTTCTGACACGACATTGGCTCTCTCTGTTTAGAAGCTCTTGTTTCAAGTTGTGATCACACATTTAATTTGTGTTAGAACTTCATAGAAAAATGATGAAAATGATTATTACATTATATTACATTAAATGATTATATTTTTTTAGTTAATAAACAAATATACATTAACGTGTTTATTGCATGGCCTGCTTGCTACGCTGGACATCACTGCATAGTTTCACAGCTTCGTGCACACACCGACACGCACACATCTCCCCTCCCATCCCAGTCCAGTATTAAAACCAGCTATTTGACACAAGATGGACGTGGTGGACAGGCAGAGCCCAGGGGACACAACCAGGGTTGCATATGAGGCGTCCGTTACTGAGAGGGCCATTTACATTTCTCTCTGCGCATTTTCACTGACAGCGACACAATTTCCTGTTCCATCTGGCGAGCTTTTGACTGCGAGTCCGGGACTGAAATGTAATCTTTGGGGCTCGCAGCGTGCTCGGCCTCCCCAGAGTATTTCCACACCAGAACCTTGAACTCTGCTCGGGTAATCTTTTTTTTTTTTTTTCCAGGGCCCCAATGTTTTTTAGTCTGAGAGACAATGGAGTGCTCTAAAACAGACTGACTAATAACCGGCCGTAAGATTGCTCCACTAGCCCTAGGTTGAATTATGCCTCTCCAAGACACACATCAACAATTTATGGACTATAAGAATTCAGATTAAAAATCACTCCTCTCCTGATAGACTGTTAGTCTTTTCTGTCTTTAGTTTCTCTATATTTTTATAAGTTTTAATATATTTCCAGGCATGCATGCATTGAAAGATTGAAAGTGTGCGAGTGAGGGAAAGATACAGTAGGTATAATGTGCCCAGGAGTCTCAATCATGACCTAGAGAGCAGGAGAAAGCCCTAGGTTTTGGAAACATGATCTCTCTCTTTGCGACAAATCACAGCACCAAACAGCCTCACACATTATGACACCGAGGCCCCGATGCACTCACTGCTGGACTTAAGACAGTGAATGGCACAATTTAAACAGAAATGCGACCGTTCTCACCTCCTTACAAATGGCAAATTGTAGATTAGATTGTTTATTAGGGAGATTATTTTCATGTTTTGTTCAGCCGAATAAAAAGAAAAAAAGAAATGTGTTGTCTCAGTTTTATTTGCCCAGTTCTTGTTACATTCAACTGACATTTCAGCCTTATCACAATAATCTGTTCCTAGCATCATCATCTTTTACCATTTTGTTCCTTTTCAATCTGTTGTGTTGGTTTTGTTGAGACTAGTCTTAATTCATTCATTTCCAAAAACCAGCAAACAGGAGTTTGCGGTTTGACCACAGATTGGGACCTCGCCTTGCACTTTCCTGCTGGACGGTGATGGGGCATCTAACCATCCAGTGAGGGAGGCTGTAGAAACTGAAGAAAAGAAAACTAATGAAACATTAACTAAATAAAATGTTTGTGTATGCTGCAAAACAAATGTCCAGACCATAAAAATTCAAAATCCGGGATAAGACCTGTTTTCAGAAGCCTAAGTATACTAGGGGAAGGAAATATGGTTTCATCCATCTTGTGACCTCTGCTAGGTGAGCAGGTGAAGTCAACGGATGTAACGGAAACAGCAGCCATAGTGGCAATGACTGCATCTCCCTTCTGAAGTGATAAAGAAACAGCATTTGCCTTATCTGCAGTGTAAACTCTGCATTGCACAGCCATAGTCTGTGAGAATCTAGGCATGACTGCATGAATTTTCCACCAAATACGCAGTCCTTTAGTGAGGTCTTTGGATTTTCTAGAATTAGCTGGGACAGAGAGAAAGGCAGCACACATCACATCAACTTCCTTTCACCTGCATTTTATAAGCAACCAGGCCACAACCATTTGCCAATCTGCATTCTATGAGTCCAAGATACCATGAGAACAGCATGGGTGAGTATTGTTTTGCTTCGTTTGAACCAACCACCAAGCTGCATATTATTAGTAAGTTAGACTGAGGACATGTTAAACATTTGCTTCCTACCTCAGAAAGCATAGATGCCGCTGCTAGTGACGAGGCTCTTTAAATGTTTAAGACCACCGCCTCAGTGATCAATACAAGCGGCAGGAGACACCCAATGAAACTGTAAAACAGAGCTGTGATGACATAGCGTATAATCCTTTCGTTTCTCTGTAGATGGTTTTACGATAGAGTGACCTTTGTTAGGCTCTGGAAGATGCACACCCCTTCCTTTGCTCAGTGCTATAAGGACATATTAAATCTAGATAGGACTGCTCTATTAAGTAGGGTGACTGTCTCATGCTACATGTAGATAACCTTGTGTTATTAGCTCCCCGATGGCCAATCAATACGCCACTTCCTAGTCCCTCACCTAGATAATCATCTCTCACTGTCTGATGCAGAATAATTGGTAGCCTCTCAATCCCAGCTTGGTTGACAAGGTTGGTTTGCATATTAAAAACACTGCACTAACAATCTATCATTCTGAACAGAGAGAATAAACATGCATATACATAATATTTTTGAGATAATTGAGCTGGGATGCATTACCAAACCCCAAGGAACAAAAATAGCTCGATAAAAAGAAGCTGGGGATGGGCCTAGCTTAAAGTGTACTGTTGATCACTGCTGTAATGCTATGCATAGCGAGGAAAAGATGGTGTTTATGACTGTGTCAGGAAAAGAACTGCAGTAGAGAGTCTCTGATGGCCATTTCTCTGTGGAGTGGAGACATCATCTTCCCACTGAGCAGCTGGTCCCCAGCGGATGGAATTGACATGGATGATGAGGATGGTGATGATGTTTAAACGGAAAACTCCCTGTCCATCTGTCCATATCCACACTTTTACTGCCTTTCTTGCCGCTGCTCTTTTTCATTTTCTGTTCTCTCTCCCTCATGTAAAGACGAGTCAAGGGTTTTTTGTCCCTCCCTCCGCTCCCCTCTTCTAAAGAACTATGGCATTTATTTATATATGCTATTTTGTCTTGTAATGCCGGACATTCAAACAAGGGAAGTGTTCTAATGTCATTTGCAGTCTGTGCAAGTGCCATTAAAGCTGCAAACGAAAAACCCCACACTGAGATTTCTTAAATAAATAACACAAAAAAATCTCTAGTTAAAGTGTTCAATGAGGAGCTCATCAATGAGCAAAAACATTCAATAATCCTAGATGGCACTGAACAACATAAAATAAAATGTAACCTACTAGAAGTTTTAAGGACCTTTGCTCATAGACTAAGTGGTTATAGGAAAGACAGTTCAAATGTTTACTCTTTAGTTATAAACTCTCAGCCCCTCTTAAGCTGCTCATTAAGTTCTTCTAAAACTTCAAATGACAGCCCGACAAGACATTCTTTTCCAAAATGTGTCCTCTCAGAAGGTATTTTGTTTAGAGATTGCTGCTTATTAGAAATACTCAGACTTAATGATGCCAGATACGGACTGGATGAATCTGTCACACTGTGTAGCAGCGAATGGAGGACTCAAATACAGACACAGGAGGAGGCAGGCACAGAAAGCAAAACAGGTTTAATGAAACTTACTCTGTATATAACAAAAGACAAACAAGGCAGGGTAATACAAACAGTCCATCCAAAGTCCAAGCAAAAAAGATAATCCAACAGTCCAAGGAAACACAAAAACCAAATATTCCACAGAAATATGTTATATATGCTCAGTATGTTCACAACACATATACTGTATGTTTGATAGAGCTAATGTGTCAAACGTAAACCAATACTTTTTAGGAATATGTTGGTATGTAATGTATAGATGATAATAACTCAGCAAAGAATATGTCCAAATAACTTCTGGCAATACATTTTTTTGTTTAGCTGACAATGCAGTCTTAGCTCCCTGTGGCATGGTAACACACAGACAAACAAGTCAGCAAAACACAAGTTCAAACATTATGAAGGACCGCAAAGTAACCCAACACTGGCACTCACCTCTTATGTCTAGACTGGAGTTTCTTAAGGTCACTTGGTCATCCTCTGAGGAGTCAGACATTTGCTGGCAGGGTAAACTTTATATAGCTGTCATCTCTCCGTCTTTGTCTCCCATGGTGGTACTGAGGGCATGGATGTTCGTGCCAGTTTTACAAGGGCACCATCAAGTCACAATGTGAGTGTCAAAGTGAGAGAAGGGCAGATCTAATATCAAAACATATGGAGATAACTGCCAGCAGTGGCAGCACTCGTGCTTCTAGGATAGAAGCTGGTTGGTAGATGTTGTGGAAGCTGACAGTCAGCCGAGTGTCCACCCAAGGGGGCTGCTGTTCTTGGGGCATGGATGTGGCCAGGCACCAGGGGAGCTCCAGGAATGTTCTAGACTTGGAAGGGTGTGGGGGGTGGATGCTGTCATTCCCGGATCACTGGAAGAGGTGGACACCATGGACCCCGGTTCATTATACAAGGCTCGAGGGACAATTCAAATGGAGCACAGTAGCTCCAGGGCTACTAACCTATGCAATACAGCACAGGCATTGTAAATAACAATATTAACTATTTTGTGAGTGTGTGCGTTTACAAGGACTACACAGGCATTTGAATTACAAGCTCAGGCCAGCCTCAAATGTGACCTGACCACCAGCCAACAGTTTAAAGGGATAGTTCACCCTAGAATGATATTTCGCTCATTATCTACTCACCCTCATGTTGACTAAGGGCTGGAAGAAGTTTCAGAGTCCTCCGTCCCTTCTCTGAGTTACAGGGGGTCTTGGTGTAGCAGTGCATTTCAATGCAACGGTTGTAAAGGGACACCAGAGCTCTTCGTAAAAAAACACACACAAAAAAACATCCAAATACCTCCATGATGCTCGTATGTAATGTCCGTCTTGTGCTGAAGCCCCAAATTGCGTAATTGTCCCGAAAAAAATTAAATAAGTCCACATTCCAAGCATGTTTGTAGCATTAGCTCCGAGTGTTGTTGTCCCGGCTCTTCCGCTGCCAGCGCGCATGCGCAAGGTTCGCACTGAGACTCGCTTCCTTGTTTACCCCGGCGAATTGAGCCAGCCGGCGAAGGACCAGAACCGCCGTGCAACGAGAGAAGAAGAAGAAGAAGAAATTAAAAAAAATTAAAATTAAAATTGCACGAAAAAGTGTTGTCCCGGTGCAAGGCAGGCTATTACGGGCTGCTTCTAGTCCTTCGCCGGGGTAAACAAGGAAGCGAGTCTCAGTGCGAACCTTGCGCATGCGCGCTGGCAGCGGAAGAGCCGGGACAACAACACTCGGAGCTAATGCTACAAACATGCTTGGAATGTGGACTTATTTAATTTTTTTCGGGACAATTACGCAATTTGGGGCTTCAGCACAAGACGGACATTACATACGAGCATCATGGAGGTATTTGGATGTTTTTTTGTGTGTGTTTTTTTACGAAGAGCTCTGGTGTCCCTTTACAACCGTTGCATTGAAATGCACTGCTACACCAAGACCCCCTGTAACTCAGAGAAGGGACGGAGGACTCTGAAACTTCTTCCAGCCCTTAGTCAACATGAGGGTGAGTAGATAATGAGCGAAATATCATTCTAGGGTGAACTATCCCTTTAAGTTCAGTTTTGATGGACGCAACTGTTTTCAGTGTATTCATAGCTTATAGTTTTCCATTCCCAACTGAATGCATAATTGTCCAACCTGCTACATACCTTTTATATTAATCCATGATACCAGCTGACTGACCTGTAATAGAACCACTGCCACGGTTTTATGGCCCTGTGGTCCTGTTCATTCCTATAACCTTAACTCTATGACCACGCTCTATACAAACTAAACATTTCTACAGTGAACATATTGAATGCTAGCTCTGTCCATTCTTGTATCATATTGAGTTATATGTGCGAATTCATCTAGGTTTCCCTGTTGCTCTCTTCTTTCTCTTCTTCTTTTTCTATGTCTGGCCTTAGGCAGATGGGTCCCTCCATATGAGCTGGGTTCTGCTCAAGGTTTCTTCCTGTTAAAAGAGAGTTTATCTTGCCCCTCTCACCTTAATGCTTGCTCAGGGTGTTTCAACTGTCTTCCGACAATTTTAATGGTTATTGACGCTATATAAATAAAATTGAATTAAAAAATAATACACTGAATCATGACATTCCCTGATTACTGGATGTCTGCAGTTATAGTTTTACAACATACATCTCTAGTATCAGTCTAGTGATGAGTCCCATTGCTTGTCATATGAATATTATCAATTAGTTCTGAATCATTATAGCTGTCAGGTCCAATCATCCTTTGAATATTGTTTGTATTCAATTTCCACACACATCCTTGTGATTTCTGTCACATTTGATTGTTTCTAGGTGAGAGCAATGTGGTGTTATTTTCAAATTAATAAACAACCATATGTTCTGTCGCCCACCTCCTATAGGAACCAGAAACTAAGAACTTTTCAGACTGAAAATGTGAAAACATTTTTCAGTCAGGAACATCTAACGAAAGCTTCAAAAAGATTAGTTAAATTACTTATTTGACATGTGCACAATAAGGAAAAGCTGAAGAAATATGTAAGGAATCATGGGCAATTAGACCCCATCATGATGTCTCTGACATTAAGGGGAAAGTAACCTGAAAATGATGCCTACACACTGGTGGTGGTAATGCACTGGTAAAGAATGAACAGTAAAAACATGAGATATTCTCGCATTTTAGCTGAGCTTCGTGACTGTGATCACATCGCTGATCACAGCATTTAAGTACAGGAAGATGTTGGAGTCCTTTTCAGCTTACTGTGACGATATTACTTTTTTTTTTAAAAACTGGGGCAATTTAAAATGTTATATGATGATAATAATGTTATATGGTGACATCTTCTTGGTTGCATCTTATGGCATCTTATGTATCAGATGATGCCTACAAAAAAAAAAAAAAAAAAAATCCAAGACATTAGATGTAAAATGGAACACAGTGAAGACAACCATCTACAAAACGAGGAAATATGGCGCAACAGTGACATTCTCAAGACCAGGATGTCTCTCTGAACTTGATGAGAAGTCAAAGAGAAAACTGGTCAGGGAGGCGGTCAAGAGGTTAACCGCAACATTAAAGCAGCTGCAGTTCTTTCTCCCAAATACTGGTTGCTGCCTACATGTGGCAGCTGTCTTCATCTTTTTTGGGCAATAGAGCAGACACAACCCCTTTCTGGAGGAAAAAAAACACATTACTTCCCAAACTTCTAAAACCATATAGAAAAAAATGTGTTATGGTCGAATGAAACTACTATTTTACTTTTTGCCCAAAACTGTAAAAGACATGTTTGGAGAGAAAAACAACCCTGCGCATCAGCAACAACGTGGCTGTCACAGGATCATGCTTTGGAGTGGCTTTTCTTCAGCTGGAACTGGGGTTTTAATGAAGATGAAGGGAATCGTGAACAGTATCAGTCAATTTTGGCACAAAACTTTCTGGAGTCTGCTGAAAAGCTGAACATGCAGAGAACCTTTGCCATTCAGCACGATCCACATCCAATCTAAAGCACACAGTCGAATCAACAAGATGGTGCCCAGAAGACGTCCGTCTGACTGATCTGGAACGCAAAGTGGGAATATAGTCCAGAAGTCGAGATGTGCCAAAGCTGATAGACTCTTGAATGGGTGCTGTAATAAAATCAAAGAGCTCTTCAGTTATGTTCTAGTCTTTCCTTCCAGTCTTTCCTTCTAATACTTATTAGACCAACATAATGTGAGCCTGGTAGGGTAATCTATTCCCACTCAGGCAACAGCTATTGTACTGAATTACAGCAAGTAGGCTGAATAGAACTCATTAGCCATAGAAGCTTTCGGAGCCATGTGGTCCATGTGTCTGGTTTGGACACATCTAATAAAGCCTTTGAGGTAGTATGCACATCAATGCACATTTTAAATGTCCACTATCAATACATTTTGTATAAACCTGTATTTATTGTCCTGTGATGACAATAGTTGTTCATGCAATAAACTTTTTTTAGCACCTACAGCACATGTTGGCAATGGACAGATTCAGCTGAACAGCTAGCATAACACACTGTAAACAGTTGCCTCTGGTTTGCACAAAGAGCTGGGAAGGGTGCGGATGTGTCTCACCGGTTGTGTGTGGTCGCGTGTGTGCATGTGTGGGTCCATGTCCACTTTGTGCGAGGATGATATTGACAGTATACTGACAGGATGTTGATTATCCAGCTTGCGAGTGGCTGAGGCCTGTCTGGACGTCAGGTGGGAGTCACAGCACAGAGGAGTGATGAGACAATCAGACAGAGAGGGAGAGAGAGAGGAGGGCATATGTCAGGGCCAGAGGACGATGACAATAAGCTGTCTGTCTCAGCTGACATGGACACAGCACTATCCAAATCAGATTAGCTACAGCACTGCTCTGAAATGTGACACAAACACACACACAAACACACATGCACATGACATACATGAACTTAGATATAGTCTGTCCCCTACCACCCTTGGACTCTCTTCTGCTGTCCCAGAGATAAAATAATGATGTATTCTGATTAGGGGACAGCAGTCACTTCCCCTCAGATTCATTTAGCCTCTCTTTATCCATCAGCTCTTCATTATGCCTTTATAATCATGCAACCAGCAACTTTTCTCTTTTGGTTAACTCTAACCTCTGTTCCTTGTCATTTTGGAACACAGCAGACAAATGATTTTTAGAGAAAAGAATTCCCTAAAGACCACTGTGTACATACTGATGGCACCATTTATTCCTGCATACCATGCACTTTCTTTATTGGTGTGTCGCAAAAAAAGCACATTGATTCTGATTCTGGCTAATCGAAATACAGTGTGTGATTGTTGTTGTAGTCCGAGTTTGTTATTTCGTATGTGGTTTCCTCATTTGATTAATAATACAGAAAAAAAATACCCTGATAAGAACTGTAGTATGTCCTGTATATCCTTTCTTATGTTTTAATTCTAATTTTCATTAAGTTGGAATCTGCTGAAATGAACATCTCTCATTATTTGTACAATATTCAATTATGCATTAGTCTGTGGTGTGTGTGCATTCAAAAGATGCAGCTAAAATGGCCATTAAATTTGCATGAACATTTAAACAAATACATATGTGGGGGTCAATTTAACACCCCATACATAAAGGGCATGTGCAGTTAAAGTGGCCATATTATGCTTTTTTTAAATTCTTCCAAACAACCAGGATTCAGGCTTCATTTGTCAGTGAAGGCCACATCAGACCACATTAGATATAACCTGCTGTTGTATCTTATTTAGCTATATAGCATAGCCCCGTCTTTGTATTTGACACAGAATATTTAAGAATACTCCATTTGTTGTATTCATGTAAACACAGGCACGTTCAGTGTATGGACAGGAAGGCTAGGTGGGCTGGAGAGAGAAAGAGAGAGAGAGAGATGGACCAGATGTTAACATGGTTTAGAGACTCAACACACTTCATCGTATACAGTAACATTAAGAAGCTACCTTCAGCAGTTTGATATCACACAAGCCACATTCTGAAAAAAAAAAAAAGCAATAAAACACCACCAAATACAGAAATAAGCTGCAATTACGGTCTGGAAGCCAGCCCAACATCTCCCACCCTCAGAATATTTGTAGGGGAAAGGTGGTCTGGAGTTGCTCTGTTGGGAACTGATTATGTAAAATTATATCAGGCCTTGTTTGGGCAAGCTTTACACCGTGATGGACAAAATAGTAATAGTAATGTAGTCAACCAGGTCCTCTGAGCGCCATGGAGTTGGATTGATTGGTTGTAGGATTATCTAGTTGTGTGCAGAGGTATTGTTTTTCTCTGCATCTGTTGAGACATCCTCCATGACGAAATCCAAACGGCATGTCACCAGACTCACATTGTTGTTAAGAAGTCAGGGTGGTAACATAATGTTTCTAGGGGATACTAACTGATTTGCACATGTTGAAATGTACAGTAGCTTTCAGTACCTGTTCAGAGATTTTATTTTTATTTTTTTTGCAGTTCATTGTGTTATAGGTTTAATTTTAAATTGGTAAATCTACCATTATGTCCGTCATTACAGAAATAATCATCGACCCGTGATGACAAACATTTTTTGAAAAACATGTTTTGTAAATGCAATGCATATTAATTAAATGTTAAACAAATGGGAGCAGTTACAGCTCGGGTTGCTCTTGGATGAGTCTCTACAGACTTTGCACACCTGGATGTAGGCAGTTTATGTGATTTTCTTCCTGCCAGATCTGCTCAGGCTTTGTCAGATTGGATGGGAAGCATCTGTAAACGTCCATCTTCAGGTCTCTCCATAGATGTTATATGGAATGAGGGCCATTATATCGCTTCAAGACCACCATACTCTTTTGGCAAAAAGTTTACTTTTACCTTGCAGAACACAGGAGTTGCTATGTGTTAATGCACCACAGTCACATAATAACACACAGATTAACCTTTCGAGACATTTTTTAAAAAAATTGTGGAATAATGTCACTGTTTTATTGATTTTTTATTTATTTTTTTAACAGTGCATAGTTTAATATGACTTGATCATTAAAGATTATATAATAAAATATAAAAAGTTGGAGCTGTTTCTGAATTCCCAACAAAAGCCCTGATCTTGCTTGGTCTATGACACTTTACTCTGACAGATCATAAAGACAATTTGTTAGCAATTTGTTCTTTAACTGAAAATAAGTGATTCATGTTAGCAACAAAAGACAGAAGTGACAATAATAAAAGAATACAGGTGATACTGAAGGCTATGAATATCCTAATGACAACATGCTATCAACAGATAATCCATCAAAGCTAACACGGACAACAGGAAAAATGGTGAACGTCAGATTGAAAGAGCTTCTACTGAGAGCCAACAATATGTGACATCTAATAACCCAATTTCCTCCTGTCGGAACACAAAGCTGACACCCGTTCTTTTGGAGATATCAAGCATGCAAGAAATCTGTGGGACGTTAAAGGTTTGAAGGTAGGTATTTGGCAACAAAAGAGAAAATTAGAAGCTTTGTCACAAAATAATGGTTGGGCATCACGAGTAGACGATACTGTACTGAACAAAGAAAGAGTGCCTGATGATGGATTTGTCATTTGACAACTGTTGGACATTTACAGTATTAAAATTTGAAGCCTGTCTCAAGTACCAAAAAGCTGCATACTGAGATTTTGTGCCAACAAAATGAAATAAGAATACCACATGGTGTTTGTGTTTTGACATGACAAATATGGGTAGATGGAGTAGGAATTCAAACGAATAGCTGCTGCATTGGTTTGATTAACACAGCTTGACCATTTTACAAACTCACTTATGCTGGATGTCCCCAATCTGTAAAATGGACCTAGGACTACATGCTTTATTAAAGATTTTATTTATTCATAATACTTTTCTCATCAATCTTCTACACTTCTGCATAAAAGATGACTCCAAATATCTGTGAATTTGTGGAAAGTCCTTTGTGGAAAGTAGATAAAGAGAAAAAAAAATAAAACTTTACTTTGTTTAGTCAAGAAAATGATTCATTTGTACATGAGTACAACACAAAGTGAGTTGTAAAAGTAAGCGGACCCTTCTTATCAGTAACTGAATCAACATGAAAGTGATGGAATCATCAGAAGGTTTTTGTCAAAGCGATATATTATTATATGGTGTATAGCAACGTGCATGCATGTGCAACATTGCAATGTAAAAATCCCATGGTAAACAGCTAGAGGCAAGGTGTAGTGATAATGTGCAGGTGCAGGGAGATTATTTTGCGTGCGGGGAATGTAATGAAGGATGAGTGTGGAATTTTGAAGACAGTGATCAAGGGCACAGAGGGAGAGGGAAGGGAGAAAGAGAGGATAGAGCAATAGACAGAAACTGAGATAAAGATGGTTGATGGACATGTCTCATCCGCTCTCTGATAGCTTCATTTATAGCCTTAGGACACACACAGACACACACACACACCTACATGTACATCCGTCTCTGCCGTGTGATTGACAGCTAGCAGGTGCTGGGTGAATGAAGTTGTCAGGCTGGCTGCTGATCAGCTGTGCGTCGCTGTAACAACAGCTGAAGGCTCAGCTTGACGCACCACTGCACCTGAAGGTGATCTCTTGTTTTGCCGTAGAACATGTGCATGTGAGCGAGACATTCAGATTAAATAACAGACAATTTCACTTTGTGTCATTAAAGTGGAGGAGAGTGGTAAGAAACGGAGGGTGTGCACCATGAGGGAGGAATCAGAAGAGGTACCCGTTGACTTTATTCATCACAGTGGCAAAGAGGAGGAGTTATTTGCACTGTCAGAACTTCCTCCTTGTTTTCCAAGTGTCTTTATATAGATTTTAATGTCCATTTCCGTACAATTTCAGTAATTTCATCAGTATCCCAAAAGTCAGATGATGTGCTCCACGTTGCTGCTTTCTCTCTGTCACACATATAACTACATTTCAAATCTGATGATGTAGAAACTTGTCTGGGACGTGCAGAGCTGCACATGTGAATACAGAGGTTCAAATACACTGCTAAGAGCAGATGATGTCTTTCAGTCAAATACAATTCTTACAGTCAGTGTGGATGAGCAATAACCATCTTTTGTGCAATGTGTTTCTTTTATTTTCTAAATACCGTATACATTTGTTATAGTTGTGGTCAGTAAGATCAGTAAGTGTAGTTAAAAGAAAGAGTGACAAAAAGAAAAACAAAATGTTGCCAGCTTAGACTTGTTATTAATTAGAATAATTCATTTGTTTTGCTTTTGGAGAACACCACTACCAATTCTAGCGCTTCTTGCTGCACATTTACCTGTGTTCTGATTAAAATGCAGATCTCCAGGTGGTTGGATGTGTTAAAAAGAAGACGACATGCACAGTTGTTGCCCTGGTTACCTGGCGTGTTGCATAGAGCCACTGAGGAAGGACTGGATCCATGCTGATGGAGTTATTAGTAGTTATATAAGTTTTAACTGTTGGTTGATTTTTCATGAGACTGTGTGAACTTGTGTCAGTGTGTCAATATCTAAAACACCTGCTGATTTGCACCGTAAACTGTAGAATCATTTAAATGAGCTTTGGTGTGCACAGCGGTTTCTGTCGTTATTTCACAGGCTGCACACTTGAACCAGCAGTTTTACCATGAATAATTGTGAATTGACAGTTAGAGACTTTGAATCAAACAGATGCCTTGTGCATTCCAGCATCATTGCATTGTGAGGGCGTCCCTTGAACAAATAAACTGACACAAACACAGTGAGCTGCAGATTCAGCTTCAGGTGAGCGCTGAACCAGTCATGACACAGTCACTCTAGCCATGAACATAGCCGTGCGTCGGTGGATTACTGTTGTCACTCCCTCTACTTCAGCTCTTATCCCACCGCTGCACACAGAGAGTCAACCAAGGTGGAGGAGATAATCTCAGTGAGCCATAGGAAGATGCCAGTTAACTGGTTACTGCACCTGACCATTTTCTTTACTTCCACTTATATCTTGCATTCCCATATCTCTGCATTTAATTTATATGCAATTGTCCAATGTCTAAGTATAACTTTTTGTTTCTATCTTAACACACTTATAGCTTTCCCTTTCCTGCACTGTCACACAGTTTTCATGTTCTCATTTGATACAATATTCATTCATTCATTCATTTTCCATAACTTCTTGTCCTCTGGAGGGTCTATCACATGGCTAACACAGAGACAAACATTTACACTCACATGCAAACCCTTGCCCAACTCAGAATCGCCAATTTACCATGTCTTTGGATGGTGGGAGGAAGCCAGAGCACCGGGAGAAAACCAACACAGGCACAGGGAGAACATACAAACTACGCACAGAAAGGCCCTAGCTGACCGATGGGTTTGAACCTACTGATACAATATTGCCATTAAAAAAAAAATTGCCTGGTGCATGGTGGCATGGTGGCTAAACTTACAAACAGGCCCTTGATATTTGGCCCACTTCAGGTGACCTTCACGTGATCCACCACTTTGTTGATCTCTTTTTTCTCTTTCAACTCATCCTCCCTTGTACATATAGGGACCATTGTGCTCCATTGTCTTTGCTCACTACTTCATTCTTTCATTGGTTCCTTCTTTGCCCATCTTTTTTTCCATACACCTCTCACACTCTCCTCTCAGTGCCTCTAAGTGGGCTTTGAAGAGTTAACACTGAGATGTGATATCCCATTCTGTGTAGCCTCCAGATATCCGTTAAAAAGGCACAGGCAGCACTCTCTATCACGGCTTAGACCCCAGATGTTGCTTGCATCTCCTCTCATTGCAGATGTAATGGGCCTGAATGCTGCAGTTTGTGACTTCACTGGCATCCATCCTGCGTGATGCAGCACCAGAGGACAAACTAGCGAGAGACATTGTACACACACACACACACACACTCACAGAAAGAGAGATGTAATTATCCTCCATTATCACCAACTCTTTTATTTCCCCCAGCAGCAGAGGAAAGTCTCGCGTAGAAATGACAGCTATCAAAGTAAAGATGGGCGTTCTGTTTCAAAGACAGTGGATATTTGCTGTAGTGTCACTGTTTGACTGGATGTGCGGCGTGTGCGTGCATGTGTATGGGATGTTATTGTTCGAACGGGAGTGAGTGTTGTGGGTGTGCATGCAGGTGTTATTTTTAAGTGTTGGTAATTTTTTTTTTTTTATATTTCGAGATAATCTCTCAAAAGCTGTTACACCAAATTAAAGCACTAGATGTAAAGACAATCACACAACATGAGTAAAAACTGATTAAAATCAGTTATGCACCATGACAGGTCCAGATTCAATGAAAGGCACTGGAGGAAAATGGACTCTCGAGATGCAACATACCTTTGTTTTTCATTAAATATATGGATTTATCATCAAATCCATTGATCTGGGGTCTCTGTTTAAAAAATCCCAGGTTTCTTATGTTTTGGTTCGGCTTCATTGTCAGCACTGGTGGAAGCAGGAGCTGCCAAAATTGGGGATAGACGTAAACATTGCAAAACTTTGATGTATTCCACACAAACTGCAGCTCTAGCTAACTTTATAATGAACAGCTTTTTTTTTTTGCAGAAATGTACTGAATTATCATCACTGTTATTTTAACTTTTTTTTTTTTTTTTCCCAATGTATCCACACATGGTTGAAACAAAGAGACGCTAACAGTAAAGCCGAAGTGGCATCGCTTAGCAGACAGGCTGTCTTAAGTACACCTCTGCACTAGTTGCAAGAGGAGCTTCAAGAGGAGGTTGTCTTAAAGAGACCAAAAAGCATCAAACATCACAGCATCATTGCCTCTCGACCACAGTAAACAGGCCTATATAATAATTCCCACATATTGTAGTCTTATTTTACGGCCTTTAGTCTCATGTTATGTACTTTATCACCTATATCTGCTACAATAATGAACTCTCCCTTCAGATATCATTCATTTCCTAGTAATGAATTAATTATCTGTTATTAAAACTATACCATTAATACATAGATATGACATGCTAAAAAACTTGTTGTGACCACCTTTATCAGGATCAGTTAAACCAAATATAACCAAAAAATAGACAGCTAAGACCATAGGTGAGGAAAAACAAATAATATTATTTACTGATGATGTCTACATTTGTATGACGTTTATGTCTACAAACTTTGTCCAAACATTCATTATATATATATATATATATATATATATATATATATATACACAAAGTTCAAGGTTTGCAACTGAATAGTTAGAGAGCATTGTTGTGAAGCCCAAGCAACAGCACGTTATACCCTAAGGTATTAGCTATCTCTTTGTCATGCACAACCTCAGCCGCAGCAGACGACGAATAAATCTCTTCGTCCTCGTTGCTGTTATTCCGCTTCACATTTGATCTTGGAGGATGTGGTCACAGACAATCAAAATCATAATTATGGATACAGTGCTGCTAGGGGGACATTTTAAAAATGGTTCTGAGGTGACCGGCGTTCATCTATTTATTTTTATAGGGGTCTCAGCGTGAGCAACAAACTTGATTTATTTCCCTCTGCTTTTAAGGGTGCAAGACCCAGACATTCAGAAATGAAGTGGAACGCCGCTAAGAATTTCAAATGCACTTTTAATGCATCCCCCTCATATTGACGTTTAGGTGGGAATCCGTCTTTTTTATTTCTGTCGTTTCTAGCACTGGGGCTGTTGGTATATTTGAGAATGTGTGTGTGTGTGTGTGTTTGTATGTATGTGTGGCAACATTTATTTCTTCTCATCGTCTGTTGAGAGTGAGAGGGGAGGTGTGGGGAGGGTGGAAGTGTAATGGTAATCATTTTTTTGTGACTGCGCCCAGGGTCTGAAGTGGCTGTTGCAGAGGACTTTTAGATTGATCTTATGTACAGCATGCATGCACTCTCACATGCGCGTACGTACACACACACCCACACACACACCCTGAAGAAGATATGCTATATGGATCGCATCCATCCCCCTCTGCTTGCCCTCCCTCCATGCTGCCATTTGATTAATGATCCAAATATGTGAATAAAAATATCAAAACAACTTGTCAAGCCCAGGGGTGCCAGAAGAACGAAACAGCTTAAGGATGGAACTACAGACTAACTATATATATATATATATATATATATACATATATATATATATATATATATATATATATATAGAAACCTCACCTTATACTAGTTAATAATAAGAAATAATACATGAAATGTAAGACTAGAATACATGAATGGGTTTTATTTGAGTAACAGTTTACTGTAATATATAGCATGGGGGTATTCAGATTCATGTGTGACTTCACGGTATGCACATGCATGTATTTATGTATGTAATGCACCCTGGTGAGCATGTGCACGCTTAATTCATAGTAGTGATGCTATCAACCCCTTCTAACACAGAAGACCACTAATTGACATTTTCATTAACAGCAAATTTATGTTCCTATTTTTGTCTACGATAATGACCATTTCCCAAGCAGTGCTGTGAGCTCTGCTAATGGACATGGAATAAAGGCAGAAACTTGTTTAATTATGATGGGGGGAAAAGAGGCCGTATCGTAAGTGAGAAGGAGGAGGGGCAGGGTTGGGTGATGGCTGGAGGTGGCTGATGATTGAAGTAAGCGAAGAAGATTGAAAAGACTGCGAAAAGCCTGACATCACAAATCACACCCCCAATTAACACACTTGATGGAGCACTAGATTCAAACAAGATCCATAGAATTAATGATCAGTTGGATTTGAACTTGGGGAACATAAATTCCCTGTGTCAAGAAACCTCTGTGATACTCAATATCGTATAGTGTAGATTTAATCACACAGTTTACTGTGTCTGAATATGCAGGAACTGTAGCAGGGACTGACCATCTGGAACAGAAGGGATTTTCCCTGGTGGGCTGGTCAAGAAGTGTGCAAGATACTCCAGGACAAGAGAAATGAAGTTTGTAACTCTAGCTGTACTCTGGCCAACTGGCTTGGCTCAAGTGGGGGTCATAAGTTCACCATCCAAATTTGCTTTCCCATCATCAAACTTCTATAATGGAAATAGTTTTTATTTATGTGACCTTTCAAATAAATATAGAAAACACATTGTAAGTTCAGAATTCCCTTAATTTCCCATAAAACATTTGCTTTGATTTTTGACGTGTTATTTGTAATGGTTAACTGTTTAAATACACACTGGGTTAGACAGAGAATGGTTGTAAATAGACATTGTCAAGCAAATCTCTGTCAAGTGAACATCTAAATGGGGGAAGAAATATGGCCTTGCTTGCTTTTATATAGCACTTTTCTACCTATTGGTACTCAAAGCGCTTTACAGTCACAGGCACATCTACCCATTCACTCACACAAGCACTCCCACATTCACATACCAGTGCCGCACACTGGGAGCAACTGGGGGTTCAGTGTAGGGTTTACAGAGAATGAGCTGAAACAGAACAAATTTCCAGTAAGAGGCGGTTCTTTGGGTGAAAATGCTTTGGTGATGCCGGAGGTCAGAGCAGAATGGCCAGAACTGTTCGAGATAACAGAAAAGCATTTTACAACCGAGATATGTAAAAGAAAGAACACACACCGTGAACCTTGAAGAAGATGTGTTACCGCACTGAGCGCCACTCCTGCCAGCTCAGAGCAGAACACTTAGGCAACACTTCACAATGGTTACAATGGAAGACTGACACAATGTTGCCTCGTCTGGTGAGTCTCAACTTTAACTGCGACATTAGAACGGTGTGGTCAGACTTTGCCATGAAAGACATGAAAGCATGGAGCCATCCTGGCCTGTCTGAATGATTCCGGCTAGTGCCGGTGGTATAATTGTGTGGGAGATTCTGGGTCCCTTAGTACCACCTGAGCGTTGTTTAAATGTGTACCCATAAAGTCAATATGGACCAAACTCTCTTAGAAACGTTTCTTTCACTTTGTTCAATCTATGTCATGTGGAATTAAAGCAGCTTTGAAGACAAAGGGAATCCCAAACTGGTACTGGCAAAGTGTAACTAATGAAGTAGCCGGTGAGTGTGTATTTGAGTCTGTAATGTAACACTGGAGAGAGAAAACTGAATGTAACTGCTATATGTGCTTGGTGAGTGGCCTATCGCTGTGTAGTGAAGTTTCTCACAATTTGTGTGTGCGTATGTATGTGTGTGAGACAGGTGAGTGACAGCAGACAGGGCTAAAGTCCCACCTAAGACGGCAATAATGGAGACGTCAGCAGGATAACAGAGCCAGTAGCGCTGACAGTCATCCAATCAGAAAGACACACCAACACCAATCCTATAGTGAGGCTGAATGCACACACTTCCACTGGTTCTCACAGACAAGCAGAGCCTGACATGAACATAGGCAGTGCATTAGATGAGCATCATCGCCATTCATGGTGGAGATGATTCCATTTGCAGGACCACTCATCCTTTTGATGGACTTATCAGACAGAGACACCATCTGGAAAAAGCCTCGCTGGATAGTGTGTGTGTTCAGTATATGTACAGTACGCTAGTAATAGTAATTATGGAGTTCAAGGAATCTGGATAAAAATACAATCACAAAGTTGGGGCTTCTTGTTCCAGACTTATTGTTCCACCATAGAACGTCAGAGGCCTTCTGGGTAGCTTCACATGATTTATATATCAGTTGATTTTCTCTAAACTTGGTGACAGTGAAACAAACTGTAAACACAACATTCAGAAGGCTACATTTAAGCGTACTGTAAGTGAGCAGGTTACAGTCAGTTTTGTCCAGTAAGATGATTTCTCAAATGTCAAGGAAACAAGATACCTGGTTTCTATAGTCTGGGTGATTGGAGAAACCATCTTTCGTCAGGCAGCATCAAGGAATACTTGATTGACTGGACACGTGCATGGTGGTTTCCATTCAGTATACATGTGCACAGATGTGCATAGGCGTTGTCAACATTCTCTTAAAATGATGGATTCTGTCATTCAGACTCAGGTTAGCTTGATATCAGCGTTCATTATGGCTTTATGCAGACATGACAGCAATGGTATAGACAGGGCCACAAGGTGTAGGATTTGGCACCTGCCGTGTCAGAATGATGCAGAAAGTGGGCAGTGTTGGGTTTAAAATGTTATGACGGCAAGGAAGAAGAGTTGTTATTTTATTAGCTGCAACACTGGTGGATCTTTAAGTTTATTTCGTCATTTAAGTCTTAATTATCATTAATTAATGAGCAGGCGGGATGTTCACCCAGCTTCTGACCAGTTGCTTCAATTTAACATTCTGAACGAACAGCTGTTGTCTGCCTGTTTTTATAATAAATGACACTGCATTAAGTTGAGACGCTCATATAATGTGTTGGCTTAGCTCACATGCTGCAAGTAGCCCAAAGCATTCAGTTAGCTATTCATTTAAACATCTATGCAGAACTTTTTAAGAATATGAAAACATGAGCAGAGAATTTTGGTAACGTGATCTGACCTACATCATTTAAACATGTCTCTTTCTAAGTGGATCTGTCAATTTTAAACTGACTGTGAGGGAGCTGTACTCACTCCCTCACTTGTCAGGTCAGCCCTTTCTTTTTGCATATTTACTTTTATTTAGTATGTCTTTATTTGGTTGATATTTGTTGGCTAGATATGGAGATGTTTGGTGCATTGACTTGGTTGCTGTATTTTCTCCAGGGTTTGTTGTATTGGTGTTGGTGTTTTTTCTTGACCATTTTCTCTTTTGGAGGTGTTCCGGTCGAGGTGCTGTTCAGGAAGTGCACTTGAACGCCACACAGACACCAGGTGCCTTCAATACAGACCGGACCATCTAGGATTAAGAGGGGGAGAAACTGGGGTTGCTCTCTTTTGTATTTTCTTTGTTAAATCCAATATTAATTTAAGATTAAAATATTTGTTTTGAAGTTAATGTATTTTAAAAGGGTTTAATTTAAAAACTAGTTTACATTTGTAGTTTCTAGGTTGGTTGTTTTCATTTTTACCTTTGTTCTTTTTTTAAAATGGTTTAGTCTACACTTAAGAGGGGGGTTTAAGTTAGCCAGGGTTTTTCTTGGTGGGCCTGGAACTGGATGGCTTCTGCTGCCAGGTTATATTTTTTTGTATTTGTTTGTTAATAAAGGGTTCAGAGCTCTGAGTTCGGTGGCTTGGTCATCATTTTGGAACACTTTATGCTTCTTCTGAAGGCTCCTCTCATTCTGGGTGGGGGGGGGTGAAAATATCAATCCCCAACACTGACTAAAGTGAAACACCTGGTTACTGAAATACATGTCATTATTATTATTTTTACTGGTAAACGTGACAGCAGTTGACTGATTCACGCATCCAGAAACCAATCAACATAAGCATTCAGAGTCATCTAGGTAACCTAGGGATATTTAATTCCTTAATGTGATGGTTCTGTTTTTGTGGTTTCTGTGTTCACGTTTTGAGTTTCGTTCATGTTTCTTGTTTTCCTGTTTCCTGTTTTATTTTGTTAAGTTTTTTGATTTCCTGTTGCATTACTCCCTGTGTTTCCCTGTGCTTTTCATTAGGTAATTGGTTTCCTCCTTGTCTGTCTCTTGATTTCTGTCACCTGTGTCTCGTCACCCCGCTCTTCCTCATGTGTGCATATATAGCCCTGCCTTCCCCTTTGTTCCTTGTTGTGTCATTCCCCATGTTTTTTTTTTTGTTTTGTTTTTTACCCCTCTGCGTATCTTCAGTGTTTCTAGTGTTTTTTTTGCTACTCCTGTGTGTCTCTAGTGCTCCCTGTTTTTTGTCTCGAAGTCTCATGTTACATTTTTTGTCTTTTGAGAGTTTTTGATTCTTTGTCTTTGGAGTTCCTGCTTTTTCTGCAGCGCTTTTTGTTTCCTTTTGTTTCCTTTTGTTTTATTAAACTTAGTTTTTTTGCCCACGCCTGCCTCCTCACTCATTCTCCGCACTTGTCCTGCACTTGGGTCCTACCCCCCCTGGACAAAACCGTAACACTTAAGCTCAGTTTAAGGTTCCTTTCACACATGGATTCTGTTCTGATTCAAGGAGTAATAAATGTAAAATATGTTACATTTGCCTATTTAACCTCGATTCTGTTTGTGTTCCCACAGCAAGACAAAGTTTGGACATGGCTTCTCAACACCGCACATTTGCAAATGATTTTGTGATTGGTCATTATTTCGGGAAATCAGGAAATGATCAAATCGAAATGGGGCAGTGAGTGTGGGAACTGGTATTTTTCACAGGCTCGGGGTCATGTTTGCTTTAATCTAGGGTAGTCATACTGGTACATGGGTAACCAGCTATACTAGTGCACTGAATGTGCAAGAAGTGCTCCATCTGCTTGTCACATGTTCAAATGGATTCGTAATAGCCAGATGTGAGTTGTTGTGATGTTTGGCTGCTGCAGTTTGGTGTTGTATGATTTGTTATCGATCTAATATTTTAGCAGTTTTGTTTGTGTTTTGGCACTTTTTTTTGAGTTGGAAACCATCATCTGTATCTGTTCACTTTCCTCAAGACCATCAAAAGGGTGTCATTTTTGTTCAAGAAAGAAATATCTTATCAACTATTGGGTAGATTGCCATGGAACATCCCTGAGACATGAATGCCAAACTGTATTGTCTTTGTGCTTTGTTGAAATAATTTCACTGCATGTTGCATCTGAGCAGTCGCTTGCTCTTTCCACTTGTCTCAGCTCTAATGAGAAAACAGAACATGTTGGAAATTAGTCTGATTCTACAGACAAGGACAAAAAACTGTTCCCCTCTTTGTTGCTGTCTTGTGGAGGCATCAGGCAGCCCAACACATTCATTTCACTTTATAAGAATGAGCTGGTTTCATGCCATGCACCTTATTCATGTAACCACAATTATCCATAAATTAATAAAACCTGACTGGTTATTACTAGGAGAAAGAGGAAGAGAGAGGGGGAAGGACAGATGCAGAGAGGGGGAATATGAAGGGCCGTATAGTGAACAATCTCCGGATAATTAACAGGAAGATAAACAAAACATAAATTTGGATATTGCATTTATTTGGACTACCACTCAAATATGCGTGAACCACGTTATTTTAATTAAAAGATAAATCTATGTGACATGCTGCTTCCCAGTTAATTATTCAGTGCTGTACAATAAAAACAAAACCCATTAAATGTGCCACGCACTCTATTTCTCCATTAACAGTAAAAAGCACTCATCCCGGGGACAACATTTCAAATTCATCTGCTGGTTTGTCTTTTTTTCGCCTTTTCTGTCCTTTCATTGCAGATTTTTTGTTTTCTTTCATTTTCACCCACTTTGCATATGCATTGCTCCCCAGACCTTACACTTGCAGAACATTTGATATGCACATCCAATACTTTCGAAATGTATCTAAGGTATCCATTACAAATGGCAAACAGATATGCACAGCAATTTATATTTTTACATTTTAAATCTTCTGGCTAATTTTTTTTTAACCCCATAACATTCTGACTTTTTTAAAATATTCTCCTGAAAATAAAAATAAATTGAAGCATTTAAAAAATGGCAGTAACAGGTGCGGAATAGTAACTGGATCAAAACTGTGAATTAAAGATTAAATAAAGCCCTTCAAACAATGAGTCCGTGATACTGGTTTTAATAAACCTGTTCTACAAATTCTCGACTGCTTCTCTACCTAATTGTTTGCAGCACACATGAATGAATAGCACTACTTGACAACTTTTGAAGAAAAAGAGCAATTTGGATTTTTATAAAATTTAATAACTCTCACTCAATTCCACACACATTTTTATAATGAAATACAGCATGGTCCAAATGTCTTAGTGTTCAGTTAGATTTGATGAACTAAACATAAACTGTTGTATAAAAAAAAAAAAAAAATGTCCAAAGTGATGGGAAAGCTCAATGTTTTTAAATATATATTTTAAATTTAGTTTTAATATAGGGATTTGCTGCTAGCTGCAGGTCTCTTGGTCATCTTTTTATGACTAAATATATACATAAATGGTAATATGTTTGTAAAGTCTTGGTACATTGGCTATTAAACTGTGGTTAGATGACTAAGCTGCACTGGAAGTTGAGCAAGTTGAGGTTAAGGCACAGATTTGTGCATCTTTAAAGATCCTAAATGCCAGAGCCGGTATTTAACACCAACAACAGACACTGGAGCTTGACACACACTTTGCCAGAACTTTTCTGTGATACAGACAAAGGCAATCCTCACTTTTCCTATGATACAGTCACCAAATAAAAATGTTAATTAGTCTGATTATCGTCCCCAGCATGTTAACATTGTCACTGTGAAAAATTAGAATGGCAATATTTTGCATCTCATGGGTTTCTTATTTGCCTCCCTGTTTTGGGACATTAAAATGGTTGTTTCTACTTACTTTCTATCTCTTGTGATTTTAGATGTATATAAGTCTAATGCTTGACCCAGCTTTTACAAGCAAACATCACTGAATCCACGTTTTGTCTTTTACAGGCACAGTTTAATACACAAATTTCAGAATTATAACCATTACTTGATGCCTAGAATTGCCATTCAAACATTCAAAATTCAACTTCTCTAGTGGAGTGATTGTATTGAATGGTGCAGAGGGAGCTAGATGCAGAAGTTAGGATTCCCAGAGGTAGAGGTTTTATTGCAGAAAAAACACCAGATAAATCGTAATGCTTCAAAGTACATCAGAACATCAAGAACGCAGAAAGAATAAACAGTCCAATATTTGACACCTCTTTAGTGAATGTTGTCTTCTGTCAAACAGACGTCATAATAAATAATGACCAAGGATATTGATTGTTTTGAAATACAAAGTTATCTACTGTGAGTATAAGCTTATAGTTTGCAACAAAACCCCATTCCACACTTGTCCTCCCCTAGGCTATGGAAATCTTAATTTAGGAATGTGGACAGTACTTGGACAAGGACCATGTACTACATAATAGCAAGCTAATATAAATGGCCATGGTTTCATTTTTATTTATTTTATTTTATTTTTTTGTCTTTTCTAGCACCAGTGATTATAACTGAGCTATGTGCTACTTAAATAAGAAGCTTGACAGAGATCAAACAGCAAGGGGAAAATGGGATGGATTATTTTAGGATTACAGCAGTGGGGAAAATGGCGTATCATTCTCAGGCATGGACAAAGAATATAAGTCACAGAGGAATGACGACAAATGGTGTTCTCCAGTGTCGAAACAAAAAATATTGCCTCATCTGAACACAAGGATGAAAATGTAGTGGTTCACATGCTTTGGTAAGCTCAAAAAGCCAGAATACTGGTGCCAAAAGTGGAATGTTCTCTTCTTTGAAAACTTTTTCTCACATATATGTTAATGTTAAGCACGCACACATACGTATACCATCGTCCAGAAAAGCAAGGTACAGCCATTTGCACTGAAACCTAAAGCTTATGAAACATTAAATGTATTAGCATACATTTACCCACACATATGCATAAGTATAAGCGTGTATAAGCAGTGAGACCTAAGGTGCTACTGGCATCAAAAAAGTAGAAGAATTGTAAATAAAACTACATTTTATGTTCTACAAATGCAACATTTTCTGTAGGGTCATGAACCTAAAGATGTAGTGATACAATTTAAACCACTATCACATGAATTTAGCATAATACTGAATGCACTCTATTGCCCTGGTGCTTTTACGCTCTCTCCATTTTCCTCTTCACTACTGTTTTCCTTCTTTTCTTTGCTCTCCATGCACACAGGGGGATTTGTCACTGCTGCTGTTGTTGTCGGTGCGTGTGAGAGAAAGTGAAAGTGCTCATAACCTAAATCTTAACATTTTTTGACAGACACTTGGTTAAGGGTTGAGGGAAATTTAGGTATAGCTTAAGATCATGTTTTTGGAAAGTGTCCAAGAAATGAACGGAAGTCCTTGTATTGTCCTCTGAAGTGACGAAAACACAACAGTGCACATTTGTGTGTGCGTGTGCGTGCGTGTGTTCGTGCATTGTGAAGTCCTCTAGGCAGAGCTGCGACGCTAAGATCCGGGGGTTTAGCCCTCCACGCCACTGAATGTGTGTTTGCGCTGGAAGATATCGACTTTCTAAAAGTCTGGATCATTTCTCTTTATCAGAAAAGCATTAACAACCCCCAGCCCTCAGGCCTCAACCGCCAACACATCACAAAGCACCATACTTTACTTATTTTCCTCAGCTGCCGGCATAATGCAGTACAATCAAAGTTGATGCATTTTTTTTTCTTCTTAAAACGATGTAGTTAAACTTTACAAAATCAAAACATTCTTTTTTTTCAACAGTTTGTTTCTTCTTCCCCTTCGAGGAATAAAACCCAAATGAAAAACAGAACACGTCTAAGAATGAGAATGCATTTGAAAAACAGGTATATTGTTGTTGTTGTTTTTTTTTCTTTATAGAAAATGAAGTACAATTAGAGACGTAAAGCCGGGTAGAATGAATGATTATCTAAAGTCTCATCGTTACAAGAGCTTATCACAGGTACACATAGTAATGCTGCTATTTGTCTGAGATGAGGCCATGGTGTCTCCGTCAGACTTTTAGCAGAATGTTTCCCTATGCACAAAACACAAATGGTTGTTTTCCATTCTGAAGTACACGTAGTAAAATCCTCACAGTTCATGGTCCTTGCCAGCGTACCAGTCTGACATCTATCATTGTGACGTCGCAAAAGCTAAAACACAATCTGTTAAAATCCCCTGTCCTTCTCTGAACTGGAGCCTATAAGGTGACCTCCAAATGTTGAATTGTCAAAGCAGAGCAGAGCGAAGACTTAATGTTGGCTAATGGATGCTTTAAATACGCCATTGATTGATTTGTGTTGTATATTTCAGGCCATTCTACCAGACTGGATATATATTAGAGAGAGCGATGGAAGAGAAGGACGCAGGAGAGAAGGGGGCGACATGAGGGGCTCCGGCCAGCTGATGGGACTCAACTTGACCCTTTGGCGTACCATCCAGAGTCAGGTTACCACCACTGTACGACTCTGAGTGCGTGTTTTTGTGTGTGTGTTGTTGAATTGATTTCCTCTGCGATGACAGCTCCAGTCAGGCTGGCACCAGTGCCTCCCCCACCCCGCCCCCTTTCCTCTCTATCCACACCACACACACACACAGGCCACCATCACCAGCACTGACCCTGCAACACACATATACAGTGCTCCCTACTCGCACTGGAAAAAAATGGCAGCCGTTGGTGTTATGTTCTGGTCTGGGTATGCATTCAAAAGCCCTTCGCTTCCTCCTCCATCTTCGATGCAGTAACTGTTCTGCCAAATCATTTACATGGATCATTTTTCTTATAAAAGCATTATTTTTAGAGAAAAGTCTTTAATGATTTCAGATTACTTCATCTGACTTCTCTCTTGCATCCATCCTCCCGTGATTTGTCTGCAAACTACGAACCGTTTCCACTCGTTTTCATTTCCACCGTGGCACATGGTCCACTGTGTTCAGTCACTGCTGAATCGCCTCATCACAAATACATAGATTAGTAATGTATTTTAGTAAATGTTCACAGACTTCTAATAACACATATACAGTTCCTTTAGTTTATGTTGATATCATAGGAGGTGTGGTCTATCCACAGAGGTGTGTTTTAGGTCATGGTGGTTCACTCCTGGCTATGAGATGTGGTTTCCCCAGAAAATAGCTTAATGTTACTCCCATGGCCTCCGTCTGCTCCTGTCATTGGCTTATTAGACACCAGCAATGGCATCATCAGAGTTCTTCTCCGAGGCGTCAGACTCAGGACGGGAGCGTTTGAAGCGTCGGTCAGGGTACTGGCTGTTGTCGAAGGGCATGCGGTGCACGCACAGAACGTGAGTCTTCAGGTTACCCTTCTGTGAGGCACTGTAGGGGCAGTAACTGCACTTAAATGGTCTCTGGCCTGGAAAAAAAAACAAAAAGAAAGAAAAAAAGTCAAAACCATTTCAACTTGCTGACAACAGTTAGATGATACATACCTTCTATATTGGTGATATAGCTATAGAGAGGAAGTCCTCGGATGATTTTGGTTTGGCTGTTCAAAGTCTTTCCTACTTTATAAAACATAGGACACTGGTTGGTCATTGACACTGTGAGAATCGAGCTGCCCCGCGAGGTACAGTGACTGTGAGAAACTTATGGTCCAATTTGTTGAACCTACGTAAGTTTGAGCTGAGGAGGCAAAAACTCACGCAGACATGGAGATAACGTACGAATTCCACGTGAATAGACACTATCAGACTGCTTAACTCAGTCTTTCTTTGTGGTGATCACTAAGCCACCTCTGCCTTTCCTCCTCTCCATCACATCAACAGTGTATTCAATGACAAGCAGATATTTGGTGAAAATACTGATCTGTAACCCTCACTTGAATGTCCACCTTTTTTCTTCCAATCCTTACATAGATGCGTTAACCACAAAGAAGATGAGTGCGAGGAAGAAAGACTGAAAGAAGACTGTAATGTTGAGGACAAAGAGGAAAATGATTTTCCCGCCGCTGACCTCCTTATGGAAACTAATACATCCCCAGCAAAACAACACCTAACTGTTAATACTTGCCTCTCTTTGTGCAGTTTGTGAGTTACCATAAATTCATCTGTGCTAAAGTTTTGCAGCCCCCGAGTCGGTATGCATCTTTTGAAAACGGTTCATGCATCTACTCCCTTGAACACAATAGCAAAGGGGAACAAGGTAAGGTATTTTTCTCTATCTCCCCTCCTTGCACCGGCACAAAATGTTCTCCCTAGATTGAATCTGATCATCACTGCAGCAAACACAATGGCCCTTAATAGCACCAGCCGTTTGTTTGAGGGATGCCGATTACACCGCCATCATAACCCACTTCACTTAGCTCACTCACTCACAGACAGACAGAGAGGACAAAATGGAGAGGGAGGGAGGAAGTCGTAGGGGCAGAATGAAGGGAGAGAGTTCTGAGCTCTCGCTAGTACTTTAGAATATTAATAACAGTACATTTGCCATTACTCTCGCTTTCCTTTTTCTTTATCTCTTATTCAATTTGAGATGCTCTAAATCAAATTAACATATGGGGTTTAAAAGAGGAGCATGGATAAGTGCAGGGAATATCAATAGGTAAAAGGCCAGGAATTAAAACGGAACAGTCTTTTTGAATCGCACACTTGGCATACACATGGAGTCTTCTTATACTGTATAAAGATGCACGCTAAAATATAAACACACACACACACAGCCATGATGTGAGGATACAGTGAGGCAATGCAAGATGTGTGGAAGCAGCTACTTTGTGTTTGGCAATCTGACACAGGCTTTGGAGCCTCGCCGGCTTTCTGATATTACATTGTTTGCTTCAGAGCCAGACAAAGGGGATTGCTACAAGTTTGGAGGCTTTGGATGTTCCAGTTGTCTGAATTTCCAGATAAGCTAGTCGGCGGCACACAATGAAGGTCCCCTTTATTCATGTGCAGTTTAATTTCACACTCTCTTACATTACGTTAAGTCCGAGAGGCAGAATATCTCATCCCATTTTACACTTAGGGAGAGCGAAATATGCCCCCAAACAACTCAACTCGTTTTTTCCCTTTCCCTGCTTATTTACTGTTAGTCTTCATGAACTTTAAAAATAAATACAAATCAAGTTTTATCTCGGGGATGTTTAGGTAAAAAAAAAAGAGCAAGATTGTGCCTTGAAATGTGAGCCTTGAAAAAAAAAAAAGTTTAGATAGGCTCTATAAACTTGAGCAAGTGTTGAGATTGAAATTGACTATACTGCAGAGAAACACGGACTATACTTTGTTATGGATTAAAAATTAAGGCTCTCTCTCACTCAGTTCCACACACATAAATACATTCAGGCATTCAACAATCCACATTGCCTGCTACTGAGAAGGGCAAAAGTTGCCATCATTAATCCATGTTCTCAGGTCTGTGCCAGTGACTAATGCAGCACACATGCAGCACCACTGTAACCAGCGTTTGGTCAAACGGACCTTTATAAACAGTATTTTCTTTCGTGTTTTTTCTCAGTGTTGATTTGTGTCACGCCTCTCTCTGTCATGCAGAGACTTTACTCACAACTGGTGTAGAACTGCAATGTTATTTTGCATTTTTTTTTGTCGAATATATACAATACTGGTCAAAACTTATAGAACACCACACTTTTTCCATTTTTTTACTGAAAATAATTCAGTTTAGTGTCTCATTGCACCCTGAAATGAAAGCAGAACAAATAAGCAATTTGAGTTGAAAAAGAAATCATGGAATCAATTTATAGACCAAAATGTATTCTAAACTATTGACTCATCAAAGTAGCCACCCTTGGCAGATATAACAGCTGAACACACTCGTGGCATTCTTTCTACAATAGAAATTAAATATTCTTCAGAAAGTTCTTCCCAAGTCTGTTGCAGAAGTTCTCATAAATGTGTGGCACTTGTAGGTTGCTTGGCTTTAACTCTTCTGTCCAGTTCATCCCAAACCAGCTCGATGGGGTTTAAGTCTGGAGACTGTGCTGGCCACTCCATGTTTTCAAGCTTACCATCTTGTTCTTTTTTCCTGAGGTAGCTCTGGCATAGCTTGGACTTGTGTTTTGGGTCATTATCTTGCTGTAGGATGAACCTCTGACCAACTAGGCTCATACCAGAGGGTATTGCATGGCGCTGCAGAATGCTGTGGTAGCCGTTTTGGTTCAGGGTGCCTCTCACTCTGTACAAGTCACCGACCCTGGATCCAGCAAAATAGCTCCAGACCATCACACTTCCTCCTCCATGTTTGACAGTTGATGTCACACACTGTGGAACCATCCTCTCGCCTACTCGACGGCGTACAGAGATCCTGCGGGATGAACCGAAGATTTGAAATTTTGATTCATCAGTCCATAATACCTTCTTCCAGTCTTCAGTAGTCCAATGGTGGTGTTTCGTGGCCCAGGCGAGCCTCTTTGTCTTATTCTGACATCTTAGTAATGGCTTTCTTGCTGCAACTCGTCCTGTCAAACCTGCAGCTCGAAGTCTTCTCTTCACAGTTGAAACTGAGACTTGCTTACTACGACCACTATTAAGCTGTGCTTGAAGCTGTTGTCCTGTGAGCCGCCTATCACGCAAGCTGTTAACTCTCAGAAACTTGTCCTCTGATTCAGTTGTGGCTTTGGGTCTGCCAGACCTCTTCCTGTCAGAGTTTCCCCCAGTTTCTGAGTGCCTTTTGATGGTGAAGAAAACTGTACTCACTGACACCTTGACTGTCTTTGCAGTATCCCTGTAGGAAAGACCTACATTTTTAAGTGTTATGATGGTCTGTCTCTCTTCCATTGTTAATTGCCTTTTTCTCGTAATTTTTGTAGCAACACACTACTTTCTGCAGTACAGTACTGTTCACCTGATGCTCATGAGGGTCTGGTACCACAGTGTGTTCCAACACTGCTTTTATGCAGACAGAGAGGGTTGTAAGTAACCAAGAAAAGTTGGAACACCTGTAGGAACTAGTAGCACCAGCTTTCAAGGCTGATTCAACCTTCATTGCTGCAGAACAGCTTTAAACTGTTAACCCACTTCGTGTTCCCTGAAAGAGGTCTTTTTGTATAATTCTGAAATGTACATTATTTTTCAGTTTTGGTTAACCAAACTTTTTTTTTAACCTCTGGCTGTTCAGTACTTACCTTTGTACCATTTCAAGCTATTCATTGGACTTGCACGACTTGAATTGCAATAAATAACTGGAAAAATGAGGGTGTTCTAAAACTTTTGACCAGTAGTGTATATACAGTATTTCAGTCAAGAGTGCACGATAGTAGCAAAATTACATCAACACACAACTGGATAGTTCTCCAACCATGCAGAACTTTTTTGTTGCAAACAAATTCAACTCCATGACACTCAGATGACATGGATGAGAAAATTGCTGTTGCTTTTCTGTCAATCACAGAATAAAGCCCGCCCAGAATGGTTTGATTGGGCCAGCAGATCTTTGCCAGAGCCTAATCTGCTCTCCAAAACTTTGTAGGTGATTGAAGTTCAGGTTGGGTTGCACAAGATTGAGAGTTTATGAAAAGAGGGAGTGGTTTTAATCATATAGATAAAAAGTTATTGTTCAATTGTTACACAGAAGTTATTTTCTGAAGCACAAATAAATATGCTACCACCCTGCACAACCCTGCAGGAAGGCGGGTCAGAGTTTGTGTGGATGCAAACAAAGTGCACACTTTATCGTGCAGCCCAGAAGTGTCCTAAACACGGCAAAATAATAAGAAAAAACTCATGCACTGATGAGTCTAACCCTCCTTTTTTTCTTTTTTTTACGTGTCACATTTTACACTATATTGCATATCGGCATATACACTTTATTTAAGTAATTTGCCCCTTTTTGTCTTGACACTAAGTTGTCTGCCATATCTTCAGCCTTAAGTGACAAAAAAAAACAAGGGAAAGAGATGCATAGAGGGAAAAAAGTGGGAGAAAAGGAGGAAGAGAGAGACAGGAAGAGAGGAGAGAGAGAGGAAAAACAGTGGTCTTGTTTTCATTAGTGTGGCATTATCTAAGCCTGTTAATTAACCCCCTAAGGCCCTCGGCAAAGAGATCAGAGGAAAAGGGGATGAGGAAGTGAGGAGGAGGGCAGCGAGAGAGGATTCAGTGGGTGGAGGTGTGAGTGTATGTGTGTGTGATTGTGTAGCAACGCTATATCACACCGCTGCCACAAACATGTCTATGTTTCACCTGCCACTCATCATCCACCCCCTCCAACCCTCTGCAATCATTTTATCTTTACCCATAAACACGTTCTCTCTCTCTTACGCACACACACACACACATGCTTTGGACTCATAAAAAACGGAGGGAGGGAGGGAGCTAGGGAAAACATCTTCCTGTTCCTCTTTTTTGTTCACGTTAGCCTGTTAACAAATTATTGTCTGACAGACAAGTTGCATATGCTTTGTTAAATCAGTTACCTGCAGTTCGGTCTGGGAAAACTGAAGTTCCATCATTTGTTCTTGGTCTTTTTATTTCGTGTAAAGTAGCAAAGTTGGAAGTAAAAAAGTTACTCTGCACTCAAAGTTGTAATACATCCAAACTGTGGTTACGTTGAATGGTTTGTTGCTATTTGTGAAAAAATACAGCGCGGCTCTTGGAAAAGTGTTGTCTCGCCTGCGTCTTGTGAGAAGAGCTGTCTTAAGACTGCAACAGATGGCAGTGCTGGCATCAAACTGCATTTAAGAATGGCTGCATTTGGTTGGATGCCAGCACATTGTTCCTGGTCTGTATACATGTATGTCTGTGGCAGTGTGTTTCAGTGTGCGTATGTGCAGATGAACACATGGTTCATTATATACTGTATGTGAATCAATGTTAATGCAGTGTATGTTCAGGTAAATGTGCATTAGTTTGTTAGTGGCTGTAAAATATACTGTATATATTTGATTTCAGAAAGACACATGTTATATATGTCCATAATCCCTGATGATCAGCAAGATACATATGAAAACAGTATAAACAATTTTAAAACAGATTTTACAGTACAGTCTTGAAGCAGAGATGACTATTTGAGGAAAGTGTTAATAGACGCAGAAACCAGAGACAGGCAGAGGGTCTGTAGGCAGAGAGACAGAAACACACAGAAGGTGTGAGCAATTAAATGTGCTAAACCATCTGTCCAATAACCTGCATGCATACTGCAGCACCTAGATTACTCAGCAGATTGCAGCAACACCTTCACGCGCACGCATATACTGTAAACCAGAATACAAGAATGCAAACCCACTGCCTGAAAAATAAGTGTTTCCTGCTGATCACATCCCGAGCTGGGCTCAACAAGAACCTGTTTTGACGTGACTGTATGGCTTCATTTCATAATCAGATATTTGCTGCATTTAACAGGTATCGCACACAGAGCAGCCACAACATTAAAACCACTGAGAGGAGGACTAAATAACATTGACCATCTTGTGACAATTCAATGTTCTGCTGGGAAACTTTTGGACCTGGCATTCATGTGGATGTTACTTAGACATGTACCACCCACCTAGACCAGACCAGGCACCCCCACCCCATAGCAATGACACTCCTTGATGGCAGCAGCCATCCCCAGCAGGACGCAGCCTGACACAGACACACACACACAAACAGTTTAGGAACAACTCAAAAAACACGAAGAACAGCACAAGGTGTTGACCTGGCCTCCAAATTCACTAGATCCCAGAAGCCCCACTAACAACATTCTGTTACCATACACCACAGGACACCCTCAGAAGAACCATGTCCATTCTCTGATGAGTCACAACTGCTTGGGAGACATGAGGAAGAACTACACAATATTAGGAAGGTGGTCATAATGTTATGCTTGATCAGTGTGTAAATGTCTTCGTCTTCTCTTCTGCCCATTACTACATAAAGCTTGCCTAAACAATTTGATTACCCTGACAGAGCACAATCAGTTCTCAACGGAGAGACTCCAGACCAACTTTCCAGACCACAACATTTGTGTGGTCCTGGGGAAGTTTGGGCTGGCTTTCAGGCTACCATGCATCTGAATAAGAGCTTTATTGTATATCATGACGTTCAAACACATAGATTGATGGAATGCTTCATCAGATGACCTGGCCTTCATAATTACCTGACCTAAATCCAAATCAAAAGCAGCATATGGAGGATGCCTTTATAAAGGTAGGAGAAGTGTTTCTTGTGATGACCACATAAACAAGTTGAGAGAATGCCAAGAGTGTGCAGAGCTGTTGTGAGAGCTTTAAGTTTGAGCTTCCTGAAAGGCTGCATTATAAGGAATCTAACTTTTAAATAATATTCTTTCTTTGTATAGATAGATAGATAGATAGATAAGATACATTTCCATAAATACACATATATGTCTTAGCACACATCAACCCCCTCTAAAAATAAATACATTTACATGACTTCAAACCTTCAAACAGCCTGAAGGGAATCTATCCTCCTATCCTTCTCTAGATTTCCTCGGATGAATTACGATCATTTCCCTCAGCGAGTTAGCTTGTTGATAGAAAATTGGGCTGAAGTTTGGGGAATAACGATTTGGTCTGTTTCCTAGTTTAACTAGAGAAAACCAACACGCAAATAATACCAGGGGAGGCACTTAAGGAGAGGAAAGGAACCGTGGGGGGAGAGGGGTGGAGGGGAAGGAGCTCTTTCAGCATCAAAGCCAGCTAAAATGCCTCCACCAGGGACTAGGTCCCATGTTAAATACCAAACTAGATTATTAATTGCTGCACCAGCAGGACCTGTTAATAAAAACCCAAAATAGCAGCCCCTTCTTCATCTTTATTCTATTTTCATGTTTTATGCTCCTTGTCTGGCGTCTGCTGCTGTTCTTTTTTATCCCTGTGCTCAGTTTGCTTCACAAACCCTTTCACTCAAACTTGCTGGGTTGTTATGAACACCCATTTTCGCTCATTCAGTTACACTTTTCATTTATTTACTCCATCACTAACATTGACTCTCACAATCACCGACTATTGGATTTAGTCATTCACTCATACACAGGCCCAAATTTTCATTCATTGTGTTTCTCATTTTTAAAACTCACTCCATAATCTCTGCACAGCTTCTGTGTAACTTTCATGTTTGCTTTCATTTGATTGTGTGCCCTTTTTACGGAGGCCTGGAAGCTTGAGGGTCCTGTGCGGTATCCTAGCTGGTGTTCCTGGTACTCCACTCTTGTGGACAGAGATCTCAGATGTTGTTCCTGGAGACACACTCCCAGTTTGGGGGTCAAATCCCTGAGTGTTCCTATCACCACAGGGGCCACTGTTGCCTTCGCCTTCTACATATTTTTTCTGGTTCCTCTTTCAGCCCTTGATATTTCTCAGGCTTCTCAAGCTCCTACTTCCTGATGTTGCCATCACTGACTGCCAAATCTATCACTACGGCCCTCTTCCGCTATTTGTCCATCACTGCGATGTTCGGTTGGTTCGCCATCACCAGCTTTCCAGTCTGTTACTACAAGTCCCACAGGATCTTGGCTCGGCCGTTCTCCACTACCTTTGGAGGTGTCTCCCATTTTGACCTTGGGACTTGGAGTCCATGCTCTGCACAGATGTTTCCTTACACTATTCCAGCAACAATATACTGTATCTCTCTCGTCTGTACGGTACACATGCTGTAGTCACTCACTTCTATTGTTTAATTTTCACAATCTCAGTCACTCATTTACTCATATTATGAGTCAAACCTGCAAAGCCTCTCTCAGTCATGTTTTCCCTCACTCATCCACTCACTCATCTGTTTGCTCACTCACTCAGCCAGTCATTTGTATCATTTTTCAGTCGCCATTCTTTTATGAGTCCACAGCAGTGCGTATGTGTGTGTGTGTATGTGTGTGTGTGTCTGTGGACGCCCAACCTCTGAGTCCCTGCTGAACTGAGGAAGGCACAATCTGCTGCTGACCTGTCACTGTACACAGATAATGGATGCCCAACTGTGTGTCTGTATGTGTGTGTGTGCGTGCGTGTGTGCACATAGGCTGTCATCCATGTTTCTCAGCAATGAGGAGAAAGAAAGGAAAGGAAAAAATGGAGGGCAGTGGGGGTTGATAGATATGCCCGCCACCTGCTTCTCACTCACATTCTGACACAAAGAGCATCGGCTGCTCCGCAGTATTAATCATCATGAACTTCCTTTGACCTCGACACACAGCGATAACAGCTGAAAGTTGAGAAAACAGAGCAACAGGCGGACACGTTTTATACAGTAAATAAAAAAAGCTCCCTCTAACGACAGGGAACTGGTTGATGAAACTAAAATCTTTGCGCTCTCCTCTTAAGGGCTTTGCACTGAGCAAAAACCGCATGGCAGACAGCTCAGTGGAGTGGCTCAGTGGCTGACAATCAGAGCTGCATTGTTTAATGTATTATATACTACAAAGTAACTCTGAAAAAAAATAAAGTGAATGTTTTGAATGTCTTGTTGGCACGTGAACATTTAATAAAGTATTTTTTTGGACTGCATTTGGTTAATTTCTGAGTGGATACACATATGTCTTGTGTGAGAACGAGGCAAATGAGTGTATGTGAAAGTGATTTTGTCAGATGTCTGTTTATTTTCCTGACATTCACTTTTCTTGGTCGCACATCCGTAATGTCTTCTGTCTTTCTCATCTGCCCCCCTTCAGAGTCCAACTCTGGGTCCCGACTCTTGCTTCACTTAACGGGGTGTTAGCCAGAAGTGCAGTATACCAGTGCAAATGGGAAATCACTGAGGTTGGCACAGAAAATTTAGTTTTCTCTGTACACACTCATATTGTTGGTACTTATGGCAGGTCAGGCTTAAATCCACTGAGTGGTGGTACCTTATGGCTTTAACAGCACTAGATTGAGCTAAGTAGTATTCTAATGTACAGCATTGTCTTTGAGTTCCTCCATTACTAGCTTTGCTGAACATAATCTATTTCTTGATATTATATTTCTTGAGCTTGAAAAATTTAGAAACATGAATTGTGAGCTCATAACTTGCCAGTGGAGTTTGTAGTAACATTGGGATATTTGCAACTCCGGTTCAGTTTTAATGGGAAACATTGTACGACAAAAAAAGTGTGAAAAAGGAACAAAAAGAGAGAAGAAAGTCTCGTACGTAGTGTTTACTTCACTGATACCATGTCAATCTTCACTAAACACTGAAACTAGATTATATGTAATATTACAATTATAATTGATAATGCACAGCATTAATAGTAATTTTATAATATAACAAAATGCACTGAAATCATTTCCATTTATTTTTTTGGCCACATAAAATGATGAGATAACGTAGACTGATTTGACTGGTGAGTATCAGGTCATCCAAATAAATTATTTAAAAAAATTAAAAATGCAATCTGAAAAATAGTGTCGTGAGAATAATTTTATAATGTATAATGGTTGTCTTCATAATTTAAGAGCCTTACAGAGAGAAGTGTAGGATGCAGTCAGGGAGCCAACTTCACCGCACACACACACACGCTGATCATGTATCAGCTGTGTTTGCTGGTAAACGGTGTAAGTGAGACAAGCTGCAGCCAAGGAAAACAGAAACTGTTATCAACACGAGAGTGTTGCAATGTGTGTGTGTATGTGTGTGCTGGTTTGCGTGTGTGAATGTGTATGTTTCACATCACCCTGCCAGGTGCTCCTCAAGGACTCGCAATTTGCACAAAACAGAAAACGCCATCGTCACCAAGCTTCAAAACTATCTCTGAATCTGTGCATGTACAGTATGTTTTTTTTACAGATGCATCCATGTGCCTGTACATGTCTCCGCTTCTCTCCATTTCAAGTGGCCAGACAACTGTGTAAAAGCAGAAAGAAAATAAAACTCCTTCACAACCTTCTGAACTTATGTATTAGGATACTACTTTGTATACACTGGAACATTGGCATTAGACAGAGCTATTTTTATTTTTATTTTTTTTCACACTGATCAGCTTGTAAACACGATCAAGACTTGATCATGTTTTGCATTTTTCAAGTGTGATCCTGCATACAGAATTATCTGGCGAGAAGCTTAAATCCCTTCAGAATCAACAAATACCACAACTTTTTAAAACCCCTCCCGGTAGAGCTGTTATTTACCCCCTTTCATAAGCTCTCCCTTCTTTCTTATCTCCCTCCATCATTTTCTCTCCTTCGTCTTCCTCCACTACCCTCTTTCCTGTCTTTTTTCTCCCTGCATAGGAAAGCTTATTTGTCCGCTTTAAGTGAAATCACTCAATTCTTTCAGGAAGAGACTTTGGAGACTGTTGGTAACCGAGAGAGAGAGGGAGAAAGAAAGTATGTGTGTGTAAGAGAGTCTACCTTCCAAATAAGTTCCATTAATCATGGGCAAGAGTCTAATGTAACTAATATTTTACAATTAGAGGAGACAAGATGGAGCTGGGGGCCATCTATCTCCCTTACACCACATGATCATCGATTCATAAGAGCTGAGGAGAGGGAAAGAGGGAGGCCGTAGCGCACTAGCCCTGCATACACCGCATACTCACAAACACACACACTTTGCTGGGCACACGGTGACCCACATGCAGACAGAAATACACCCACATACATAAGCACAGATGCTTAGCGGGAAACAGAAGGATGCATGAGAATGAGGGGACATGCTGTCACATTAGCATTTGTTAGTATATGCTGCGCTTAAAATCGGACCTGCAACTGCAGCTGCCGTTCTTTATTGATAGTCTGCTGATTAGTTTTTGAAAATGCTGATTATACATTACAAGCCCACTTGAGTCTTGGGATAGCCTAAAATATATTCTAATTACAATAACACAAGTAGAGAAAGAGGATTGTAGCATTTTGGACTTAATGATTGATCCAAATGAACGTCTATTAATTTTCTGTTGACTGGCATATTGTGGTTAGCATTATGTATTATATCAGAGCGCATGTAATAATTGTAGGATAAAGTATTTTAAAGTGCAGTTTGGACTTCAAGTAAAAAAAAAAAAAAGAAGTCCATGATCAGCTTGCATTGCAGCATTAAAGAAAGGCAACTGGTCATTCTTCAATAAACTCTACAAGTCCAGTTGCCTTTTTTTAACGTTTTTTGGATATAGAAAATATGACTCTTGTAAACTAATGTGTTGGTTTTACGTTGCATTGGTCAGTTTTGTAGATTATGCCCATGGCTTCTTGTGTTCCGGGTTTATGGGGATTTACAGTATTTCAATAATTCAAATCAAATCATTCAGGTGTTTTAAACCAAAGGACTTGATGGGAGCACGATTCTAAAATAAAATCAAAAGAATGAAAGAAAAACAATAAGAACGAAGAGGGAGACATATACCTCTAAACTAGTGTTTAACAGCCAATAGGTTCATATCCCCAAAATCTGAGAGCACTGAAGAATTTAAATGCTACCTTAACCAGCTGGGAACCTATGAAGAAAAACATCCAGAGAAGCACAATGTCCTTTTATTCGTCGGGATTTTTCATCTGATCAGGTTTTTTTCTGTAAATGAATGCTGCTATCTCATCTTCGCCCAGTTTTTCTGATGGGAAAACTATAAATTGATTGTTTATTGATTTTTTCCCCCTTGATTATAGTTAAATAATAATAAAAAAAAAATACATGGTTGCCCTAAAGCCCCAAATCCCCAGAATACGTGTATTCGGTAACATCCAGCGTCCCTTTCTGCGGTGCACCGTGCGAGACTAGCTCTGCACCAACACCTGGTCTACTGTGTCCTCTAGTGGTTTAAGTGGAGAGCTGCAGCGTAAGATCCCTCCATCTAATGGATAGGAGGGAGAGAACATTAGAGGCAGCCGAACAAAAGCAGAAAGACGGGTTCATCTGTAGGTCACCATCTGCCTAGTGACCAACCAAACACTGGCACAACTGCAATCAGAGTGCTGTCTTACACATGCAAGCAGACAATTATACAGCACTTCAACATGCATGCACAAACGTGCTTGTGCGCAGGGCTGCACAAAACGCCATGTAGGAAAATGAAAAGAAATCCATACCGATGAAAGAGAGGAGACGGTAAATGAAAGACAGGCGGGGGGACGTGACGAGAGAGGAAGTTAAAAGAAGGGCAAAGAGCGGCGTTCGTCACCGTAAAAGAAGTTGCTTCAAATGTTACTGGGCAACAATGAACAGAGACATACACCGAGGCCATATAGAAGGAAAGATGACCTAATGTGTTTTTTATTCAGACAAGTGTGCTGTTACACAGAGACGCGCATCGACTTAAATGTATAAGGATGACATAATCAGACATGCACGCCCACACCACCATGTAAATGCACGTGTATGCTAAATGTTAGAGCACACAATAATAGCACATAATATCCTAAATGTTCTTTCTCAGCCTGAAACCCAGCCATCTTAAATATCCTTTCTGGGGGGAAGTGTGCGTGCGTGTGTGTGTCTGTACAAACCAGTCAAACAGTTACTTTCCCCAGATGTGAGTTTTATTGGTAACAGACTTAGGAGATTTGTGGCAGGAGGGGCCCTCTGCATCTGGCGCATTGCAGTTGATCCGTTTAAAAATTAGTCAGGCATTGACCTGGGCAGCCTCCCAGTGGTTCGGCAACGTATGGGGTCCTGACTTTGGGTTAACACAAATACAGATTCCGTTAATGTGGTGCAGATCAGGTTTCAGACGACAGAGGGGGGCACTGAAACCATAAAATATGTCTTCCTTCTGTAAAGCGGAGTGGGCTGAAGCAGCTGGACTGTGTGCAGCAGAGAACTTTGTGTTAACTTTTGATGTGTGGGAGATTTGTTGTAATTTTTACTGTTATGACAGGAGGACTGCTTCTGCAACAGATGTACACACACATACTCATATTTGAAGGTAGTTTTGATGTTTATAGCTTCTACTGAGTTCTGACTCACTGTATGAACAGACCCTCATTTCTACCTTGATCTTCTTTCTTCTGACTTTACCACAGACGATCCCTTGTGAACGCCATGTGTGTATTATTCTAATTATTACTCGTGGTTCTTTTCTGATGATGCTGGCATCGTGAGGAGAAACAGAATGCTTGAAGACATTTTGCACGCAAGAGTAAACTACATACCACACACACACACACCACACACATTACACTAGTTCATCATTCTGTGTGGAAACTATTAAATCCTTCTTCTGCTCTGGAGCCTAAATCCTATAAAACAAGGCCTTAGTGGGCATTTGGACTTAAAACTTTTAAAATTGTGAGAGAGTTTGTGATGTTTTCTTTTATGTGTGTTTCTGAATGACATTCAGACTTTTAAATTGTCCTGGACACGCTGCATGTTTGCCACAGTATTAAAATGCAAAGAAATAATGAATGATCTGAACGCATTACAGACGCTGCCACAAATGTATACTCGAGTGTGTGCGAGTTTGTTAAAAGAGAGCAGTAGATATGCAGGGCGTTTGCAAAAAATGTATATTTTCAGTGATAACAGTACATTCCCATGAGCAATGGGATAATTCTCAGGAACCTCAGAATTTCTTAGTCTATTTCACAGTGGCCTATGAAATGTGTCTAATGCGATGAATTAAATGTCCTTTTTTGTTTAATTTTCAGGTTGCAGAACCTGGCCGCCAGAGTTCCATTGTTCTACTGTAAGCTGTGTGTGCCAAGCCAGCACCCGACTCCAGTATACATACTTCCTGCATAATGAGCGTGTTTAGTTTGATATATTGTGGTACCTTTGCTTCATAATCTAGCCATTCTTCAGGAAGGTGTGAATGCAGGACTTTATGCATTGTTACTTTGGTGTGTAGGGTTAAGGTCTGAGCACTTCATCCACCAGTAAAATATTTTATTCACGCCTGTATATTTGAGTCTACTGGGTAGTTCCTGTGTGCAATAACAGAATATACTGTAGACTTGCAAAGTCTCCTGAAAGAGGTGTCTGATTTTCTCATCTGTGAAACAAGCATGTAGACTTCAGCTTGTTAGTCTCGCTCTAGACAGGTTAATTATAGCTGTTATGAATTTAGTTTCGAAGGAGTAGGAGTGACAAATAAACCTAACCCTGAGACGAAGACAGTGTGAAGAGATGGGAACACAGACAGGGATGAGGGAAGAGATGGAGATGTCTGTATTTCGGATCTGGAAGTCATTCGCTGCAATCTAAATATCCGATTCGTCCTTACATTTGTCATGTGGGACACTTGTGTGTTTACTGTCATTCCTTTATTTTTCCCTACAGCTACTCCCCATGCACCTTTGGGAGACAAAGTGGTGCAGACAGTAATTTAGTTGTATATATTCGACATGATCACAGTCTGTGAAGCTTTGCCATCATGTTGATGGGGAGATAATAACTTGTATCTGAAGTGATGGACTGTCCTCCAAACAGTTCTGATCACACAGTGACGCTCTGACGCAGCGGGTGGGCTTCCTGATTCCGAAGCCAGAAGCCGGTATGAAGAAATTAAAAACATGAAACAGGCCGTTACTGTCTGACAATCCATTTTTTTTAGTTTGAATACATTTTATTTTTATTATAAGTACAGTTCAGTAGTTACAAAACGAAGCATCTGCCATGAGGATACAGCAAAACATAAAGAGTGTTCAGCTCACAAGACAGGTTTTGTACATAATATGTGGAGTGGAATGATCATTATAGCTGGTTCAGAGAAGGAGAGAGCCCAAGCTCAAATCTCACCCTTAATCTCTCATCTTTACACGCCTGGAAAAAAGAGATAGGGTCAGAAGTCAAAGCCCCTGGTCAGTGCCTCCAGCAGGATGCATCCAACTGGTTAACTTAGACCCCATTTCTAAACCCCCTAATACTTCTCACATTTCATATGCCTCACTCTTTTAATTTTAATTTTGAATCCCCTCTTTTTCCGGCATATTGACACTGAAAGAATGTTAAACTGCAGTCTACATAAATCAAATGAAAAAGGTTAAAATAAATCAGAGGCTGTACTGCGGCAAAATCTTCTCAAGTTGGAATTTGAGCACTGAAAATCACCCAGGCTAAAGCAGTGAGGGGCCTATGCTGTAGGTCAGAAGGGGATTAGCATACAAAACAAATCTGTGAAACAATTTGTCAAAGCCACATACAGTAGAGAGGTTGATCAACTAAAAAAAAGAAGTATTATATTTGGACTGTACATACCGCATTAGACTTTTCTCTGGGTTCACAAAAATGATGTAGAAACATTTCACAATGCCAAGGGACACACAAACACACACCTTCATTTTAGTTAGTTAGCTAGTTCTGTACTGTATAGGTTGGATTTATAATACTATCACAGTGCAAAATACTTCTGAGAATCAAAACAAATGAAAGAAATAAGAAAGGATAAGTCCCTCTATGCATAATGGATTCTGTATATATGGGGGCAAATATGTTTGCAGCACAGGAGACGATTGTCATCTTTTTCCTCTTTTTTTTTCTCGATCAGTAAATGGACAAGGCATTAATGTACAGTACATATAAAAATTAAAAATAAAATCAACCCTACATCCTACAGTCTAGCACAGCTACATAGCTTTGTAGAAGCAATAACAGATGACTTGTATCTAAGGCTATACACAATATGTCTTTTTTCCAGTTTTATGTTATTTTTTTTTTCTCATCTTAAAGTAAATACATCAAACCATTTTCAGTAGTCAGTAACACTGTGCAACAATGATAGGTGGCAGTATTTTACAAACATTTGCAACACTAGAGTCCTTGAGGTTGACATAAGAGATGAAGAGAAAGGTGTAGGGTAATAAAGAAAGAAACTGCTTCCACAGTTTTTGATATATATTTTTTTCAATTCCTCTTTCAAAGTGGAGAAGAATGCCTTCAGTTTGATTATGTGGCCACTTATACTACTGTCACCTCTTTCCTCATGACACGTTTTAAAACTTCAGTTTATTATTATTATTATTTTTTTTTTCACTTTTTTCAGCTACTGTATGTCGCTCAATGTACATTACGCATCTATGGATGCTGGGTTGAATGATACAGAACAAGAAAGAAAGACAAAGGGCTATACTGTAGGTGAGGAGGGTATAGTATTATGGATACATTTAGGGAAGTCTGAACGTTCATTATTAGCACCACCATCATCAAAGTCAACTACAGGTATGTTTTTAATACAAGCAATACCATATTATTTCTGGAAACAAACGTGTTGTAGATTATTATCAGCAGCCTGTCTTTTGTTAGCTATAATCAGTGTGAAGCATGGCCGTGGGACATAAATAGTGAATCTATGACAGCCAATAGGCAAACCAGAAGTGGCTGGTTTGACAGGAATGTGCTTGGTCTCTGTCAACAGTCTGGTAAAGTTGGGTTTCTGTTATTCTGTTGAGTACGTTTCACAAGGTACAATATAGTGGGGGTGGGGGGGTCTGTGGACTTGTGAAGTAACTATCTCCTTCATTTAATGAGAGAAAAGCATTTTATTAAGCACTACACTTGAGACCTAATTAAAAAAGACATATCTTTCTAGCTCAAGGAATGTATCAGAAATTGCAGGGCCAGTTACAAGAAGTGCTAATCAGACAGGTAGTTTCATAAAAGAAAAAAAGAAAAAAACTTGTATAAGAGATAAGACAACAAAGACAAGGGGCATTCAGACCACAGGAGACAAAACAGGAAGGTTGGTGTCACTTTGTTTAGTGTCCAAGGATGCTTGCAAAAGTCATTAGGTCCATCTCGAAAATCCATCCCCCAAGGAAACTGTCCCAAACTTTTCCGTCACATAGTTCTCACCTTCTCTTGACTCTGACGGTAGTATGTGTTTTTTTTTTTTTTTTCATCTTAAATAAAGTCTTTGTTATAGTGTATTCCTTCATTTAACCTTCATCCTCCTCCTCCTCCTCCTGCTCCTCCTCCTCCACATGATCATCGCCTTCATCATCATCATCCTCATCATTCTCCCTTGCTCCGGTGTGGGCCGTTAGTCTCTGTTTACAGCATGGGCGTCCAGCCCCTTGGGGTCGCCTAGGTTATGGTTGTTAGGGTGGTTAAGGTCGTTGTTAAGATGGTTGGGGTCGTGGGTCAACGCGGGGTCATGGGTCATGGGCTGGTCCTCCTCTCCTACCCACAGATGCACTACGGCCAATGAGAGAACAAGAGGCAGATTAGCACCACGGACCCAACACACCGACCCCACCCCGCAGCATATAAACACACTGACACGCACACACACACCCTTAACATTGTATCATATGGTGAGTGGATGGACTAGATATTAAAGCTGGTGAAATTTACACAGTGAATATGTGGATTTAACTTCATTTCATTGACTTTTAAGGGTGACTTCACTCATCTATGTTAACTTGTTGATGCTTCTGAGTGTGGGACTCCATGCAGTGCAACATAGGGGAACAAATGTCTGCATCTTCCTGTTCATATTGTCATAGTTCTGCTGGATAACTGTCTATCCAGAATCCTAAATTATAGATTACTGGGACACAGTGTTTTTCTAAAAAAAGATGTATATGCAAGACTAGAAACAAGCAGATAAGTTAATTCATTTAAGTAAGTAAATATTTAAAGATGTCTTCCCTGAATTCAGATACTATAAATTCAGTACAATGAGCTGCAAAAAAATATACAAAAAAAATTAAACAAAAAAAAAGACAAGAACAGTCACAGTAACAAAATGTACTGCGTTTGCAGAATTGCTCTGACATCAGTTATATTCTGAATGTTAGTATATTGCTGATATGTGGTCAGTATCTAAAAAAACGGTGGACAAAATGAGAAGTGCATATTAAAGCACTATGGTTTAGTTTGCATTGCATTCTCCTGTGTCCATGCTATTCTGATGTGACTATCTGCAAGGCAACACGCTGCTTTTTACATATTGTACGCATGGTCAGCAGAGCTTCAGTTTGCAGCATCTACTGTACAGATCTACCATTTATTTTTTCCTAATTGCATTTTTGCGTCTTCTGTACACAGGAGCTTACTCTGCGGGTTTGTGAGAGGACACTCGGAATAATCATACTTAAAATGTTCGATGCTAACACATTATACTTATGACAACTGGAGTTGCTTCAGACTTGTTACAAGCAAGTTGGTTGGCTCAATAAGTGTGACAAGAAATGTGACAGTGGGTGAGAAGTGAAGTGATTAATTCTAATAAAAAAAACAGTTTTAAGTCTTTGCGAGACAGTAAGAAATGCATAACTGTAATTAGGTCTCACAGCAGCGGCCACTAAATAATACAACCCAGCCCCCCTCCTCTTCCCCTTCCTCCTTCTGCACTTTCATTCCCTCAGTAACTTCTTTGAAAATTATTTTGCAATAAAACACTGCTGAGCACATTTGCATGTCATGTTCTTTTAAAGTGGCGTTATGAATCTGACAAAACCAAATTAAAACACGGGTTTATTTGAGCTGTGCTTTCACAAGTATGGAAATGGATATCAAAATGAAAGGACGTGCCACCGTAACAGAGGGAAAATAAAGAGCTAATAACATGATAAAACATCTCTCAGATTCAGCACTCGGTAATAACTCCCAGGCTGTCTGTGCATGGAGTGAACAAACACTGTATGCCTTATATGTGCTTCTGCTTTTAATGCTCCGTGTTACTCACGTCAGGCAGTTCCAGTGATACTAAAGGATAATTACAAGAAAATGTTTTATTGAAATGATATTGGTAGGGCTGGTGGTTGAAAAACTGGAACATATAAGATAAAATCTAATTCTGCTTTTCTAATATTCTACATGAGACAAAATGCTATTAACGTGATTATGTGTGAGTCAGTGCAGCATTGTTCATTGACGTGTCGGCCTCTTTTACAGTCAACGGCTGTTTACTCATCACATTCAGAGTGCTACAGCCACAATATGATTTCATAACCGACCGTGACCACCAGATGGCAAGCTACGACAGTAAATGAGACGGTGTAGCGCATGACTAGATAACTGAGCATGCCTCTGCATATATTGATACCAGTCCCGTTTGATTCCTTAAAGCATTTATACATCAAAAGTTGCAGCTAAATGAGAAACTGATTTAGTTAAACCCGCCTTTAAAGAACACTAATTTGATCGTGTCCCTATGATTTTTTATTTTTATGTTATGTGCCTGAGCCACCATAACTAAAATTAACCAAAGATAAAGTTTCCTTGTTTTGAAGCTTCAAAAAGTGTTTAGTCTCTCCCCAAGGGCACTTCCTGCCTTTGACTTCCCTGTAAAGAAACTTTCTGTAACGAGCTCCAGATTAGGCCCCATATTTGATTTTCACTGTTCATTAACTAAGCCACCTGGAATGTTATTATTTAAGCATGGTGCTCCTTCTCCCCAAACAACTGCCGCTGTGAGGGGGGGAGAGATTTCCTGGCCAACTTTATAGATTTAGCATAACTTCCCCCTCGCAGTTTTTAATTTCCCATTCGGGTAGATGGCAGATGCACCTCACAGACACAGAAAACCTGCCTGGCATTCATTTATCACATGAATGCAAGGCTTATCTGTTTGTCTCCTTCATAGATTTTGCCTGTCTTGTGGGTTGAGGAGGGGGGAAGCGGTGTGCGTACATGATGTCAGTGTGATACTGTTAACAGTGTCACTAAAAATGATGTATTATTGTCTCACACGCAATGTAAGGAACTGCAGTCGAGCATCAGTCTATACAGCACAAATGTATAACCACAGTGGTCCCTAAAGAAAATGGAAAGAGTCAGTTCGCCCTCTTGTGGTGTGTTGTGAGATAGCAGATAGCAAGACGACGAGTGGTTACTGTGGAGAAGAGAACCTGGGAAAGCAAAACATATGGTGTGAGGACACACAGCTCCAGGATCCATCCACTGTTAATACATGTGTCATGCTTAACAGAATGGATAAATGGAAAGGAGGATGGGACAATGGCATACCACTGCACTCTGAGCATGTGTTGGAGAGCGCTTTGGGGATACGGCAGACTGTGTGTGTGTGTGTGTGTGTGTGAAAACGGGATCACAGACAAATGGCAAACGTCTAGGAAATGCTGGTGACTCTGTTTCTTTATCCTTTCCATGTCTATGACCATCAAGGCTTAGCTAATATACAGTTTTAAAATTAGGTATAAAGGTGTTAGAAAGTCAGCTGCTCTCCGTTGGCATCAAAGAATGCTGACACCACCTCGACAGTCAGTTCACCCACATTACAAAGAATTTGTCGCCCGCCCCCTTGGACGGCTTTGGATTTATTTGGGCAGGTTTTGAGAAATCTGTCTCGACTCCGCTCCGATGGAACGGGCTGAATAAAATGGTGTTTGTGGTGCTCACAGATTTGTTAAAACTGCACTCCTGATAATCAAAAGAAAGCGCGGCCAGAGCACGGTGTCACTACAGTCACTAAACAGAATGAACTGATTTTTCTTTCCCATCACTGCTGTTAAGAAGAAACAAATCTAGATTCTACTACACCTCCACTGTATTAAGGTGAGGGCAGTAAAGATTTCTGAATTGCTTTAAATAATACAAAAATTATTTCTTATGGCTGGATACTACTTGAGATATGGCCAACATGAGGGTCAGGAGCCCTACAAAGGGTTGTGCTGTACATTTAAGGAACACTACAGAATAAAAAATGATTTTCTGTCTTTTTTCTTTTTTTTTTTTTTGCAGATTTTCATATTATCTTTGTTCTTTTGAATAGGTGATTTGTACCTCTTTAGGCCTTTGAAACCATTCCAAAAAAATAAAATAAAATCTTTGGATGCACCTGCAACAGCCAGTAGGCACAAGTGGTGACAAGTGGGCCTGCAAGAACGTGTTTCTTTTTTTTTCTTTTTTTTTTTTCCTGAAGCTGCTAGGGAAACTATAACCTCACCTCCAGTGAACTGCGATCTAGCTAGAGTGGCTGAATCAGTTACATGAAGTTATGTTACTCAATATATCAGGCTTATCTTAAAAAAAATAAAAATAAAAAGACTTCAGGCATTAAAAGTAACCCGAAAGTTGGCTCCTTCCTACATATGTATATACTCATGAAGAGTGCAAAAAAGAGCTGTGTGAACTCCCTCCATGCCACTGAAGGTGGCTCTGGCTTCTTTGTTCCCTCTCCCAGGCATCCGGGCCCTACACTAGCAGAAACTGTTGTTCTTGGCACAGCCTTGCTTCATTGTACAGCCCAGTATTTATAAATATGTAAATACGAACAGCACCAGGCATAACACAGCCCGCTTGTATACACCGAGGAGGAGCGGCAAGGAAGTGAGCGCACCCCTTGCCCCCCCACCCTCTCCCCCCCTTTCCAAAATTGTATTTTTAGATGGTTTTAATGAATACAGGATGTTTATAGTTACCATTCCCTGTGATTCGCACAAAAGACTAGAAAAATCCACATCCACACTGCCACCCCTCCTCTTCACTCTTCCCACCCTCCTCTCCCTCCCTCCCCCAATCCCTCAAAGCACTACTAAAGAAGAAGAAGGGGTGAGTGGAAAAAAAAAAGAAGCAAATTTGTGGTGAAACGCAGCAGGATTGTTGTGCTCTCAGTCTGGTTTCGACTCAGATCCTTATTAGACAAACAGAGTGCGGCGTTAAGGTGCAACAAAGAGTGACGAAAACTCCTGTGTGCGGGTGGAGAGTGCAGTGGGGAGGGGGGGAGGTTCATGCGCGAGAGAGGGAAACAAGACAAGATGTGCTGCGGAAAGGTTCCTTAAGAAGCGTCTTCAAGGCGGAGCGCAATTTGTGTGTTATTTCTGTTTTTTAAAGTTGCAAAAATAATACAAAAGCGAAATCAGTATGTGCGAGGAGTGAGTAAAGAAGGTTACCTGTCTTCTGTTGTCTGTGATAATGTGCTTTTTGTGCGTGATGACTCCATGTCAACTTGCTTGTCAGTTTTGTTTTGCTGCAAACTCTTGGGTTTAGCATGAGGTGAGGCGCGTGGCGGGATGGAAATATTCAGAAAGAGGGGGAAAAAAAGGGAAAGGAAGTGAAAATATAAAAAAAATAAAATAAAAATTAAATATGTGAATGATTGCAGTTGGGGAAACACAATGAAGTGAATGTTAGTGGCCTCTTTCTATCTTTCGCTGTCTGTCTCCAAAACTATTTCTGAGGCTAAAAGATTGCCGGCTTGATAATACCTCCGCTGAGCAATTTAAGCCCAAACACTCTGATGCTACAATCTGTCTTCTCTGCCTGATAGCGCTTTTCTCTCCTCTTCTCTCCAAATTACTTTCTTTCATATCTAATTATATTTGCTAATGATCTTATAAGAGAATAATGGAATGTGCTTGATCTATTACCTTTTTTTTTTCAATACATAAATACAATGCGGGGGAAATGACTATTGGAGACAGGAGGAAATGTTTTTTTTTAATGTTTTTGATGAGAGGGAAAATGAAGCTGGGAGCTGCAGGGTCATTAATGGGCGATGAACACAGAGGTCATCTCTCACATTCTCTTTGACATTTCTCTCATCCGACGTGCAGAAACAATCACAACCTCATCCACACTTCCCATTTTGCCCCTTTGCTTCACGGCGACTCTGTAATCTTTCAGATATCTACCTCGAGTCGCTTTGATCCGGGGGAACGGAAACGTTGAACTTTGTTAGCGGCCAATTCTGTGCAACTTGTTTATGGTCGGATTTTTCTAAACTGAATCTTAACGGGACATATCACAGCATATGAGAAGAACTTTTCAAAACTCATTTTATGATGGGCTGTGTTTAAATTCCTCTTACGGGAAGCTGTAAAAAATGTCTTCCTCTGTTTTTTTAGCGCAGAGGAAAATAATCCGGATGCTTTTGCGAGAGGGATCAGTATAGTCCAAATAAAGGAAGCTATCTTAGATTACGCCTGACTATAAAATTCTCCACAAAATAGAAACAAAAAGAGATTATAAGGAGACAGGAGTCAATAATACAAGTACGTCACCGAATAAACTGTGAGAACTTTGGTGTAAAATCCCACAAGAAAAATAACAGTTCCCTGTTCAAATGATAGCTTTCTGTTCTTCAGCTTATACTCACAAAATCCATTGGCCTTTTAACTGAATAGCTCTTCTCCCTTTCTGTTGCCAAGCCCCTGTCCCGTCCTGTCCATCCCTCACTCCCTTCCTCTTAAGCCGCTTCTCTATCCTCCATTCTTCCCCAGTTTCTCTTCCCCCTGTTATTTTTTTTTTCTCTCGGCGGGCCTTAGGAAAAGCCAAGCCATGACAGGCACTCTAAACCCCCTGCATTAATGGAAGGAAATGGCATTCGATCCCTGTTTGATCTCCTAATCATTTCTGCTGAAATGATAATTAGTGCCATTCCAATCCTCCCATGGAGGAGGACAAAGGGATGGGCTGAGGGGGCAGTGGGTAAATACATAAATAGAAAAAAAATCCTCTTGCTTTTTAGACCCCAAATGACATCTCTGTCACCAAGCCGGGCATGTTCACAACCAACAAGTGCTTTCCTCCACTGTACATTTCTCATCCTTTACACACACAGGGGGACGTACACACTAACACACAGTCAGACACAGAGACACAGTGCCTGGCGACTGCTGTCTGTGATTCTTTTCAGCTGACATAATCCTGATTGATTCGTTCAGCAGATAAAAACTGGGTCCACTTCTGCCCTTTTACTGGGGGGGCTGGAACATAATACGTCCTTTTATTCGGCAACAATGTAACATAATGGCATTGGAATGTGCAGGGGAAAAAGGCCACATCTTAAATGCTTGTGACACACTGTACTTTGAAAAAGCATGTAGTTCCATGTAAAAAGCGCCCAAAATAATCAAAGAAGAGAAGGGGGAAAAAAAGTGACCATGTGCATTGGTTCTATTAAGGTCAAAGGAAGTCTGTTTTATTTCACTTTTTGTCTTCTATGAGTGTGACTTAACAGTTTGACAATTCTGTGTGTCTGCTGTCCGGTACCTCCGTGTTGGCTTTCTTTTCTCATGAGGAAGTAGCTGATTGGAGCACTTACAGTAACTATCACTACCGTCCATTCTTTTTCTTGGTTCAGGGGCAGGGATACGTGAGGTCATCGCCACACACTGCAGCTACTGTCTGCCCTTCTCCTTTCTTTTTAGGAAAGCTTTGTGCTTACATGAGCTCACGTCCTTTACTCATACTCTGTGACACAAACAAAGGCTAGAGGCCATGCTAGTGGATATTTGTTAGTGCCCTCAGCTGCACTGGAATGTAGAAGTGTTTAGTAAAAAGTTGGAAAAGGGCTCCTGACTGAGCAGCACATATGTCTGCAGCTGCTTTTAAATGTCCCTTTAATATGATTATCTGTTCATAAATATGTGTCAGATTACAGTACTGGGGTTTTTTCCTGTGGATTGCCTACTGTCTTACATCTGTGCAATGCATTATGTTTAGAAAAATCAGACTGCTGTAATCTTTTGTTATTGTACTACTGCTTATTGCTGCTACAAATAACATCAATGTGAAGAGAAAGAAGATAATGGCATTGATACATCGTGCATTATTTAATTATGAAGTCCCCTGTCATGACCATTGGAGCTGAAATTCAATTTCCATCATCTATGGCACTGACCAATCTCACCACACATTGCAAAAACTTCTTGGCTGTTGGTTTTGAAGTGCAGCACTAACAGACTACCGAACACAAGAAAGCAGACGGCCTTCCTGCATGTCAGATATATTAATTGTAGGCGCTAATCTGCAAGCCGCGGCCCTCCCAGAAGTGGACAGTATTTTCCGCACCAGCACGGTGGCAGTGACATATCTGGTTACTAATTCAGTGTGGCACGAAGCCAGATGGGAGATGGAAGGAAGAAGGACTCTGTTGATCTGCCAATGAAATGTGTCCCCAAACCCCGCCATTTGACTGCAAAAGAAGAGGAGGACAGACAAAAGGAGTGTGATGACACATTATAGAGGATGTATGTAGATCACAGGGGAGGAGAAAGTGAACTGGAGACACAGCGGCAAATAGGACAATATAATATAGGGCAAAATGCATATATAGGGCAACAGTAAGTGTGTTGCTCGGCTAAAGTCTGTAATACTCATTCATACACGGACAAGAAAATAGAGAATCAGAGAGGAGAGATAAATCTCCAAGCTCAAATAATGAAACCAAAATATCAGGCCTCTCATTAAGTATGGATACTGGTGAGTCAGTTTCCTCCACCTCTGGAGGCCCTTCCTTAAATCCCAACTATTAGTGGTTCCAGTACAAAGGTATCATTTAAAATATTTACATTAGCTGGACTCCAGCAGATCGGCCAAATAGAGAAAGAGGCCCGGAATGAATCAAGGAGAGATAAAAAGATGCACATACTGAGATGAAAAGAAGTCAGAGCTCTACAGAGGGCGATTAATGTAACAGACTGACAGACGGGAAAGTAATAGCAACCCATCCGCACAGCTATCATAGTTATCATTTATAATCACAGAGAACCTGTCGCTGGTTCCCAGCGTTCCCATGGCGTGCGGGGAGTTTTCCCAACCTTCCAAATGCTACAGATAAATAAATGACAGCAGTTTAAAATGGGAGGATAGGGAAGGCTCTGAGGACTGGGTGGTTGGTTGTGGTGTCAGAAAGAAAGAGGAGGAGGAGATACGGGCTGTGTGAACAACTGCAACATGTGCATCAATTTGGTATACCAAGGTGCAGGCACTTGCCATATGCTAAAGCTCTAGCAGGCGCGACTGTCACGATACATGGAAGGTGAAACAGTTCCTGATTGCCGCCTACTGCCAGTGCTTCTTGGAGCGGCTTGAATATAAGTCATATGTGACACTTTAACCCCATTATTCATTATCAAAGTACTTATGATATGCGAAAGAAAAAAAATGGCCTCACACGTGTTTGAAGCTTCTGTCACTACATGAACAGTGCTGCGCCGTAGAAAGGTGATATCATGCAGTTGGGTATAGATAGCCTACCACTTCTGGAACATCTCGCATGTCATGGAAACGCTCCTTTAGCTTTTCACCTGTCATTTTTACAGTGTTAAATGACAGGTGAAATGGTTAGGATTACGGCTAAGGACGGGGAAGGTGGCCGTCCATCAAGATGACGTGGGGCAAAATAACATGCTCGAAAAGACAGATCGCATACTGATACCCCACAACAAGACTTGGCATGTTACTCGTGTGGATTAAGATGGTACCAGGTTATGCAGCCACAAGGCTAGGCTAATATAACGTGGTGATATGTAAGGGAGTGAGGAGGGGTTATACCTTTTAGTATCCATGTGACATAGATAGATAGAATCTGAATCACCTAATACTTTAATGTATCAAACATATATTTAGCTTAAAATATAATGAATTAAAGATCAGTGGATTTAAAAATTAGTTATATATTGTAAAATGTTCTTAAAATGAATCAAAAGGTAATGGCAGTTACCAGCCAAAAATATGGCTATTTATTAACATTAATCACCTTATAATGCACTATCTATTGTTATTTTTTCCATCAGCTCTATACCAGATTTTTCTTTTCTCATGCCTTTGTTTTCATTTCAGCAGACATGTGAAGACGGAGACACTTGCGGCAGTTTAGCATTGCTAATAACCCATATGTTTCTTCCTTTCCCCCTCCTTTAAACTCTCCACACACATACTCTCCCATCACCACTTCAGCTTTCCTTGATGTAAAGCGAGAAAAAGGCAGAGGAAGTGAGAACTAAAAAATGTAGATCACCTGGCTTCTGTTTAACATGCTTTCATAGGCTTTCAGTGGTCTCTGATGATTCAACAGTTGCTGCTACCAACATCTGCTCGCTGCTCTTAGCAGATCTCAATTAAGACTCACACAGCCGGGCATGCCATGCCTTATTTATGATATTTTTTTTTTCAGCGTTCCAAACAAGAGAAAGAGGCCAAAAGGTGTGAGAAATCCCACTCAAATACAAACGTTACGAGGCGGAAAGAAGGAGACGTTGAGAAGAGGTTGGAGGTGCTGGCGAGAGATTTATAAAAAAGACGCATTCTTGCCAACACTCGCAGCACTTTTAAGAAAATAGGAGCAGGAATAAAAGGAGCAATGACAACAAACACCGACAAGCCGCAGCCTGAAGCCCTCCCTCATCTGTTTCCTTTTTTTTTTTTTTTTTTTAAATGGCACCCATAAGAAAGAGACGATGAAGAAGAAGGAGTGAGTGTTGATATGATTATGTAAATGTAAACAGGATTTCCTGCCGACTGGAAGCCGTTTCTCTCTCTCTCTCTCTCTCTGACCCGTTCTCCTTGCAAATCTTCCATTTAAGACAAATTCCCCCGGGGAGGCCGCTCTGCCGTTACTTAACGGGATAATTATGATATACGAAACCTTTCCAAGATCACCCCCCCCTCCCCACCCCCACCCAGCACCCCTCCTCTTCCCCCTTGTCTTTGCCGTCTTCCCGAATTGCTCACACTCTTTCTATTTTTCTTTTTCCGTGTTCCTCACTCTCTGTCATTTCCTCTCAGGCCCTTTCTCTGTCTTTTGTCTGTCCTGGAGAGTAATACTGATCTGCCTTTGAGGAAGAAAAACCACAAACGTATGCTCAGCTGATGGGTTTTTGAAGGCCTGTTTGGACTATACTTTTGGTTTGAAACTGTTAATGCTGATTGGATACTACAAACGCTATGTTTTAAATCTGATCATTCTGTGCAGAAAAGACACGTTTCCCCCGAGAATTTAGTGGAAATAATAGAACCACGACACATGTCAAAGATTTATTTGAATGCGGTTGAATCCATTGCATGTATTTTATGCTATTCATGCAATGGAAAGAAGAAAAATGTGGTCGTGTAAAATATTAAGAAACAAATAAGAAAACTGAACTCTTTTCAGCTTGTTTTTTTTTTTTTTTTAATAAAATTTGTTCAGCTAAATTTATGGATTCTGTCAAATTCTTATCCTCTTATCCCCCATTCTATCTATCTATCTATCTATCTATCTATCTATTACATAATTTAACATAATTTTTTGGTATACTGTAGAACTTAGGGCTTTGCAGTAGACTGGAGACCTGTCCAGGGTGTACTTAGGCTTCAGTGATATTAAAAATCTCTTTCACCTTATGCTCATTCTTAAAAAGTTTCATTAAGGGAACCATCTCTTCCTGTCAGCGTTGACAGATGGGAAATGTAGAAATATCGTACTGTCACCTTAAAATGATCGTATTTTGACCCAAACTATCGTATGTACAAAAACAACTTCACACACTAAGACAGCACACTTAAAATCATTAGATACATTTGTGGAGTTCTCCTGACCACCTGTTAAGACTGCACCAGATTTGAATGTTAATGTTTGACCCCGGTTCCATTCAGCTGTGGAAGTATTCTTTCCCATTAAATCCTCCCGCTCACTTGGACCTTAACGCCATGACCTCACAATGGAAGAATTGAGCAGCAATCACATTGTATTCCACATATTCCCCCACTGTCCAACTGTGTCTGCACGTGTGTGTGTGTGTTTGCATGTAGCTGATTTCTATCCATGATATACTGTATTTACCCTTCATTCTCTCACAGCCAAGGAGTCTTTCAAGAACAAAGAAACACACACTTATGATATCAAGACTCATAAATGCAGAAGACCGAGCAGAAATGCTGCTCCAAACATTTCATAATGCAGACGTACAACTTAATTGCCATTCTTCGTGGTTGTTTGGTTCCTTATTTACTCCTACAACTTTGTTACAGAGCCACACGTCAAACTATTTACACGCTGGTGTAAGCACTTACGGCTACGACTCTTTTTGCTTGACAACGGCCATAAACAGAAGAGTGAGAGATCAAAACTCTTCATCAGAGAGCGTGACAGATGACAGATATGGTAAGAGATTTTCCATGATCTTCTGCACACATGGGGGGGACTTCAAGGGATGGAGAGAAGAAAAATGAAGGGGCGGAGGAGGTAAAGGATGATAACTGAAAAAGAAAAAAGAACTCAAAGAAAAGTTTCTTTCCACAAGAGGTGGTGCAGTTTGAGAAATGGGAGACAGAAACTTCCTACTTACAATAATGTGTCTGGTCAATTATTTATTACCAAACAGCGTGTGTGTGTGTGGTGGGACAATAGATTGTGTAATAGTTTTGAAAAGGTGGAACATTATTTTTCACATTGCGGGCCAGACATTGGTTAAAATGCTTTACTAATTGGTAACACAGATGTAACCAAAGCCTCGTTTCCTGGGCCTCTGCTCTGAGTGCACGCAGACAGGACAGATGACATTAAAACTTTGTGAGAGTGTAGTATGTAATATGTTTTGGCCCATTAATGGCGATTACTAAAGTACGTTTGTGATATCTTAATTGAGTTAAGTTTTGAAGGCAATCACGTTCATGGTGGATTTATTATAGCTTTAAAAAGCTTGCTGAATAAAATTATGTCAATTAATAAAATATCATATAACGTATTTATTAAAAAATAAACTTCCATTTAGTTTCATATTGTTTTGCAAAAATGAATATTGTAATGTTTTATGATGAATTCAACAATTACCCTGCCAGAGATATAAACATGCAAACAGAAAAGATTTAAAAACACATTATTTTTGTCATTACTGCCTAATTTTAGCCGTTTGGTAATGCTTTGAAGACTAACAAAAGTTGAACAAAAATATCTATCTTAAATTAGTTGAACAACAACAAACTATTTCATTAAGATAAATGCTATACAATCCAGTTCTGATTCTGGTGTGTTAAGATTTAATAAGCATTCTCTGTTTACCTCCATGCCCCTCTCCTTCGAAGAACCATTGTTTTGCTGTTGAAATCCATAGCATTTTTCTTTTGTTCCCCTCCTTTCTGTAAGCCTGCTCTCTTATTTTCCCAAGGCCACGAAACTTCAGACATGAGAATCCTGATATAAAACCAGGGAAATTTACCTGGGATTAGCAGCCATTGACAAATAACCTTGGTGATAGATGCACAGTAGATTTGGTTCAAAGCTCTCCCGGCAGCCTCAAAAGAGATTAGTTCACTTCTTATCAGGTCAGCCTTGTCGCCTGGGAAATGTGTTTAAAGTCACATTGATTTATTGAAAGATTCCCCAATAAGAAGATATCTCTAGACTTAAGGAGTGTGTGTGTGCGCGCGCTTTCCGTATGTGTGTCATGTGAATGAGTGCTTCAAATAAATTACACTGCCTGTTCAAGCTTTAAGAAAAAGAAAAGCTCCAGACAAAGACGTTTTCAGCAGCGAACGGTGCGCTTCAAACTAAAAAAGCGCTTCTGGATAACTAGTGTTGAATACCGGCACTGGAGAAAGACACGGGCTCTCTCTCTACCTGTCTCACTCACTCTCTGAGTCTCTCTCCCCATTTACCCCATGCTGGTAGTGCTGCTGAAAACAGTGATTGTACAGTGGTGATACGCAGAGCGACACTGACAGGGAGGTATAATAAGGCCCCTTTGTTCCCCAGAGAGAGCGAGGTAGAGAGACATATAGATAGAAGGGGGACGGGCAGCGTTGGGAGGGGGGAGCTTTCATTTACACTATTACCTTCTTAAGCGTCATTATCAGGCCAAGGAGAAGAGGACTGTGGGAAAGCGGGTGGGGAAGCCAGCGAGGGAAATGAAAGATCTGACACGTCGCTCACCACGTCCATTTGTGGGACAACATTCTCAATTCTCCTCTCTCTCTTTTGGACACAAGTCTGCTTTGTAAACCCCGCTCCTTCATCTTGCATTACTTCTTCAATTTTATCCTAATTTTGGGCTCTTTCGTTAATGTTTGTTCCTTTTGCCAGTGGTAAAGAAGACAATGAGTTGCTTTTGACTCTTTCTGCACTGGACAAAGGTATGTAGACATAACCAAGTGCAACACTATGAGTGCCCTTAGGAGAAATGTGTTACTCCAGGAAGGAACAACTTATTTTATAGCGTGGTCAGTTAGGAACTCCACATATCTTGAGGATGACCTTAGAGACACAAAAGGGATCTGTCTTTTCATTTACCAACATTCCTGTATATTCCTAACATGCCGTCACTCCTAGAACATCACTCCAGTCATTTCTTTGCTGCTGATGTTTAGAAGGATCTGTCATTCACTGGCCATCCAGAACTCCTGGAGCATCCTTTTGTAGCACATCATCCACACATGAATAAAACTGCTAATACATCTTAGAGTAATTTCTGAGCCCGCTACACATGTTTCTCATTGTGAGCATACTTGAGTGGCCAAAACACAGCTTTACGCACAACAGCCAGGCTCGGAGTTTGGCTCCAGAGATTGCTTGGATTCCTGAGACACCAGCCGTTTGGTCCCAGTTGTAACTTTTTATAGTTGCCCTCAATAACCCCATACCCCTAATCCTGACCCTAACCCACTATTAATTTGTCTGAGAGAAACTTTCCTTAACAAGGCCTTCATCTGACAGATTCAGCCGTGCTCTGAATCGCTCACGCTCTTTTCACAGTTCAGTGATTTCTCTCCAGTTAACAAAATATCAATGGTTTTCATTCCTCTTCAGCATTTCACCTTTTATCTTCAGAACTACAGTGTCTTTCATTCTCCCCACATTGCATGACAACTGTGACAGGCTTAATAATGTTTAACAACCTCTTTAAGTAGTTTTCCCTACAGTTAAGATCATCAGCCAAACCAATTAACAGCTCTATCTGAGATTGATCTAAAAAGCTGTGTAAAATCATGTTTGACTTGGTCAAAACTTATTGGTACTAAAATGTACCCATTCTCTTTTACCACTCATTCTGTATGTCTTTCATAAATCTTTCCCGTTCTCCAATTTATCTGTCTTTCAGCCTCTCTCAAAACCACCAAACCTCTATCTCTCTCCCATCGCCTTCCCCCTCCCTGCCTTCGTGCACATACCTCCAACCCTCCTTTTTCTGTCTCTCTGTCAGTTTCCATGCTTCCTCCATGCCTTCGTCTATCTCTCCCGCTGCTTGCTTTTAACTCTTGAGGTCATCCGGGACCCCTGGGCAGCTATCCCAGAATGCTGAGCCGGCTAACGTCCTGCAGAGTTGCCTTCTGGACAGAGCAGACAACCGAGCCAGGACTCGATCGGTACTCGGACTCAACCATGTATTCTGTCACTGGTACACCCTGAAGAAACAGGGATCTTCAAAGGTTCTTTGGTTAGGGTGGTGGTTCTGTATCAAATTGCAATAACTACAGCAAACCTTTGACTGAATGTTATGCACGTAGTATTGTAACATAAATAAATGAAATAAGTTACCGCTGCCTTCGTTTGTGGACTTGAGTCAAATCAGCATAAGCAACCACTCAAGAAGACTGGCAGCTTTACTGGCATCTTAAAGGTGTTTTACATTGTGTGCCAGGCAGCTTTATTGCACAAAAATAGATTTCTTTAGAACACAACATACAGTAGGCACAAACAGCAAACTGAGGTAGGACTCTGGGTAGGCAGAAATAAGACAAAGAGGGGGAGAGGGAAGTATCGTCATTGTGTAAGAGAGAAACAAGGTACAAGGAACTGGATCTTGGGTGGAAAGTAACCAAGCCCACTTGATATTTGAACTTCAGTACCTTTAAGAATCAAATATTGTACTTCTTTTCTACATCTGATGAAGTTATGTAGGGTAATATACAGATCACTTGAAAAACTATGTCATATAGCCAGGCAAGGTATGTTCATTCATGACAGATAAAGGATGTTTTGAAATCTGTTAACTAATTGTCAAGAAAATGTTGTGAGGTTAAAAAGGTAGTATCGCTCTACTGAGTACTTATTACTAACTCTCAATGTACTCAAATTTAAATAAATCATAGCTGAAATACCTGGACCACTTTTTATAGCAATTTTTAATTCTAGCAATCTGTTTTGTGTGGGAAAGGGTAACAAAATCCCTTCTTACGCAACATCACATGCCTCTCTGCTCTAAGGCAGTAAGATAGAAACGGTAATGTTTTCTGCCAGCATAGAAATTTAAAACTTAAAATTTTACCAATACACAGAGGAACATGCAACTACAGTTTGTGCTTCTTTTAGGAGCGTTTGCTGTCACACAGGCCAATGGGTGAGTGCAACCAAGAAAGTGAAACACTAAAATTACAAGGTTGAACACAATGCAGAAATGTGTATGTCTGAAAAAAAAACACACCACACCACTGCTGAGTTTCAGAGAAGTTAACACAAGGGCTCATGTCTCTGTGTCACTGCTCAAGTGGAAAGCTATAATTAGCGATGGAGTCGTTGCCTGAGTAGTTCAACTACGCACAAAAACATGCAACAACAGTGGGCTGCTTCCATTTAGAGTGGACGGGTAATAATAAAATGACAAGGAATCAGTAGTCAGACATCAATGTTTGAATGTCCCACACCACACACACACACACATTCCCAAGCGCTCAGATGCACGCCCGCTGCTTCACTGCAACAATGATGCCTTGTTCAATTGAAAGGCCACAAGTGTACCATATATATATTATGTGCCTATACATTTATGTGTGTTTGGAAGTGTGTGCGCATGTACAGTATACATCTATACGTATCCACCCAGAGTGCAGATAAACAGGCAAACTAGTGATCAATACGCAACAGAGAGTGTCAAAAACAATACTGCAGCATCAGGGCTTATGTCTATAAAATGCCCGTGTTTATTCAATAAGCAGGAGAAAGGGAGGCTGAGGACAGACAAAACCTGCTCAGCCAAAGATGGATGTAGAAATCAATCTGTATGCCTCTCCTTTAAAACAAATGAGAAATATATTGCAACAAATTGTTCTTTCCTAATGGCCAAACATGAGCACATGCATTTCTTCCACGCACTTGCAGAGAGAGCCCTTTTCGTTTGGAAAGTTAACTTTGATGTTTTTATGACTCTAAGTCATCACCATTATTTATTAGGTTAACATAGATGAACTGGTGTCAGGATATGCCCACTGACAACTTGTATTTATGTACTATTGCAGTACATAAATACCAGCATCTTCTGGGCAACATAGAGACACTGGCGCCATTTTTAAATATATAGAGAGAGAATTGACAAGTTAATTTAATTTACAACGGAATTATTTTAGGTGTAGTAAGAGAAAGATGTTTACATATATAGGCATGATGCAAGATAATATGAATTACCAAAAGTACATCACAGATTAGTTAATCACTGTAGGGATCATCAAAAAATACAGAGAAAGTTTGTAGGCAAACTCTTGTTCCACAGTATATATATATATTTTTTTTTCAAATGTAAAAATTCAATCCTTGAGCACCATCCCCTCACTTAATATATTGATATTTCATTTCATGCTGACAATGCCTTGTAGACATCCTTCTCATTCTGAATATAAAAGCTATCTGTCAGGGCTTCTGTTATCACAGAGGGACAGCAACAAAGTCTGAGAAAGACCAACAAGTAAGAGGGACGGAAACACAGAGAAGGAGTGAGAGACAGAGAGCTGGTTGCATTGGTCTTTGAACAAAGTGTCTGTTTGTGCAGCGGCCAGCGTCAGTCAAGAGCCCCATCAAACACACCGGTGCTTTTGGACACAATGATATCGACAGAATGTCAAGAACAACAGCAACTGACAGGGAGTGTGTGCGTCGATCTCTTTGTGTGCCTGCACGTCTTGGTATGTGTGTAGCATGATTACACCGGTGCATCTTTGTGTGTTTATGTGTATGTGTGTGCATGTGCACGCCTCATCAAAAACAAAGGAATCCAAATACACGCTCGTGCATGAGCATAAATATCACTGGCTGTCAGTCAACTTCAAACAATGCAGCTGTAATCTATGATAACACAAATACAAGCAGCTGTGGGAAGCCGGAAAAACTGCCACAGCAAAGAGCACTGCGTGAACCTGGTCTTGTTCTGACCATTCAAGGCTGCACACTGAAATCTAAGTGTAGCTGGGGATTGAGAAGAGTTGCTGGTTAAATTCCAATTCAGCCTGTACCTCATTTGGTTTGAGCTGATGAGAGTCGGTGGCCTACCAGACTGTCAGGACATGTAAACACCACAAGGACTCCAAATCCCAGAGGTCCGTGCTCTGCTCGGAGTCAAACTGGGTTCTGCCTCTCATCAATAATCCCAGTTGTCAGACCTCCCTGTCGACAAGGAGCAGATCTCCATGTACACCCCCTTCAGCACCCTTCCTCTCCCGCACACACACGCTTCGTCTTTGATCTCTCCCCAGTGGATATATTCTATTTCCTATTTTCGTCATCACCTGGTTCTAATTTACAGGTCATGGAGGGAGTGCTGGATCAAGCCAGGCTAAATAGCTGTCACTCACATCATCACCACTGCTAACTATCAGCTTTTCTGCTGTTGAAATGTACGTCTCCATCTTCCCCACCTCCACTGTATGTGTTCTGGCCCATAAGAAAATGTTGTGTTGAACAAATGATGACTTCTACTCGCAAGCCACAGGCTGCACACTTGTAGCAACAAATGCCCTCTTTTCTCAATAAACGGCTTTAAGGAAACAATCATTTGGTGTGCAGTAAATCACGGTGTGGAAAACATTTCTCGGTGCTTTTCCAAAGAAGGGAGACGCACAGAGCTTTAATGCACTAGTCAGGGAAGTACACTATCTGATTTTGACCTCTAGATGGTGCTGATCTTTTAGATGTGCGATTCGCAGACGTGGTGGATCTGCATAAGCGCTTTGTGTGACAGACACAGTAGTGTGGGCAAACAACCCGTGTGTGTTGTTGTACTGCATTTTGAGTTCAGGGCCATGCGTGCACAAGAACGTCGACATACATGCGTAAGAGTCATCCTGTGTTGTGTATTTGGGTGTATTTTTTTATTTTATTTTCACAGGACAATAAAAACATTAATTTGCCCTGAAATCATTTCTGACATAAATGTAGAGCGGTGCCCATTGGAACCCAGTAATGAAGCATGCGGCATCTCGCCGGCTCCTAATTTGACTAGTTAAATGACTCCATTACGTGTCTAACAGACAGAGGCAAATCATTTCTGGTCAGTTGAGGCTCACTTACCCGCATCCTGGTGTTGGGGAAATGTCTGTGTCTCTGGCTGACTGACTGAGTGGCTGGCTGGATCTGGCTCATTCTCCCTGCCACTACCTTTTTTTAGTCTTTTGATTGGCCTTTTCTAAAATGGAGTGGTGTTTAAAACACAGCCAATACACGCCAGCAGAAAACTGTATATTGCTTTATTTTTGCACATGCTCCTGGCTGGTATTTATTTCTCCTTGTTAGATGTATTGTAAGCTCTGAAATAATTAAATAAAACAAATTACAATTTGCTATGTGTGGAGGAAAAAAAAAAAGTGTTCACTGTCTCACATTTACTTCACATCAGATTCTATTTTTTGATACCAATTTGTGTAATTATATTCTTGTCAACAGTGTTATTTGGCATCTGACAGAGACAGATATAGTGTGAGAGAGAGAGGCTAGAGAAGATTAAAATATATTGAATTATTAAAAGGACTACCTGCTGTCCATCACTGTCACTTAACACATGTAGAATGTGAAGTGCCTTCCCAGCAGCCACTGGGTGGACATCTGTTACCACACACACACACACACACACACGGGTGCACTACACACACATGCACAGTGACACCCCAAATTTCTACATTCAAAGAAGAAAATAATTAGTTCTGTTGTTGCTAAAAGCGTCGACAATGGCACACATATTCCGATGTATATGCACACACACAGTGCATGTCACCTGCCATCTTTGCCCAATTCCTCCGAGACTGTGACAATCAGAGTTGAATCACAATGAACATGTGTTGTTGTTTATTTGTTCATTTTTTTTCCCCATCCCTGCCACTCAACAGGGTTAGTGAATCTTTCACGAGCCTTTAGCACCAGCCTGACCCTTATAGTTCTGATTAGAGACATGACACGACAGCCAATAAATTATCAAAGATACCAAAACCAGGCCTGGTGAAGTGATGCACTTTTCAGCAGTCATCATTGTGATGAGCTCAAAATCAGCTGCAAAATGAATTCAGCAGATTCACACTAAAATGCGTATTACAGTTGTTGTGATATTTCCACGGACATGCATTTTTTATATTGAACTTAAGGGGGAAAAATTCAGTGCCAAAATGTGCTTCTAGTAAAACATGATAAATTTATAGACTTGGAAATGGGGCACACAGCGAGCATGCACAATGGAAACAATTGAGTGAATATGATAGAATACAGCACATATGCCTCCATGTCTGGCTTTACAGTAATCTACAGTACACCTGTGTGGATCATCCCTTTTGTTCTGTATGTTACAATAATACACACACACACACACACAGAGACACACACACAGTGCCAGATTAGCTGTGTCCACTCTGGTACAATCTTCCATTACACTATGTACCCTACTAAGACATAAGACGTACGCTGATTAGCTGTGGAAACATTCAACCTTATGAACCTTGGACTTGCAGCTTGGCACATGCATGCATGTCCATGAAGCCTGACACGAAATCCTGCTGATTATTCTGTTGGATGTGATGGGGTGATGAGTGACATGCCTGCATTGCTGATAGCAGTCTGTCTGAACAGATTCATGCCAAAGGCGTTGGTGTGTGTGTGTTTGGGAAGTTGTGGTATGCTGTGTGTGTGTGTGTGTGTGTATGTGTGGGGTGGGGGGTGGGGGGGGTTCAATTAAACAAAAGTGTTTTGAAGTTGGTCATCTACACTAACATAGACTCTCCTTCAAATCACACATTCATCTTCTCCCATTTGATTTCCTCTCGCACCCCACCCCCCGCCCCCCAACCACCTCGGCACACTGTGTGTCAATAATACTACCAGCTGCTCCACTGCTCGTGCTCTGTGTGTGTGAGACGATAGAGAGACAGGTAGACACAGAGAGAGAGCAAGAGAGAGAGAGAGAGAGAGAGAGAGGTCTAAGTCTGGTGGACATAAAGGGCTTAATGTGATAGGTAATTATGTAGTCTGATCTCACATACAGGATTTAAGAGCTAACTATACCGGCCGTCTGCCAGAGACACACACAGTGATGTCTATAAATAACTGTCATATGACAGTAAGATAGGCAGATGGATGGCTAAATAGATTGATAGATACATGGATAGATACAGGCCTATAACTCCATTCTGAGCACTAATATTTCATGACGCAGTGACAAATAAAAAGCTGGGTAAACCATGACCTTAGTCACAAACATGTCCACAGTCAAGTAGGTAGAAAATAACATGGTTTAAAAAAAAAAAGAAAAAAGATTCCCTACATATATATGGGTCTGCGACTATGAGATCATTTTACATTATCAGTTCAATCAATCATTTAGTGTTACAAGTATAAAAAGAAGTGAAAATAGCTATCATATATTTTTGAGTAATGTAGAACAAAAATAAAACAACTGTGCTCGGGTATTTATGAAAAGCTGGGTAAATTATTTCAGTTGTTATTATTAATTCATCTATTCAGATAATTATATATCAGATAATTCTAAGCATGGCATACACATTTAATTCCTGACAATTAGGGTATAACTGTGTGTTTTGAAACGTTAAAAGACCTCACTCGAAATGTTTTGAGGGTTCTTCACTTCAAGTTGGGATTTCATCTTCATATGAAAATAAAATGCTCTTTTATCGATCAGCATGTTGTATTACCACTACACTCTAAAAGCCCGGACACATTTAGAAAATTAAAAAAAAAAAGAAAATGAGTTAAGGTAGGTTTACTGTGCATCATTATGTCTTGGTCATTTAGTTTCTGCTGTTTCATGATGCATACGGTATGTTAAGAAAAAAGAAACAATTTTAAAGATCATGGAGAAAACCAAATGATAGTTGGGGAAATAGTAAGTGACTGTTTTAGTTGGTTTTTTTTAGCTATGTGGGACCTGCGCAAATATTACAGATGCTCAAGTAGAAGAACATGGGTTGACCTTATGAAGTCCAGTAGAGGTGTATTTTTTTTTTTTTTTTGTGAATGCTTTACTCCCTCATTATACCAGTCTTCATTTCCCTCTCTCACAGCCACCCTCCTCAAGTCCTCCCACTTCCTCTTCCTCCCTCCTCCTTCCTCCTCCTTTTGCAACGCCGGGGCGCCCCTGTCGTTTGTGTGACTGTTGATCCTTGCAAAGAGGACAGATCAAATATTTCTCCTCCAGTGTATGAGGCTTTCCGCTGGGGCCTTGCAGATATGATGATTGGGGCTGACGGATGGACGGGGGCCCTGGGTTTTGAAGTCTGAAACAGACAGCGGTGGCTTTGATAGCCCCCGCTCCTCTCGCACTGGATCACCAAAGAGACCAAGCGAAAAGAGAGGAGTAGAGGAGGAGGGGGTTAAGAAGAGGAGGGTGCAAGTGAGAGCGAGTGGGGAACAAAAGCATCTGTAGAGTGGTCAGGGCTGGCGGCAGCGGCAACAGCCGCCGTCAGAGGCTTTTTGAAGTTTACACACTGCGCTCCCCCCCACCCCCCCTTCCTCTTCTTCCTTCCCCAAAAGCCTTCTGCTTCCCTTGTCCTTGAATGCTTCTTTCTTGCTTTCTTGAGTCATCTCTTTCCTACTCTACTGTGATATCTGTACAGTATAGACACGAGCACACAGCAGCTCAGTATGTCTGTCTTTGTGTTCGGTGAAGTGTTTCACTCCGAGCAAGGCGAGCTCAAACTTTGCCGAAACCTCCCGAATCAACAGGACCGATCAATCCAAACAAATAAATGCATCTCGCTGACTGTACTAACGGTTTAGCCAAAACACTTTACGTTTTATAGGAGGCCTCAAAGTTTACAAAGATACGAAATAAGACACACTCGTGGGAGAAATGAAACTTTGGAGCCACAAAAACTGAGAGTGTACAGATAGACATAGGGATGTATAAAGGGACAGGTTTGCATGCACAGCTCTTACAGAATATGTCTGTTAGGGACATGTTTTTTTCTGCTTCCAGGTGAACCTATGTATGTTTGCTATTGTGCTACACGGTTGTGTGCCTAACGTGGACCTACTTCCTTTCTTTGACCAGTTAGAAGCAAAGTTTATGTCAGACAAGTCATTCTTCAGTTTAGAGTGGATGACCTGTCAGCAGTAAAGAATAACATACTGTTATGTTGGTAGTACTGCAACGTGTAGAACTGTACTATACTATACCTTACTAAAGCTTTCTAAAAATGACTAACATCTGGCACACTACTGGTCATACCAGATCAAAGACCGTGAACTCAGCTGATGAATTTAAGTTTTCATTTGTAAGTATAAATAGCATATGCATTCGAATGTTCAAGGTTAGCTTTAAGTTTGACATCAAACTAGGAGGAAATAGTAAGTGAGAACTAGATTTTAAAACTGGGGACACCTGTGACTCAATTTGTACATGCTTTTTTAATGCAAAAATGGTATGTAAACGTGTTCTTTCTATACATTACAGTGTGTACAGTGATAGCCGTTGACACCCGACAGATGGCTTTTGTCAGGCCTGGAGAGCAAGAGTTAACCCAATCCTCCACTCACCCTCCCTTCATCCCTCTCTTCTCTTTAAATGTCTCCCATATAAACAGATTTTGTTGCTGCTTAAAGTGGGCTCAAAATTAAAGCGTATCGTTTTACACACATATTGCATGCATATTACGGAGCCCCAGCTGGTGGCAGGCTGCTCTTAAGAGCCATATGATTAAGTTAGAGGTTGGGGTATCCGATAAGATTTGAGCTCTCTGCCTCTCTCTCTATCTCGCTGCCTATTTTACTGCAAACTTATTAAATGGAGGAAACGACATTATTTTTTTCTGAGTGTATGTGTAATTATTGTCACACACCTGTGACTCCCTGCCATCCACGACAGGGAAGAAGAGAAGGGAAGGAGGGATGATGAGGAGGGGGGTGGGGGGTGGAATGAGAAGAAATGTCGTTGAGAGCAGCAGGAGTCCTCGTTTCAGGAAAAAGGGAGGAGGATAAAGAGGAGAGGAAAAACAAGAGAGCTTGTTAATCAGGCGCTTTCTGTCACTGGCTGAACACTGATATCCTAATGATTCACGCCGAGATAGTGACATCACAAGGGAGAATGACAGAGAGACATAGAGTGAGAGAAAGAAAACAAGAGGGAGGTTGCAAATGAAGGAAGGGGAGATGACAGCCCCAAAAAGGACAACTAGTTTTGCACAGACAAGATGACAGAAAGCAAGAAATATTAAAAAAAGACATAAACTGGGAAATGTCCCTCCGAATCTGTCGTCGCATTCCGCACAAACAGGCGCTTGTTTAATTTGAACAGAATGTTTCTCAAGGAGCGGCGTTGTGAAAGTTTTCCAGCCAAGTTTCAATCTGTAATTTTTTTCCCTCTCTTTCTCATTTGCCATTTCCCTCAGCAGACCACCCCGTTGAAGGCAGCAACATGTGATATGATCCTCAGAAGACAAAGGAAATTACCTATTAAGAGGGAGAGATGATCTTCCTTTAGCCATGCTCCAAGAAAGTGACTCACGATGTTGTAATTGTTTACCTTTGACTTGGCCCATAAGTCTCTCCTCCCATCTCTCTCTGTTCAGTTGTAACATAATATTTTGCAGCGCTGCTTTCAGAAGCCCAGCTCTCACTCCTTTTTCTTTTTTTTTCTTCCTCTATCTGTTTTAACAGGACAGATGTCATCGCCCCAAACAGTCTGAGTCATTGTACGCCTCCACACCCCTGAGTAACCCAAGGACATCAGGGAAGAGAGGACTGTAATTTTACATTTTAGACATTTAGCTGATGCTCTTAGTCATGGCAACTTGAGGGTTCAGTGTCTTGCTCAAGGACATGCGGACGGCACCGGTAATGTAATGAAATAAATCAAAAGGAGGTTGTGTATGTGACCTACAGTTATTATTAATCATATGGAAAATACAATAGTAAAAGAAGAAAATATATTTTCAGATAAAAAGGCCTTAAGACATGCTAACAAACATCACTTTGATATACTATTGATTTTAGTCAAGAAGATTTATCTTAGTCTAAACAGGTGATAAATTGCATTTTGTGAACTCAGTTCTTCTACTAAAGACAAAACTGTCTTAAAGTTCTAAACCTGTGACCTTGTCTATTTTTTAATCAGTGTCCTGTAGTATTTGGTATCAGGTGCTCGGCTCATAGGTCGTACAACAGCTCTAGCAGATATCCAAGAAGCTATGGGTAGTTCTCAAAACTCAAAAGGTTGTTTGTCTGCACCGATCCAGTTTCCCTGAGACTGAAAAGATGTGGAAGAAAAAAAAAAAAAAAAAAGGGGGGCTGTAAATAGCATCGCCAAGCGAGCGGGCTGCATGTGCTTTTTTTGGGTGTAATGTTTTAATAGAAAGCAGATGGTTACAGATGCAGGGGCCGAGTGCCGGTGATGACATATCTTTAATATTTTAGAGTGGTCTTTGCTGTAAATGTTGCTGCAGCTGTTTCCCAACACAGTAAATTTACAGCGTTTTTTAATCATTTTTTTTTTCCTTTTGTGTGTTTGTGTGCGTGTGTGACTGACAGCTATTGGATTTACTGTAAATTACAGAAATGAATATGGAAAAGTGATGAAAAGGCAGTGAAAGGGGGGGGGGGGGGGGAGGCTGTGCATGAGTATGCGTGTATGCACCCCGACTGTTTGTCACTGAATCAATCCCTCCTCATTCTGAACCCTTGCTGATTATTCTCTTATTTGAGTTTGTCAGAGGCAGCTCACACACGGTTGCCCCTGCAAGTATTAGAACGCATATTCAAATGTAAAGTGATACTAAAATAATGAGATGGAGGGAGGGAAAAAAAGCAAGAAAAGGTTGATAGAGGAGAAAGGGGGGGCCAGGGCAGATAAATATATATTTGTTTTGTGTTTCTGTTTGGGCCATTGGTTTAGCTTTAATGTCAGCGGCGAGGATGGAGAATTTCCGCCGATGCTTTTGAGTCCAGGTGATTGTCATCAATTCGCTTCTTGGCATTTAAACCACCCTCTTCAAATAGGAGCATTTGAAATGCAAATACAGCTGCGTTTGCCCAGACAAATTAAAAGACACAGAGAAGAGCGGAAAAAAATACTTCTGAAGACATAACTTTTTACAGTTTTTTATCATCAGAGTTTGTCAAACACTTTTTGTTCTTTGTCTCTTTCCAGAGAAAGAGAGCGCCAGCGTGGACAGACAATGCCCACAAAACGGTATACTAACCGGTTGTGTATTTATTTGTAGTTTTGTTCACCCGGCAGAGAAAAAGAGAAAAGACAGAGAGGTGCTGTTTTTATCTTGCCCTTGACTTCACTGTTTGCGCCTCGTGGGATGTGTTCGATTAAGGGTCTTTTTCTTTTTTTTTCTTTCTTTTTTTTTTTCCACAAGACGCAGTGAGAAAATATGATTCACTTTTTTCCCCCTCTCTCCATCTCTCTGACGCTACAGTTATTTAAACATCAATAGCCATGCGTCTTCTTTAGCACACACTCTTTCTCATATTGATATTTGTATATGATCATTACTTTTGGCCCTGCATGCTTTGTTATACTGCGTCAGCTTCAGTAGGTGCAAGATCCAATACTGCAACCTCTGCATTCCCCCAAAAACCAATAGACTACACTTCATTGTGTAAGGGAATCTACTGTAGGACCACACTAGATAGATTCCAAACAACTAAGTAAATGCTCTGAAATTTCAAGCAATGGTATAGCGGTATAGCTTCATGTGACTGTGTTGTAAACGTTTAATACTTAATGGAGAAGAGCGGAAAACCTGTGCTCAAAAAACAAAAGAAAAAAAAAAACAAAAGAAAAAAAACACACTGCATTGTGTTCAAGTTAACAGCCTGGAAGAAAGCGCGTTCTTCTAAAACTTCAGGTGAGCTGACGGCACTCTTTCACAAAGATGAAAAAACAACGAGGAGCGAAAAGGAATGCATAAAAATGTTGTCTGCCGCCTCACTTGTGATGAAGTTGCTGAATGTTTGCTTTCTTAATTAACAAGTTCAGTTTTCTTTTTTTCTTTTTTTTTGTCAGATGAGGACGAGGAGGAAGAGGAGGGGGAGGAAGGGTGGGTGGGGGTGTTCACGGATGGATGGTGTTCAACATGATAGATGCATTAGCGATGCAGGATGAAAACATTTTTTTTTTCCTTTTTAGGCAGTTGTTTTTTTTTGTTTTTTTTTTAATGTTTGACGAAATTGCATTTTGGAAAATTCGTACCAGCGATCACTTTTTAAAATAGATAAAGGGACGGAGTGAAGTTTATCAGAGGACCTGTGACTGAGGAGTATGAGGAGAAGTGTGTGTATCCGTGAGGAAGAGGAGGATGGATGTGATGGGAGGTGGTGGGGGCTGACTACCTGCAGAGAGGCAGCGTCCAAATGAGAACATAATAACAACATCAGAGAGCGAGGAGGAGGATTGTCTGCGAGATGACAACGGTATTAGAGAGGAGTCAGATAATTAAGAAATGCACTTAGTGTTTTGTCAAAAGTGGCCGTCACTGCTGGAGATGGAATTTAGCTCTGTATGTGTACGCGCGTCTTTACCCCGCGCTCCGTACTGCAGATAATGAGCCTGGAAAAACTAAAGAAGGAAAAAAAAGATGAAGGGAAGAAGGAGAAGAAGAAGAAGAAGACAAAACAATAAACAGCGAGGAAATCAATCAGATTATTTAAATGAAAAGTTGTGTTCTGTCTACACAAAGACTCCCGAGTTGTTCTGGGCATTTCTGATGTAGCTGTCCAGTCAGGGAAAATAAGACACATTTTGGATCAGAAGCAAACAAGAGTGGTGGCAGAGGATGGGAGGTATTGATGGATGGATAGAGGGGAGTTGGGGGTGGGGGGTGTGTGCCACAGAAATAAACCCAACTCCCATCTGATGAGCAGCTTGTCCATAATACTGAATCCCCGTCTCTTGCCAAGTCTGCTTCCTGATACAGAAACACGATAAGTGCAGATTTTTTGAAAAGATTCCCTTCTTGTTCATTTGCCCCCCCCCATCCCCCTTCCACCCCCCCCCCCCCCCCCACTCCTCATTTGCTTTTGGCCTGAAAGCGCTTCTACAGTAGTTGGTGCCATGGATAATCAGGTGGTTGTTGTTGTTTTGTGTGTGTGTGTGTGTGTGTGTGTGTGTGTGCGCGTGCCCCCCCCCCCCGTGATGTGATAATAAAATTAAAGAAGAAGAAGAAAGAAGGCAAAATAGATGTGTGTGTTCATCTCTTTCTCAGCCAACAACTACAGGACAGATGATGTGGCCATCTTGAGATCGTTTGTCATCTGTCGGGCAGAGTTGACCTTGCAACTAACGCCGACCGTTGCACTGATATCATCTTTTATGGCGAGAGAAAAAATAAAAAGAGATAGAGAAAGATAGAGGCAGACGGAAAAGAGAGAGGGCTGTTGTTTTCTGTAATAAAGACAACATTTATGCCTTCCTTTTGCACTGCCAGTTAAAAGAGACACAAACATGGAAATCCATTATGGAACGCTTCTTAAAAGTGTGACCAATCCTTGTTCAGTCAATTAGAGTCTGGAGACTGAGAATATGATGTTTGTCTGTTTAGCCCGCGATGCATACAGATCAGCCTGGATTGGATGATGGAAAGAGAGACTTTTTTTTTTTTTTTTTCACAAAGATAGGAGCAGGGGGAAAGAGAAAACAGACAGAGATGGAGGGATGGAGGGGCAGCACAGCCAAGCTCTGCTTATCTCTTTTCTTCTCCTCTGCTTTCCTGCTTTTTTCTCCCCTCCCTCCCATATACAAAAGCATTAATGTGCGCGGCTATGTGCTTTGCCATTGTTCCGAGTTTAAATGCTTAAAAAGAGACGTTGTTTGTGTAGCTGGCAGAGTGAGCGGTGTGCGGCCGCGTCCAAAAGCCTGTACTTAAAGTTGCTCGGCGGAAATAAATAACAAAAACACAGGCCGCGCTAAAAAGGGAGTGATAGAGAAGCAGTTAATAAGAGCGGTTACCCCAGAATGAGCGGGGATGAGGTTTCACATTAAAAAAGATTTATCTTAAAGTATGGTGCTAATCCCTTCAGTTTTAATCCCCACCACTCCACCCCCTGGACCATCCCCTTACAGCACCCTTTTCATTCCTACCAAGGCATAATAAAAAACTATAAACCATAAAGTACTTACAATTTCTGGAAACTGGCAAATGCATGGCGCCCTGATTTTACAAGGATTCCTGGCCAGTGAATCACAGAGCTCGAAGGACTCATCTTTCTCACAACAGATTATTAAAAGAAAGACAAAGTTGTGGGATACAGCGGAGGGCAAAAAGGACATAGGAAAAGGAGAAGATAGGAGGAAAGCAGTGCATATTTTCTATGACCTATTTGATGATTATCGTGATGGCAGCGGTTGTGGTGATAGGTGGCGGAGGGGTGTTGTCATGCTCTCTGTCACACTCGGCTGTGTCATACAAGCTGGATGGATGCCTCTGTCCACTGCAAGCTGCTTGAATGAGGAAGCATATGGGTGTATGAGAACCTCAGCCCACTTCATGAATATTTGATTCATATTTCCTGTGTGTATGTGCGAGAGAGAGAGGGAGAGAGAGAGAGAAAAGAAGGAAAGAAAGGGAGGAAGGATATTTTTTTTTTCTCTCCCTTTCACTTGTCATTGCAAAAACTCACAAGGCTTACTTTGTGGCATTCTAATCATAATTGCCAATCCTGAATACAAATCTCTCAGCGCTAAACACATTGAGTGAAATTGAAATGACAAAATGAAGCTCATATAACGGTGTAATCAAAGATACATTCAGGGGGAAAAAGATGAAAAAAAAAAGCTGAGTGTTCTTCCGTAACCGGTAAGAGATGAGGATCAGGGGCCAGTTATTAGCTTGGCCAGGAACAAAGAGCCTCAGTGTTGGAGGGCAGCTTAACGCTGAGCCAGTTACTGTACCTTTCAAAACTAATATGTAACCATATCTGTTTTAAAAGGACGATTCATATTACTGTGAATGCATGAGAAAAGTTGTTCCCATCTCTGCGACCCGGGAAACTCGAATCCTACTCGTAATAACACCCCCCACCCCCCCCCCACCCCCCCACCCACCCTACACACACACACACATTCACTCAACTGCAGGCCTGGCCTTTTGTGGAAAGTATCCCATTTAAAAAGATGGGGACATTAAATTTTTGTTATGATGTAAAACATCTTCAGCTTTTTTGACAGAACAATGGTACTCATTGTGCTTTATTGTTACTGTGGCAACTGCAAAGGTCAGCGTGGGTGTGGCCGGGGAGACAAGGACGGCACTGAATGAAAATTGGGTTATATGTGATCAACTAAGTTATTAATCAGATTAAAATGGATTCCCTCTGCCTGCTGTTTAACTAGGCAGGAGGGGGGGAAAAAAGCGAATGAAAGATTGAGAGGAGAGGGAAAGAGAGGCAGAACAAATAGGCCAGTGTTTACTCATGCAACAGCATAGAAAGTCATTGTTTTAGAAGCTGAAGTCATTGTTGCAGATGAGCTACGATAAGGACTAGCTCTGTGAAATATCCCGCCGCATGTAAGCAGTCTGTCTGTCTGTCTAAAAGCATGTGCCCCTGCCATAGATGCCCCCTAGCTTCATCCAGGTAACCTCTCTAATCCTGATTAAATCACTGTAATTAGAACAAGCAGTGTTCCTCCACCCCCATATTTCCCTAATAAAACAATGCAGCAGTTTAAATCCGGTCGCTGGGATTTGCAACGCAACAATGCAGTTTATATCCATCTCTGCAGAGGAATTAAGTGTATTTTCTAACTGCTAATGTTATAATGTTGCAGGCTTATTTGTCTTGACGCTCGCTATTCTTATTCTTTTTCCCCCCGCGGTTTGCTCCGCGTCTCTCTCCCTCTCTCGCTCTCTCGCAACTTTGTTTATTTGAGTTTTATTTATTTGTTTCTTGGCACTTTTTGATGTTCAAATCAAACATGTTTTTAGCGAGTGGTTGGGATCATTCTTCACTACGGGAAATAATGCAAGTTATTTGTCCTTAATTGCCACAGAGCTTTTCAAACACGGCAGCTTGCTGCCTATACGTCTATACCTGTGTATATTTTTTGTTTTTATTAGTATCACCGCATGCCTCCATTGATGTGGAATAACAGAGGAAATAAAAGTTGACATAGTTTCTTCATTTTTTTTTACCCCCACAACCCCCTGTTTTCCTCTCCCCATTCCTTGCTCTCTGTTGTTTTTTATATATCTGTGTTCTTCCTTGAAGTTGATGCAGCATTGTCTCATTATGTGTCGACTAGCTGTGTAAGTGTAGTTATTATGCCTGTGTCTCTTTGCCTGGCGGTACTGTTCCCTCTCTCTCTCTCTCTCTCTCTCTGTTTCTCTGTCTCTTTCCCTCTCTGCTGTCTTTCTCTGTCTCTCCCTCGGAGGATGAGGAGCTTTATGAGTACAACTCCTCTGAGGCGTCCTCTTCACATCTCCAGGGCGCCTGGGGAAGGGAACGTTGCATTCTTAAGAGGAGCAACTCAAACCGAACAAAGTCTACAGGAGTCAGGGAAGAAAAGAAACAAACAGCAAACTAACGAGATGGGAAGCAGAGATCATGTCAAATATATCGGGTTAGAAGGCCAATTTATAACCCATTGTTTCATGTTTTGCAATATCGAATACAATGCACACTAACGTAGCTATGAATGCACAGGGGGAAAGGGTATACAGACTTGCATATATACATAAAAGCACTTGATTTGCACGTGAACACACACTCACACACACACACACAAAAACTGCATATAGTTTATGAATGTGATCACCAGTTCCCCGCAACCTTCCAGCTCCCACGCTGTCTCTACGCCCGCTTCCCCATCCTGTTTCTAAAATAATGAATAGAGTAATTGTCATGTAACTTTGCAATCATCCAGCATTCGTCTCAATTTTCTTATCAAGTGCAACTCGATACTGCCTTTCACTCACTGTACTGTACTTCCAGGAAACGTGATGTGGCCAATATTATTGGTGGTATTAGTGAAGATGGCTGAGAGAGAGAGGAACATGGGAAGAATATAAAGCCTTTTCAGAAAGGACCTTTCAGCAGACACAGGCGTTGATATATGGGGAATTAGTGAGGGGAAATATTTTTAGAGCCATCGCATCTGCCGAGGAGAAAAAGAGCAGGAGAGATGAGCAACAGGTACCATCCTTAGGGCTTGACAGCAGCTATTACACTTAATTGCTCTTTGAAAACTACACTATTTGCACTTTTGGGTGACAAGGTGATAATGCACCTCTGCACAAGTTAAACTGGTAATATTGTTGCACGTGGGAAATAGCACCTCGCCTTCACCAGCCGTCAAAGCTGTCATCTCGGCATGGCGGAGGCACACAATAAGAGCCTGGGGAAGTGTATCACCAACAGTCATCTTCTTCTTCTTAGTAAAAGACAGACAGACAGGCCTCCAGATGGCTTAATCACTGGAGGAGCCCATGCCCTCCAGTTACAAGGAGAGAGGAGAAAAGAAAAAAAAGACAGAGCGAGAGATAAAGGAAAGGAAGGATCCTGGAGTGTGGGAAAGTGATGCAGGGATCTAACACAGACGGAAGAGTACTAGTGGACTCACTTTAGTCTGAGCACAGGAACATCAGTGGTGTCACTCTGATATTAGTCAAACTCTGGTTGAAGTTCTAATCAGGTTAAGCTGTTTACAAGAAGCCTCCAATTGAATTTGCCATGAATAAATTATTTAACTGAACAGTCTGGTCCAGTGGCACAAGAGCAGGAACTTTGAGACTGGCTTCGTCTGGCCAAAGACCATGTTAGTTATCTAAACTTTTCTTCATTATTCACATTATTTGTATTTTTTTGATTTTTATTAAACTGCTGATACTTTATAATGCAGCGTGATTGTGATCAAGAAGTGGAAAATAAGCTCATAGTTAATTGGCTAGGCAAGTTAAGCAGGTTTTATAGGGAATTTTTGTAATGTTTTAATGACAACACAATTATAATTAAACAAATTATTAATTAAACTTAAGCAAACTTCTAACAAACTACATAACCAAGTCAGTTTGCTGATTTGGTCTCCTCTCTCCTTGTGCTACTGTGCAGTCTGTCACTTTGGGCCTAGCTTATTTGCTACAGGTTGCTTACATGCAGTTTCGCTGTGCAAGGGAAATTTACTCACATTTTTTTGCATTCCATTTTACAGCCACATAAAGTAAGTGGCATAAGTTGCAGTGTTTTTAGATCTCGGTAATTACATTTAGTAAGTACAGATGATGCCTAACTAATTTATAATGCTTCCTGATTGCATGAAGCATCACCGATACTCTTACCAGTTGAAGATTACAGCATTACTGAAGTCAAATTCTGAAGGAGCAAAGATTTGCCAGTCTGCAACTACGGGTTTTCAGATGCTGAACTGCATGCAAACTGTAGAGCAATAAGGTGCAGTGTTTCCCGTAAGCTATTTATGTGTCGTACTCTACTGGATCCCCATCTGCACTGAATGTGGGAAAGAACAAGAAACAATACAACAACATAAGTTTTAACAGTGTGCGTGTACCTTATTCAGAAAGTAAAGAGATTTTCAAGCATTACATTAGAGTTTACTGTCTAGATGAATGATGACAACGACAACTATAAACATGTCTATATATAGCTTTTATGTTTCCACATTTTAGATGATCGTAAACCCCATCCACAACAACCAAGATTTACATTTCTGGACTAAGTGTTTTCTGTGTATTTGAAAGAAAGTGAAAAAGAGAGAAAGGGCTTACATCAGACAGACGAACTGAAAATACGTTAGGGACAAATAAAAATGACTAATTTAATTAAGGGTTATAAAAAATGAGGGTCAGGAGAAAATTGGCTGAAATGGAAACAATATAAAATTATTAATATACACTGCCCGGCCAAAAAAATAAAAAAAGTCCCCACCAAAAAAAAGGTCACACACTCTAATATTTCATTGGACCGCCTTTAGTTTTTTGATTGCAGCACGCATTCACCGTGGCATTGTTTCTTTAAGCTTCTGCAATGTCACCAGATTCATTTCCATCCAGTGTTGCATTAATTTTTCACCAAGATCTTGTATGGATGATGGGAGAGTCTGACCAAAGCCTTCTCCAGCACATCCCAGAGCTTCTCAATGGGGTTAAGGTCTGGACTCTGTGGTGGCCAGTCCATGTGTGAAAATGATGTCTCATGCTCCCTGAACCACTCTTTCACATTTTGAATCCTGGCATTGTCATCTTGGAATATGTCCGTGCCATCAGGGAAGAAAAAACCCATTGATGGAATAACCTGACCATTCAGTATATTCAGGTAGTCAGCTGACCTCATTCTTTGGGCACATAATGTTGCTGAACCTAGACCTGACCAACTGCAGCAACCCCAGATCATAGCACTGCCCCCACAGGCTTGTACAGTAGGCACTAGGCATGATGGGTGCATCACGTCATCTGCCTCTCTTCTTACCCTGATGCCCCCATCACTCTGGAACAGGGTAAATCTGGACTCATCAGACCACGTGACCTTCTTCCATTGCTCCAGAGTCCAATCTTTATGCTCCCTAGCAAATTGAAGCCTTTTTTTCTGGTTAGCCTCACTGATTAGTGGTTTTCTTAAGGCTACACAGCTGTTCAGTCCCAATCCCTTGAGTTCCCTTCACATTGTAACACATTTCTTCCTCGAGGACGATGGAATTTTAGTAGTTTCTACAATCTCCTTAGATGTTGGTTAAGTGCAAATCCTCACTTTTATCAGTTCAGTAAACACAGGTCCATGCGTGTCATTATCTGAGTGATTTTTCTGTGCACACAAACAATTTTGACTACTGTATCTGTGTTCATTAGAAAAAGCATGTGTGTGTGCGTGTGAAGTATTTGCTGTTGCCTACCTTTCTTCTACTTAAAGCAGAGAAAATAAAAATTACACCAGTAATGCCAACTGTGATCCACTACATCTGCGCTTCACAGCGAGTCCACCAATCCCACCATATGTTTTTAATTACCATCAGTGCTGTACAGAACCTGTTACATACACACGCACACACACACACAGTAAGGGAGACACACATACCGTATTAGCCTTTTTATCATAATAGCCTCAACTTTCCTCTGAGTGGATGCGTTTCTCTGTTTGCTTTCCAACACTTGAATATGCACATGTATAGATGGCCTGTGCACGTTGTTCTAATATAACCTCAACAGTCCCTCCCAGGTAGGGTGGTGTGAACTCCCTCTGACAGAGGTAAGGAACTACAGACACAACCATTGTTACATTTAAGATGAAAATGAAATGGCCTTCTCCTTGTGCACCACACTCAAACACACTTGCACACACAAACAAAACAATAGCATGTGTCCTACAACTGCAGGACTAAAGAGCAGTGACCTCACAGCAAAATGACATGGAGAAAAAGTTCAATGAAATCTTTCTTGACTTAATATTTCTATTTTAAATGGCATTCCATTTTTGGCACAAAGGCTCCAATATTAAAACATTCCTTGCTTCTTGTTCTCAAAAGTGGGGAAAGGCTATTAGATGATTTATTAGTACAGCATGAAATCTGCATGGCAGTTGTCCCTTCTTTGCCTCAGCATAGGCTGCATTATGCTATGTAGTTAAGATTAATATTGATCATAATAATTATAAAAATAATAATAAAATCAGTATGTGTATGTAAAAATTGAGTTTCTCACGGCATTGGTGAGAGAAATATAGAACACAATGTGAGCGTACTTGTAAATTGGGAGTGATGGGTCTAATTGAGATATACAGCATTTTCCTCTCCTCTTTCCCTTGCCTATCCACTAACTCTCTGTTTTTGTAGCCTACTTCTCAAATTGTAAGAGGTGCTCAGCGATGAGCTCTGCCATTTTCTTCTCTGAAATCCTCAACACTCTCATCCCAGTCCTACACTTCTATCAACGCTTCCTCTCCAGCTTGTCAATCTCAACCTAAAGTCCTAGTCCACATTTAATATATTAAATGAACAAGGGGGTTGAGGTAATGTAAGTAATACGATGTGAGGAGCTGTTCGCAAGCAGTCATGGCATGTACAGCACTGTTTGAATAATGCAATACTTCATGTTTGATAATGCATGGCTATAGATAGGTCTCCACTGCAGCCAAGTATTGATTGTGTTAAGCACATCTACAGTACAGCAAATGGTGTGGGTTCATATCAATCTTTACACAGTGTACTGTACCTCAGTAACCAGATACCTTGTCTGATTACAGAGACCTCAGGGCCACTGCTGCTGTTAATGACATTTATTGATAAATCTAATTCCAGGGCCAGTTTAGGGAGGTGTGGATTTTAATACTACTGACATGTGAAAATGTGTGTGGAAATCCTTATGTGTGCGTATCTATGTGTCAGAGTGCAAGTAGATTCATGTGCATTGTACCCCTTTTCCCGTCCTCCGGGCATACTAATGAAGAGACGGCCACTCCAGACGTGCAATGCGTGCCCTACAACAGCTCCCGCAGATTCAGGGGAGAATTTCGATATTAATGATTTATGCTGTATTTGCATACAAACCTAATGCAAACCCACTCCAGATAATCACATTTTGCCAGGTCTGAATTGAGTTTTACGGACGTCTTTGCCACCCCCACCTTTTCCACCCACCAAATATCAGTGGAATGTGCGGCTCTTGCTCTTCAAGCTGCGAGTGACCCCCAGCACAAGGGGTTTACAAGTGGACACATAAAAAAAGGGCCGTAATCGTGCATTTTACTATGAAAGAAGTGCGCCTATTATTTCTCATCTAATCACACATCTGTAGCACATGAAGTAAAGCAGAACTGGCAGAAGCAGCCACAGTAGTGGTAGTACTGCATTGAAATTAGTATCAGCAAAAGTGGTACAAATTTACATTTTAAAAAAATATATATAATTTTAGATATTATTTCCATTTCATGCTGTTTTAGTTATGGATGTACTTCACGACAGTGCAGAGACCAATGACTGAGCAGTGCTGGTAATTGTACTAGTCAGAACAATATAGTAGACTGAGCATAATTACAAAAATGATTCAACTTTGTAATTTTACTAACTATAACAATATACTGTATGTAACAATATGAGAGTTAATAGTAACTGTTGTTTTTGTAGTTACATTAACAATAAGGTAGTTGTCACAATAGTTATATTATAAATAATGCACACTGTAATAGCAGTCACCATCACTTCACATTCTGTAATTCTAGTTGCCCTTATTAATACAAATTTGCATAGGGGTTTCATCATGTGGTCCATCACAGAATTAACACTGACAAACAAACACACTCACATTCTTACTCGTGAGCAGCCAACAGGATCACTTTCAATTTCTTGCATGTCTCCGGACTGTGTGAAGAAGTCTGAGCTTCCAGCATGTGGTAAATGACACCTCACACCACTCTAGCGTCTTCCTTTCAAAATATCACTCTGGATCGTAGTTCAGTTCAGCTGGCGTTTTACTACACAGACATGAATACACTAAGCTTTTGAGAATCTGTAAAAGCTTTGCTTGTGATATAGGATTACGTGCTGTTACTATCTGTTACATATATCATTGTTACAGTAAACACGGATAATTGTTTAGTGGGGTGGGAATGGAGGTTGGCAGGAAAAAACACCTAAAGTAATGTCACACTTAGCAGAACAATTCACTCACATTCAAGCATGCCACAATATGTCTCAATTTTACTCATGTTTCCTATAATCTATTATATTTTTCCATGCTATCTTCAGTGCCATCCTTGAGCTGTGCCAGGAAGTTGGATACATAATAACTTTTTTTTTTTTTTTAATTACAATGAATGCCTGACTTAGACTAGGACATGTAAGAAAGGCCTTTGTTCAACAGAGAAAGCCTTATCTATAAAGGTCAAGCATTCCTAGTTCCAAAGGGAACTGCCCACATTGCATAGCGTGCTTTTACAAGCTTTTGCGCTAAACAATTCACATGTAGGGCATTTGAACAAAAAGGTAAAAATGCATTTCTCTGTCTCATGATATATACATATACAGTATGCTTTTATATCATTAAGCCATTTAGAGTAAAGGTAAGCTCCACATATCATATGTAAAATGCCCCATTCTTTTGTTATTTACTGTTTTTAAGATTATTTGAATTATATACGCTCAGTTTTCAGTCTGAATGATCAGCTAACTTCACCGGAGCTAAGTCATTTGTATTTTTTCTAGATTTCCTGTTTTTGTGGTGTGCCGAAGTCAGCATTTTGAAGCTCAATACCAACACTGGGTTTTACTTTCTTCCTATAGAGACACTAAGCAACTTGCAACCACCCCTAAACAGCCAAAGCGCATTGTAAAAGCGAGAGAGAGAGAGAAAAAAAGACTTCCTTCTTCGGTCTCAAGGAGCGGCTATAACCTTAGCAGAATCATGAAAGTTGACAGTTCATTTTTCACAGGGTCATAGATCGACGAGTCTTATAAAGTAATGGGCTTTTGGGAGCTGGCTTTATGAGAGCTAAGATAGTTAAGAGACATGTGGAGGAGATGGCACAGGGAGCTGAGGTCCTGCTCTGACTCATCCAGGGTTATTCCCCCCATGCTGTGGAGCGGGAGGGAGACACTGCACTCCCAGTAATATAAACGTGTAATAAAGATTAATCTGTTGCTAGTCGCCAGGCTGATAGCTTCTAAACTTGCTTGAAATAAGGCTGAAATCACTTCAGAGCCAATCTTGAGGCATTTAGTGAGTGTCTGAGATTCCTTTGTGGGTGTCAGGCGAAAAATGTATATGTGTTTGTCTTGAAGGTTTAGTGTTTATGTGTATGCAGTGGTGGAAAAATGTAATTTGGGTTTCAGTTTGCGTTTTTATGTGCGTGGTTTTCTGCTCCTGTAGCTGTCGGTGAATATGTGTGGTGCCGGTAGGAGTTAAACACACTCACCAGGTGCATCTGACCTCTTCATGCCCCCTGGGGGTGCTCCTCCTGCTCCACCTACCAGGCCGTTGAATGCAGGGAGGTTGTCATTGCTGTAGGCTCTGAGGACAGACAGCATGTTCATTTGCTGCTCTAGGTGGGTCTGCTGCTCAGCCTTTAACAGTCCTGAAGGACCTCCGGGAGACAAGAGACCCAGGCCCTGCTGCCACTGCTTCTCTAAGGGCAAAGTTTGGTTCTGGTGTTGTGGAACCAGAGAAAGTGGTGTCATGGTGGAGGAAGATGTCGCTAAACCAGCTCCACTCCTTGAAGGTAGGGAGGACTCATCTTGGAGCTGTTTGGGATGGGTGTGGAGGTGGTCTGAAGCTGGACTTTCTTCTTCCTCTCTCTCCATGTCCATTTGTCCATCTTCATCTCTGTCCTCCTCTTCTTCAGCAGCTCCTCCCTCATCTTCCTCTTCATCTGAGTGATTCTGTTGTTGCTGTCTCTTGGGGGTGGTTGAGGGAGTCTCACTGGCACTGTGCACCCTCGTCTTTACAACCTCCTCATCTGATCCAACGCGGTCATCTTCAGTATCTCCATTGGAGCCTCTCTCACCAATCTGGTCATCACCAGCAGAAGATGCTCCTCCAAAAGCCAAAGGGTTAGGTAGGTCGAGGCCCTGATCTGCTTGGGCTATATACCCTTGAAGGCTCTGATTGGTCCTTGGGGATCCATCATACAAGCCACCAAATCTTCTGTAGAAGTCACTCTGGAAGGGGTTGTATGGCTGGTCCATGTGGTTGTTCCAGCCTCCCTGGCTTTTATCTGCATCTCTATCTCCATCTCTGTCAAGGGCCACACCAGACGTCTTGTTGTTGGAGGAGAGAATGGTGGAGGTGGTAGGAGAACCCTCTCGATGAAGCTCCTTGCCTGTATCAGACCGCTGAAGCTGGGCCTTACCCAAATGGTTGGCCTGGAGGTGAAGAGCCATGAGCTCCAATGAGGCAGTTGAGAAGGAGCAGAAGAGGCAGCCATGCCATGCCACATTATCGTGAATGGTGACTGATGAGCCAGGGAGAGATCCAGAAGCAGACTCAGGCCGGACTGACACAGACAGATCAAGTGGTTCATACTGGGAACCAGGTTTCCCAGGCTCTGACTTCTGTTTGGCTTCAGCCTTATCCTCTCTGTCCTGGTCGTCTGAGATTGCTCGCTTGGCTTTTGGCTCGCCATTATCATGGTAGCGCTGGGGCTGGAGTTGGACTGAATTCTGGTTGTCCTTAATATCTTTCTTCATGGAGCTGAGGACAAAATTGTCCATGAAAGCCTGGAGAGAACCTTGAAAATGGACTCCATTTCCCATCATGCTTTGGTAAGCCCTGCTCAGGTCGGAGAAGCTGGCGGCACTTTCAGTCACTGTTGGTACCATGGAGGATGGGCCATCAGCTGTCTTCATGTTCTCTGCTGAGGAGTCAAAGCGGCGGTCTCCACGCTCACGCTCACGATCTCTGTCATGAGAAGACATCATGCCAGCTGACGCCCACTGATGTGGCAGCAATGGACCTGCCCTGAAATCTAGGTTGGGAGGCATGCCCTTGAAGACATTACGGAGGACATCTGGCCGGGCAAAGATGCCACCTCCTGTCTTCCCATGATCGTCTTTATGGTCAGAAGAAGGGGTGTGGCCAGAAGATGGCCCCGATGAAGTAGAGCCATTTTGACGTTCGCGATGGTGACGCTCCAGGTGGTACTTTAGACTGGCAGACTGGGTGCCGGCATAGTCGCAATGAGGGCACCGGTAGGGTTTCTCTCCTGGGAAACCAAGAAAGAGACAAAGAAACAGAAAGGGGAAGAGAGTGAAAACAGTGAACAATTAACCTGCTTATTACATTGACTTGGTATCAAAATCTATTTATTGGAGCAGGGAATGTGGACCCTAGGGTCATGTAACCTCCCTGAACAAAGAAAATTAGGTCAAGTGAACTCACAAAAATGATAGGATTTCATTAACTACTGTAAAAAGATTATATTTTGCATGCCTCACTTTTAGTTGGCATCAAAATGCAGGCAAATATTAATTTCTGAAAAAAAGATTGAGAGAAGAAAGTTTAAAAAGAAGTAAAATAGGGTAAGAAGAAATTTAGGAAGAAAAATAAGTATTACAACACAAAGTAATAATGAACAAGATTTTTCATTCAACCCCGACAATTCCATCTTTTTTTTTTTTTTTTTCTTTTCCCAGTCATCGGCTCAGCTCCACTTGATGCTTGCATGTGTGTGTACTGGGACCGGAGTGGGGGTGTGGAGTAGGCATCTGAATATGGGTCGATCCAGCTCCGCCAAGTGAGCCATCACTCATATCAACACCATAAAAACATTTCACCATATGGTGCTTTCAGTCCACTACAAGAGATAATATTTTCAACTGACAACACAACTGTCTCGATGTTATCTGTGCTTGCATGGGGCTGAGGGTGCAGCTAGGTCCCGGTGCATGTTTCTGTGTATCGCTACAAGAATGTGTGTGTGTGCATGCAGTGGGGTCATCATGCCTCTGTTCTGGCCTTGTTTTCTGTCAGGCCTGTGCCTTAGCGATGAGAGTGCAATTTCTCGGACATTCCCTATTTGCAGTTTATCTTGAGAAGCATAAATCAGCCACAGCGCAGTATCACCCCGACCACTGCTACACTGCAATGAACTGAGAATAAAATATGGATGTTAGACCACAATGCAAGAATAAGAAAATGGGAAAAGAAATATGCAGGCGAAATGTGTGAACCACATGTTTGTTGCAGTGAAGCTCTGTGATAAAGAACAATATGATTCAGTACAGGATACACAGATCAAAGTGATTTATATCATGGTGAAAGAGAGGGTAAATCTGTTGTGTAACATTTACATATATTTATTTATGCTGCACATCCATATTCATGAATATTCTTGATAATAGTATAACACCAGCATTATTCTGCCAGAAGTGGATCTTCCATTGGAATGATACTGATGTTGAAATAGAACACATCCTGCTAGCAATTATAATAGGCTTGGAGTCTGAGCCAGATTTGGATTCATTAAACAATGAACAGAGAGAGAGAAAAACGCTAAGCTTGATTTTTTTATTTTTTTTTATAAATATATACATATAAAAAGTTCCCAGAGTGGAATTTTGCTTAGAAGGATAACAACGACTGTGTGAAAAAAAGAGGCGGATTGGTGGAAAAAGAAATAAAAGGGGATCGGATGATTGTAGTGTTTTGTATGCACTTTCTATATATACAGTATGCCAATAAAATGTTTAGATTATACACATGGAAACCATTTTATAAAGGAAAAAAGGCATTGTTACGCAAGGCTGGTTTGAATGATTTAAGTCGGGCTGTGTAGTAAATCATGGATATAATTAGCAAATGGCATACTGCTCAAGTAATTTATCATTATTTAGAGGGCACCATTCCAGAAAAAGACTTTGCGATCTGCAGACCTACTGCAGAGTTCTCAAATAAAGGGCCACAAACACCAACTCAATAGAATATTGATACAGGAGAGAAAAGAATAGGAGGCTATACAAAAGAAAATTGAAGGTGGAAATGCTGAAGAGAGCAGAGAGAAAGAGTAAGAGAGAAGCAGGGGAGAGAAAGAGAGCACGCAGAGATACAGATAACCCTGACTATACACAGAAAGACAGTGATTTGATATCTTTTCTCTTACACCAGAGTGGCTTTGAAGCATAGAGTATATTTAAAATAAACCATACGAGATGAGCTTTTAACCCAATAAGTGCTTCTCCTGTGAGCTGCCGAACAGAGGCTCAGTGCTGATTTAATAAGGAAACGTCCCTGATGCAAATGATCATTCTCAATTCGTCTAACTGGACAAAATGATATTCTAGGAGCCAAATTAGACAGAAATTAGACTGATCAGATTTTTTTTTTCATCCTCTGTCTTCTCTTTCCTTATAAGATGTTGTTAATGTTCACGGGGGAAAATAAAGATTAATGTACCATCTACATATCTAAAATTAGAATAAAAAGCGCAGACAATTGTATGTTTGACACAGTCCCTTGATGTTTACAGAGTGCACTGAAAGCAAATACAAACGCTGTCAGTGAGTGATCAGTTTATACCAGTTTTCCATTAAAATTAAGCATTTAAATATCTGGAGCAAGTGAGACAGACGACACGTGCATTTCGGAGTCTCCTTGTGTTTATGTACGTGTGTGTTCACCATTTGGAATGTGTGTGAACACATGTTTATGCATGCGTGTCAGCCTGAGCCTGTGTGTATATGAGTGTGTGTGTGTGTTTGTGTCTTAGAGGGCCATTTGGACTGGCTAAGACATCTGCTCCATCATACGTCAGGGGCCTGGTGTGACATCTGGGGAATATACTGTATCCTGCCTTGCAACATTACACACAATTTACTGCTAAAGGTCATTATGTACCCGTTAATCCACTTTTAATTGATATCAGCGCAAACAGCACAACCTCCCAGCCACATGACAGATCACTGCCGCCACAAAACCAGGAAATTGCTATGTGGAGTTAAAAATAGAATGGTGAACTTTTTGCTGTTCTCTGTCTTCACTTTTTTTTCCCAACTCCTTTTGACATTTTGACCCCGACAAAGGTGAAAGAAAGATGGATAACAAATTCACCTATCTGGCCTTCTTAGCGAGGACTTGAAAAACTGGAGCACATAAACATTTAAGTGGCACCTTTGTGGCTATAAATCAGCCTTCTCTGGACTGCTGTACTGAGATCTGCTTCTCCACAGTATGTTTGCACTTCATGCTGCATGTAGGGATTTCGTCTGGCTTTGTGTGAATTATGACAGCACCATAGAAACAAGTAAAGATAAATACCCCGAACCTGTACAGAGGGGCAATTAAAATGGCTTAATAGATATGACATACTGGAAGATGAATTTCCATTTGGCCAGAAGGACGGAAAAAAAAAAAAGGACTAAAAAAAAAAAAAAAAAACACTGGCTGAGATGTTGTTGATGTGAGACTGAATAACAGGAGAAGCTGTTTTAAGTGATTCAGTTGAAGGTAGATTAGAGAATGCCTCCAGTGCTGCTGGGGTTAACAGATCAATCCACGGAAATCCAAGGATAACTGACCCCCGCATATAAACACAAGCCTACAGCAGTCTATTTGTTCATAATTTCCAAATATATCATTTTAAAAAAGGACACAGTTATTTCCTGTCTTTGTACCGTAGTTTTTTTTATTTTGTTTTTTTTCCCCAAGTGTTATTCAAAGCAGTAAATAGTACATTTGTTGAAGGCATTGTTTTAGCTAATAAACAACTGGGTATAAGTACTTCCAGCTTCAAGATGGTGTATCTCAGATTTAATCAAAATACATTACAGCGACTGTCATCCAGTGCAGCAGTGTATCTTACTAATGTGTTTTTAATATTTATTTTTCAACAATGATAGAGCTCTGTGTTACATACAATGTACAACACTTGCTTATTAATACTTAATTCATATACTGTGTATATATGTAAGCTGTATACGCACAAAGGAACTTTGGATATTAGATCTGCACCAAATGGCAAACACACAGTCGCCCATAAAGTTGGAAAAACATATTTTTGACCTCTTCTCATGAAATACTTGTGACAATGTGATTTATATAAATAGGAATAAAAAGAAGAACGTGTCTGAAAACAAAATTATTCCAACTTTATGGGCAACAGTGTACATTAAATATAGCATTGTTGCTGTATGAAAGACACTCTATAGCAGAGGATGAGAAATGGAGTTTAAAAAAAATGTATTAGCAGAGAGATATGGAAAGATAGAAGGAAAGGGAAGAAACAGGGCCCGAAGGAGTGAGAAAAATGGAGAGGGAGATCACAGGTCCCTCTTGATTCATCCTGATTACAAGGTTAGGTTAAGGTTAAGTGACATGGGCACGTCCTGCCTCTCTTCCTTCTATTTCTCCACGTCTTTGTCTCCCTCTCTCTTCATTTAAAGGTGAGCAGGGACTCTTATTGGTTATGCGGCCCTGCCTGAAGTTATGTGTGGCTATTGTCAAGAGCGAGGACCTTTTTATTTTTTACACACAGCTGCTTACTGCTAAATAGTGCCTTGTCCAGAAGGGGACAATCTGGGCCTCTAATTGCTGTCACTGAAGCCTAGATTCATTATGTGACTTTCCCATTAAAATGTGAGCATTAATTTGTATAATGAAATATCACCCTCTGCAGTGTGTTCATTAGCTCTGGCCCCACACTGTAGTGCCACTGCCGCACAATGTTAGCTACCTAGAAAACTGTGGTTAATTTTGCTAATGGATATTTTCCCACTCACTGTTCAAGAGGAAATTAATACTGTAACATTAGCTCTTTAACTTTTTGAGAAATTTAAATTCACTTCATTCCTTTCAAGCTGGCGTTAGTCGCTCATTAATCTCTGTGTTGCGTTGCACAATGCCGCCTCGACCGGCTTGGTAAGCAACTCCATTGTGTCACTCACATTACATTAGGATGAAGGAGAGCTTGGCTGTCATCTGTGAATTTCTCTGCATTGTCACCAGAGCAGAGAGAGGATCTTTAGCCGCTGTAAAAGTCATCTTGTGGATGTAATCAGGATGTCACAGTGGAGATGCCATGATTAGGTTATAGGGATGATTTAAAGGCCACATGTTGGGGATGCATCAGGCTCGTTTTCTCGCCACGTGTGGAAGACTATGTTAACGCTGTGTTGAGATAGGCCCATATCCAAAGATACATTCCATTCTAAAAGACAACATACCTACTAATCTTTCTCACTTTTCCTCTTCAGCCTTTTAACTTTATACCGTATTTTTTGAGATATGAAAGAACAAATGTGCTGTGTGAAATTAGACCAACCCACTAGTGTGCTTTTCTAAATGAGTTAACACCAGGCCTGGGTTGAGGTCTCCACTTCCTCCACAGTAAAATATAGCCCTCATGGGTACACTTACTACAGAACTCAAAGCAGACATAACTCACCACCAGATAACAGATGCCCCCAAAAACCACCAGCTACTACAGTACAGCTGGGGGTGGCCGAGGTGTGACCCGGATGTGCTATTTAACCTAGGGAATCTAATTTGGTGAGTATACACCAGATGTGCTATGGTGCTTCAGTTTGAGGATTTTGTTCTACTTGCATTCCATGTCTGAGGTATGTGTCTTTTGTTAAGGAAACCAACACAGGTTTTAGTCTGACTTTTAAGTGCCGGCAGAAGGAAGCAAACAAAGCCGGTGAGACAGAGAAGGAGAATAACTCCAAGCTTGAAGGGACTGTGAGCTTTCACTCAAAAATGAATCTGTGTTTGTGGTCACATGATTGCGGTGGGTAAACTGACAAAAAACACTTAGGAAAATGATGATGAATTTTATGTGTTTTTCTCAAATTAGGCGATACAGTTAAAATTGCATGAATTCATATGACACAAAAACTAAATCGCAATTTATATAATTTGCTATGAATTACAAATATTTTGCTGTACTCCTAATCCATCTATGTGATCCTGGTAACCCATAAGTAAGAATTTTAAATGACCCTTAATGGCTCATAATGTAATTATGGCCAGATACATATTGGTCACTTGGTTCCTTTCCCTCCCGCAAATGTTCAGTTGCATCTACAACCACGTGAAAGCCATGCAGCTGTTCATTAGTATTTAGATGTTTAATTGATCAGATGAGTCAAAAAGCATGAATCTTTGTCCACTATTCCAGTTTCCCAAACAGGAGTTTTATAGATTTTCTCTATGATATACTGTTTGCTTCTTCAAACTCAGTTTGTGACACTGACAAAGCAATTGAAAACTTGCTGACAAAGCAAACGAAAACTGGACGCATCACCTTTTTACTATTTTATGAGAGTTTATAAACTGTAACGTCTCTTGGTATTACATCCATACTGGATGATGCAGCACCTCAAGATTTACATCCGCTGCCAATGTTCAGTGTCCTCACAGAATGGGTTGTGTTCTTTATGTAGCAAGGTGGAAAGATAAATGATCCAGGGTTACTCAGAATTGTCCAGCATTAACACTGTTGTTTATTAACCAAGCAGCTATCCACTTCATCAATAAAACCCTAGCAGTAGCATAAGTATGTGCGTTGTACCACTTAGATGGCAAGGTGCCCAAATATCACAGTTCACTGTTCCCAGTCTGGAAACTCCGACTCCATTTGAGATGAACTGAGAGGTGGGGAATCACCTTAAAAACTTTACACACAAGGCTCTCCAATAAAAACCAGGTGTCCTTGTTGAAAGGTGTCCTCTGCATAGTGTAATTGTGACTTTAACCTGGATACTCATTGGGGCGTTTGTACCTTGCAGAGGGTTAGAGCCCTGGCTACTGTCCACAGTCCACATCATTACTCTGACTGCAGACTTAACCTTCCAGCAATAACCTGGGGATGGGTTATCACAGAACTGCCTGAGCCACGTTTGGTGAGAGGTCTGAGCAGAGAGAACAGCGGGTTAGGCCGCTTGACGGAAAAATAAAGCTAAATCTATTAGGCACACCATCTCACGCATATCCCCAAATTGTGGACAGGCCGGCTTTGTTTTGCCTTGAAAGTTATTGGGAGTTAGAGAGTGTGAAATTGCCCTCTGAATGATGTCATTGGAAGACACTGAACCCTTGTTGTGTTAATTAGAGCTCAATGAAATGATGAGTAGGAAAAACAGAATAACAATGGCCTTAAGCCTAAATGAGGGACACTGTTCGGTAATACATATTCCTACTTGGGAACTGTTTTCTTAATTTGGCTTTATGTCAGATTGAAGAAAATGCGTTCCAAACTGACAGCTGATAAAACCGCACTGAAAATATCTCAAGGATTACATTTTGTGGACTAAACAAGATTATGACTTAGGTGAGAATTGCAATATGTGTTGAGCTTTTGAGCTGAGACCACTGGGTTTTTATGGGGCTGCTTAGTTTTAGAACATTGTGTTGGTGTGATTTGAAAACTGTGACCATCTGTGCACATAAGTTTGATAGAGAAACTGTGTACTAAAGGATTTTCTTTTCCTTTATTTGGGGCAGAGACAGAGACAACATCAATGCAATCAATTAATCTGCATCATATCCATCATATAAGAGGGAGATTGACTCCAATATCTGATTAGGCCAATATTCATAAACCAATATGTCAGTCTAACCCCAGAAGAAATGTCAGTACAAGCAGTAAAGTAAATTTTGCATGAAGTACAATAAATGTTTAATTGCTGAAGAAGTGCAGTTTATGCCTGTACCCAAGAGGGGTAGGGAAATGATAGTGTTTGTACTGACCTGTGTGTATCCGCAGATGGACTTTGAGATGATGGGAGGTGCGGAAAGACTTGCCACAGTAGGGGCAATCCTTGGAGGACGAGGCTAGACACCGCTCGCGATGCTGGGGCAGAGGCGGCTGGATGTTCCCCGCTGCCTTCCCCAAGTCCTCCCCGACATCTGGAGCGTGCACAGAGACAGCAAAAGGAGGGAGAGACAAATGGAAGGTGTGTTGAGTGCCACTTCAAACCCGCCCTCCACACATCACAACACAACGCATTTTTTTTTTCTTTGTCCGCTGTCTGTCTCTCTCTCTCATTGTCCCTCGTTTTCCCTTGTTCAAATGTGTGAACACCACACAAAGTCAAACACATCAAACGAGTTCACGGGCCACGCTATTTTCCTCCCTGACAGAACGCTGACAATTCATAAGCTTTTCAGTTTCTTTAGAAACACTATGGTTCTAAGATACACCCCCCTTAAATCACACACACACACACACACACACACACCAGCAACTCCCATTCTCCTCCTGTTTTTTTTTTTTTTCTTTTTTTATCCTTGCTATCATCATCATTCCTATTAAGCATATGCTGGATTGCAGTGAAAATTAACAATGCAAAATAAGACAGACTGAAAGGAAGAAGAAGAAAGAGAAAAATAGATTTGGCTTTGTCAGCATCGCAGGATATCCTTGCATCTCTTCCTGCGACCTGATTTTGACAGGTAGCTGTCAGAGATATGATAGGGTGATAACAGTTTTGACCCAGCCCTCCACCACTTCCTCCGCATGCCAAAAAACGATGATGCACAGTTTAGTGCAACAGCAGTCTGTTATCAACACAATCACCTTCTGAATATGAATCTAAAGATGAGCGACGACAACCTGGGAATGTGTTGACAGCAGCATAATCTGAGGTGAGGGTGTCATCATCAGATTGTACACACAGGCCTTGTTGTACCGGTGGTTAAGAGCCTGTGATGTGCCGCATTTAAAGGCTTAAGAGGCACAGTTAAGTTCAAAACGTGGGAAAGAGACTTGAAAGAAACCGAAAAGAACATGCAAAATACGCTTGATACGTCTTGTATCTTGAAGCTGTAAAATTAAAAATATCTGGTAGTCCAGGAGCTTTTGATGGATGTCACTAAGCAGGCGGTTTAACATAAACCCACGCAGTGCAGAACTGTCATGAAAGATTTACAGATTTCATAGTAAAGTAAAAATCTTGTTCTTTCCCTCTTTCTTTCTTTTCATTGTGGTTCTTTCTTTTGTTATAATTTTCTTTAATTGTGGGACAGCTGCCTTATAAAGATTTACGCGTCTGATACGTGAATGTATAGTCGCAGGCAGAATAACTAGCCGGTGTGAGAATTCCTGAACTTTGTGGCCGTGAGCAGCGGTGACACCGAAGCTGTGGCTGTCCGTGTGTACAGCGCGTGACCGAAAGATGCCCACATATGGACGAAAATGCTATTTATTTCCTAATCTGGTGCATGATTTATGTGTGTAGGGAGAAGGGGAGAGGGCTAGAAAGAAAGAATAAGAATCAAAATCGAGCAACCCACTTAGGCAACCCCGGGACACAATGAGGAACATTTTTAACAGTAGCCTAATCTTTTCTTTTCTGTCGCTCCCCACCCCATTTCACCCTCCTCTGTTGGGGAGTCAAATAAGGTTTAGAGAATGGAAAGACCCAAGTCAGCAAGTCCTCTTCCACATCGCCACTAAACACACAACTCCATCCAGCAAGGCTGCTATCAGGCTGAAGGCTATTTATCATGACTGAAACTGAAAGGCAACCTAAATGTAAGTCTGTGACAATACGCAGATACTGAATACCAACTGCTTCCTCTTGGGTTTGGCGACTGTATGGTTTAATTCTGTGCGCTTTAATAGCAAGGAGAAAGAACCACAGAGACAGGTTTTAAAAGCGCAACTGTGGATCCAGGTCCAAATATTATACAAAGGGGCATTCGGTGGTTGTCTGTTATTTCCACATTTGTTGAAATAGGGGCTGATTGAATTACAGCTAATAAAATGTTTTGGGTCGCTAAAATGGAAAAATGAAAATTCTACTGTTGCGCTGCATCCACTTAAAAACAGATAAAATGTCTGGGAAATTGGTCTTTTAAAATAAATGTAGAATATATATAAAATGTTGACGGTGTAAATATGTTTGAGTACACTGTGAACATTTTCCCTGCCTTACACACACACACACATATATATATATATATATATATATATATATATATATATATCCTTTTGCCTTGCCGCGCATTAAATGCATTTAAAATATGCTCCGTAAACAGGAAATAATTAAATAAAAAGAAATACAATTCCCCCAGCACATGGTCCAGGACTGCACCATACTGTAGCCATAGTCGCTTCCTCATAAACATATTTTGAGTGGTCTACTGTACAGATCCCTTTTTGGCAAAGATTCCCTGCATCGTGTAACAGACACTGGCCCACCTGCCCACCCCAGATGGGGCTAAAATTAAAAAATCCAAAACACAGATTAGAAGCAGGACAAACAACAGACCACACACACACACACACACACACAAGCTATGCATCTTCCTTTCTCTGTCACACACACACACAGACATACATGTCCTTGTGTGTCAGGGTTAATAGTGCTCCTGTAAGAGGAAGACGCACTACTGAGAGGATGAGAGTGTGCTCTCCTGGCATATAACAGCCTTTCAATAATAAATGGACTTCACACATTTCCAGACACACACGCACACATGGTACACACTACAAAGAAAGGTAAAACAGAACTTTGGGTGTGTTTCCTTGCTCTTCTCATGACTGTGTAGGCATGTGATTTAAGTGTATGCACACACGCAAAAAACGCGCGCGCGCACACACACGCACGTGGGATACTGCACGTCATTCCGAGGCTCTAGCTGAGTGTCCAGCATGCACATCTTTAATCAGTTGACTGATCCGTAGCTTTAATGCGGCTGTTCCAATTACTGTAAAAGTCATCCTGCTCCATATAACCACAAATATTGACACTTTATTGCACAACACATTTATGACATTTTGAAGGTCACACCGTATATTAGGCATCATCGTTCACAGTGGGGTGTGTGATGTGTGGAGAGAGTCTGGAATCTCCTGTTGACACCCAGCCGTAACTATCCTCTGAGTATTGATTTTCGTTCCCTGTCTTCCATTATTTTTTATGCAAAGATTTGCTGTGGGAGACACAACATTAAAGTGATTGTCACAGGTGAGCCTTTGGCTTTTTATATATAGGCCTGTTTCAGTTGAACAAAACGTGAATTGAACACAAAAGAAATTTAATGGCCAGATGTTTTATCTTATTATTTATTCATTTCTGTATCTGGCACAGAACGACTTGTATCTCAGGTAAAGAGAAACACTGGGATGCAGAATTTGTTTGATATTTAATATTCCATATTTTAGAACGATCAGTATTTACAATCTAGTGCATATCTCTATCTCAAGTGTCAGAGGTCCCTACTGAGTTGACACGTTTTATTTCAAGCAAAGCCTCCTTCTCTAGCATTACTCCCCACAAACGATCAGAATTCATATCAAGAATAGTATCACTAAAGAATATCTTTTAATTAAACATTCAGTCTACTACCACTCCTTCGTTGCCAGATTCTCCCATTAAACTCAAACATTCAAACAGTTTTTACGTATTGTCTGTGAACTCCTGTCTTGCTTTACCCCAGGAAAAAAAAAACAGAAAAAAAAAAAACATGACAAACGCAGAACTGTGACTGTGCTAGTACAAGAATATCACAGAGGGGAAAAAAGAGAAATACATGTATAATTCAACTGTATCTGATCTGAGACCAGCTCCTCTCCCCTCTGCCTTTACTGGTGTCACGGCGGCATAATGGAACATGCCAGAACAAAGGCTCTGAGATCAGATTGGAGCAGAGTTGAGCAGGCCATCTGGGAGGCAGGCTGAGTATCAGTCACTCTGCCTGCTGTCTGCTGCACTCACACTCATGTACACACACTTCCCCTCTGACTAACTGTGTGCGAGAGTGCAAATGCATGTACAAGCGTGCGCGCGTGTGTGTCTGTGCGTGCGTGTCAAACACCTCGCTCCCTTCTGACCGCACGTCACCAGGATCTTGCAACAAAGCGACCGATACATCGCCATCGCGGGGACACGCCACCGAGGCAGCCTCAACAACTGACTGACAAATATATAAATTGAGAGCGATCTCTGAGCGTGTGTGTGACTGAGACGCGCGCTCAGAGATCGTCCTGTGGGTACCCCAGGGTTCGGCACGCTGCCTACTCTTTTCCAGCGACCACACCCAGTTCCCATTAATGGAAGACAAAAAAAGAAAAAGAATGTAAGAAAACATCAAACATCAACAACATCAAAAATAAACAGCAAAGCCAGTGATTGTGTGCGCATATATGGTGCCAGGGGTGCAGGTTGGTGGGGGCAGGGGAGTTGCCAGTTCCTTAATGGTGCTCTTTCAATCACACATTGCACTCTAAACGCTCTGTGGTTTTGATTAGTATGATATCACTTTCAGGAAATAAAACTAGGGGGGAAAAAGCACATCAGTCATAAAAACACAAGATGTTTTGCTTTTTGCTTGGCCATTATTCTAATGTGTCACGTGACTCCTGTCGAAGCCCATCGGCCTCTCCCTGTAGCCAAATAACTAATTGGGGAGAGAATGTGTGCGTGTGTTTGTGTGTGTGTGTGTGTGGTGGTGGTGGGGGGGGGGGACGGAAACTGTTTGGGGGAAAGATATTAAGAGAGATTGGGTGAGAGGGAGGGTGGTAGGGAAAGAGAGAAAGAGTAAAACGTGATGACATCATTTGAAAGGCATTAGGCTTTTAAAAATGCGCCCGGGGGGACTTGATTTCCTTACACCAGAGCAACACAACACCATCCGGCCCGATGCTTGCTCTCCCTCTCTCTCTCCCTCTCTCTCTCTCTCTCTCGCTCTCTCTCTCTCACTCTCTCTCATACACACACACCTCCCAGCACCCCCTTACCTTCATTCTTTTTTTTTTTTTGATTTGGACCATTGCCATCTTTGTGAGCGTCTGGTTCATGCGAGTTAATCAATTTGAGGTTTAGTTACACTGCTGATGCTAGCATTCCAGCCACTGCTAGAACGTAATCTGAACTTGCAGAATTTATTAACCAAACACCAATTATCATTAAACACCACTGCATTATCCCCCTCCTTTTACCACCTGACAAGGACTACTTAATGAAATTTTAGATTAAAGTTATTTGGCCCATGATTTATAGGCATCCAGAAAGTCCTACTGCAAGGCTCTCTTAATGTGCATTGTTTTGTTTTTTTTCCTGTTTTTTAATTATTTTTTAAATTTAGTTTCATTTTTTTCGCTTTTTTTTTTTGGAGGGAATTCACTGGGGATTTGAGAAATCTCCTAGGTATTACAGCAACCAGGTCTAGACCAAGAAGAAAAAGAAGAGGGAAGAGGGAGGACCGGAAAAGAGCAACTGTGCTCTGTGCATCTTTGCTCTTGTACTTGTTGTCGTACTACTGACCCCACTGAGCAACAGAAATGAGACCAAAGACCAGCAAAATTGTGGAACCCCCCCTACCCCCAACCCAAGAAAAAAATAACCGAAATAAAGGAAATGCAAGTTTTTGTTTACCCCTGCAATGTTTGTGAGATTAAAACAGCAGCAGAACGTGTTACATATAAGGCGGTGGGGTAAACAGGGGCACCAGATGTTCTTTGATGTTAATAATGGCATTTATTATTAATATTAATTAGACCGCATTCAGCAATACATTTGGGCCATTTCCAAGTCAATTAAGCAAAATGGCATTCGGGAGATGTTGAAACGACATTTTAAGGCAGGTGTTCAGCAGCCCCCTAATAAAACATTTTTTTGCGGCCCCAGAAAAACAACTCCTTTTGAGGCAGATTTTATTTATTTTCTCTTTGTTTACTCTTCCTCGATATTTCTCTCTTCTGCTGCGAATGTTGCAGTTGCAACGGTATCTCACAAAAAACATATTGAGGATTGTTTCTAGATTCAGAATGCTTTATCTAATTAAATTATACAGTATGTGGTGATTCTGATATGCGCGCGTGTTGTGTCCACACGCAGGCAAATGTGTCCACAAAAGACTGACGGCTGGCGACGGGAATTCATTCACATATGATATAATGATCATGACAATCATGATGCGAGGAAAAAGAACACTTTGAGGGTTGCTATCCAAGCTTTTCCAAATAACTGCTTCATGAAGGATGCGCATTCTTAAGAAACTCAAACAAATTCAATTTACCACTTTTTTATTTATTTATTTTTTAATCTGCAAAGCCCAGTCCACATAGCTGAACAAGCCAACGCACACTTACACCAGGACACAAGGTCCCTGGCTCTGTCGTTACCAGCAGATACCAGTTCAACCAAATCTAATTAGACAACACAACCCAGAGGCCTCACGCCAGGGGGTGTCTTTTCTATATAATCAAAATAATCCTTGGATATATGGACAAAAAACACACCAGATTTAAAGCGCTCCTCAGTTTAATCTAGACCCCTGAATAGAGTCCTGCCACACCTCTCAGACTGTGTTTATGCCGGTGTGTGCGCTCAGCCCTGCTTTTGGCAGCAGGCCCCTTTTTTTCAAAGCTGGTAGAGGCAGCAGCCTTACAATGGTACATTAACAATCTGTGCGTTCATTTATCAGTGTGCGCGATTTGGACTCTCCGTTCATGGCGCACTGCACTTTTCATGGCTGAAAATTAATGAACAAGCCTCCCCTCGCAACAAACATGCACCTGTGCTGCAGAGATGCTAATCACAAACATTTATATTTATTAGTGAACACCCGCACTAAGACTGGAGTTGTGAAGGAGAAAAAAAAAAAAAAAGAAGAGAGAGGATGGGAAAAACAAGAGGAGGAGAGATAGTTCTCAGTTTCAACGGGGGTAATGAAAGGGTAGTGGTTTCCATTGTGCAGAATTGTGTTAAAGCTATTTGTTTGAATGAATGAAAGCAGGGTATGGAAGTGCAGGATATCTATTCAGGGAATGTGATCTTCATGCTGGGAAGATTATTCCTCCAAAACTATTGCGAAAAGGACTCTGCATCAAAAACCACTGTGAGCTCGTTCTAAATGCTCACAAACAATATAATTCCTGAAGGGGCCAGACCTTAAAGATTTTGCAGACAGCCTTTTCATTTTAGGGTGCTTTTCCTTGCCCACTTTTTCCTCCATTACTCTTTCCACTTCCTCCCCCACCCCACTCCCCACCCCAATTGACAGAAGGTGGCTCTCTTCCTCAGTAAAGGCTATGCCTCTGCCCGGCTAGGAGAAGAGGAATGGTGCCATAAGTTTCTCCCTGGCACCGGCCCACCTTTGTTTTCCCCCCTACTCAAGTCTGTTTCAGGCTTCAAAGAGCATTGGAAAAAGAAATACACACACACACACACACAGGCGCACACACATGCACATAGAAATGTCTGAGGGAGCACTGATGTCTCACTAACTTTATCATTCTAGCAGGGTGATCATAGCCCCGTTGAGAGGCTGTGGATGATGCTTGAGGGTCTATGAGTGTGTGTGCGCTTGTGTGCATGTATGTATGTGTGTGTGATGTCCACCACTGTCTGCATGTGTGCATGAGAGCACAAAAGGCAGATGGGGACAGAGGTAGGTGTCTTTTAGGACATGTAGACAAAAGCAATTATGTGTTTGTCTGTGTGTTTGTATATGCATGCACTTGCCAACGTGAGTGTGTGTGTGTGTGTGTGTGCATTTGTGTGCGTAATGTTATAATAATCAGGGTGTATATTCATCATGCCCCTCTCAGTCTGTGTTGGCAGGAAGTGGTGTGGTTACCATTAGTGAAGGATGACTAGGTCGCTGTATCTTTTACTGGTATACTGCTGGATTGGTATAGATAGAGACAGGAAAGCAAAGGACAGGAAAGGGAAAGGACTGAAGACAATATATGTTAAAAGGCAAAACAAAAGACAAAAGAAGTGTGAGGAAGATGACATGGATTTGACACAACAGTCAAAAAAAAATTGAACAAACTGAAGTAACTGAAAAGAGCAACGAATGGGGACAACAAAAAAGGTCACAGGTCAGGAAGATAAGATAAGGTGTACCTTTATTCATCCTTTATTGAGTATTGAGAAAGTAATGGCATGACATAACAACACAAATTAAAGAGTTGAGAGGGAAAAAGGGGAAAAAGAGAGGGCCGTGTGGCTTACATGTACGAAACGTAAATTAGAAAACGTAACTGGCAAACTCTTTTTTACGGACTCAATGCACAGCATAGACTGCCACCTAAAGATGACAACCGCCCTGTTGCACTGTCTCTTTAACGCTGAATAAAGGCAGAACTCCTCCCTAAGCCACCATTGATTTCCTATTCATTTCTGAGCATACTAAATCAACAGCAAGCACAATAGGCCAATCATCAAACTCTGCTACAGTACCACCACTTCTATCCCACCCTCAATCCATCTGGCACTGGTCAGAGTCTATACTGTACGTGGCATCAATGCTCTGCACACCGCAGCCATTAGTGGCGTTATTCTCCATCAATGAAAATGAATCAATTAAGCCTCATTAAGGATGCATATTAAGGTGGAGTAATTATCTGGTGAGGAATGTACAGTGATCGATAGCTTGGGAGCATAAATGCGCACTTAAAGACATATATTACCACAAGGGATGAACACTTTTAACAAGGTCTCTTTGGAAATGGAGCTACGGCGGCTAAATCTGCTTCACGTCTTGCATACATACCACGCGTGTGTTTGTGTGTGAGTCAGAGAGACCATGTCCTGGTCAGGCAGTAAATCCAGAGACCAAGGACGTGTCCCGTTTTGCTCTTCTATGAACTTGTCCAGTGTCTCAGAAAATGAAATAAAAAGATTTATACTGTAGCGCGCAAACACCCTGCCAATGTGTGCACGAGTGCATGCCGGTGTGCGGACGCGAGACAATGACCACAAGAGATAGAGCCACAATTTAAGGATACATGACAGGAAGGCCCCGGTTTTTAGTGAGAGCTGAAGAGTTTTTAAATCCTGGAGGCCTTCACCCACTGGCTATCAGCATACAATACACACACACACATTTGCATGCACAAAGTAACATGCACACACACACAATCCCATGCATAACGCCTATTAAAGAGCACGCTCTGTCCCAGTCGCATAATTTTAATTTGTTATGAAGGTCATTGACAGCAAGTAATAATCACCATTGGGGATCTAACAATTTGCCATTTCGGAACATTGAGGCACTGATGACTCAACTATTAATAGACTGAAGCCTCCCTCCACACCCTACCCTCACCCCCCTGCTTACATCCCTTGTCCGCTTAAATGACTAAAATCTATTCTAATATTTTCATACTCATACCATATTCACATACGGCATTAAAAAAGACAATCTGACTTCATCCCATTGACATTTGTTGTCTGTGGAGGACAAAGCCTAAAGCCTCTTTTACAAAGCCTAAAAGAAACCCGCACAGACGGTATCTCCTGATAATAGATTTACGTTATAAAAACATGCGGAACATTGAACTTTTAAAATGTCCTGCATGTTTCTTGCTATATGCCTTTACATTGAAAATGAAACACAACGGCTGCCTGTACTGAACTGGTGAATAGTTAAGCATTTCCCCCCTTTTTACAAACAAACATGCAGAGAGAGACAATGACAAGTTTTATTGTAGACCAACTCATTTATTCTCTGCTCTGGCTTCACCCAAGCCATTCAGACATATGTGTCTGGCATTTGTCGCCAAACAAATAAGTCCAAGCTTAAGCTATTTTTATCAAATGCAAGAGCGTTTTTTCTTTTTAAGTGATCGTCAGTGTTTGGGGCGAAGAGAATGGGAGCTGGAATCCTTTATCTTTCAGAGGCTCAACAACTCAAGACTAATTACAAATTAATCTGGATCTGGATATCTGCAATGAGAGGGCCCCAATAAGAACTTGTGCTTCGCTAAGAGGAACTAGTTGTTATATATTTATAGCGGAGCTCAACGCATGGAGAAGCAGGGGCAGGCCGGAGATGGAGGCAGCCAAAACCCAAAAGACAGAGTAGCACATAATTGCCTGCTTTTCTATATCCAAGCAGCCACATCAAGGCTGAGGATTGTGGATATTAATAATTGATCATTAGCTTGATAGGGCAGAGCGCGCTGAAGTTTTTAGTGGTTGAAGTTTGGTGTGGCTATTTTAGATTTCTCATTGGGGTTTTGAGCAGTATCGAAGGTCAAGTGTTGTTATAGATTAAACACTACTGACCTAAACAAAATGAGGTCATATCAATACAGTGAGATGTGTATTTAACTGGATGCTGCTGTTCAGTTTGATCTCGGATTTCCGCAAATGTCTGGGTATTTTACCTAAAGATTAAGATTATAGTATCAATCAATTTATTTATTGTAAAGTCAGTTAGGTGTATTTCAACGCAGCGTATGGTATATTATTGTACGTACATGGTGTATAATAAATAAAGTGTATATGATCTATTCCAACTCTAACCACTTTTACCACTTTTTCTGGTGACTGTTGAAAGCATGTCTCCACCAAGAGAAGTGATTTCCAACACCTGATCACAAAATAACTCCTGGAATTCGTTGAACATCTGACTTGAGACTATGGTAGATGGTAGTTAACTTCCTGCTGGAAATGGGCTTTGATTTGCTGCCTGGTAGCCCGGGTATGTCGCTCTCAATTACTCACTCTGTCTCTACAGCTAGTGTACTCTGTACTCCCCCTGGTCCTATGGTAAGGGACCTCTGGGCACCTTGACTGTCGTTTAACTGCTTGTGGCATGAGGCAGCTGAGGAAATGGGTCATTAAATCCAACGAGCTAGGGCCAACCCCCCCAGTGCCCCAGATCTGTTTTCTATCAGATAGCCTTCCTTTACAGGAGTGACGGAAAGAAGCCTAGCACGGCAGCCCAAAGCAGACATTAGTGTCATTGCAGCTCAACACTACTAATAGCAGCAGCTAACAAGGACTGGGGCATTTTATTTACGTACAGTATGTATTGTCATCCCAAAGGTATGTTAGCAGCGAGATCATTGTCGTCCCTCTGTGGATATAATGGAAAATTTGTTCTTCACCTGGTTTTATACACAGTCCCTAAAATTACTTGTTTAAGTATGCATTTCTACAAAAATGTATGTAATATATTAGAATGAACTGGCAATATCTGTATGTGCAAGTCTACTGCACCTCAGTGCAACATATGTATACTGTACATACAGACTCATCAGAAAATGAGTGAATTTGGTAAATGGCTTTTCTACCTGTCGAAACTCAAATTGCTTTGCTGTCACAATGTCACATTTACCCACAGTGCCAAGCACTGGGGGTAACTCAGGGTTCAGTGTCTAGCTCAAGGACACTTTGGCATGTGGTCCGTGTACAGAGGATCAAACCACTTACCCCCTGGTTTGTGGACATCTCGCTCTACCTACTGAGTCACAGTCTCTTTTAAGAAAGCTGTGAGGGGGATGGTCAGTCACAAGATCAATGAGTTAGTTTGTATCTCTTCTTTTGCGGTGGAGGCTAAGAGATCTATCCTAGAACTGAATCATTCAAAACGGCCAATGGAACCATGGCCAGTGGCAATGCTCATCAGTACAATAGAGATGACTGAAGCACTCAGCTCATTCTGGGTTCATTTTGGACCTGAAAAATGCACTGCCGACCGATTTCGTCTAACTTGAAGTTCAATTTTATAGGTCATCTGTGCATTCGGTTATTTGTGCCAACATATACAATTACAGTGTGGAAACAAGGCAGTCATTCATTCATTGTCTTCAGCAGTATGTGAAATTGCCTGAAAATCAGTACAAATTCCATGAGTTGGATTATTAAATCACTACAGGATCTCAGGGTATCTGCAGCTGCGGTTGTTCACAGTGAGGTTTTAGGGTATGCCACTTGGAATACAATCAGGATGGTAAGCCAGATTGACTGAATCTTTTCCAGGGAATGTGAAAACCTATTATTTTTCCACTTATTGCTATACACTAAAAAAAAGAAAAAAATTTTTTTTTTACTCAAATTATCTCCAAGAACATTCATCTAAAGCCACCAACAATTTGATATTTAATGAAAACCTCTACCAAAGCACCAAGAAATTTACCAAAACACATAATTCTAGATTTGACTAAATCCAATGTATTACTGTATTATGTTCATCCTAATGTATTTTTTTATATATATATTATTTTACCCTGTTATCCTTGCTGGTTTATAAACCAGTCACCTTTGGTGGCCCACACACACGTACATAGTTTTCAGGAGAGAAAATAAATTCTGATACAATTTCTTAGTCAGACAAAGAAAAAAAAACTAATTACAAAGATTTTGATTAGTGCCATTTTGACATAAGGTCTTGTGTTGGATCTTTATGACTTTCCAAGACTGACTGATCTCATCTACATAGGAAAAGGGCAGACATTTTGCAGGAAGGTAAATACTTCAAATGTTAGCCCGGGGAGTGTCTTCGATTTGTCCTTTAGGAAGATGCTAACGTGTGATACACCATGCCCTCCCTTCTTCCCTCCCCTCCTCCTTTCTCATTCATCTGCCTCGCAAACTCTTTTCTCTTTTCTCTGCTTCCTCTGTCACTGCAAAATGCAGGGCCAGCAAGATGAATAAAAAAAAAAAAAAATACTACACACTTGTTGCCCGGACTTTATCTCTACATTATTCTCACCGCTCCTTCCGTTCATTTCAGAGAATAAGATAAATGAACAACGTACATTTCGTGCACCTGTCCTCCCCTCCCCACCTTCCCCTTCCCCTAACGATAAGGGATTTCATTAACGTGAGAATGCTTGGGCTGAAAGAAACATAATTGCTTCAGTGTTGTTGTCCTCTCTGCTGCCGACGCCCTAATTTCCTCCTCGCCTTACTCTTGACTGTTAAGTGATCATTATATCAACACAGGGGATGGGCCAAGGGTAAAATATTGACAAACTGCGGTCATGTTCATGCAAAGCATTGAGAAGAGGAGTGTGTTTATGTGTGGTAGTGGGTGATGAAATATTAAAAAAAAACAAGAGGAAGGGGGGAGGAAGGAAGAAAGATGGGCTAATGGTTGGGAAGTATCGGTGAAGAATGAGGAAGAAAGAAAGGTGTTAACAGAGTGACATCAAGGACGTAAAGTGAGTGATATGATCAATCGAGAAAGATCACATAGTCCGGTAACAATTTAAAAACCGGGCCCAATCTGTCACCCACCACCTCCTCCCCGCCCCTGATGGATAACTGTATGTAAAAGATACATAATTTTTTGACTTGCCATTTACACAGCATTGCACCTGAAAGCCAAGCGGCATAATAGACAGTTGAAAATGTCAGGGAAGTAAGACTAAGAGTAAGTAAGAGAGAGAGAGGGGTCCACCGGCAGAATCTTAATTAGAATAGCTCCATCTAAAGGCAAGGCTTTCCAGGCTAATGATGAAAGGCTAATGATGACATACACATGCACATATACATGCTGATATAAACACACAGTCATAAATACACCCATTATATTATATAGTATACCCATTCATATCCTTGAACGGACTTGAACGGACAAATGTGCACATGAACGCATCGTCATTTACATGTTTGCTAAGAAACATTTTGGTTCTCTGAATCCACTTAAATAATTCAAATTACTTAAAAGGAAATTTTTAATTCATGGAAATTCACTAAAATACATGTGTACACACACTCTACCCTACACACAATTTTAACATCAGTGCAATTAGCAAAAGATCCCCCTATTCAACGTTAATTTTATGCCTTCAGCTGACCAGTCAATGACCAAATCTATCTAGTTATGGCAGAGCATCACAAGAATGTTCAGTGGTAGTCTGGAAATGCATGTATAGGATTTACCTATCTATCCCTGAGCAGACCTGGCTGTTGAGCCTGAGCCAGCGCCACATGATTGTGTTAATTAATCTGCCATTGTGAGCATGGGGAACAGCTGCACGGGCTCTCGTGGCTGCGTTGTCAAAGCAAAACAATGCAATGTTAAGCTTCCCCCACTGAATCTTCCATTACAAAGGAGCCCCAACAACAGGGCTAAATTCATAAATCCACAGATCAATTTTTACCAGCACTAATGTCTGACCTTTAAAGCGAAAAAAGGGATTTTTTTTAACATGCTTCATTCGGGCTTGAAATATGGTCAGATATGTGATACCTAGGATTTGGGCCAAATGTTCCCCCACCCCTCCCCGCCAGCCTGGAAAACAAACACAACGGAGATGCAGAAAGAGGGAGAGAGAGAGGGAGGGAGAGAGAAAGAGAAAAGGAGGTGGGTGAGGATGGAAGCAGGAAGGGAAGGATGAACAGAGGTAGAAAATGAGCAACGGAGACACACTGAAGGAAGAAGGGAAAAGGAGAGACAGCGATCAGTACAACAGAGACAAACAGATGAGTGCTCGGAGTCACCAGCTGGGTACTGGTATTTTAAAACAAAACATCTAACGCTATTAGCAGGGATCCATCGATCAGTGTTATGTGGTGTTAATTTAGAATAAGGAGAGGGGGGTGAGAAGAGAGCAAACAGTTGAATTAGGCTTTATATGTGCTTTACAGGTTTATTCACTGGAGAAGAAAGCTGTTAATGAAAGACACTTGAAATTAAGATTCCGAATTTCTAACAATTTATCAGTATAGGAAATCTGAGCTGACAGCTTTACTAGTATTAAGGGAAACAGAATGGATTATTTATTATACTGTAGTCAGTTGCGTGCAATTCTGTTTTGTTACAAACAAAATTCTAGCATTAGTGCACGACAAAAGGCAAAAATCTCCCATTCATTTAGAAACAACATTGACCAGGGGAATACATAAATAAAATTAGGTAAACTGCACTGCCACCACAAATTATGTCTGCAATAACAGACTTCACAAATAAATGGTTTAGCACCTCTAATCGAGTTCACAAAATGTTTCACTAGACAACCATTTCACTGCATTCATTACAGCTTCACTGAATTACAATTTTATTGCTCACAGAAATCACAGCATTTGTCTTTAATGTGGCAACCAGATTCATCTTCGTTTTAGAAACTCCGAGATGCCTGGAAGAGCTGGAAGATGGCGTGCCCCTATCACACACTCTCTACAGTGAATGGCATGGCCTTGGTGCATACTTGGCACTTTCAAAGAGATGGTGATGCACCCCGAAAAAATCATCAAGATGCCTGGCTCTCACCCCACTCTGCAGCCGAGCCCTTCTGTCTAGCAGAAAGCCCTCCAGCAGCCCACAGCGCACGCAAGACATTGGGAGAGGAGTTGTACACACTCCTCTGATGTATCTGACGGATCCTGTCAGTTGTCAGTGACTTTATGTAAAGGGGGAGGTGAATGTGACTGATCATTTCTTTCAGGTTTGAATAAAACAAAACGCCGAGGAACGCAACAAATGGAAGCAATCGCAATGGCAGATGAAGGAGGCAAGACATTTCCTTCTCCCTGTGACACTGTCTCTCAATCTGCACCCTGGTTTAGTCTGCCAAACACCAAGTCAAATAGTGACACTGAATATAGCAGTGAATTCCAAATCCGTTGTTTAGTTGCCATATTCTTGATAGACTGCACAAATGTTCTTTTCTTTTTTTTTTTCCTTTTTTTTTAACAAGAGTTTTTATTTCAATTCTTGGACGCACAGTGTACAAAACCAGTTTGAATTACTTCTGACGCCCTGAAACATGTGAACACACACGCGCGCGCACACACCGAACATACAATCTTGAAAGCTTACAGATGGTGAAGGGTGACATGGTGCTAACACACATCTCAAAAGTGATGCTCGCTGCAGCATCTCACCTGTCCAACACGCTAGATTTCAGAAAGCCATCAGATGTTGCATTTACCGCAACACTGAGCAGTGGAGAGCATCCGATCAGAAGATGTACGCAGCCTGAGGTTTGGTGCACTTACACTTGACAACTCAACAGGACACTTAGTTGAGCTAGAATGTGAATTTGTGACGCCAGAAAAGAAGGTTGATATCTTGTCATTATATTCTCCCTCATGGATTTGTTAGTATTTACAGCTAAAATGTTACAGAGTGTGTAGCGAATTGGAAGAAGGACTTTTTTTTTCCTCCTGTGGTACTGTGCTGTCGGCTCCCTGATTGTTGGAGTATAAAAATAATCGTCATGGAAATAGATCTCATTGACAACATGCCATGTTCACACTGTGAGCAGCTTGTGCCTTGTGAACATAATCCAGAAACGTCCTCCAAAACTTTCCTCCACAAACTTTCAATCCCTCATCCTCTTTTTGCCCTTCTCTCCAAAAGATGAAAAAAGGCAATGCCATGGAAGACAAAAGACGAAATCCCGTCTTGTCAAGTACCAGCAAAACAGGTAGAAACATAGAGCATGGAGTGGGCTCAAGGATCAGGAATGGAGGGTGGGGGCAGAGAAGACGCAGAGCGTGAGCAAAAAGGACCATGATAGTGAGAGGGAGGGAGGATTGACCAAAACGGCTTTCCCATCCTCTTCCTGAAAATCCACTCCTCATCTCTGTGTCTAATAGGAAATTCTGGCTCTCAGAGTACGACACCAGCACAATTACACCTTACCTGCAAGCCCTGCCAGGAGAGGTGGCATTTGGTCGATCCGTCTTCCCATGAGGGTGGTTTGGGGCTTAGCCCCGACTTAGCTCCATGTCTTAAGACACAGGATAGGAGGGATGGGAAGGACCATTGGGGAAAATACGAGTCTCTCTTGCTCTGTGTGAAAGCCCAGGATAAACCTGTGTTCTCACGAGGGAAAACACTAACTTCTGGCAGTTGGATGGAGGCCCAAGGGTTAAATGTGATGACACTGAAGTCTCAAGAAAGCCGTAACTATGGAGCATTTTTGTCCTTGGTTGGTGAACTTGTTAACTTAGTTGAAAGATAGAAATGCTGTTGTTCTCTACATGTACAAAGTCTGTCTCAATGTCCAAGATTGTCTGGAGAATTTCTGATTCGGGGAGATCTCATTCTCCAATAGTGCCAGAATCCAAGACCTAATCTAAGTCTGGGAATGACTCCTTCTAAAGATCCTCACATGGAGCTTTATGCTGTACATGAAAAACACTGAGAGGCTAAGAGAGACCGTCCCTCGCTGTTAAAACCTTATCATCGCCATAAACATATGCTCACTGTGTGAGACATTGGGCAATGTTAACTTGAGGGCAGATGCAAAAAAAAAAATATAAGGAGTTGGTAGAGACGACGAGACTCAGGTTCATTAGCGGAGCTGTAAATGAAAGTGAGGAAGGCATCTCATCAAGCACATGTTCAACACTTGGTCCATAAGGGAGCTATACCTGGGGCTGTCGCATTTAGAAGGTGTTACTCTAATAAGACAACAGTCGCTTTTATTTACAACAAGCACAAGATGACATGAAAAATGCTTTAACACATCTTCTGTTATGCCTTTGGTGAAACAAACACCTTTGTTATTTTGTAAACAAAACGTCTAACACACAGCCCCTCGTGCGAGCTGCAGATACATTCAAATAACATATGCTCTTGACTAAAAAAAAAACCACACACACAAAATAGGTGTAAACCGTCTAAATTGCAATTGCACTGCTTCTTGGAAAACAAACACTTTGCTTTGTTACCAAGACAACTGAGATAATGTGATTCCGGCGGCATTGTCAGGACTGCTACTTGCTACATTATGTGTGACAAGCTTAAGAGTAGATCTAGGGGCATGAATGCGCAGATTCAGGCTTCAGCCTATTGCGGATTGAAGATAGTCCGGCAAGCCATATTTGCATGCGTAACCTTGCCAAAGAGTTAAGCTCAGTGGGCTAACATTGTTTCCACGCTTGCAAAGCCATGGTTTGAAGTCAGCACCGATGTATAACACTCTGTAATGCTGTGACTTGATGGTTTGTGTTACAGTTACTTCCTGCGCTAATGCTCTGCGGGTTTAAATGCGATCAGCATTTGTTTTTAATATATCCATCCAGACAAATAGCAAATTCATCTTAGAGCCTATAGTCCGCATACTCCTCTTTCCTCTTTCTCTCGTTGCTTTCCATAACGACAAAATGAATTCAGCTCTGAACCTAATTAATCCACAAAGGTTTCATGTCTTAATCCCCAAAGTCAAGGGGGTTATTGTCCTCACAAATGAGGTCAGTGTTCCTCCCAGTGGAAATAAGCGAAAGAAGGAGCAAAACACAGAGTAAAAGGGAGGCACCACAGATGCTTACAGACTGGCTTTCTTTCTCTCCAGCTCTCCTGTTGAATACTGCTATGATATGGTGGCAAAAGGCCCTGCAAACAGACTAGAGTTGCCTGCTATCTGTGCATGGATGTTTACATGCATATAGATATCATGATGTGAAACGGACGGTTAACGTGCCATAACAAAAGAAGAGCAATAGAAACATAAACGGACCAGTGAAATGTAAGGCACCGCATGACAGCAGTGAGAGAGGGAAAATGAAGCGCCTGCCAATCTTCGGCACACAGACCTTTTGAACCAGGTGGATAAGAAAGCTGGTTCTGGTGGTAATTGTCACTAAGGCAAGTCACTGTCAAACTCTGAGGCGAAGAAGCATCATCCAAGTGTGACAGGACGATAGCCATGATACAGCCCTCCGTCTGGTGGGATGACAAGGGGGAATGTGACACACATGGCCACACCATGCTGCATGAAGCACAGTCACCACCAGCGGCCCACACGGGGTCTCTGTGGGGGACAAACCCTGGGAATAGGACCGAGCCAGCCAAATGCTCGTCCAGCATCGTCGGCACTCTCTGGCCACGCCGCGAGCCATATCCCCGAGGACCGAATGGGAAAGTGTGGACGGTCGACCACGACAGTCCACGTCTATACTCATTTAGACCATCCTGATGAGAGCTTTCCAGAGATCATCCAATCAAGGCTTGGCTCAAGGCAGGACGGGGGCCGGGTTGCTGGCCAATGATAACTTGGTTAAATAGAGGGTCAGCCAATAGCAGGCATGTTGAAGGGAGGGTCAGCCAAGAAGGCTAGCTAGAAGAATAAAGTCCAAGATGACACAATCAACAGCTTGCTGAAATCTGTTGCAGTCATAAGTGCAGCCACTGGACAGTATACAGCAGGCATGACAGAAGAGTGTAAGCCTGATGCCTGAAAAGAATGAGTGCAGCAACATGTTGAAATAGTCAGCATTCTGTTTTATTAAAAAGCACTAGTACGACAGTATGTCATCATCTGAAAGTATTTTATAGATGATAATTACTTTACTATTGCTAAAGTTAGTTAGGCAAACGCTTATTTCCCAAAAATTGCTTGCTTTCTATTTGACAGATGATGTGGTGACACACAGTGTCATGGGCATATATCAGACGAGTAACTGTCGCTGTTTTTGATCGCTGATAATTACTGTATCTGCACTCCAAGAAGAGTAAACAAACGGAGAAGTTGTAAAACGGGGGGGAAATAGAAAATGGAGAAGGCCTAGTTGCAGACACTCTAATTTCTAAGTTCTCAGAGACTGGTGGAATAAGAAGAAGTTCATATTGTCATCTCCCCACGGCTGAGTTTGAGATATGAGTTTAAACTGACAAAGGGAATTAAAATCTGTGAACGCCACATTTTTTGATGCTTAATTTGAAAATCAGCTATCGGAGTTGGTGTTTGTTGATTTTTATCCAGGCAAGGGTTATTACATTTCAAGAATGTGACAATTAAAAACCCCTCAATCATTGTCATGAGCTTTCTTTGACCACGGCAACTTGAAAAGTAGACGGAATTCTAGCATGGGGTCAAAATATAAATGACAAATATCAGATCATGCAGGGAAATGATTCTCCTCTTGGTACACAAGCCTTCTTTTTGATAACTGAAAATGCGCGCTCACATGTGGAAGTGTGTAAGTATGATTAACCATGAGTGTTTTTGAGCACAAACATCACGTCTGGTCGTCAGAAGCTGGTCTAAGAAGCTGGGCCTTGAAACAGACACAATGCGAGGGGGGAAGGAAGGGGTTACTGAGCTGGTTTTGTTTCTCCTTTTTTCTTTTATTCTTTTCTTTTTCCTCCACACTCTCCACACTGCCGCCTGCATGCTTCCCCTTCATCTCAGAGGATATATAGAGGAGAAAAAGATTTAAAAGGACTGGAAAAAAAAGCTCAATTGTTTATTGATTTTATAATAGGCTTAGTGCAAGAGAAATAAAGTGGGGGGCTGGCGGGGCAGTGTGGTCAACCAGAGGCGATGGCGTGACAAACACGCAGCTTACGAGCAGGTAACAGCAGCTTGAGTCCAAATGCCGGGATATTGGCTTGAGCCCTTTTCTGTTTTTCCAAATGCCCGTTCAGGCATTGTTATCCTGATTTTAAACCAGTGTAGACATAATCGCTCCTCTCACAATCAGGGCACGGCCTTATGACTTGGAAAGTGTGTGTCTTTGTTGGAGGAACAGGTGGCTGGCTAACTTCGGGATGAAATAGCTCGTGGACACGATGTAATTCAAAGAGGAACGGAGTGAATTAAATTCTGTCCTTTGATGGGAGCTCAAGAGTTACATGTAAAACACGAAGTAAAAAGCTCTGAATTGTTTTTGCAGGCTTTTTGTGACTATGTACAGAAGAGTGTGTATGTGTCTGTCTGAGAACGCATGGGTGTGTGTAGGGTCTGATATATGGATGATAACACTAATTAGCTCATTTTGTTTGGGGCACAACACTCATTAAAAACCCAGTGGGGCCATTAAAGTTACCATCCCTCCAAACCATTGCTGCCACCATATCCATCTAGGCTGATATCTCACCCAGCTCTCCCTGCTTTTAATGGCCTCTGCTTCAGGTTGTTGGGTTGAGCAAAGATTTGTGGGACTTGGATCGCTCCCCCTTCTTCTCCTCTTTTCCCAGCCACCCCCCGTCCATATCTCCTGATTTCTATTTAAATATCTCCGCTTCTCTTTCCCACTCTGTCATTCTCCCACCATGTCACTCACTTTCTCTGTCACTGTCTCTATGTATCACCTCGCATACCGGTTCCCCGTCCACTGCCTTTAGCTCTTGGTGCATGCTTCATCCTAATAGCTGTGTTCTGAGAAGAAACTGGGGAGGGAGTCACACTTTTCAGTCCCAACAAGGAGGGGGCGATGGTTGTTTCCAAGCTTTACACAGCAATGTCACTTTAATACCAACAAACCTCCTTGTGATTCAGTGCGGCTTGCTCTGCCATAAGGCACATGTTACTCTGCAGCCGGAGAGACTACAGACAGAGGCCTGCCAGGATTAGATGAGCAGGTGTAGCATCCCGCTAACAGATACAGCACAAAGCCATATTCAAGCCCATGCTCTCTGGGGCTAGCCAATGCTAAAGCTAACAGCTTCTGCTCAACTAAAAGGAAGGTTCAAGTCAATCCACTGCACATATTACTGTGGTAATAATGTTTCAGTAGGGGGAAGACCAGATTAATGTCTAGCTAATTTATACCATTTGGGAAGTCTCCAGTTGAATTGGTAAAGGGGTTAATCCACTGGGAGAGTGATTGATGATGAGGTCGTCCTCCTAAGAAGATAAGCAGTATTGTGTGTTTATGTGTATTTCGTGTAACTTATGGTCAAACAGTACAAGGAAACATTTAAAAATACTAATAAAACGCAAGCATCTATGCAGCGGTTTGACACTGTTCTGCCCTAAATGCTTACTAGCTCCCCAAAATGAGAATAACCCATTGCTGAAAATAGTCCCCAACATAAGAATTATTCTTCCCTGTTGGAGCAACGCTTGCTTAGACTGTAAACAGGCATTTCTACACACAGTACTGTTCTGTAACCTTTGTCCAGGGATTAGTAAAGCTCACATAACGCAACAAACCCATATCGTGTCTGGTCATATCCCATATCTCTCCCTTTTAGCCACGATGTTGAAAGGCAAGACTGAAAATTTCCTTGGTCTCAGGTCTGGATATTAAGAGTGTTGATTAGATATATGAGTTTGCCATTTGCCCACGGAGCGTGGAGTGTCTCTGACAGAACTGGGGACCATATGGCTGGTGAGAGATTTCCCCCCTCTCTTCCTCTTCGCGCAGCCTGACAGCTGGATGGCTGCTAACTGGGGACGAGGAAGCTTGGCAGCTGCAGCTGAGAGCAACGCTTTGATGCCGCTCACCCTTTTTCACTCTCACTCTTTCTCTCTCTGCCTTCCTCTCTCTCTCTTTCTCCTCCTCTCTCTTTCTATAACACACACACACACACACTCAGAAGAACTCACACACCCCCATACTAACCAGTGTTAACCCATGCAAACTTTCTACAGGTTGGACAAGAGAGAGGTGGAACTGACAATATAGGAAAGGGTATAACTGAAAGAAAAAAAAGTGATCTGCATTCCAACATGCACAGATCTGCTGTCAAAAAAGAGATAGGTATGAGGGATGAAGGAGGGAGAGCAACCATGGCAGAAATAGTTGGGTACAGTATGGTAAGGAAGGAGGGAGGGGGGCAAAGAGGCCTGCGGGAACACATTAAGAAGTACATGTGGAAAGTACAAAAAAATTTCTGAGATTTTTGATTTTCTTCCTTCTGCACTTGTTGTTTTTTTAACTTTCACAAAGGAATCTTTCATCATTTCTTAAGCAAAAAAAAAAAGAAAAAGAAAGACGCCTTCAGATGTTTAGATGCAGATACCTGGATGCTTTGTTCGGTATGAAAGAGAACTCAAACCATTTGAAACCAGTTGTAACAGCAGGCATGTTTTTTATCTTAAAGCTCATCTGCATCATATCCACCATACTCTAAGATGATTTTATTTTATTTTTTTATTAAAATAGATATAAATGCTCCATAAAAGATGCATTTAACTGAGGCAATTAAAAGTGAAATAAGTTGCAGTTAAGAAAATGCAAAAGGTTTATAGCTCTGATTCTCTGCGTTCCTGACAAAGTGTTTTAAGTCACTGTGGTTCAAAACAATCAGCTTACCTTAAGTACTGCACAACAGGGTAAAATGCAATGTGTCATGTTAACACTAAACCTCAAACAGGCTTGATAAATGCTAAGCTACTGGCAAGACACATTTAGCCTTTCCTTAAAAAAAAAAAACTAAATTTTTGGGAATGAGTGATCTTCACCCTCTTCCTTCTAGGACACCATGTTATCAACCTCCTTTCTCTTCTTCTTGTGTGATTCGTAACCTGATCTGATCTGCCCACTCCTTCATGCTTGGCCCATGCCCTTTCTCTGTTTTATTTTTGTTCTCCTTTGACCCCTCCCCTCGCTCCTTTGCCATTACTGTATCCCATCTCTCATGTGCTACATTCATCTCACCGTCTTCCTTTCTTTCCGCCCGCTATCTCCTGCCATCCCTCCTCTTGTTGAAGGCCCCCCTGTTGCTGCCCACTATCAACCAGCTCTGAACCAGGGAACACGGTGCAGGAAGGCTGGCGGTGGGGGTGAAGGGGGTGGGGTGGGGCGAGGTGGACGAGAGGAGGGGAGAGATGATGTATAAGAGCGAGAGGGGAAAAGCAGAGAGGAGAGCTGAGTTTGGCTGGAGCCAAGAGGAGAGCAGCTGGGCACGGCTAACAGGGAATGATAATGACCTCAGAAATCTGCTGTTCGCTCCACAACAATAGGGTGCTCAGTCGCCTGGAAAATTGTGTTCATCAGCTAGCTCTGCTCACTTACTAATTGACATTGCCAAATATTTTAAGAACAATTGGAATGTGGCAGGGGGAGAGAGTGAAAAAAAAAAAACCAAAGCTCAGAGATCTTAATCCCTGGACTTAATTCCTCTCACTTTTTGCTTCTCCCTCTTTTTCTCCATTTCTCCCTTCTTTCTCTCACTGTCTCTTCTTCTTTTGCGATGAGAAGATAGCTACAGCTAAAGGGGGGGAAAAAAAGCAAATTTTTCATGTAGCTTTCTGCTCTCATGTCAGCACCCTGATGTTGACACAAAAGGCTTTTTATGTGACCTGTCAATGGGGTTAAGAGGAGGAGATTAAGAGGGGAGGGAGGCAGGAGGGGGGAGGGAAGAGAGGGGCAGCAAAATTGGAGAATGATAAAGTGAGGGAGAAAGAAAGAGAAGAAGAGAAAGAGGCAAGCGCAAAAAAAAGTGGGCAGGATGAGGGGAACAAGAGCAAGCAGGAGATTCCTCGGTCATGGTATCACATGCCTGGCCCTCCATTTTTTTTTTTTTTTTTTTTTTTTTAATAAGGCAAAGGTCAATGTATTCTCCTTCTTTTTCACACACAGGAGGAGACCCAATCATGCCCAAGTTAACTTGTTCAAACAAAGATCCCCTCACCCGCCGCCACCCATCCCATACCCCAATCCTGCCGCTCCGCCATCCAGTGCCATCATTTGCATTCTCTGACTGAGAGCCCTGCCTCATTTCACAGGAATCCCACATTGACGGAGTCAGACAGCTGTCACCAGACGGAGAGAAAGGGAACTTGGCATTCAATCTCATTCAGCTTTGCCCTCCCCTCCATCCCTCCAGCCCCTCTGTTAAGCACACACATAAACAATCAAAAGAAGAGAAAGTTTTTAGCCAGTGTAGAGTTTTGCTTTGCGGTTCTGGCTGAAGGAAGGGCAAACTCTTACTTAGTCTGGATCTGTGCATTTGTATGTGCATCTTAATGTCGAGACTAGGTAAACACGCTCCACTACTAGCGCAAGTTGTGACTGTGATGTTAATTTATGTCTCTCTCTCTCTCTCTCTCTCTTGCATTCCTTTTTTTTTTTTTTTTTTAAGGCTTTTAAGACTCGTCTCCCGCGTGGTCAATCAAGTTAAGTTTCTCCTGCACTTCAAAACCGTTGTAAAGAGCTGCATTTTGAGTCGGCTTCGCTTTCCCTATTCTTGCTCAGTTTTAGCAATGACACCAGAGAAGATAGCTTGTTGATGTATTAAGAATATTAATATGCAAACAGTCTACCTGACAGTGTAAGGCAGCCTTCTGTTGTGGAAAGATAAATATTATGTTTTAATTATAAAACATAAAACAGAAATGGGGAAGACAGAAGAAGAGGGAGGAGGTGTGTGCCAAGGAAGCTTATTCCAAGGGAAAGGTAAGCAATGTTTTGGCAAAGATTTGGAGTTGAAAAGAGGGACTGGCATAATGCAGTGCTGTTTACTGAGGAATGTGATGCCCTGTCATCTCTCCCTCCCTTTTTTCACTCCACTCTCTCGGTCTTTCCCTTCGATTGCCCGTGTCATTTTTTTTCGTCTCCTCTCCTTCACTGTCTCAACAGTCTTTTTTTTTTTTTTTTTCCCTGTCCTGGCTTCATAACCAAGCGGGGAATCCTAACGTGATCATTAAGACATAAAAGGGGCTGATAAATGTTTCATAAGGACAAGGCTAGCCACTGATAGCCACCCAGGAATACTGAGGAGCAAACCCGAGTCTCGCAGTCCTTCCCTCGATCAAACACACTCGTCGGAATACAATTGAAATTTTTAAATATCTAAAAAGCCAAGGCTAATTCCCACCATGGGTAATATTTACAAATTGAGTCGGAGAGACGGGGTACGGGAGAGAGACAGAGAGCAAAAGAGGAAGAAAGAAATCAAATGAACTGTGCAAGGAAAAAGAGAAAGAAGAACAGAGAAATAAATTGGCCTTTTATATTGTGCAAGCGTGTACAAAAATACTAAGTCTGCATTTATCCGAGACATGTCAATCAGAGCAGCACACTGACAATTAGTGCGTTTGAATAGAACTTTTATCATTTACCAGACACCAGAGTCCTGACCTACTGTACAAAAATACAGCTCAGGGAATGAATGTGCCTCTAACACAATGAATGTCTATTTAAGTTTGGTGACACATAAAAAATACAGATATGACAGGCCAGACTTCTCCAAATGAGTGGGGGGTAGAAAGCTCAGGTTTTGTAACCACTGAGTTCTCTGATTATAGAGAAAAAGAAGAATGGTGCGAGGAGGAAAGTACTAGAGGAACGGATGTCAATTACAAAGACAAAGTAATTTGCGCAGATGGGAGAAATGGGAAAAAAAAAAAGAGAAACATAATTCATTATTTTTTAATGCACATAGTTTTAGACACATACTCTGGATTATTGCGCACACAGTCACAAAGCCCTGGCCTCATTTCAGTTTTGGTTTCAGTGTGAGGTGGTGTAGGAGTAATGTAGCTTCCCGGCAACAAGGAATGTGTAAGTTATCCTGGCCTAACCTATGAAATACCCATCTATCTGTTAAAAAAATCAGTGTGCTATTCAACTCTTGTAGTTGTTCAATCTCTTTTTTTTTTTTCTCTAGTTTTTGTTCAAGTGCTTGGTCAAACATCTGGTTTACATTTTGTAAAGATGTGACCTTTCTTTTTAATCTTTTCATTCACGGACGCTACTAGGGTTGGATTAGCCCACTGGGGGCGCCAATTGAGCCTTGTCACAACTCATTCCTTTAATCCATTTTGTCCATAGCACCATAAAGCAAACCAGTAGTCCTTCACAGAAATATTAAACTTCTCCAGGTTCATTCTATGTAAACACAAACTGAGCAGGAATATGCACCATATTCACATAATAGATTGACTGGTATACATTTTAGATCTGTAAGCATCATACAAGAGTTTTAAAATTGTACAATGCCATGCCATGACACGTGAAATGTACAAGAGGCAGGTTTATTTATAAACAATTCTTTGATTCCTTGATTTTGCGATATCCCACTTTCCTAATTTGTAGCCAATGAACCAGCCCACAATCCAGATTTAAATTTAAATTGATCACTCTGCTTGAATTACCAAGTTGTCCGTCCAAGACAAATTGCGATTGACCTTTTTCAAATATTACATCAAATATATTTCTTCACCAGCTGAGTCTTGGTATATTTGGTGTGGTTGCTCAGACTTGGAGTGGACATTTTTATCAGAATCTATTTTTAAAATGTGATTATTATTTTAGTTTCTTGTGTGTTACTGTAGATCGCTACTAGCCAAGCAGCACCTCGGGAAAAACAAAAAAAAAAAAACTAATTGTATCACTTATAGGAGCATAGGAGGGCTAGTCAATCCTTGGCACATATACTGTATGCAGGAAGACAGCGGCCACAGGTTACAGTCTTGCCCAAGAATGACTCTGTTCAAATGTATAGTATATGTGTTTGTCCTTTGCAAGGCTGAAGTGGGGCTGAAGCCACTCCCAGCTGACAATGGGTGAAAGGCTGGGTACACCCTAGACAGGACTCCAGTTAATCACAGGGTTGACACATAGAGAGACAGATAACCAGTCACACCTGTCAGCAATTTTGAGTTCCCAGCTAAGCTAACATTTATGTCTTTGCATAGTGTGAGGGTGTCCCGTCACCTAGAATACACCCAAACCACAGCACTCCACTGTGCTTCTGCGTATTTGGCTTGCCATATTGGACAGTTGATATTGGCTAGATAGATCAGGTTTGTGACCATTCTTATTTATAGTAGTCTGGATCTTGTTCAACTCTGCTTTATTCCTGTTTTAATGACACAGTAATTACACTGTAACAGTTTGTCTGCATGTGTAATTACGCCCCCATTGTACTGTCGCAATTAGATGAATATCCACGCTTTATAACCTAAGGCGTCAAGTTGGCAAATCCAATTTCAATTTGTATAGAGCAAGCATTTTGCCTGCTTGTTTGAGCCGTGGTAAGACCAGGGATATGCAGGCTAATCCCTGCCATGTTAAAACGCAAAAAAAAAAAAAAAAAATGTAGACATAGGGGATTCTCCGGAGAGACAGAAAGAAAGAGAGAGCCAAAGGGAGTGTATAGAGTCTTCTTTTACAGCTACAAGCAAAGAGGTGGGAGTGGGGTTTAAGGGGAGTGGGACGGTTATGGAGATACATTCAAGGCTGCTTTAGGCCTTACATGCTTACAGCAAAGCCAATTTTTACAGATTCAGCTTCATTTTGCCTATATTATGGCAGGAGAATGGGGAGACGGTATTGTACAAAATGAGAATTTTCTATGGTGGTTGACGTGCATGTAAGAGGGAATTCTTTCCATAGAGCCAGGTCCTTTTGGCGCCAGTCCTACCTGTTGCTGAACATTACTAGCATGACTACAGCACTGGGTTTTCACCCAGCACAGCTTCTTCAAGGCCTTATCATCACAGGATACAATAACAGGAAGTCAGTCCAAAGATAATCAAACATAAAAGAGTTAGCAATGGGTCTATGTGTAATTACCAATTTGTGTTCTTAAAAAAAGCATGCTGAATAAAAAAAAACATGCTCAAGGTTAGCTGCAGAGCTCCGTTTAATAAGAAGGGTCTTTAAAGGACATCTCCCACAAAGGCCTTTGTTTTTCAGCTCTGTTTCTTCCTCACTTCTCCCATTTTTCACTCATTGCTTTTAAACAAGCGCTGTCTCAAAGACAAAAGTGCCAGAGTTGACCTTCTTTCACAGTTGAGATGTTATTGTTGATTACTATAATTTAAGTTTAACTCAAAATTGCTGTGGGCAGGTGGCAGGGCAGAAGCACACACTCACACACACAAGCACACCCATGCAGGTACACACTTAAAGAGAATTACAAGCTGTTCTTTTAAGACCTGAAATATTAAGATAAAGACAATGGTACAGTAGCCACATCCTGTTCACGACAGAAGAGAGTGATATGCACACACACTACAAAACTAACCCCCTCCCCTCCCTCCACACACACACACACACACATATATGCACGCACACAACAAACATTCATGCAGAGGAGAAGCATGACACCTTTCTCCACATGAGACTCAGACACATTTTTCTCACACATCAAAGCTTCTAATTTGAGAGTCCCTGAGCTCCAAATGTGAATCACATTGTGTAAGTTGTGAAGAACGACAAGTCAAGTTTTGCTACTCCTGATTAAAAAAACAGGAAGTGGCAAAACAAGCATTGTTAACATTTTTAATGTCAAATCTGTTTACTTCTGAAATTTAGTTTCAATAAAACTGCATCCCAGTCTATTCAGATCAGGGCGTTCTTCTTCGCTTTACTGTATCCTTCTTTAAAAATCTATTTTATTTGGCATGCGCTGTAGCATTTAGCAAAAAGCTTGAATAGGGCCATTGTCTGAATACTGGGCTAAGGGTGAGACTAAAAACTGCTCGTACACAAACATAAGCACACACATACAGCAACATTAAGGTCTTGTGGAAACAATCACAGTTGCCAAATGACTATTTTGACGTATTTTTATATGTATATTTTTGTCTTTAATCCTGCCCGCCTTCTCCAAAGATGGTGGCCCGGGGGCAAGATTTAACTACTCAACTAAATCTAATGCATTCCTTTGTTCTTTGTTACATTTAAATGAATACATGCCAAATGCTATAAGTTTTATTTTTATTATTGTCAGACATATTTTAATTAGTTTATTTTGTATACAATATAGAGTACCTCTGAAGTTGCTGAACTGCTACAAGCTGTACCCATCAGAATTGGGGTGCTTGAGTCAAAAGAGAGAGAAAGAGATGCAGAGGAAGAGAGAGAGAGAGAGAGAGAGAGAGAGAGAGATATGGAGGAAGAAACTTCCAGCATTAAAATTCAGAAGATAATTACATCCGCTACACCCCCACTCTGTTGAGAAAGTGTTATGTTTAATAGTCTCTATAAAGAAAATAGGTTTTTATCTCACTCTCATTTTCATTAATTCCTAATTGGGGTGGGGGGTTGTCTGTTATTAATTCTTAGATTAAAATAAACATAGCCTGTCCCATGTTCAAACCCATCACACTACACGGGCATGATAAGGACTTCATGCCTCTGTGAATAAATAAACAATTTCGTCTCCACTGGTGGAATTAAGTTGCTTACAGCCTTAAGCTAAGCCACTCTGATTTATATTTATATATATTTATATTTTTCTCAAAAGACTTAAAAGCACATCCTCGCTTTTGCAAATGAAGTTCACTTTTTTTGACCTGCTTTATATGTATATCTTTAATTAGTGTCTTGTTTAGCTTAAACTGACTGATTATCGCATATTCGTGACCTAATTACTGCACACGCTTCTTAACGCCAGCATAGTGCCCCGAGGAGCAACCAAAAGTTACCTTTAAAAACTTGTGTAATCATTAGCAATGAGCCTCCCTTAATCCCACTAAACATACACTTATCTAGCCCCAGCCGGCCTGTGTTTACTGGGTAGGGAGAGGGGAGGGGTTTGGTTGTCTCTAACATGTTTATTAAAGACATTTATTAATCACTGTGGTTAAAATGAGTTTGTCCCTATGCTCTCATTCTTTACTCATGTTCCACAGGGATCTAGACTGCTAACCTGCAAACAAGCAGCAGTGAAGCAGTTCTCCTCCTTGACTCTGTTCTCTGGAGTCTTCTTTGGCTTAATGTGAATGTTAGCTACAATGGTACTTAATAGTACAACATAGTAACAAGTATAACTGTACCTTTTTGCAAATTTCCCCACTGTGGGATAAAGGATTATCTTATATTCAGTATTTATAGCACAATGTGTTTACTTTATTTTTTTTTTAAATTCACTCTGTCTATGAATCTGTGTGTGTGTGCAAGCATGTGTGTGTGTGAGTGTAGAGTAACCTGTATAAGCAAGCCACTATGTGAGGATGTGTGAAGGTCTGGGGTATTTGAAATCAAGCATCTAAGTTATGTGAAGAATGTGTGGCTCCAGTTCCATATGATTCCAATTTGTCTCGGGTTTTGGGGTTGTTTTCCATTCCTATTTAAGACATGGATTTGTCACTGATATTTAGGGTATATCATATCATCCATGCAGTTAAAGTAATTCTTCGCGGAAACTATGTAGGTAGAGTTGTTGGACAATAAATCAGATGGATGGATTAAATAAGGAAACATAATTCTGTATTATACATCATGAGACAACCCCTTTATCCACAGACTGAGCAAAAGATATAAGCAATCTTCTTACCTGAAGATGGTGAGGAGGGATGTGGGCTGTCATCTTGGATGCTTCCTGTCTGGGAGTGTCCACCCCCAGCTCCGCTCTCTTCTGTCACATTGGAGGAACCTGGAGTGGTGGAGCGGCTGATGGACTGGGACTCCGGATCACTGGCTGATCCGCGACGTTCATCTAAACCTTGCTGAAGTGCCTCCTCAATGATTCTCTTGTCTTTCCCATGGATTCGGGAGTGGACTACCATTTGATGGTAGGTTCTGAACACCCGGCCACAGTCAGGACATTCTGAAGGCTTTTCCTTCAGGCTGGACAGATTGGAATGGCTGAAGTCAATGTTTGCGCTTCCTAAGCCAGCCAGGGCTCCAGGTGCTTCGGCATTACCATGGTGTGACATGAGGTCACGATGACTGTCAAAGCCTCTTCCATCCTCCTTCATGGATATCATGGCTCCGCTAGAGGCCTTAGATCCCTGCAAGGCTTCAGAGAGCTGCTTCTGCTTGGAGCTATCACTTGAAGCAATCAAGGAGTAGTCTTGTTTATCCTTTGAGAAGGAAGCCAAGGGCCCCACACCACCCATTTCATCTTCCTGCCCTGGGGGTATGTGATGCTGGTGCTGCTGCTGATCCTTAGGCATGAAAGCCCTGTCCATAGCCATGCCACGAGCCATTATCTGCCAGGCTTGGTAGCTATTGAGGGAGTCCATCTCTGCCACTTTTGCAGCTGCCTGGAGGCGCTCCATGCAGCTCGACTTGAGTGGTGGCACAAGATTCAGACAACCAAGGAGAGAGCGTTTCTCATTTTCACCCAGTACATGGCCCATGCCTCCTGCCATCGGTCCCAGCAGCTTCCCTAGCATCTCCTTTTCCTTCATGGCTATCCCTGCTTTAGCCAGCAACTGATGCTGCTCACTCAGGCCCTGTTTGTCTGGTGAAAGGAAGCCTCCCTGAAGACAGGAGATGTAGCGGGAATAAAGGTTGGCATGTGCTTCCTGAGCTAGATTGCTCATGCTATTGACAGCAGCCATGTCCTGTTCACTGGGCTGGGGTGGCTTGCTCTTGATGGCGAGCTTGTTCAGATGCACCTTCATATGATTCTTGAGAAACCAGGGTTCCTTGAATCGACGGCCACAGATTTGGCAGCAGTGTTCAAATGAGTCCTTGTGCTTTCGCATGTGGCCCTTGAGGAACCAAGCTTGGCTGAACACCTGGCCACAAACGTCACAGCGAAATTCAGTGGCCATCTGCGTGCCACCAGCTCCACCAGCACCCTGGCCCTGTGTGGTCTCAGCTGTGATGTGGGCCTTCTCCACATGACTTATCAGCTCCTCTTCATGAGATGCAGCAAACTCGCACAGAGTACATTTGTAGGGCTTATGGAGTATGCGGATGTGGCGGTCCAGCTCCTCTCGCTTCTTGAACTTTCCTTTGCAGAATGTACAACGGAAGCCTGTAGTTGGGTTCAGGGACTGTTCGTCCTGGGTGCCAGCTGGCTTAGGTGAAGAAGAAGGCTGGGAAATGGTGTCTGGAGTGGCAAGGCCAGAAGGGGGAGGGGGGCCACAGGCTGAACCTAATTGCTGCTGATGGGTGTTAGAGCTGCTATTGAGGCCCAGATGAGGTGTTTGAGCTGTCTGGAGGAGACTGCCACTCCCTCTCATCTGCTTGTCCCTAAGGATGGCCCTCTCTTCAAGCTCGTGCAGCAGCCTGTTTTCCTCTCGGACACGACCACGGCCCTTACCAAGATTCCCCAGCTTGTGGGTGCGGAGATGGATCTTCAAGTTGCCCTTTTGAGCTGCTCTGTGGTCGCAGTATGGACACTTGAATGGCTTCTCTCCTGTGTGTGTGCGCATGTGCAGTGATAAGATGCTGTTAAAACGAAAGCGCTTGCCACACAGTGGACAGGGATACTTCCTATTCTTGCGAGCATCATCTTCAATATCATTCATCTGCGACATGATGCCCAAGTTCTGCCCATTGAGAAACTGCTGTAGATCAACACGCCCGTTCAACCCACTTAGTGCCCCTGCATCAATATCTCGGTTAAGTTGATTGGCTAACAGGGCCATCTGGCTGCTTATAGGTTGACTGGCCAGGGCTGCGTGGTGAGTCTTCTCATCTAAAGGTGTGGCTGCCTTCTCTTCAGGTATCTGTTGTGGGCGGTGTAGGTCAGGAAAGGCGTGTCCTAGCTGGGCAGTAAGCTGATGAAGTTTTTGACTGATCGGGTAGCGGCCATTTAACACTGCATTGCTCAGATGGGCATCAGCGTCAGTAACCGCTGATGACACACCAAGACATAAACTAGATTCCTCCATCCTGTAAAATCAGACAGAAAGAACCATATTAGAAGGTTTCAAGGAAAAAGAAACATAATAAAACACTGTATTTTAAATGCATTATCCAACCACATGTTCAGGACTAATGTGTTTTAGGGACTAACGACTTTTAGAGGAACAGCACCTATGATGTGCAATCAGGTGAAGGAAAATAAAACTGATTGTCTTTGATACACTATGTGTATTGTCAGCACCAACGGCCTGGAAGGATGCTGTGACTCCTTAGAACTTTTTTTTTCAAAATGTAAAACCATTTTGGATGGAATAATTACTCTGTAAACACTGCGAGCAGTGTATAATTAAGCTACTTGTGCCCATCCTATCAGAATTCCTTCAATTACACGCCTTAATGAAATGGAGCAACTGCATTGTCGGGAAGCCACCGCAATACTACAATTATGATATTAACAATAGCACTTAAAACCAAGGGGTTACTCCAGTAAACACAACATTCTTATCTTGGTGCCACGACACTTGTCTTGGCGCAATATTCCATTAAAGAGCCGTATTACATTTGATGTGAATCACTTTGCTCTCCTTCTGTGTCTTTCTATTTTCCCAACTCTCTCTGTGTCTTTCTTCTTCTCTCTACCTAACTCTTTCACAGTTCCTGGGATAGAGAAAACAATGGAAACACAAGTTAGCTGTGTTTAAAAGGTTTGCAGTACATCCAAAACTGCACTGGATAATACACTAAAAGAACAGATAGAGATAAGCACATCCTAACGTCTAAAGGGAATTAGAAGGTACCACTTGTGCATTTATTTAATTCTACCTATTTATGGACATATCTTGTTGTAGTCCTGGGCTTCCATAGTGGTACTCAAATATATCCACATCCCGCTATGTTGTACTATCAGTGAAGATGTTTCATTCCATATGTGTGACATCAGTGCCTTTTTTTGTTTTGTTTTTCTAACATTTTATTTAAATATATAAAAAAAAAAACAATGTTTTAAAGCAGATCCATCTGCTCTCCAGATGGAAAGGTATAAACATCTATCTGCACACTTCCTGGCTGCTTGCAGGGGTCAAACCCTCAGAAACAGTAACAGTGGTTCTGCTTTGGTCAACAAAATATTGTATAATATCTCATTAAGCTGATTAGTATGCTGCCTGGTAACAGTGACAGCCACAGGCCCATAATGTATGATTATAATCATGAAAAAATCCTTTCATGAAGAGGTAGTGTAAAGAACTGCCATTAGGTGCATTTACTTACTAAGAAAAAGTGGTATGATTGTAGAACGCTAAAGGTCTGGCAGCAATGTGTCACACCCACATTAAATATGTGCACACATGTTCAGTGTACCCTTTACAGGCACAAAGGGCAGCTAAGATTCTGCCACACTTCATTTCTGTCTCTCCACCTACTGTATGTTTCAGAAGCATGGGGGGCTCTACGTTGCGCTTGGCTCATTTGTGGTCTTGTTCATTTGAGCATTTTCTCTTTTTCCCTTCTCTCTCCCCTCAGTAGGAGGTTAGCAGACATAAGGGGTGTCTGTTCTTGTAGTCACTGGCCCCTCCAACACACTGTTGATGGTGGATTCTTATCTTGAGGACATGAATTAGACACTGTCACCAGTTTCCAGTTGTGTGTAAAGGAATGTGACACTTGTGGGCTGCCCTTTGAATTCTCCTTATTCCTCCCCACAAGTATCATAAAGCAATTCTACTGAATTCATCAAGAATATAATGGGTATGTTATGTTCTGCAGGCTTATGTGTTAGACGTGCTTCCGTCAAAGCCTACTTAAATGTACAACAGATCGCATGACTGCGTTCTCATGTGAGTTAAATAATGCTGCACTCATCTAAGAAATAAATTATGCTAAAATCCTAACAGTAAATAAGTTTACACTTGAATGGAATATACTGTATATGTGTACATTTATTGTTAAAATTGCTGGGAAAGATAAAACTTTGTTAGACTGCCTTAATAGGGCTTAGGTTTTAAATTGTATTTATGTGACACCCCAGCTTCCATCACCAGTCGTGCATATATTGGAGAAGACCTTATTTGAATGGGCTCTTTTTACAGAGGCGGCTGCCTTTTGGAATAGAAATCTGTGATTTAAACTAGGCTGATGAGCTGTTGCTCATTTGGGGAGATAGCAGCTTGCCCTTTTCTTCAATTTGATTTCTGCCTTTATCTTTAACATATAACAAAGGCAGATAGACAATGGAATAATGTGAAATGAACTGAAGAATCCAGTTTGTGTTTTTTATAAACGTATCCTGGCTGACGAGCGTATGCAAATGAGGCACATTAATATGCTTGCCTTGCTCCCGAGTCATTTTATATTTTTTCCCCTGATTAAAAAGGACATTTCTTATGTGACATCCCCCCTCTGCTCACATCAACACACACATGCAAGGGAATTTGAGGGTGGTGTACAAGCAGGAACACATAGACACAGAGGGAAAAAAACACACTCAGACACATCCCTTTGACTGCAGACAACAATTCAATATGCGAATGCCCTCTAAAAGACGCGGTGAGTATGTTGCAACTCACCCAGCATTTTCAAATGGCTGCCCAGAGAATTCACATCAGCAACACTTTCAATTTTGACCACAGTCTGACAGTTTCATGCAAAATATCCGCGACATGTACTGAAGAACAGTTCTCTGTGCATTGTTAAGATAGCAGTACTATGTCGAAGATCAAGACTAAGGGATGTCATTCTTACCAGTCACATTAAGAAACGTCTCTGGGCCCTTTGTCCCTAATATGTCTCACTCTCTCTGCCATTGTTGCGTAGCCTGTGCAGACCCGTTATGAAGACGTTACGAAGAACAGATGTCGTCTATAGCTTCACGCTGGTACAGTATCTGTCTGCCGTTATTCTAACCTGTATAACCTTATCATTTCCTGGCATGTGCAGCAATGCTGCCTCATTAAAACTATTGGCTCCTCTGATACCTCTAAAACCACAGAGACTTCCTTTAGCATTTTCTCACGAAGGTTCAGTTGTTGTCTTTATAGTTTGTGGTTTAATATTCAGCAAAGCACCACGTGCACCCGTAAACACACCAAACACTCTGCACATTTACACACTCACAGAAACTGATTTCACTCGGTTTCTCTTCAATCCTCAGCTTAATTATAAGTGGTATCTGTAACACAATGGAAGTATATTTCAGTCACCATTTGAATGCGCTGAGTTCATTTCTCTCTTATCAACAGTAGCATGCATCATAAATACATATGGGATTTAAATGTGCTCCTCTCTAATTGTAACCATATAAATGATTGTACAAAGGCAGTTCCAATATTAGGAATTGCTACCTATTATAAATCCTTATTAAAATAAACTTTTTCAAACATAATTCATAGTATACTTGAATTTGCTGTCAGTCTTGAGTTTTGTCATAAAAACTTTTCTCTGACATTTAAGACAAGATGGGGAGGGGGTAAAGGATCGAAATGCCATTAGTTGGACTTTACTTTGTTATTTTGGCATGTATCGACACAAAACCCATCGACTAATCACAATGCAATACCTCATTAAGTCCTAATGAACAAATTCATTGCATTAAACAAATCAATCATTATTCACAATGTGCTGAATTCAATCATATTTGCACCAAATCATTAATGAGACAAGGGGGTTGCAGTGACAGCATTCTGATGTTGAAGGGACAATGTGGGTATTTGCCATATGTTACATGCACTGAGATTTGAATGCTAAATATTTAGTGATTAGACAAGCAGCGGGGACATTCGGATTCATTAAAAAGTGTGTTTTCAAAGTACAAACCGAGCTTCCTCATCATTTCAAAGATCAATTACCTCTTGGCAAAAGATGTTTTAGTTAGAGTTAGTGCTTTGGTAGGTAGAACACACCAGATATGAGTTTCTTCGCGGCTTGTGTTTTGTTCTATTGCAGGTGGTCTTTGCAAGACGTCTAATTAATCCAATAAAAAAGCTGCCTTGTTTTCCTTCCTCTCTCTCGCACTTTGACTTCACTGCATTATTACTTTCTGTAATGAGGCGAAAACACTCTGCACTGAACTGCACATGGAAAACAGTCACACAACACCTGCCAAATTCAATCCTAACTCCATCCTGTGCCTAGAGCCTCTTGATCAAAACTCATAACTCTGCACTCTCAAAAAGATGTGCAGCTTCAAAAAACTGGATTGCACTATTTTAAAAGGGGAGGAAACAGTAAAGCTGCAGACATGGCCATGGTCTCGTCTGGATTTTAGATGTGGAGATGAAGTGTTTTTTTTATTTTTTCTTCTTTGCAAAAATTAACAATCGTTTAACGGAAATTTAGTGTGCAACTTTCTCCCAAAGGGCTACTGGATTTTTGGGGCAATGTTATCAGTGGCCTGAAAGAACTAGACTTCTGATTGGCTGGCCAAAAACACCAATGACACTCAAATCTTATGACCCGATTTGTGGCTTGTAAATTTGACACCTTCCAAAACACAACATTGGTGAGACAAAAATAGTCTGTTACATACACACACAGAATATTTAACAACTGAAAACTTGTGAATAGTTGTGGAATAACATAACCCCTGTTCTACTTTAATGCAGAGAAAATAATAGCAAGGGAGCAGGGATTTAATGAGAGCACAGACTCAATAGATCTGTGGCAAATATGAATGAACAGGAGCCTCTGCCTTCCCTTCTTTCTCCTGCACAATATGTCATTGAGAGCTGTTTAAGAGGTCCTGTCAACAGGTAGTTCAACTTTCAGCTCATCCCCGCTGATCAGTGGGAGCCCTCCTGACAGCAAGAAAAGAAAGACACCGGGAGGGAGCGAGAGAGAGAGAAAGAAAAATGTTGTGGGTCTTTTTATCCGTCCGTCGCTCTGACAGCCTTGCAGGGGATGCCATGGGAGGAAGATCAATGCAGGACAAGCGGATTCCCACAGTTCATTGTTCAGGGCCAGCCAAATCATCTTCCCAAGACGGCCGGGAGCTCAAAGCTTCCCTTTATGATAACCATCCCTGGTATTATTCCCACTATGATGATGATGACCTGCAGATGTCTCAGTGTCTATGTGCGTGTGTGGGTGTGTGTGTGTGCATGTACATCGTGAACACCTCTCCCCTCCTGAGTGAGCTACAATAGAGGTCACAGTGGCATGGTCAGACCCCTGCAGCAGTGAATAAAGCTGAGCGATGAGCACAGGATTAACAGTGTCAAACATTTGTTAAGCAGTCCGTCTCAGTTTAGCGAAGAGAAAGCCCAAAAAGAAACTGAAAAATGTAGTAATTGACATTATAATAAACACAATTCTTGTTGTTTGTTTTGGGTTTTGTTTGCCTGTTGTCTGATACTGCCCTATTGGGAAACACTAAATATCAGACTTTGAAAACAGATATGAAGGAACTGTTTCTGTTATATAATAGATTTATGAAACTTTAAGTAGCAGCTAAGGCTACGTTGTGTTTCATTTGCCAAAAACACAGATCCACAAATGTAATGCCGGTGGTCAAGGATCACATTAACCCCAACAAATCTATATGTGTTGCCCATTTAAAACAAATCATTTATAGCACTTATCAGTGAATTAACTTTATGAGTTCTCTTTATACATGCTAATTCACTGCTATTGTGGTTCTACTGTAGTTGGATTGATTTGTGGTTTTATTTCTACCAAGCACTGCTCTTAGGATGCACTTTTGAAAACCTCACAACAACCGCGTGGGCTCTCAGATCAACTCAGTCCGCAGCTCACATTCAAAATGTGGCTCTTGTGTAATGTACCTGTGTGGTTTGCCCTGCTCTTTGTCTGGCGACTAAACTCTTCCTGTCAAATCAGTCAGAAGACTGGGGCACAAATCTGTGTGTGTGGGCGGCCATGTCCATGTGTGTGTTAGACAACAAACATGGCAGTGTGGAGCGCTCATGCATGGTTACACTATAGAAAGAAAGAGGCCAGAGAGACAATGACCGCAGTGTATCTGTCATAGCTTACATCACTGGTCAGTCACTGTGCTGCATGTTAATGCTGCCAACACACACACACACACACACACACACACACACACACACAGTAATGTCTGTAGGTCACATTTTGGGGCGGTGCAGTGATGAACTGCGAGATTCACTGCTAGAAGGATGAGTTCAGTCTCACTCTGATTTCCAGGTGATGGCGGCGAGAAAGAGACAAGCAGAAAGAAAGTAGCTGAATGTCAATACGGCCTAAATAACAGAATATCAGAAATAATTGCTGTTTTCTTCCACTCATGCTGGGCGCTTTCTGGTAGAGTTTTGCATAATGACTACAGTTGTGGGGGGGTTGCGGAGGTAATAGTGGTGGGTGTGTGGCAGTGGTGGAGGTGGTGGTAAAGGGAGGGGTTGTTGTGACAGGTGCTGAAATCCAACTAGGGAGGGAAGGGAGACAAAGGTTCAATTTACTAAGAGGAGACTTTAATTGTTACACAGCTAATTAAGAGAAGAAGGATCTTTTTTGCACTCTCGACTATTTACTGAGAGCTGTGTGTGCATACATTGGGAGGTAAATTGTGCCTTCAAGCCAAGTGAGCCTATAGTAAAGAGTCATAGTGCATGTTGTGTGTGTGTGTGGTTAGAGAAAGGATAGGGCGCTACCTCAACATACAACGTATCTTTTCACAGCTTCTCTGCTGTTGGGAGTATGGGACTTTCTCTTTCTTTTTTCAACTAAAACAAAAGTCTATGGCTAATTAGCAGCACTCATTACAGGAAGCGAGTCAGGTAATTATTTTACATCATGCTGCCGATAATTGAATGATTCTTCAATGTCTGAATGTCTGTTTGAAAGCACCCCCTCCCTCTTCTTTTTTTCTTCTTCTTTGAGGAAGATAAGAGAGAGGCTGGATACAGGTACTGCTGCCATATGCTCTTGAATGAAAAAGCTCTTCTGTCGAAGCAAATGGGATTTTTAAATATTGAAACTGCTGCATGTCTTTTTAATATGACCGTGTTAAATCTCTCTTTATTCAATCACTTTGATAAACTCTCCCTTTCCATCTCTCTCCTCTCTCATTTCTTGTTTTTTTTTTTTATCTGAAGAGTTTGAATGGAACTTTCGCTCTTTAGAAAGAAGCTGAACTTATTTTGCAACCGCGCTGTCTTTTTGTCATTTTTTTTTTTTCTTTAAGCAGCACATTTCCTGTTTAAGAAAGCAAACTAATCTTATCAAGGAAGTGGAGACTTGAGTGGAAATGCTTGCGATTCTCAGCATATGTTACAATATCTCTTAGTGCCCTTACAACCGCTATTGTTCTCACGCACGTTTGGTGTGACTGGGGAGCAAAAGGAAGAAAAGAAAAACACAGCGCGCACTCTGCTTTCTCTTTTTTTACTTCAAAGTCAGATACGTACAGTGAGCTAATGTGGTACTTAATACTGTATAAAAAGGAATAGAGGAGAGAGAGAGAGAATGAAAGAGCATTTTCTACTTTAAGGACAGGGTGTATTTATTACAGACTAATTGTAGCAGAGGAAGTGCTTTAGAGGGGTGTGCTCTCAGGAGAGAGGGTGGAGGGCCTCAGGGACATAAGAGAGCATGTTTATCTATCAGACTTTATCAGAAACACAAAGTGGTGACTGCTCTTAAGATTAGAGACGGGGTTTGGTGGAGTGGAGAGGGATGAAAAGGTTTACAGAAGGAAAGTATAAGAAATGAAAGACTGATAAAGAAAAAAAAAGAGCGAGAGAGGAAGAGAGATGCCAGTGAGGCAGCATTTGCATCGATGCCAATGACTCGGTGAAAGGCAGCCGTGATTAAAGCAGGAAGTTGGGTGAAACCTCAGAGGAGCTTTTATTTTTTTTTTCTGTGAACTGGACTACAAAACACACTGTTACACATGCACACACACAAGATGCAGACACCTGGTTGTGCACTTCTGCATTTTCCGAGTGGCGTGGAGGGAAAGAGGTTAACCCTCACTGTTTAAAGGGACACTTTAGGATTTAGATTCAGGGGTAAAAAAAAAAGATTTAGTTGGTGTGCAGTAGTGTGTGATGTCTCTTAAAGAATCTGACTGTCCCAGGACTTGTATCTGTCTACGATTCTTCAGTGCAGAGTGTCTGCAGGCCAAACACTGCATTTTCCTCATTCCTCTCTGCCCTGCGTGACCTTCAGGTTCCTATCCTACTTATCTTCCACAACAAAGGCTACAATACACATGCTCATTAAAAAGACACACACAGACACTTGGACCCCTTTCTAAGAAAAGTGATTTTCTCTGGGATTAGCTGCTAACCTGAAAGAATAAATTCCTAGGACCTAAACAGCTCTGGCTGAGGAGTCATTTATATTTCTAAGATGCACTATCGTTAATGTCCAAGTGGTTAGTAAGACTTACTTGGGCCTAACAACTTTTGCCGTTTATCACAGAAATATTTTGATCAAAATCAAAATGCCTGACACCGGCAGTCTTGCCACGACAAGCTGGTATAGTAACCAGTTGTTAGCTGTTTGTGCACGCCACTTGACGGGGTGCTGAGGAGGCTGCATCCGTTTGCCTCGAATCCCGTCTCCTCACACACACACACACACACACACACACACACACAATATCTTCTCCATGAGTTCCGGTGCAGCCTAGGGGTGTTGGATGTGGGCAGTGGTGGGAGGTGGGGCTGGGGTGTGGGTGGTTATAATCTGCGTGCCCTCTGTCGTCTTCCATCACCGCAAAACCCCTCTTCCTCTCTGCCTCACCTCTCTGGCAAACCCCCCTCTCCCCTCATCGCCACCACACTCCTTCCATCCCTCTCCATATTTTCTCCCCCTGCATCTGATTAAGTTAACAATGTGGTGTTATTTGCATGCTGATTTTGCAGACCCCACCACCCCCCATCTACCCTCTCTCTCTCTCACTCTCTCTCTCTCCCTCTCTCTCAATTCTCTGACAAACAAGAGAGGCAGGATCAGAGTAATGTGATAGCACAGCAGCCAGCCAACGCAATCTGCCTCAAAGACCAGGTGTTCGCAATCCACCTCCCTCTTAATTCCTGCCTCCATCATTTCTCTTGTTTTATTCCTGTTATTCTTCTCTTTTATTCCCTCCCCTGGTTCTTCTTCTTCGTCTTCTCTCATCTATCCCTGGTGTGTTTATAAGGTTGTATTATAATCAAATCTGGAGCAAGGGAGGCCTGTCTTTTTTTATTAATTATAGGCCACAGCTGATGTGAATGTATTCTGAAAGCATCTTCAAAATAGGTCGGCGGTACAGTTTGCTATTCTTATCACATTTAAATGTCAACATGGTGCAAAGCCCTACAAATTAGTTCAGGCAGGCTTCAACCCCCATTTAACATTTAAAGCGCCATTCTGTAGGGCTCAAAGAGCGATTTAAATCAGTTTACACACATACGCATATATACAGAGATAGCGCCGCGTCTTTCAAACTTCTCATTTCAACACAGACATTTAACTGCCAACCTTTGCCTAAGAGAATTCGGTTCACTGTCTGGATGGGGCGGGGGGGTGGCAGAGTAACAGAGCAAAAAAAAAAAAAAAAAAAAAAAAAAAAGAGAGATATAAAGCAACAGAAACAATGCATTAGCTTTTATGAATAATAAATTTGCTTGTTGTTCCGTGCAGAAAAGATCCTGATTTTCAGCATCTCTGACTAAACCCACTGTCCAGATGAATAAATCAGAAGAGGGAGACATTTTCCTGAGTTGTAGCTTATGACTGGTAAATAACAACAATGATATAAAATACATCTGTTCATATGCAGCGCCAACTAACCCCTATAGAGCAGCACAAGACAATAGAAGCCTACCACTGTTGTTCTACATACTGGTGACTGGGCATACCAAACAGAGTTCACCTATCTTACCCAGAAACACATAGTCACACACACACACACACACACATCTATTGATACAAACATAATCAGCAAATAGGAATCACGTACAATCCAACATAAAACAGTCTACATTAGTATCCTCAACAAAACACAACCACATTATCCCTCTTTCAATAGAAAATCTGAGATGGCTTGCTGTGAATTAAAAGCTTGATCCGTCGCCTGTGACAGCAGGACATAATTGAAGGAATACAAAATTAGTGAAGTTAAGAACCATGGCTTGAACCTCGGTATTAAAAGATTCTTCCAGTTTTATTTTATTTTTTCTGGAGTTTTAACTGAACCGTTGAGCAACAATTCAAAGACCATCTAAGCACGTTTGAGCAGGTTGGTTGGCAGAAAATGGATCAAGGTTCCTTAGGAATAATTTATTTGGCCAGGTCGTGATGACGAATAATAAAAATCTGGTGGCACAATGTGACTATATTCTCAGGCGTTTGTAGTGTGGCCTACAAAGAATAAAAACATGATATACCATCTTACTACCAGGCAGAACGCGTGATTCAAGTCCTCAGTCACTGTTTATCAAAACCCTTAAGGGGTTTTAAACACTTGATCCTATAGTTAAATGGAGCAAAAGATTTTGTTTAGGGAAGATAAGATAAATCTGGAACATGAATGTAATTTATCCAGATTTTTGGTTAAAAATCTTTGACCCCTAACGCCTTAAAATCCCTACTGGAAGGAAGGTGTGACTGAAAATGTAGGGAAAAATCTAGCAAGTGGACCTTATTAATTATGTTACTTTGTTTTAGTTTATTGTTTCAAACCACTTTCATATCATTTATGCTCTTTAAATGCTCCTTTTGAAACGAGCAACCATACAGTGTGTATGTAACTGTAACACCCATGACTCCAGACAACACTTGACATAACTGGATACGGAGCAGCCTTCAAATAAGCCCCCCGTAGTCAGAGGGGTTATGACGGGGGAGAAGAGGTGATGTTCAGCCTTAAGGAGAAGTTGGCTCCGTCAAGCTGTTTCATGCCATTGAGATGCAGGATCAACTAATAGCCTAGGAGACACACAAGCACCCTGAGCCCCAGAGCGGTAGGCCCGTTACAAGACTTGCTTTGCATCATTACACTGCTGACCTCAGTTGTCCCAGTGACACTACGAATGTCTAAGAGGGAACGACGCAAGCAAACAAATCTGACAATCACGGACTTAGATGAGACACAAGATAACAAAAGTCCTCAGAAGGACATTCTGACAATTTAAGAAGCCTAAATGGTAATGCACAACACTAATGCACACTAATGCATTTATTAGTTAGTCTATGGTTACACTATAGACGACTTAGTATATATTAGGTACACTCATATGAGAACAAGAGCCAGTGTAGGGGTCACAGAGAGACTTGAGTATCCGCTTACAACTGCCCTATTACATCAGCATAAGTAAATGAATCCAAAGAGCTAACTAGCTTATAAGAGACCCAATCCCACTGACTGGCTTTCCTCTACCTCTAGGCTTGTCTATGACTCCTTCCTATCCAGCCCAAAGCAGAATGCTATATGGGTGTGCCTAATGTGGACTCGCTGAAATGTCAAAGCATTATATATCCTCTTACGCACAGAGTAGCCCCTAAGGGTTTAATTGACTATGCTGTAAAGTGAGTTTGAGAGCCTTGAGAGAGTGCGATGAAGATGAATATGTTTCATTAGAGGGCAAACAGAGCCTGATGGCTGGAATTGGCATTGAGAGAGAGGGAGAAGAGTCTAACGTGGATGAAAAATACATTTATCCATTCTCAATCCACAATGAAATGTACCGGCAGAGTTGTCCGCTCCTCGGATAATCACCTTCAGTGAACTTACTGAGCCGGTGATTCACATTTACATGTGTTCATCACCACTTTCTTTTTTCTTCTCTCCTGGTTGGCCCCTGTCTTTCTCTGAACCAAACAAGAAAGGAGAGAGCTTCCAACAACTGCCTGGTGACTTCAAATACTTGTCAAAAAAAGAACAGAGCAGAAGACAGAGAGAAGAGACGGGGCCCCACTACTATCCCGCGGCCTTCGTTTACCAATTATACTGAGTACCTGCTGACAGGTGGGTTGTCACAGTGTCTGCTTGGCCACCCAACTCCCCTCAACAACCCCCCTTCAACATCCCATCACTTTCCATCACACTCTGTTACAGTTTACCACATGCTATGTGGAGGAACTCACTGCATCTTCAGGCAAACAGAGGAGACAAAAGAAAAGGAGAGTTTGGCTTCAAGACTCTGACTTTGATTCAGGAAACATTTCAGAGCGATATAAGTTGAGGGAGTTATTTACTGCTTTCTTGGAGTGGTATGAGCTTTTAAAGGCCACTGGTGACAGCTGGGGTTGCCAATATTTTGTCAAAAGGAAATCTGTCAATGATCAGGCCGTACTTACTGAAGAATGACTATGTAATGTCCAAATATACATGATTGCTGGTGCATTCCTGACTTATTACTATTGTTATATTGTTATTTCAGTCCTAGTATAGTGATCCAAACTTGTTCTTGTTCATACTCTCGCTTTCTAACTATGCCTCTCTCCAGTTGATTCTCTTTCTTGAAAAACTGCAGGGAGGTTTAAAGATGCCCCCCACCGCCCCTACCCATTTCCCCTGTCTTGCCGGCTCAGAAACTCAGCCAGCCAACGTACACGACTGAGACAAAACATAACCATAATGGCTCATTAAAGGGAATGGAGACGACTTAGGAAAACAAAGCAGCCTTCACTGGGCTGTCACCGAAACTCCTGTGGTGGTACGTCCAAACTCCAGCTGGTGACAAGGAGGCAAAAATGTCTTCCTCCCACCAAAACTCACGTCGGTTTGGAGTGTTTTGACTGCGCTCGACATGTCTCTATTTGTTCGGTGACAAATCTAATGTGTTCTCAGCAGAGTGGCAGGCCACTGTGCTCCAGAGAGAGTAGGGGGGAGTGTGTGCTCACCTTTTTCTCTATTGTCGTTGAGAGCAGTTATAAATCACTAGGAATGACTCAAATACTGTACATCTGCAACTTCTACAAAGACTCAGGGTAAGGTTAAGGTTAAGCTGAACATTTAGCTCAGCACACTTTCACAAAGTCTCTGAAATTCACATAAAGAACAGACATCATTCTTCCAAAGGATAGTTTCTCATTGTTGGTGATGTCTAAATGTCTAACCCTAACCCCAGGAAGCAGGACAACCTGCATATGACTTTCCTTTGTCAGAACTTTGACTGTGGCTTGATGCCACCATTACACAGTAAATGTGCTGTTTTCTTCTGGCTCCATCTATAAAAATATGTTGACTCTCCAGTAGAACGAAAGGAGATGGAGAGTGAAATGTGCTGGGATCACAATGGACCAACAAGCCAACAATCAAAAAATAGTCGGTGGACAGTATGTATGGCATCAGCTGCAATTATTTTATTGGTTTGCAGGTCTATGCGCAAGTTTGCAAAGTGTGGTGCAAAAACCATGCAGCATCTCCTGTTTGGTAACTGTGAAGGACCTTGTGGCCTGCATGGAAGCATTATTATTTTTAACACAAAACATGATGCATCTTTTTTTTTCTTTTAAAACAAAGCCCTTTACTCAAGTCTTTACTGACAAGAACATTTTGAGAAAATGATGACACTACATAAATTAATGGCAATCAATAAAAACTCAGTGCAATGCTCCGTAAACTCTATCCTTTTGTCTTCCACTCTACTGAAGCTCTTCATCTTCTTTTGGAATATGTTTCTCACTTTTTTCCTGACTGAAGCTACTGTGTATGGCTAATCCCATAGGCCGCCACTGACCCAGCACCTATTGCAGTGAAAGCACAGTCGTATCTGCTTAGCAATCCCCCAGTAATTAAGGAAGGCCCGCACCATGCCTAAACCTCTCCCTGACACAGTGTTGTGTCTGCACTGCATGGAGACAAGTTATAAGAGGCTTAAGTCTCATGTACCTGTCACTCTCTCTCTCTCCCTCTGTATGTTTCAAGAATAGATGGACAGAAGATTAAAAAAGTGATTGGAAAAATAGAATTAACCACCTTTACCGCTTTTTTAATTACTGCGAATTCCACCTCTGTGTGAGACGCACTATAAATAGCCTTCAACTCCCAAGAAGCCCTGAAATACAACTTGTAAATGAATGAACACACACACACACACACACATCCTTTTTACAGAATGACCAAAAACTGAACCCGACACTTCTCAGAAACTGGGCCAAACCATATGTCCTTCTGCGTATTTTGGGATCCGGCTAATTCATTTTTTTTAATGATGGCATTAAATCTTTTTTTTTTTTTTTTTTTTTAAGAGAGAGAGAAGAAGGAGGATCTGAACAGATAGAGCAAAGCTATGACAAGAGGCCATGGGGAATACATGATCAGTCAAGGTTTTAGGGGGAGTTCCAGGAGACTATAATAAGGTTGAACCTCTACAGGATCAGCAACCAGGGCGAAATTACAATCAAAGTCGAAGTGAATTGTCTGTAATAAGGACAAACAGCATTAAACAACAGTTAAAAGAAAAAGTGGGTGCATAACAGGCTTGTGTAGATTCCCAGGTTGGCTGGAGTTAAAAGACAGAGTCAAAAAGAGAGAGCATGGGAGATGTAAGGACAGTATGTTCTGTCTGTGTGTCTATAGATATATATATATATATATATATATATAACAACAGATCTGTGAAAAAGACTGAGATCTATGCAAGGGATGGGTTAGGAGAAAGCAAACAAGGTGAAGAAAAGGAGTAAAAAGGACAGAACGAAGGCACACGCCTCTGTGGGAGTGAGATGACATATATCATAAGAAAAGGCATGTAAACAAACAAAATGTCTCACAAAAGGTGTGTCCCTTAAGCAAAGCAATCTCTTTTGTTGGTGTCTTTGCTGTCACTGTGTTTGACATATTTTTACAAAGTTATAAAAGAAAATGTATATACAGTACGATGCTTTTACGTATTCCCGCTGCACAATGTGTGTAAATTTCATTCTTGACCTATGACAGGGTTTAATTGTGTTATTTAAATACAATTAAATAAGCACCAAAAATAAAGTTGCTGTTCATATCTTTTACCTTAACTGTTTTGATGCTAATTAAAGATTTTACGTCCAGAAAGTGTACTGTCAGCTCATAAAATACAATTTATTGGTATAGATAAAACGCAGCAAAATGAAGTAGTTAAAATCAGATCCACCTCATCCAATATCTGCATTAGTGTTGTGCTGTTGTCCCACAGATTAAGACATCAGTATTATCAAGAATATTATCCTGTGAAAGAGCACTTTCACATTTCACTGTGTAAACATTGAACCGTTTCCGCAATGCCGCTAAAGAATAATAATAATAATAAAAAAAAACAATCGCTGGATTTAAACTAAAGATTTATATTGCGTCTAATTCAGTCTTCTTCAACCTGAAGTCTGCTCCACCATGTCAGAAAACATAGCGTAATTGTCTTTCAGTTGACGAGAACTAAAAATACACAGACAATAGCTTTGAGATGAGCAGAGGCAAAAAAGGAGAGAAAATGTTTTGTCCTTCAGCTGTGTTTTCACTCCACTTTCCCACCCCATGCCAGTGACTGCAGAATAAACGGATATGTGAATTAAACCCCATTGTTTTAAAAAGATCTGCTTCTAAATTTAGGGGCCGCTCTCGTTCTACCGCAATGTGAAAGAATGTACCAGTTATGTTTGTGTGTGTTTTATTTTCTTCCCTTCCTTCAGCCCTCGCTGTCATCTTAGCTACGTATATCTCATATTGTTTGAACAAGTGCGAGCGGTGTATCTATGCACGTGTCAAGGCAAGACAAAAAAAAAAAACACATACACACACATATAGTTCAGTCATGCGATTTTTGCAATTAGAAAAGACACAAAAATAATTATTCTGCTGCGCAGTCAGTCGACATATCCTGAGTCGAGATGATGCACGGATCACGTGTTTAATAAAAAAGGTTAATCAGTTGTTAATCAGAGGATTAATAACGTGTTATTTTCTTTACAAAACCATTAATATTATGCCATAAATATTTAACATTGATAGGTCTTTTTTTTATTTTTTTGGTGGCAGGGACAGCGTGGGGGTGATATGTGCTTGGTGATGCAGGGCAGAGTGAGCAATATCCAGACATTAATGTGCATTAATCATGCTTTGGTGAAGACAAATAAATTCATTCATGTTTATTAATACAACCTTGGAGAAAACAATACTCTTTACATTATTCACTGAGTTATTAATAAAGCATTTATGAACAGAAGGACCACAAAACAGAGACTGGGGATTGGGGAGGGAAAGGCAGATGACAAAGGGGGAAAGAAATAAGAAAAAGAGATCAGAAGAGGGAGGTCAGAGTCACAAAGCCAGGAGCGAAAGTTGTGTGTTAAAGACGGAGGGGGACATTTAGGGAGGGATGAGTGTATGTGTGTGTGTGTCTGTGTGTGTCTGTGTGCGAGTGAAACGGAGAGAGTGTGGATCACCACTGGAAAGCTGGGGGTTAAACAGAGATTTTCTGCCCTCACTCTTTTTTTTCTCCTTGACAAATTACCCTGCCCATTTGTTAATCAAAGCAAAACAAATATTGCTTTTCATTCGCTCCATTTGTTTGAATGAACATACAGACATTCCCAAAATACTCATTCCCAGCTCAAATGTAATTAAATTGTGCCTTTAGTGAAAACATGCAGTGGTACTCCAATTAGTTGTGTTTTTGTCATCGGGTAAAGACGGAGAACGGCAGTGGGTGCGCCCTGGGCACCTCGGTGTCCCGACATGGAAGTGCATCTTAGCGAGTGGGGTGGGGTTGGGGAGGAGTGTGTTTGTCAGACACTGTTTGGGTGCACATGTAATGACAGAAGATGTTTGCAGGATCACAACCTTACCAAAAAAAAAACAACGGTATTGGTTGATTTTTTTCAAAGGTGTTTCAAACAAGCAGTGATTATGTAGGCAACCTCCCACGAACGTGTAAAGTCTTCTGCACAGGGCTACACTCGTTACCATGGGAGCCAAGAATTTGGCAGAGAAGCTTGTTGCAGATGGGGAAAGTTTGCCCTTCGCACGCATTTAATATTGTGAAAGGTTTTTTTTAACTCAAATCATAATATTTTTCTCAGTATTTTTTGAGCGTACACCTTCAATAGTTTAGTTGATTTGATGCCGCTGTAATATTGCTCCAATTTCCATGTGGTGCGGAAATCAACAAAGGTTGAGCTAAGAACCAAAACAGCAGAGTTTATGATCTGAAGCAGCACCTGAGTATGACAGGTAAACATTTTTACTGCTAATAAAAAAAATGCGAAGACTGCAGTCAAGCTCCCATGCTTACAGGCCTATACACCAACCCAACCTCTTAACCAACCTTCTGCCTAGCTACAGGAAGAGCATAAAAGTTCCTGTGTTGGCACTGAATTTGATTTGATTCAAACCCTGGATTCCAATAACGGCACGTAAAACCAGTGAACAATACATGGTGTTGGGGGGGTGTTTTATACAATGCGTCAGTGCTGTACACGCTTTATGTATCCATCCTCTAATCATTGTCTTTCTCCGCCTTAAACACCGTATTTATTTATTTATTTTACCTTTTTCTTTTTCCTAAGCTCCAAATTGTATTTTTATTGAAGAGCTGTATGGATCGCTCAGCAAAATGTCATCCGTCAAGCTGTCGATGAATCTATCCTTTCATTTAATGATCAGCCTACCTGATATGCATTTTACATGGCTCCATATATCTTTAATGGGAATCAATGGGAAGCAAATGATGCTGGAAGCCTGTGCGATTCATGTCTGATGGATGGAGGAGGTTATTTGTTGATACGTACGGCTGTACAGCTTAGATGTGTGGCTTTGTTTCGTGCTGTATGTACCTGGACGGATGTGGCTGCAAAGATGGCTCACTCTGGGTTACAGACTGGCTTACATATGAGACTGTTCAATCCTGCCGCTACATTCTCCCAGTTGCCTTGTCTTCATAAACTAGGGGAGAGGAGAGGAGGGAGAGGAAGAGACTGAGTGAAAGAGACAGAAAGAAGGGAGAAGGTGGAAATGATGAAGGCGAAAAGAAAGGAAAAAGAAAGACAATTAATGAAAGAGGAGGAGGAAGAGATGGAGAGCAGGACGCTTAAACCAGGATGAAGCGAACAGGCGAGAAGGAAAAGGGAAGGGAGGAATGGCCATTGGACGTGGTTTCAGTTAAATAGTGATTTCATTATGTGATTTTGAGGGTGGGGGTGTCTGTGGCAGCTCTAAAATACATAACTTTTTACGAAGTGAAAATCAAATATTAAAAATGACAGGCCTTATAAGTGTGCTGAGTGAGCCTGGGTCACGAAAGGAGGGAGGCGCGGGCGGCTTGTCAGCTACTATCTGTCAGGGCGAATTAGAAACAATCAGGGCCGAGTGAAAGGGAAGGTGATTGTTATTAAGCGGCGGGGCCCTGCGAGCGGGCTCCCCAGATGTGGTTGTGCATATAAAAGAACAGGAAGCCGGCAGTTTAATTCAGGAAACTTGCCGAGGCAAGCGAGCAATGCCACAAAGGAGGAGAGGGAGGCGGTGGGTGCTGGGAGGAAGGACAGAGGATATGAGGGGGATGGGGCTTCTTGTTGCTAATATGCTGGAAGTTACTTTGATAACACATTAAGGCTTTTGTGGAAATTAGGAAAGAAGCACCTTCTTTTTTTGGGAGCTTTTTTCCTCTGCTTTTCTATCTTTGTCCATCTTACAAGAGGAAGTAGCTGGCCAGCCCATAGAGAGGGCAAAAGGAAGAATCACAGGTGAAATCTAGATAAGTCCATCTTAATACACACGTACAAGAGCACCTGTCTCGCCACCTAAACCCCCGAACAACTCAACCTGTCACTTTCGGAGATGCTGTCAATGCGTGAATTGGTACGTGCGCACATTTTTATTAATTTTTTTTTTTTTTTAGGCGACTGTGGACAAGCACATTGATGGACATGGACATGGCTCAGTTTTGACTCCTTTGATAGTCCTGTTATCTGTCAAGTTGTACCCTACCCCTCACATGGAACCCTACCAAGGACAAGTGGTGAGAGTGTGGTGGGGTTGGAGGGTTGCTGCGTAAGGTCGGGGTTTGTTGATGTGTAAAATATGTTCGTCAAAGGAGGTTGGGGGTATTTGAATGACAGGGAGCGACATCTGCCAAAAGGCCTTTATCCTGAAAGGCACAACGGCAGTGGTGACATTTTGTTGAACGATACCGCCACGCAAACTGGCTACAACCCGCACGGAATAAAAACTTGACGTCTCAATTTAACTTTTAATTTGTCGAATTAATATCAAACAAAGTCTGATCGTTATTAGGAGGTTTATTTTGACCATACTGCGAGCCAATCACCACTTACTCTTTTGACAGAAAGTCAAGTGGATTCATTGTGTCTGAAATAGTTTCACTTAACACTAGTTACATGAAATCAATGGCAAATACAGAAGGACAAAAGAGCAGAAATGAAGGAGGCTGTTAAGATAGTTTCTTTCATATAGTGCTTCTGTCTCGTAGCGTGAAGGGCTTTGATTTCTGTTTACTTTGTAGTGAGAGATATCGCAAGAAATTATCCCTCCACTTAAGAATCACTGATCATCCAGTAGGTTGAAATAAAGCAGACTTGTTACATGCTCTCTCTCTCTCTTTCTCTCTCTCTCTCTCTCTCTCTCTCTCTCTCCCCCTTCTGTCGTCTTTATTGTGGTGATCAGTCGAACGCTCGCCTAACACGAGCCGTCTCTGGTTTCCCCCTCCCGGATTTTTCTACTCTGTTGCCACTGCTGATGTAGCGGAGGTTATGGTGTTAAACACGGAGCTGCTAAACGTTCCCCAAGGTAATAATAGTCAGCTTATATACAGTACTGTGCTGTACGGCAAAGGGAAGTTTCTGCCAAGTGCGGAAGGAACGTAAATGGAGTGAAAGAGGCGATGGGGAGGGTGAAAGTGGAATGAGTAATAATAAAAGGAAACACAAAAATGAACGGAATGATTTGGAAAGGAGAGAAAGGAGAGGTGTGATATGAAAGAGACAGAAGGTGCATAATTGCTAAACCAGAGGTATAAACAAAGTAATATTGACGTTGTATTGTTGTGATACTGTTGTTGAGTGAGAACAGTTGGTGAGGGAGCACCGGTAAATGCTCTGTGGCTGTGATTACATGGATTTAAACCAGCTTGGAGTCAAGACATCACTTTTAACTTTTTATCCACCACAATTTCAACTCTTCAAGTATTGTTTTTGGACATTGTATAGCCTATATTTAATCTGTGCCTGTGGCTCATATAGAAATGTTTGAAAATGCTTGATCAGTTGAAACACGCCACATAATGAAATCCAAATGGTGCACTACTAGACTCATTCTGATATGGAATTGAGTCTGACTTTGCCAGACTAGTTTTCTTATGTGTTCAGCCAAATACCAGGGTCTTCTTCGGACTGAAGTTGGCTCATGGCGTATCAGCTGACAGGGAGTTTCTCTGACTGTTCAGCAATGCTGTTTGCCAGAAGTCAGTGGACAGTTGAAGAAAAAATGTGGAAGCCAATCACACTGCCAAAGATCACCTCTGAAGTGAGTCAAGACATTGACGGTTAGTCAAGGCATGGTTGAACCCAGAAGTCTTCCAGGTGATAAACTTCTGGGCAATATCCAAAAACTACTGAGGAACACTAATTGCCTTCCCAGCTCGTTAGACTTATTAGTACAATATATTTTAATAAAATATGTGACACGTCATGATTTTTTTGGGTTGTATTTTCATCAACCAAGGAGTCAATGCATTTTGTGCAGAATGGGATGTTGCATTGTCTTTCACTCTTCTTTTTTTAATTGCAGTCAGTCACTATTTAGGAACTCAATTTTGACACCCTCAGTAATCCTAAAGGGACTGACCATCTCACTTCCCAATATCCCAGTCCAGATCATCATTCTTCCATCTTTTTGCTGACTTTGCATCTCTTTGGAACAGGATGGCCATTCCCCAGCCATCCAGAACTGCATCCATCTGGACCATCCGGTGTTCACAGAATCCATTGGTGAACAAAACATTTTGAAATTAGTCTTCATGTAATTCTGAGCCCACAGTAAGTGTTTCTTTTTTGTGAGCATTGCTTATGGATGGCCAAAATGCAGCTTTATGCTTCCAGGCTCTGGAGGATCCTTCATCAAGATGTTATTGAGTATCTTGTTTTTAGCTTTTATTTAATGCTAATTATTCATTTCTTATGGAAACGTTCCCTAATAAGCCTTCATCTGATCACATTCGTCTGTGGTCTGAATCAAATCTTTTCATAGTTTGATGATTACTTTTCTGTTTTCACAAAATATGTAGATTTTCAAAAAAAACACACAAAAAAAACAGCACTATTCCACACTTCTTATGTGCAGAAAGATTTTTCTTCCTCCCCTTATTGCAAGAGAACTGTGACTTGCTTAATAATGTGGAACAACCTCTTAAAGTAGGTTTCCCTTCGATTAAGATCATCCGCCAATCTAATTAACAGCCCAATCTAAAATAGGTACAAGCTATCTAAAAACATATGAAAAATAAAACAAGCAGACTCCCTTTGAAAAACTACAAACTAAACGTCATTTGACAGTCTTAGTCATTTTACAGTCTCAGTCATTTTACATTTCTGCTTAAATGTTGCCTAATCTAGAGCAGATTGTTTGTTAATTTGTAAGGATCCCCGTTAGCGGCGGCATACGTGTACTATATGTGACATTACAGTCAGCACAAGTGTAAAACATATGGCATACTGTATATTATATTACTAATTGACTTTAGGATGTATGAACATGACATTTTAAATGACTCTTCCATTTAAAAAATTGACTCCTGTTTTAATTTAGTCAGTGACACTGGTAAAGAATTCCATGTTTGCTCTATATACTACTGCGCATTTACTGCTGGCATATTAGTTTTTGCCTTGGGGAGCGAAAACCAACCGTCTGTTGCCTGTCTTTTGGCATATGTATATAATTCTAAATTGTGTACAGATATGATGGAGTTTTTGAGTTGTAAAACTTTCCACGTTGCAAAATTCATCCCGCAGATGTTTGTGTCATACGGATATGAGATTTATTATTATGTTACAGTTGCGTCTTATTTTCGGATTCTAAAAGGTAGATCGCAGCATATGTCAGCAGTCCACATGAGTGCGATCGCGTCAAGGTACCGTACAGAGAAGGGCAGTGTTTGTCCCCTTTCCAAAATTTTTCTTTTGTTGGACAGAGAGTAAATGTGAAAAAATACGTGCTCTTCCAATGTATGTAGACCTGAAAGCAATGGCATGTCACGGAAGACTACAGAGACATGAATGCTGTGGGATGTAAGAATTGCCAGACCTCCCAAATCTAATCTAATCCAATTCAATCCCACTTTTTTTTTTTCCGTAGGAACCCAAATCCAGGCCATGTCTAAGATTTTACAACGATTAGTGGGGGAAGGATGACGAGGGATATAGAGATGTACTAGAGCGGCATTAGCCATTAATCACCAAAGGTGGAGGAAAGGGAAGAGAGGGAGAGACAGAGAAGGGGAGTATCACAGAGAGTATGGCCCTACGTAACCATTCTAGACAAGGATGGCGGACCTCCAGGGGTCTTATGTTTAACTGTGGAACAATGGTTCAGTAGCACTACAGGAGTTTCCTAGTCCTGGGCCATTGGAAAGGCAGACAGATATTCTAACATACAAATGCATGGTATTAGTCTCAAAGCCAGCACAAACTTCCAAAGTTTTTTGCGACGGAAAGTTGGTCTGGAGTCTCACAGCTGGAAACTGATCATGCTCCAGCTAAGATCTGACTATCCAAATGCGTGCAGAGGTATTTTTTTCTCTCTCGGTTGAAACGTGACCCATTATGAAATCCAAATAGCATGTTACCAGACACATATTCTGACAAGAATTGAGTCTGACAATGCAAGGCCAGCTTGGTATGCATTTACTGTCAATTTAAAAATAAATAATAAAAATTATGTATATGTTGTATGCCTACAGTTTGCAGTCCCTCAGTCCTATCTCTTCTTTCAGTGATTTCACCCCCAAAAAGCCATCAATAGTAATCCACGTGTGTCCTCATTATTAGACACTTCCTTCCTCTGAACATTGTGCAAAGCAACAGAAAAGTTTGTTATATCCTTCTTAGGTTCTATTTCATTCTTCCAGACTACCAGTTCCTCTTGTTTTTCAGCCACAGGCTCATGCTACGCGGTGTAGATTTGTTTGGGGAGGGCTTGTAATGAATTCTCATTTATGTGTGTCCCACATTATAGCTTTACGTTTCTAATCAGGGTAAATGAGAAAAGTGGCTATTGTTCCCCTGTATCTGCATCTACATCTTTTTGATCCTCGTCAGAATGTGACTGTGAATCTGAACTTTTCTGTGCTGTATCATCACGTGACTAAGTTATAGAATTATTCAGAAACATCAGCTGAATGAAGCTTTTAGCTTAACTAACTAAATACACACTGTTGTTTATCTGGTTAATCCGGCTGCAATTCGTATTTGATTTTCTTTTTCTACTGCCTATAACTAAAATGGGAGGTGTGCAGTTGTGGTAATACAAGATTTTCCCTCCTTTCACTCCCATCAAATCATCCCAACCCGATGAAAAACTTAAATAAATAAAATAAAAATCCTATTCTGTCCGATCCCCTGAAGAAGACTCTCATCTCAATCCCTGTATTTGATCATAACTTTACACGTAGCTTACAAACAGTATATAGAAATTTAACACAATCACTCTCTGCACTTTCTTGTTAAAAGCTGAGTTCCCCCAAACCAGTGCTGTCCTTTAACATTTTCCCTTGATCTCAAGAAACAACAAGAAACTAGAACTCCCGACACAGAGTGGAGCTTTGGTTGCATGGTAATGAACAGACCCTTATAATGTCATATTTTAATCGTTGTCTCTGTTCAAGAATGGACCAGGGCTGAGAACATGCACAAGTGAAACCACCGGCTGTACAGGTGACTGAGTTACATAATTACTTAGAAACACAGCATCAGCTGGATGACACTTTCAGCTAAACAAATCAAGGCAAATATCAAATAACATGATCCGATTTAAATATTGTTGAAAATATGGTTGATATTCATCGGCTCGCAGCTACTTCTCAGCAGTGAGAGACGGCTGCACAGATTTCCAGCACTAGCGTAGGATAGCATATCAAGATTTCTCACATTTAAATCTTAGCCTGACTATTGCACTGCTCGGACATGCACTAGACCTTCCATCAGTGGATACAATTAAATTTGCTTTCAGCAGTATCCACTGGTGTGTATTGTTATCAATACCACCAGCCTACCATTCTTGTCAGCCATTCATATTCTACTGTGAAGCAGACATATAACAGACACACACACACACACACACTGATCACTGTAGTGGGAGGCAAAGTGAAACTGGGTGACCATAAAACCAGAATGGCCTTCACTCAGTGTTCCCAGCGTCACCCACCCTCATCCCTACACACATACCCCTTTTTTTATTTATTTTTTTATTTTTTTTCCTGTACTATGAATAAATTTAGTCTGTCCCAGACATGAAAATGTCAAATACCTAAAATACACCTAGGCTAAATAGCATATTAATTTTTAATGCCTGCTCATCCTATGCTGCTATTCTCATATCAGGCCTGTCTGCCAACAGCTGTTGCTGGCTCTGTAGCTGGGAATTTATCATCCATCTAGCTAAAGGAGGGGAAAGAGGGAGAGTATAAAAAAAGAGATGGGAGACATTGTTCAAGCGACAAGGGAAAGGGGAGGGACAGATCTGTGTTTTCATGGATCCCTACCTTGCATTTATATCACCCACACCTCGCAACTTTCTTACTTTGATATACGAGTGGGATTCAATTACACTAATGCCAAACATAAATTGTTCAAGATTCGTTTCCTTTTTCCCCCCTCACCGTGTGTTATAGTGCAAGCCTCCTCATACATAAAACAGAAATAAGGAGCAGAGCAGTGACATTGACGATGGAGGTAGTGACATTGGGAAGAGCGGCAGAGGGAGACGAGATACACTGAAGCAATGTGCCAGTGTGGGTGTTGAATGCCACCCATGTGCGTTTTTAGGTGGCATGTGGTGGATGATTATCATAGATTATCACAATCCAGATTGTTACAAGTTCTGTCTGCGCACATAGCAGCAGTGTACTGTAGCTGTGTGACTGTGTGTGTATGTGTGTGTGTGTGCTTTGGTTTAAGACAGAGTGCCTTTGGGGATAAGACTAAATGGTGAGTGAATGACGAACAGTTGGAGTGTGTGAGTGCATGTGTGCATTTATCTGTGTGTATATGCGTGTTGTTCTCTTATCCTTACAGCGTGAGAAGCTATTATTGCACAGGGATCAGGAAAATGGTAAAAACAAAAGTTGAGGGCATTCTGCTGCAGGCTAAGGTATGAATTGTCTGTGAACCTACCTTAATACACCAACTGCATACTGGTCCACGACCTGTCTGTTAGGATCAAGAGGCCTCTCACTGTCACTCCTCACTGACTGCTGCTCGCTGGAACGGCCACCTAGAGGGAAGGATTAGAAGAGGAGATGATAATGAAATATAGAGCTGAGAGGTGCAGAGGAAAATGGACAGAGGATGCAGCATTAAGAAAAGACAGTGATGGGTGGAACGGAAGACGAGCACGAGGTGGGGGAAGGGTCGATGTCAAGATGGAAATCTAACAAATTCAGTAAGCGCTGCTTCAGAGGTCAAGGGAACGCAGCTGAAAAAGGTTAAAGATGAAATCAAAGCCGGGGCGCTGCGGTGCCCGGAGGCACAGCTGAAAATCTATCCCTCCAAGGCAAGGCCACCACTGACGCGAGGCAGACAAGAAGCTAAATACTGCACGCCACTCTGGGATCTTTCATTTTCAACCGATCAATAAGGGCTTATATTTATCAGGGCCTCCAAGCAGCTGCCACGTCTGACAACCTCCACTTCATTTTTGCACTCCTCCTCTGTTCTTTTTTCCTCCAGCTCCTCCTCTTCTCTTCCTCCTCCTCCTCCTCACCCTCGCACGCTAAATTGAGACCCATCGACCATGAAAAGGGGCAGAGACCCTGGATTGCCATTAACCCCCCTTGTGTCACTAGACTGTCTTACACACACAAACGTGCGCACGCACAACCGCTCACACATGCTCTCACACACACACACACACACACATACACGCAAAATGCCCTGGAGATACAATTCTGCTAAAGGTCTGCCTCCCCCATCTTTGAAGTAACATGCCTTATCATTATGGCCTTGGCAGAGACACCAGCACCAGTGTCTTTTGTTCCTCAAGCTGCCCATGCCACCCAAACACACACACATGCACACACACAGTCTCTTAAACACACAAACAAACATGTAGACATCTATTGCCCTGGCACAACCTGGTTTCACTTTTAAATTCTACCCTTCTGTACATGTTCTTTCCTGATGAATTTATTTCAAATAACAAAAACATCAAATCCCAAATTACTACATTAAATCTGAGGAGCATTACGAGAAGCAGAAGATTCGGTTTAGGGGTCTGAGTTAAAATAACTGGCTGTCTAATCATCTGCACAACAATATTTGCTGTGAGGCATTCTAAATAGATTATCGCTAGTCCATCTGTGTCATCATTGATTTATAAGGCATTAAGCTGCTTGGGGAAGAGATAGGGCCTCGCCTTCTCTACTGTTAAAGGGGCTTCTTGTCGAAATCAGGGGCATGGCAATGGAACAACTGTGGCACTCGTCTAACCTCCCCTTTAATCGTTAGGCGAGAGGAAGTGAAAATAGGACGGGCGTATCTGTTTTTTTCAAAAGGGAAGTATGAATCCAAATTTTCAGCATATCTTTTTGTTTGGCGATACAAAGAGACTGGGAGGAGGGGAGGAAGTACAGGAAAAAAAAGAGAGAAACAAATAGCACACGCAAACACACATGCACATACACACATGCAGAAAAAAAAAAACAAGGGACATCATTAACATATGAATGCTATATGCAAATGGTAGGGAGAGAGCAGATGTTGTTGCATTTAATTGACCTATATGTGAATTGCATCCAAACCTTTCAGTGTGTTTTCTGGGCCCACTGAGTACAGTTCTAACTGGCTTTCTAGTACCACTCAACATATGAGCAGGGAGCACAGCGATTTTAACAGTATTTAAACATAAAGTGGAAATGACTAAACATAGAATAGAGCAGAATAGGAAACAGGGAAAAGAATTGCCTTCGCTGGAAAACTGTGACAAGTCATTGTTTGTCCCTGGCTGCTTTTCTGTTATACCTTACGGACGACATCTGCCAGGACCGACTGTTTTACTTTCTAACAGGTGGTGGTGGAAAGTAACTAATTATAATTACTCGAGTAATGTAGTTGAGTATTATTTAATTTATTTTATGCTACTTTACTCTTCCAAACCACAATTTATAAAGACATGTTGTATTTTTGATTCACTTTACTTTACGGCCTACTCTAGAGTTACACCTTAAAGAAAATTTGCACGATAAGCCTACAAAATATATACTGTTACAGACTAAACGGCAGATAAAACAGCTAAAGTGGTGAGTATTTCACACATAAGCTTTATGTCTGGTGCAAAGCTGTGTGCGCCTTCTATTGACTGGCCTCCATCGAGACCAATAAAAGCATTAATCATATTTTCCAGGAGTGGTCTTAAAGATACGTTCGGTGTGAGTATTCTTTAACTCTGCAGACACATTCACTGGATATGTTTTCTCACTACACAGACTTTCAATGCACAATAGTCGGAATTATGTTTCACAATAGTTGCTGTAAATCGGAAACTAAATGAATTTTTTTGGAATATAGATGGGCCTGAGTTCTGTTCAAAATTAGATGTTTTTTCATGTAATGTGCATAAGTGTAACAGACAAGTGCACTGGCTTTTGTCTTCAGTATTCATGTCCAGCACGTGCACAATTATTTTATTTTTTTACGCTATTTTACCTTGAATACCTTGAGTGGCTATTGGTGAAAATAACATGTCATAAATAGTAGGGGTTTGACATTTTTAAGGGTTGCGCCTGTGTGACTTAGTCGACGATGTGGTGTCATTTTAGATTCTGGCATTATTATTTTAAATTAAGCAAAAATATTATATCTCTTCCACGGCTTGTAACACCTGCCAAGGCCCAGAACAAAAGTGATGTCCACTCAGGTTAAGCCCCGCCAGATATTATTCTGCAGGTAACAACGGAGAAAAACAAAAGGGATGAGGAGGGAAAGTCACGCATTTAACGCGGCAGTATTTGCATGGGTGAGCCATGAAAAACACAGATGCTATTTTCATCTGGGCCTCTCTCTGCCTTTCTTTCTTGATTTTTCTCTTTTCTCCCTTCCCTCTTTCCCTCCTTCTGTCTCTCTTTCAGAGTCCAAACCCACCCCTACGCACACACGCATGCACGCACACACACACACACACAAATTCTTAGGAATGTCATTAAATTGTACTAAAAAGCCTTTTGTCCAGGGGGCAAGGACCACCCGATATATGATAATACATTAAGGCCCCAGTGTAGCAGCCACTGAGCCGAGACCATCTTAAGAACATGCATGGTGTGTATGCCATTGTGTGTGTGCATGCGTGCGTGTGCGTGACATGCTAAAGAAATGGATGCCAATGTGGTGAGGAAAAAAAAAAAAAAAAGAGGAGAAGGGAGGATGAGGCAAGTTGGCGTAGAGTAATAGAATGAGTGAGATATAGAGAAAGAGAAGGGAGGGAGAGAACAAGGTGGTGTGGCTGCCTGCCTGCGCATGTGGCTCTCTAACAACTGTGACACATACTAATAGAAACATACCTAATAAATTACAAGCTTTCAGGGTCTGGCAAGCTGACATTTTCTCTGTACACGGGACAATTTCATATCTGCGGCGCAAAGTCAAGGGGCTGCTGGACCAAATTGCATCACACAGAGATGCCAGAGGATTAGCATAAAAATTAACACTTAAATTTCAGCTTATTGTCAACCCCACTCCTGCACCGGCTGCCTCACAACAATCAATTCCTCTTAGAAATCTGATTAGATTCCATGACGCTTATTATCCTAGTCATGTCTGCCTGCCCCCTTCACTACTACCATCACCACCACACACACACACACACACACACCATTAGCATAGTCAGAGCACAGGCTGCCATGACTGCCCAGACCATTGGTTTAAATGGAATTAATTAGAAAATAAATCTCAAGGTGTGGCATTTCTTTTGACAGATGATGCTTCATTCTCTGTCTGGTTGTTTATCTAGAGATTTTGTGTCTTCGGTCTGGATAGAAATCCATCCCAACGAGCTGAAAGTTTACCTTTAGCAGGCTAGTCGAGTCAGGTTCATTTAAAGTCTTCTATGGTGGTAATGGGCGATGATCAAACACAAAACATGGAAGTGTAGTTACCGTTCAAAATGTTCTTTTTCTTAGTATCTAAAATCTCTGTATTTAGATTGGAGTCTTAGTGATTTGCCAGCTGCCTTGCAGTCATACGCTACCATGGTTTCTGTCATCATTCCCACCTTCCCCCATTCAAAATGAACTTCAGCCGTCACATTTTCTTCATGTTTACAGCAGAAAGCTGGAATGATGCAAAGAAAAAAAAACTCATTTTGAGATCTCATGAGGCTGTCGCAATGAAATATTTGTCAATATCCCTTTCTGTTGAAGCACATTGCACAAGTATGTACTAAAAGCACAGTGCACATTGGGTGGCTTTGGTAAGACTCTTGATTGTTTAGACAAATGGCATTTCATCGCATCCAGATGTCTTTAAGCTGTGCTCAACCACCATCGTTGCTTTCCAAGGCGCAGGCTGAATGTATACAAACATCTCCTCATAACTACATTCCTCATCTGGGCCTGCAAGCGTCACAGCCGTCGTCAGTGAACTTGGAAGGCAGCCAGGAGAGTTAACATTTGATTTTCACATTTTGGAGTTCATCTTCACGGGGGCAGAATATTTGACTAGACTGGAGGGTGTGGAGTTCAGCTTAGTGTGATCTTAAAGACTCATCCTGCCAATTAACTGTCATTTTTAAGGTGTTAAAATCAGTTATGTCTTTTGCAGTGGAAAACCGGTATGCAACACAAGTCATTTAAAACATTTTTTCAGTTAAAAAAAAAAAAAAAAAGCATGATTGGAGAAGCATACAAGCGGAAGAGAACGAGGTGCACCCTGGCCTGGACAGGCATTATAACATAACACTGTACAAAGGGTCCCGAATAAAGACGCCCACAGGGTTGAGAGAAGGAGAGAAGAGAGAGGGAGAAGGAACAAATCGTCTGATGTTCTAAGTGGATAACAACAGCTCCTGCTATGCAGCAGCAGAGGCGCAGAATAATTTAAACCAGCTACCCGGCCCCTCCTTCCCCTCCCTCATCTCCTGGCCACCACTCTATTCTTATGTTAACACGGCTAAAGCAGAGAGGGCCACCCAGCAGCAGAGAGCAGAAATTTAAGTCCACACTTCAGGAAAAATAATCTATCTCTCTGCCTCTCTCTTTGCAATGTAACTTTACTCATTTACACACACACAGACATACTGCTTGGTAAGGGAAAGGCTGAAACGGATACAGGGTAGAGCACACCATTGCATTTACTGTGCCTTTAAAGCATATTACTTTTCAGACAAGAGTTTGAAGAATAATAAACCTGGTGCTTAACTGGGCTATTTTCCCTTTCAGTTAATGCCATGCAATGGCAAGGCGGGGGCGAAAAGAATTCATAAGTCTTTAAATGCAGAATAAACACTGCTTTCTTTGTTGATTGTAGAGCTCTGTTGTGTTTTCTTGCGGAGCTTGCCCCCCTTACCCTCTTTCTCTTTCTTTGTCTGTCTTGCTCTCTTTTCCAATCTCCAACCAGAAGAGCTGCTGTTGTGTTTGGTCTCCAAACAGCACATCTGAGGTACACACCTCGCTGATATTTTATAGGTTCAAATCCCCAAGAATGGGAGAGGGAGGGAGTCATATTTTATACCGGCGGTTTATTTTAACGGGGGCTTGTAATTAACGCAGCATGTCCTCTATCTCCCAGCCATCTATGCCAAGGCCTTTATTTAAACAACTTTATTGTAAAATGTTTGCGTTCTCAGCGTTCGGCCAGAGCCCACACACAGAATATTATTTCATACTTCAAGGAGAGGATAGGGGTGTAGGGGGAGCTGGGGCAGGGGGTGTTGGAAGAGTTTACGCTTTGAGCAGTTATTGTTTTTGATTACAGCAAGACTCAAGCCCAGTAACCTTGCGCGCACACATACATATACACTGGCAAACGGTCTCACACGGTCTCACACATCACACACCGACTCTCAGTGAAGATGTGAGAGGCTGAAGGAGAACCTGTTTACAGAAGGGGTGTGCGAACCTGAAGCCTTTGCTCGGGCCAAATGTACAATCTCAGCATGATTTATGGGAGTAAGATCACACTATTTACGTCCAAATGAGAGCACTTGTTTAATGCCACTGCTTGGGGGCTTCTTTTTGGAGTGCGTGTTTGTGTTCTTACAGGGTTTAATGGAATTTGATGGGGAGATTGAGTGTTTACATTTTGTCAAAGCGACCCTGAGTTAACACAGGAATTTCTCGCATGCTATAAATGCTACTTAGAAGATCAAACTGGGAGATATGAGCAGTCCGTTAAGAGCCACGTGTGTTGATTATGCTGCTGCCTTTTATGATGAGCTTTTATTTCAGGATCATCTATTATCATGATCTATATTGGTTCTGTAATGTATCACATTTCCTTATATAGGAACGAGGGACTTCAAACATGTTGAACAGGAAGCTCCACCTGGGTGTTAGATGTGGATGGCGAGCATGGTGTAAGCAACTAACATTTACACACACTGCACTTCTGATGTGCCTTTACTATTTTTTGTATATAACGTCTAACTGTCAGGTTGGACATGGAATAGAAGCTGGATCTATACTGAAACCAGATAGCTAAGGCCTTGCTTATCTTATCTTCACTGGGAGGTCTTATGCACACTTTAATTTTGAGCGTTCCTCATTAAAAACAAACCATAGATCCCTGCTAAAACCCCATTCCGGTTACAGAATGGGTTTTAAAATGAGAATGCAACCCATGTAATAGTGTGTGTTATTATGCAAAACAGTCAGCAATGAAATAATTCTGATCCAATTATTTGACCTTCATAAAACACTTGCAGCAGATATTCTATTCTTATCATCTCGTAATAGAGCTTCCATGCTTATAATACAGTATCGTACAGAGCGCTATAGTGCCAGTGCATTACCGTGCCTTCTGTCCAGCAGATCAGATGGATCACAGATTGCCTTGGGGATGCTAAGTTTAGTTTATTCTGCTTTTAGCACACAGAGGAGATTGACAGGAAAAACCTGTGAGAGAGAGAGAGAGAGAGAGAGAGAGAGAGAGAATGACTCATGACAAAGGTTGCGTGCAAGTATAACTGAACTGTTGCGGCCTGTGGAACCACCAAAACACTTCAACAAATGGATTTCAACAGAGAGTTCATACAACTGATGCCATGGGCACTACTGTGTACAAAGACTTTAACGCACCACAGCCTACTTGTGTGTGTATCTACTTTGGAGATACACACACATCGACTCAAGGATTGAAGGCGAAACAACTTGCTTTGGACGAAACAGCAGCCTCACCCCATCCGTTGTGTCCTCTGACGTCCAGCTACCAATTTGCTTTTTAATACAAGAGCCCAAAGGATCCAGTCCCAATCAATGAGTTAAACTGGAATAGTTGGTCGCTATAACTAATATAACTGAAATATACCCCATAATCATTTTATATGTGTAATATTTTAAAGTTTAATGTATAATTCTCCTATAAATGACATTATTCTCTATAACAATGAATGCTGTAATAGAACAAATATTGTAGAATAAATTTGTTGCATGTCTTTTTTTGTCTCCTCAAGCAGCGAGGGCGGCTCTTGACCCCCAACTTTGTGCAGCACAGATCTGAAGTCTCCGTCCTTTCTCCATCACATGCATAAAGTATGTAGCCTACATGTCGTCTTGGGGGAATCATTTAAAAACGACTTTTTATCCTGGTTAGCATTAAATAATGAAATAAGGGCAAGATGGTTGCCTGTAAATGTATGGGTGGAAGACAAATAGCATGTCATTGCCTTCAGAAATTTTAATACTCCCTAAGATTCCCTTGAAAATGCATACACTAAGGGGAGATGAGACATAATACTGCCACAAGAAAAAAAAACAAAAAACTGCACCGTACTGAAGGCTTGGCGGGATCATTTTTATGATGAGAAACACATATGAAAAAACATTCTTATTACCCCCATGGATTCAAGTGAGAAAGAATGAATCTGCAAAAGCAGTTTATTCTTTAAGGAAGCTGCAAGCTTGACCCACACTGACATTTATATTACATGCTGACTGTTGCAGTTTGACGTCTGTGTTGCTTACTTGTTGCGATGTGTTGCTTAAATGCTGCTCTGCCATTTACTTCTTGCTTCTGAACAGACAGACCCAGATATATGAGCAGGTGCCTTGATACAGAAAACAGTCAAACTAGCTGGCTAGCCTCCCAGTCTTCACAAAGGATATTAACACAGATTTAATATGACAAAAGAAAATGCATTAGTGAAATGCATATGTTCCAGTTAAAGTAAAGAAAGATAAGCTGCGATATAGATTCTTAGCTTTCAATATAACTGTGCAATGATGAAAGATCTGTTTGCATCCTTCTGGTTCCCCTTCTCTTCCCATTCTTGCTGCTTGTTTCCTTCCCTTTCCTTCCTCTACATCCACTCCATTCAGCACTTCCTCAATCTCCTGCTCCCCTCCCCCCATATGGAGGTGAGAAGCTAGAAGGGGATAAAGTGAGGTGTAGACACTTCTTTAGCCTGGCGGAGGCCAAACAGATCGAAGTCAGAAAGCACCTAGCTGCTGGGTAATCCGCGAGCTAAGAACTTCGCCCTCTCCCTCTTTTCTCATCATGTTTTCACAATCGCTGCCCCTTCTGTTTTGCGTTATCCATGTACTTTTTTTTTCCAACTGATTCAGATGTTTGCTTGATATTTAATTTACTGTTAAAGCAGTCAGTGGTCTGAAAATGCTTAACAAGTACAAATGCACATAGATATTTTATAAAAGACAATATTCAAAGAGCTCTACACAAGGAAAATGTTGATGTTTGTTGACTATTTAAAAGCACCTTCCTCACCCTAAACATGCTTACACACAAACACAGTCCCAAGTGCTCTCCAGGCCAACAAGCAGGGACAGTGGCCACTCACCAGAGCTCTATCGATCGTGCCTGGATGTGCCAAACTCTCCACTGTGTCATTCAACCTTTTCAATTTTTAATCACCAGCTCCAACATCAGAACAAGTCCCTGTACAGTCTAACAGACACACACACACAAGCACACACATAAGCCCAGGAAAAGAATGCAAATGCTCCGAACGCACACGGATGCAAATGCGCGCAAAAAGTCAACACTGTTACCACCCACAGTACTTCAAACACTCTTATCCCTCCATCCCTGCACACATGACTACACACACACACGCACACACGTCTTCTTCCATCACAGACAAAAGACGCACGTAAGCAACAAAGCATATTTCTGCAGACAATTCAAAATCTAGGACTGTTTCTCGCAACACCAGCTGACAAATAATATTAAGATCTACATGCATGCCGAGACTTTGTTTCTGTGATTGTGAGCGAATGTGAGAGAGGCGTATAAAACCACGTTATCACCTGGCCCCGTCTTGTGCCCAGCCCCAGACTGTAGCCAGTTTTGACCTTGGGCTCTGCCATATTCATTACATCATTAAGTTACCTCTTCATTAACTTTTCATTGTTTATGGAGGAGACATTGGAAAGGAGAATAGATGGGGGTGACGCGATGGTGGAAGCTCTTTATCAACAAGCCTTATACATGGCTCAGGCATCAGGGCCCTGTTCTGCCTCCCTGAGCGTCCCTTTCCCTGATGTGTTAGAGGGACGTACTCCTCAGACTGGATGAGCCATTTTCTGGAACACTGCTAGTTGATTCTCCAAACTGAAAAAAAATGTGCATTGTGCCTTTCACTCGCAGTTTTTCACTTGTCAAAATAAGGGCTTTAAATAATAAGTCCTCAAAATGATTGTTGATGATGATGATCTGCAATCGCGCAACATCATCTCTCCGTGTATCTTAAATCTGGTTGTGAGCATATTTGTGAGGGCTGGCCTTGTAGCCACCAGGCGCTGTTGTGCTTCCACACCACTCTAGCTTTCTGTCATTAGCGATGCATCGCCCCGGCAGCAGACACAGATTGTGTTTTTAAGAAAAAAAAAAAAAAAAAAAAAAACTGTCCATGCCAGCTACCATCTACCATTGCAGGCCAATTATACTATACAGCATCGCTCACTCATTCTACCCCTCTCACTCATTCTTTGTAACAGTGGTGTCTGGCCAGACTCCATTGCTCTTGAATAACAGGGGTAGATGTCCCCTTGTGTTACAAGCTGCTGAATGCTTGTTAGTTCACACTTTTTCACAGAGAGAGCACAGAGGGGGAGAAAGCGCGACAGACACTTATACGTTTTCACCTTGAGGTTTTTTGAAAGCCTAAAGATGCAGAGTGTAATTCTAACCTTGGCTGAGGTCAAATCAGGGTTTTGTACAAACCTTTAGGTGTTCACATGTGAAATTGCAAACCAAATAGTCTGTAGTCTGGGTGTAAGGCTGACTCTGAAGATCACTTACCAATTACTGAACCCTAATTCATTAAGGAAAATTAATCCAACAAGAAAACATTAGGGAGGAGAAAAAAATGTAAAAAACTCTCTTGAGAGATGTTACAATATAACTTTAAACAGTGAATTATGCACAAAATGGAGATCAGAAAAGAAAACAAGAGTTCAGTTTACACTGGGGCAAAGTAGCCGGGATGGGTTTCTCTTGACATTGCCACACAACGCGTCCTACATTTCTGTCTTTGATTCAGTATGTCCGTTTCACCTTTTACTCTCAGTGGACATTAAGATAGGATTCAAGTTCTGTTTTACTTGTTTTCTCTGTGCTTTTGTGCCCAAGCTGGGTTAATTGATGACTTTTCTATAGGTGTTAATGTAAGCAGGCTAATAATATATTATTATTTATAACAGTACTACAGTAATTATACAATATAGTCCATCATAAAATGGCTTCTCAGATCCTGGGCTGGCTGATTTTCAGTGTCTCACTCTATCTGCCTGGCTGTGCTCTCTTGTGCTCTGTCACTTCCTCTTACACTTTAATAAAACAACATGTAAATGGAGAGCTACATCATCAAAATCTGTGTTTAATTGTCATTTTGAAATAGTTCCTCTACAAAACCCAACAGTAAGGACAAAAACGCACCATGTCCCATCAAATAACAATGGATAAATGGAAATTTATGATCTTGAGCTCCATTCTACCGCAGCTACAGGTAGGAAATTACATCAACCTAGTTTTAAGCATTGCAAAAGCCCATGAGAAAAATGGATGATTGCAACAGCGATGCATACATGCATGCATGCCACACACAGTCATTTGGTTGATGTTATCTTGCAAGTCTTGTTTTCCAGCGAACTGCACTGCGGAAAAGATTTTGTACAAATACACCAGGTCATTTGTTTTTAGTCTGGTTTATTGTGGCAACAAATGAGATGTAGAATAATGAGCTACCACAACTGAAAGTCAAGATCAGCAAAAAAACGTTTGTTTCCATCTAGCTTTTTTTTTTTTTTTTTACCTCTTTTAAAGCATGTTATTCAGTTTTACTGATCCAGTGGAATGGAAACATATCATTTCTAGTTTCATAGTAAATATGTTCTTGTCGATTAAGGACACAGTATATAAGTGTTTCAGGTTTAAAAAAAATGAAAGTTTGCCAAGTATCCAAGAAGTCGATGTAAATTTATTGTTTATCAGGAATGTACTGCAGTTACCTGTGTCTCTGCAGCTGCCATTATAGCTACCACAGTGTGAAGTTGCCTTATAAAGTTGCTGGGAATAGGCAGAGGCCGTTAAGGGCAGTCTAAATCCACAGTGGCAAGTTTTACAAGAACCAACCTGCCAAGTGCAAAGTGGTCACACAAAATGTTGATTTGATTTAGGGTTTTAGTGTTTTCTGCACTTTGTATGAAGCGAAATACAGCCTGGTATCTAATAACAAGTAACAAGTTAAAAATGTTTTGCTGTGTTATTTCACACCTTATATCCTAAGGAAGGGCCACCTTCGCTTGTCATTAGTCCTGACCATATTGGCTATCATTTAATACGGTAAAATGACACCTAAAATGCTTGTAATGTGTTGCAATGACGTGTCTGAAGTGACTGGCCATCATGTAACCAGGATCATCACATGTTTAAATAAGTGAAATTAGGCATTACCGTACTTTTAGCACCTAAAACTTTGCACAGTAATGTCCATGCAAGGCACTTCAATCTCTGAGCAGCACAACAGGAAGAACAGAGCATCAGAGAGAATGAACAAGTTGTGCGATGAGAGTGATTTTTGTCTGTTTGACAGGTAACATCCAGCCTGTTTTCTTCTCTGTCTAAGAGACAGTTGTGTCTGACTCAAAGCATTACTGTCAAACTCACCTATGATTAAATCACTTCAGCCTGTATATACTGCGGCCTTGTGGCTGTATTCACTTAGAGAAACACATTTTGAATCTGTTTGAGTAGAAGGGTCAAATGTTTTGATTTAGTTTATGCTATGAGTAATGTAATAATAAATAGTATAAAGGGAGAAGACTGAGGTCTTAACCTCTAACGTGTGTGTTGTCCACCTCCACCGGAAAGTGTTGCTGTGGTACTCTCCTTAAAGACACCCGGGCCTTACAGTGCAACCGTTTCAAAGTACGTAAGAATGAAAATTGCGTTGGATGAATGTAAAAAATGATTGGGTCACAATGGTGATTGACTGTTATGACATGCGGACGGGTTAAAATTGCTAATGAGCTTGGGTTACCCAATGTCTTATTTATCCTTTGGCTTTGTCATCAGTGTACAAAACATTAAGGAAATGGCTTCTCATTTTAGCCTGCAATCAACATTTCAAATGACTAGAGTTGTAGATATTAGCTGTTCCTATTTCTATGTTTAACTTGATGATGGGCCACAGTAAAAAGATAACTTTTTTGGGTTTGGGGCTTTCTGCAAGAGTCTTGTTTGTCCAGGTACATTTCCTTCCATTCCAAATCAGTAGTTTAAGTTTATCAGCTTAATAGTTTTTCACCCAGGATCGGAACGTAGATCAAGTAGCTCATCAAAAAAATAAATAAATAAAAAAGAAAATTCACTTTGTGCACCTCAAATCCAGAAAGGACCTTTTAGAGAATACTGGCTTTAAAAAACATTTAGAAAAATATATCCATCAAATCAGACTCAGTAAAGGAAACAGACCCGATGTTAAAGTCCAATCTTAATATAAAGGAATTCTCTCGATCAAATGGTGAATCTGTTAAAATGACCACGTGCAGTTGATTTCTTGCTCTCCAACCCAAGCAAATAAGTCTGGCTGAGCCTTCACAGACCATGTTTCATTATCATACAATTGTGAGTCCGAGTTTTCTGTATATTCTCCTGTGGTTTTCCTAGTTTAGTGTGACGCACAGCACAATACTCCCAGACTCCAAGTGATTAAACTCAACTTTACAAACGTAAGCAGCACTCAAAACATTTCAAAACAGATGTAGACGGTTGTTACAACTGGAAATATGAGTTGTGTATAAAATACAAAGGTGACGACTTGGATCAATAGCGTTAGTGCTAATGCTGTGTACAGTGTGTCGTCATTAGACCACACACAGACCTCACACGTACCCACAGCAATCAGAGTGCAGCCTTTGCTATCTGACAGAGAGCACCACTAGGGAAATGAGGCACCGTGTGTGTGTGTGTCTGGGTGTGTGTGTATACGAGTGTGTGTTGTGCACATGTGTGTGAGGGAGAGAAAGACCTCAGAGCCCTGGGGATAGTGTGTCACATAAGCTCCATCACAAGGCTGCTTTATTGAGCCTGGCATGGGTCAGACCCCTACTGTCATCTTCAAATATGCCTGCCACCTGCTCACGCACACACATACATACACACACACACAGCCGAACACGCAGTCACATACATGCTCACACATCCCAAACTCTACACGCTCACCATACACGACACACTCATGCATACACAAACCAGCACACATGGCTTGAAAAGAATTCATCTGGTGTTTTCTGGTAATTGCAACAAAAACACCGAATCTGGACGTGTCACGTTCATTTCCCAAGACCCCAGAGCGGAGGGCTAATTTCAAACAGCCTCCCCCTCTCACTCTACAGACTTCTGTCCTTTTTTCTCCACACGGCCTTCTTTTTTTTTCATTTTTTTTTTTCATCCTCTCATTTCAGAGAGAAGAAAAAAAAAAACACGGCAGTCTTTTATACACCCGCCAGTTTTGCAGACGGTTATTTGCTTAAGAGAGGCAAAACTGACTGAAATTCTTTATTTGTCTACGCAGAGAGACTTCATGCCACTCTGCTTTCAGATTCCACATGTCTAAGATATACTCTGTGCCCAGACTGCTATGCCAGGGACACCAGTAATATGAATTAGCAATGCAATAAGATTTGCTACGCCGTCACAATAACTCCTGAATTCATAAGCAAATCAGGGGCTCTCTCTCCTCTTTTTCGATCCAGTAACGGTCTGTTTTTTTCTATGTGGTACTTTTGTGTGGATGCACTTGCTTCTCCCATTTAACTGGCACACGCTGAACTCTTCATTACCACAATATGGGCCCACGTGTGTACCGTTAAAGTGAAAGTGTGTTTGTTAGTATTTAGAACGGACACGCTTTTCCCTCACGAGCACGAGCATGGTTGTGTGTATGACTGTGTGAATTGGCTTGTGCATGTGCCTGTTTTATGTGAAAGTGCTTGCCTGCTCGCACCAATTGTGTGTGTGTGTGTGTGTGTGTGTGTGTGTTCCCTGATGGAGATAAGTCTGAGTGGTTAGGAGGGAACAGATGTCAGCTGGTGTCGGCTGCCAGGAAGATTGAACAAAGCCAATCACGTTGCCTTCCTGTCCAAAACGCATGGCAGAGGGAGACCTGCATCTAACAACAATTTGTGGCATTAACTCTGAGCATGCCACCCTGCCTGCAACTCTCATCTCACACACACACACACACACGCTCATCAGCACACACACCACCATCATCCTGTTTGGAATAAATATGGTAAACAACTGGTGGAGATATAAAAGATTGCAGGGGGAACTAACAAAATGGCGTCTGTAATATGATCTGCCCTCGTTGCTACAGTAGCTTAATCATTCATGAGCCCGTACAGTGGGAGAACTGGCAGACATTACTCAATCTCTACCTGTTTTTCTTCGCAATGTATATAGCGCATGTTTTTATTTTTTTCTGTCTAAGCTCATCAAAAAAGCGTTTAAATCGTAACTGACTGCTTCAAATAACTAGGGTTCCCTCTCCTTCCTCTGCCTTTAGTATCCCTCTTGTCTCTTTTTCAATTGCTACCACTTGTTCTTTCGCCCGTCAAACACAATCGTATTACGCTGTTTCATGCGCTGGGATAAAAGTGTAAAAGCTAATTTGAGGGACAAACGCAGAGATCTTAATTCATTTGGAAGAGGAGAATGAGTCATGCAGGATAGCACACAATATTTACCATGTAGCATCAACAATGGGCAATAGTGAAATAGACATACCCACACACAGAAACATACAGAAACAAACATTTAAAAAATATCTGAACTACACTGGAAATAAACATGTGAGAAATCAGTCCTATTTTAAGTTAAACACCTTGTGTCTGTGAGGGTTCTCAGTCATCCAGGTCATGGTATATGGACTTGTAGATAAGTTCAGTTGCCTTTCTTAAACATTTTTCTTTCTTAAACACCTTGTCTCTCCAAAATGAGTTAAATTAAGTGACAGTAAGAGCTGCTGTCTTAATGAGCTATACGACTGTCCCAGTGGGATAAGCAGACAGATACGCATGTTCCCGTTGGATAGCAAACTAAAAGGCAGAGCTGTTACAGTTGGTCTGATAGGTAGAGGGCTAAAATGTTTACCTCTAAGACTGAGATGTCCCATTTGGGCTTAACACACAAAAGTCCTAAACTGACTCAACTCCAAAGTCAAGTGCGTGGCATGCGTCTGTTCCTGCCCAGGATGTTGGACCAGACATATCAAATTCTCTACAACTACAAGAAATAAAGCAAAGCAGAAATTTTCAAACAACAGATAAGTATCCAAACGTGTGTGTGTGTGTGTGTGTGTCTTTGTGTGTGCAGTAGTCGCCATGGCATCTTAGCCTTGACTGACAGATCCTTAGAGATTGTCTGTTACAAATCTGTTGACCTTTGACCTCCCCACTGAGTTGTAAAAACCACTCTCCATTTCCCTTAAGACTTTAACGGCCTGCCCAAGTGTTGTGTGCATGTGCATTTGTGTATGTCTTTGTGTGTGCGCGTCTTGTTTGTGTGTGTGCGTGCGGTGTAACCCTGAGGTTAAAGAGCAATCTGCAGCCAATTAAGCGCTTCACTAGGAGGGCCCTGCTTCCATGAATGAGAGGAATGCTCCACGAGCTTAAGAGAGAGGGACTTGACTGAGTGCTTTGAAAGCAGTGTGTGTGTGTGTGTGTGGGTGTGTGGGTGAGTGTGTGTGGTAGCTGTGTGTCATGGCTGCAATATTTACAGTGCAGGTTTGTGTGCTGGTAACAATTAAGTGTCAGGGAGCTAATGTAAGGGTTTAAAAGTTCACCACATACAGAAGACTGGTTTTGAACGGGGTGAAAAGCTTGGGAGCTGAATGCCAGACCAAAAATTTACAGCCATCTAAGCCATTTACAAAACAACAATAACTACGATGCTGTCATGCATCACTGGATTTTCTCAAAATGATATTCAGAAAAAAAAAGTTCTGCATTCCAGTAATATTTAAAAGCATCTCGTCACATATTGCTTTTTACTTGGATCTTATGGGCCTTTTGGATGTGGAGTACTATTTGTGATGCTGCTCTCCTCAGTTTGCTGGACTGGAATAATATTGCACATACCTGTAAATGATCACAGATTCAATGTTTGAGTTTGTACGGCTTTTGGCTTATGATGTATTTTGGGTTTTGTTTAACATATAGAAAACAGCAATAAAACTGCCATAGGCCAAACCACATCCGACTGAACAATTCTGTCAATTGTTAGTGACAGAATAGGAAGGTAAGCCAAGTTATTAAATGTCATAATTTATAATCGAAAAAAATCAAGGAAGATAGAGGAATATAGGGACAGAAAGTGTAACAGGAAGAGGGAAGTGAGGGTGGCGGTAGGCGGTACAGAGGAGGGTATGGTCGATGTCCATCGTGCTCTCCTTCACCTGCCCCCCACCTGCACCTCCTCCCAGCAGCCTGGGCCATCCATCAGTGGGTGAGCAGAGAGGATCAGGGCCCAGAGTAATGAGCCGTAAGCCCCCTTACACGTGTTGATGCGCCACTAAATAAGATCCATTTACCTAGACTACCGCCGCTGCAGCGCACCAATGACTATGGGAGAATGTGTCGCCCTTCCTTACACCCCCAACATGACTCTCTTGTAATGCAAACTGGTGCAGACTGGCTGTTTCTGTCTGTGAGTTTGCTTCCATTCTTCTCCTCTCTAGTTTTTATCTGGCCGCTTGTGTGCGTCTTAGTGAAAGAATATCTACGTGTTTGTGCTGAGTGTAAGTGTGCGTACAATAATGTGTAACAGTGGTTGTGTGTGTGTGTGTGCCTGTGGGCAGGGAGGACAGCATAGTGATCCAGTTACTCAAGACAGACAGAAGCAATTGTTCTCCAGTTACAGAGTTTTCTCTGAGACTTGAGGGCATCACTGTCAAGTGTTGAGGCCATCAGGGAAGTCTCGCTTTAGACGATTACACTCGATATGGTTGGGGTGTGTGTGCGTGTGTGTGTGTGTGTCATGACAGGGAGATACAGTGTGACCTCCACTGCTCTAGACGGGCTACAGTGAGGGTTATTTATTTCCTTTAAGAATGATTTTGTTTGATCAAAACAGTAAGAAAAGTTGTTGCAGCTGCTCTTCAGTTTCAAGAACTATTACAGCCAGTAAAAACAGGAATTGTAAAATTATAGAGGCCTGGTGAAGTAAAGTCAAACCGTCATTTTAAACCTTCAATCAAAAATGAAAATCCCAGTCACAAAAGGTGTCACACAAGGTCTATGCCTCTTACTCAGACCCTGTGTGGAAAACACCCACTGCTATACAAGGAAGTAAAACACTGCTTACATAAAGCATAAAGAAAACAAAGGAAGAGAGTTGTGAGGGACAGAAAGGCATGAAAAGAATGGTGGAAAATGAACAAATCGTAAAAAGGGGTAAAACTAAAAAGTGAGACAAAGAAAGAGAGTTACAGGAAGGAAAAAAAGAAAACAGGCGGAAAAGGGGACAGATTAGCGAACAAGGCTTTAGTAGCGCTGCTGGGGTGAAAGAGAATGCCACTAATAATGAGATGTCTATTTTACCCACCAGCTCTCTGTCTCTCTCACTGCTACGCCTGTTTTCCTCTGGCCCCCATTATCAGTGCACTTGAACCCGGGGATAACAATGAGTTCACAGAGATTGAGAAGTGCCGAGGCCTTAATTGTATGTATTTAGTCACGCAAACAGAGGCAATGGCCTGAGAACGCCTAGTTAGCCAATGACATCATTTAGCCACACAGCCACTTTAACTCAATGGGGCTGCTGTAGCATACAGATCTCTGTCGCTTTACGCTATCCCTGCCTACCATAGCTCTCTGTCTCTCAATCTGCCTTATAGCACGCAAAGAGTCTGTAAAATGTCTTCTCTTCCTGAACAAGTCCACTCTTTGCATGACCATTTTCACACCGTGTTTTTGCTTGATTCCAATTATTGGTCTAGAGACTGAAGTTTATTTAGATGATGCATATTTAACCTATCATAAATGGGTTTCTTGTTGTCAAAAAACATAGACAATGCATTTTTCACATGTAAGGGTTAGGGTTGTATCTTTTATTTAAAGACTGTGGATGCTCAGAACACATATTAACCAGACATGCTGTCAAACTGCCTGTTTTGTCCAGCATACAGTTCAAAATAAAATGAATTAAACATGCAGTGATTTATAAACTCAGGAAATCAGCTCTGTTCTGAAGGACTGGAACCAGTGACTGTTTGGCATTCCCTTGCTTTCTGGCTTACTTGTAAAACTGTCTGTCAATCAATTAAAGAATTTACGAACTTTATAGATTCGATGGTTTTAAGGGAAAAGCACAATATCTTTAAAAGTTTGAGCCTTTTATTTGGACACGTTTGCATTTTAAAGAAGCATTTGCAAATGAGGGCAGAGAGGGAATGACCTCTTGCTCTGTGATTGGATGACGGTGTGTGTGTCTGTCCTTGTATGTGTGTTTGCGCGTCTATTTGTTTGCATGCATACTTTTGTCAATCAATAGTAGTTGCTGGCAGTCACAAAGATGATGATGGCACTGAGATGTTAGTGTGCCTGACTTGCTCGGCACAAAGAAGGGTATGTGTGTGTGCGTGTGTGTGTGTGTGTGTGGAATGGAGGGGTGCTTCTCAAGCAGGGATGTCAGCACTTGAAAAATCAATCACCATCTGGGCTCATTTCGTACAAAGGACAGAGGGAGGGGAGGAAAACTCACAGACACACATACACGCACTTCTTGCATCTTTCATTTCATGCAAAGACAACAGAGGGCAAAACTGTACGGCAGCTCAGTGCCCCTCTCGTCTTGTGCCTTTTCTGTTTTAAGTGAACACTTAACTCCTTGCCTGGATCCTGCTGCTATAAAAGCAGGTGCAATTTCCTTCTCTGCCCCACACCTCCGCCTGACCATTTTCAAATCAGAGGTTGCAGTGGTAGTATCGAACGGCAAGTGTACAATTGCGGAGGGAAGGGTCGAACGCGGAGGGGTGTTTTCAGTGGAAAGTACTGGCCACACTGGGGCCTATCTAAGCCATTAGGGCAGTGCTATGTGAACACACTGCATCAGGGTTGGTGTGCAAGGTCACCCAAAGCAAACAGGGATAAGAGGAAAGAAAAGCAAAGATTCATCTGCTTGAGTTAGCACCTCAGGTCAATGGGTTTACCTTCTATTCACCAAAGCACGGTCCTCATTTACAACAGATGCTGCTCTGACTGCCTTTCAAAACCAGTTTTCAACTTTCACATTAGGCACTTTTATATGAGAAAAGTGAATGTTTTACACAAACAAGATTTTTTAAGTGTACACAAAAAAGGCATCAGAGGTTGAAAGCATGTGTGTGTGCATGTGCATGAGTGTGACATGATTTTTGCTGCGGTGCTGCCTCCTTTCAGTTGCACAGCTGTGTGAGAAATACCAGTGGCAGAGGCTGCTGATGCAGCGAAAGCATTTAATACTTGACAAACAGTTATCTAAGCCCATGTCCAATAGCTAGACACCACTGTAATGTGACCTACATACTAAGTGAATAAGATTTTTTTTTTGTATGTCGGTTGGGGTGCGGTGGGAGAACAGGGTGGGGGTTTAGTAGTAGATGCGAACAGAACTCATTCAAATGCCAGTAATAAGATGGCAGAATATTCCTTTTTGCTCGCCTTGTGCCTCCTGCTTCCACTCTTTTTTTCCTCTAGAGCAATAGAGAAAGTACAGTATAATATAACAGAACATATTGTGCCCTCCCAGGCATTGAAGTCTCCCTCCTTTGTTCATTTCTACCCTCTGGAAAGAGGACTCTTTCCATTTTTTGAGGAATTAATGAAATGGCATGAATGGAGTCCCATATTATTTCTTTTTTAATTTTTTAATGGCTTTTAAAAAGTCTAAATATGTGTCTCAGGGAAGTAGCAGAAAAAATGTTTTCCTAAACAGAATGTGTACTTAGTGTTCCGTATAAATTTCTATTCAATTCTCATTTTGGATAGTTTAAAAGTGATTTAAATTAAGGGTGAAAATGTGCTCTTTTACAAAAATAACTAAACTAAATTTTTGAACCAATTTGATGTCTAAAAAGCACTGCTGTGACTAGTCCCAGGGATAAATTTATGCACAATTTCAGGCAGAATTGAACAGATTCACTTCAGACCAGTTTTGATGGGTCTGGTCCCTGTCTCAGCTTAAAAATTGATGAATGAATAAAAGCACACATGCACACACACAGTCTGCCTGGCCATGTCAACAGAGCAGGTGTCCTTAGTAATGCACCATTGCGCACTTGGATCTCTGCAGCTCAGAACAGAGGGGAAAGAGGGACGACAGAAAAGCAGAGGAAAAATAAAGGACAGAGGAAAGAGACGAAAGGTTTGTTTTTTTCATGAAGTTAGAAAAAGGCGTTTTTCTAACTGTAATTCGGGGAAAAAAAAAGGGCAGTGGCATTATTTTTTCTTTGTTTATTGTATGTTTTCTAGCTGCTGGAATGTGGAGGAATTATGGGGATATGTCACCAGTGCAGAGGTAACCGAAGCTATGTGCATCTGTCTCCCTCTGACTCGATTGTCTCAACGCACCAGTGAAAGTTGTTTGAATGCATCTAATTTCTTTGCAGCAGAACAGCAGACTCCTACACTCGTTATTTTGGGGATGATCAAAAACACTGAAATGATATCAGGAAGACAGGCCGCAAGCCCAACTGAGGAGAAACTAAGCAGAAAAAGATGTACTTAGTAAAGACTATGCCTTTGCCCCCTGCTGAGTTTCAGCTACATGGTACATAAATAACCATTATGAATCACGCTGTTTGGTCTCACCCTGCCGTTCCTCAAACAAGATCCAGTTTCCATTTAGCCGCAGTGGAGACGAGCAAGCCTCCTGCAATGTTTGAAGAACGCAACAAAATAAAATGTGTGTTCATCTAGTGCTTTAATTTGTTGAGGTCCAAAAAAAGTCTAGTAATCTAGTACATGTATCCAGGGTGGAAGATCGTTTTTTCAGTTGCTTGGTGTTTATGTTTCAACTTGCCTATCTAATAGGCTTGCGTTTAGTCTAAACCTACAAAAGGCCAGAGGGCAAACCAACAACAAAACAGCCACGGCGCTCAAATGAAAGGACAACCTGCTACTCAAATAAGACCATTAGTTTGCACAAGAGAAGAAGCCTGAGAGGTCTATTATCAAAAAGAAGACTCTGACATTATGAATGTTTGCGGAGGTCAAATGTGATCACATCGGGACGGAATATGCAAGATGCCATGTGAGAATGTCCACTCATACGCTGTAGATGCATGGCTGTGTAGAAGCTTGCTACGTCCCTCTTTTGGCACCAGTTCAGAGACAATGTTTCCTCAGCCTCTGTGGCCTAAGAGATTACCCTACCCAAACTTTATCCCATGGCAAATCTATCCTTAGAGTGCGCATTTAAACCTTGTAGCAAAAATCAGGCCTCCATTCAGAAAATCTCCTTTGTAAAACCTAAATACATCCCAATGTGTCCATCAACAAAGGACCCTACCCTTCCTCCTCACTCTCTGTGACACTTTAAGTTTAGGATTGTTCAACGGGCCTGTGGGTGGTTTTTTTCATTCTTTCCCATTCTTCTTTTATTTTGCTCCTTCTTTAGAGCATTAGGGCGACCAGCCATTGAACTACAACCGCTACTATAAAAATTAATCAGGATTAAAATGACCTCACACACAAAATTAAAGTTCTCCAATGTACACAATAAGGGCCTGTATCTTTTTTAAGACATTCTCAGCTTCCTTGGGAACAGGATTGTTTCTTGACAAAGTGGTCTCTACTCAACAATGAGCACCTTTCAGACACACACAGGGACTGCCTTTAGAGCTGCAGAGAGAGACGGATTTCACATATCAATCAAAAGAGGGAGGGGGAAGAAAAAGGGCCCTCGTTTGGTGAGAGTAGTCCTTCAGCAACCACGGACACTTTTGAATAGGGCATATGCATTTCTCTCCTACTACTATTCATAATAACAGAGGACACAGAAGTAGTTGAGAGGGAGGGGATTCCTCTTAACACCTTTTTTTTTAGACTTGTCTTTCCCTATATGGGGGACCAAAGCATGGTTATTCAGCCTGGCCCTGAAATAATAAGGCTGTAGTGGATGCCTTGATTGTACAACATTGAAAAAAAGTTGCTTTATAAAGAGAGCAAGGCCCAAAGTAATTATTCTACAAGCCTTCATGTTCTTGAGTTTGTACATGCGAGGGTTAGTGTGTGTGTGGGTGAGTGTGTGTGTGTCGGAGGACCCACGGAGGTGCACTTGGCCAGAGCCACCCACTGTGCTAGCCATGCACACCATTGCCTCTAATCATGTAGAAAATGAATAAGGTGTCAGAGCAGGTAATTCACACCTCATTAAAGACCCTCCACTCAGATACGGCATAAGATACATAAAACAAATTTAATATAGTATTCCATTCTAGTAGTAGTAGTAGTAGTAGTAATACAGTAGACAGCTGTATTTATGGGAACACCTCAGAGGTCTTCTTATTAGGTCACCGATTGCACGTTTCACCCCCTACACCTTTGGAGCCTGGGGTATTCAGAACATCTCTGAATCACAGATCACGTGAAAGAGTCAGATTACTGTTTAAGGGCATCAGTTAGTGTGAGCAGTTTCAGAACAGACAAGACATCCAGCCGTAAAAATCTAAAGGTACCTAGAAGGTTAGTCCGTGTCTGCACTTAAGCAATGAAAAAAACATGCATTTAACATGTGCAGTACACTATGTCGTAGGATTGAGGGTCTGTCTTTTATTTCCCCACAAATGCCTTCCATGATGGATCATCAGAGGGCTAGCATGCACCTACACGAGAGGGGAAACCTCGGAGGTTACCCAACGCTTGTTCAGTGTCTTGTGAATTACATCATTTTTCTGTACTTAGACCTCAGTCTGACATTAAAGCAGATCTCGGTGTTACTGGAAAAAAAAAAAAAAAGAAATGAAATAAAGCATACATTTTCATGTGGTGCATGTGGGCTATTTTTAAATAGGGGTGCTGTGAAAGTGTGGAATTGGGGACAAGGCAGCCTTGCACCGGGCCGTGACACAGACTTATGTTAAACCTAATTAGATCATGATAATAGCTTTAGGGCCCCAGTGATCAATGCTAGAGGTCTGTGGAGATGAACTTTCCTTAAGTTTCATGCTGCGTGCTGGTTGTACTCATTTTTTTTCCTTCGCACACACATTCGCACATACACACACAAAATCTTGTTGCCATAATTTTAAAGCACATAACGTTGCCGCGCTCTATCCTTAACCCAAACTCATCTCATCTTACGTCTTTACCCTAAAATTAAATTATTTACATTCTGCTTCTTTTTTTATCTTCAGAGAGCCTGGTCTCAATGCGCCTGTAATAGCCTCATCTGCTTATCTGTTTAAAATATTTGTCAGTCTCTCCTTTACATCTTGACACCATATATAGTTCAGTGGATATATGTGAACTAATTCATTTTCTAAATAGGCTGCATCAGTCCTACATCCACCACCACTATCATTCAGAATTGCTAATGGAGATACATGAAGAGATCCATCATCTGAAGCCTCTCCCATAACACAATCCACCCATAATGTGTCAAAATCGCGAAAAGACACTTGCTAATTGTGAGCTGCTTTCCATCAGCAACCTTATGGGGGAGTCTAGTTTACAGCTAGCAGACTCCTCAGATCACTCTCGCAGAAGACAAAGAGGATTCCTTAAGCCTCCATTACTAACAAATGTAATTTGTGTAATGCAATATTTTAACATGTCTGCGTCTGCTGGCATTCTAGCTAGCTGGTTTTTGATTAGTCTTGATACCGGATGCTGTGGGAATCCCTGTACATCAACTGAGGTTTTATCAGTTGGTGAATCCCAATGCTCTCTTCCGCTTGCCAAAGTACTTCTCCCTACTCTAACTGAGGAAGGAGTTCAGAGGAGTAACTGCAGCGGAGATATGCCTTGACCGACCAACCAACTATAACCTTAGTCATTGCAAGCATTACTTTAAGGATGTTATCGTGCTAATTTATGTTGCCCAGTAAGTTGTGCAATATTATTTTAGGACTGCAGGATTCAGTTTATTATATATTTATTTCTTTATCAGCTCCTGTTTTTTATTTACGTGTACATAGTGATCTGTGAGCCCCCTTGGTAGTCATTTTGGTTCCTACCCACCTCGTTTACGTTGGGGTGTGGCGGTGAGACAGAAAAATAAAGTAGTGGTTATACTGTCCTGCCATGTTGGTGGTGATTAAAGAAGAATACATAATGCCAAATTGTAACCTGCAAATCACCCACAATCCAGAAAGTCTGAAGAACAAGCAACCAAGCGAGAAATCAGGGTTACACAACATTAGCTGATGTTTTCTAGTATCATTTTTGTTTCGCACACTGTAATCACCTTTAGACAGGCAACAGCTAACAACCAACAAACCTTTCCTGTTGAAAACTCACACAGCTTCTCACAACTGTCAACTGTTCAGACTGGTATGAACCCAGCGAAGGCATGAATATTTGTGCCTGGTCAAGAAACACAAGAAAGACAGTACTGCACCCTTGGATCAGATTTGTGGTTTGTGAGAAAATCAGATCATACCAGTGAGCCTTTTTGAACTCCTGCCTTTACAGAATTTTGTATAATTGATATACCAGCGTTTAAACCTTTTAAACTAAACTGACTCTAACGTGATATTTTGATCTAATTCCCCAAGGTTCTAAAGGCAGTTTCAGAGGCTCCTTTTATCCAGACAATATTACACATCGAGAAGAACTTAGTGCACTTGAAATGGAACATTTATGGAAGCATTGAATTCATTATTAGCACTACAGCCAAGGAGAATGCCCAGTTTGCTAAAGAGTTAGTTAACCTCAAGATTATTTCTCAGCGTTTCGCAAGCCACATTCTGTTGACTTCATCGGGCTGGGTAGATCACCAGGAGGGCTCATTAAAAAGAGCCAGTTGGCTTGTCTAGGTTAGAGCATTTAACACATTTTAGATTCACCCTAGTGCTAGTGGCACAAGGTTCTGTGCATGGACATATATTTTTGGAAAAACCTGTGTGTGAATGAATGCTTGTTTCGTTGCCAACTTGTACTCTTAACACGCAGCTCTATCACCCTTAACATATGGGATTTAATAGATAGTATAATTTGGCAGAGGTAAACTTGATTTGGCTCAGTTTGTATATTCAGTGACTTTCTGGTATGACCCACTAGCCCTCCTGTTGCTTAGCAATATGAGGATGAGTAAAACCAAAAACTGCCATAGAATACAATAGGAAATCATCCTGTTGAAAATGGACAGGGAATAAATTATTTACTTAACACCTAATCTAAGCCACAAATGTATCTGTCTGTTGATAAAATAAGCTGTCTAGATGAGGCTGTACTTCATGATATAATGACCCCTCGAAGCATTCCAATAAATAAAGCAATAACATCATTTAATATATAAATTTCCTGAAAGAAAGGGACATACCTTGGTTAGTGTTGAGGTGTTAAGCCTTCCATGGCGACATCTATCTCTCGCCACCACCTTGAGGGCATCCTTTAAGCAGAGGAATTTAGCCATTATGTGGCATTAACCTCATTAGAAAACACTCTTTAGCTGCTCCAAGATAAAATTGATTTACAGCTGCCATTTCCACCACTGCTCTCGATCAATGGTTAAACTATCCCTTTTATAGCACTGTTCACACTCTCTGCTCTTTTCTCCAGTTTTCTTTAACTGCTCTTTAATTTCAACCCCCCTCCACTCTTGTCCTTGTGCCAGGTATACAGTCACAGAGCAGAGGAGAGCTTGTCTCTGTTTTCCTATGGGTAAAGCAGACAGAATTACTGACAGATCTCTCTGAACCAATTAAGCTCAAAGTTTCTGTTTTGGTATTTTCTGGATGTAACTGTTTCATTATGTGCAGCTAAATTTTCGCGGGTGGTCTTTAACAAGGTTATATCTTAACAAAGTGTTGCAGTGTTTTTTTCTTTTTTGTGAAAAAGAAAAAGGAATGTGATGAGCGTATGCAGCTGCAGATGCATGGCCGTGTTTATGTGGATCATGTTTTTTTTTTAATGGCCTGGATCTTGTTGAAATGTGGGCGTTAGGTTGGTTCCAGTTTGTATTGTAAAAAAAAAGGTATGCCTTAAGAGAAGATTAACATGCTCCAGTGAACTGGAGCTTAGCAGTGAACCTGTTAACAATAGACACTGGAGGGTCAGTGCTTTAAACTTATCATCGATCATGTACGCTGCGTTAGTATTCAGTTTTTTGTGTAGCTAAATTTTAATGTATCAGCTAAACATGAACATACAATGTCTATGTCTAGACAATTGAGGAAAGCTGCACAAAAGGTAGACACTGAGTTAAGATTTGTTTTTGTCTAAAAACTGTGACGTGACTAATTGAGGGAACCTTTTGGGGGGACTTTGGATTCACATTGCACTATGTATCCACGGGCTTCTTTGGCTCTTTCCGCGTGGAGTCAAGGAGTAAGAGTTTGTCCAGTTACGTTAAGCAGAAAATCCACCAAATGGCAGCATATGCCCACCCACTTCTGACAGGTTAAGTTTATGTAGACATTTAAGCCAATCACGCAATGCTGTATTTCTTTGACAAATCAATAAGACCACCATTTCAGCTTCCCTTCCCTTCCCTCCCTCTTTCCTGTGCTTGCTCCTTTCTCATCTCCCTCTGTCTGGGAGAATTGATCCGCACGGATGGAATGATATCAACCCACAGATAGAGTGATACGCCCCGCTCCCTCCTTCCTACCCTCTTTTCACCACACTTTTGACACATAAATAAAATATGTGGCCTTTTTGTTTCGATACACCACGGTGTTAGTTCTGAGAAAGGAATATGGTGCACGGGGGCTCACAGGGAGCTGTTGGTAGACAAGAAGGAGCTGAGAGTCGGCTGGTTGCCATCATTCACTGTTCACAGGCACCCTACAAAATCCCCTGAACTTTCCGACATACGCATTTGTTAGAGTGACGCAGTCAGATTGTAAAGAATGGCATTAGAATAATAATGTGAGTGCTAGATTATTCATACATTTTTTTGCCATGATGCCTGACTTCGCAAACACACACACAGCTGCACATGCACGCACACACACACACACACTGTATATATCCTTCCACTCACAACTGAGAAGAGTTCACAAACTTTGTCATGCTGCTGTATCAAAATGCCAAACCAGCACTGCAGTCAATCCCCACCTTAATATCAGCTGAAATAAATCAGTACCAAGGCTACATGTATTACGCCTGCTATTAACAGATGAATGTAACATGTTCATCCGCACCTTGGCTAGATATTCCCAATATGATGGCAAAGGCATTTCCACAGCTGGATAAGAAATAGCTGCTAGGTGAACTAACCTTGCATCCTCGGAGCATGCCAGAGCGTCAGGCCACGCAGGCTTGCCGGGTTTTAGTCCGCAAGACAGACAATGTTGCAGAAGGTTTCAAAGGCTCAAGCTTCTCCACATAGCTTCCTAGGCCTGACTTGCACTTTTGCACTCCAGTCCCTGCATCTGAAGCCCTCAAAGGTAGGTCAAGTCACACGGACACGCATATAACCGTGTTACATAATCTGAGCAATGCTCAATATACAGCTACTAGTCTACTGGACTCTGGAGGGGACAACAAAAAGAGGTAAGGCAAGGCCAGCTTGGACTTAAAGATAGAGTAACCGTACTACAACGGATAACTAATGAGATTAAACAGGAATTATCAGTTGATATGCTCTGTATGTCCATTTACAACGGACGTCCCGGCCAACTGCTCTGTGTGTGCTTATGAATGTGTGCATGCCTGACATTATCCTGACCCTCCTCATCCTCGTGGTGACCGTCATCATCATCACGTCACGCGGATTGCATCATAGTGTGAATAACTGTGACATTCTGGACGGGCTCAACAGACAACACTCTACCTCATCCTATCTTTTTACATCTTTTACTCCTTTTACTCTCTTTCCTTCAATCTGTTCTCCAGCACTTCAGCTTCACCCATTCATGCAATGAGTTATCCCCACTGCCTTGTTCCGCGCCCCAACTGCCCTCCACCACCCCAACACAAACATACTCTTCTCCCTTTTCCTCACACCCTCATTTCCTCTCCCCTGAAAGCCCTGAGTCACTTCAGACAGTCACCTCAGACAGCGGGTGGGGGTAGTTTCTCAGACAGCGTGACAGTGTGCTTAGCCCGTTAAGCCAGCTTCAGCTCCGCTTCAGGTCGGCACTGATCAGGGAGCCCTGGGAGAGAGAGAGAGAGAGACGGTGAGACAGGGAGAGAGAGAAAAAGAGAGAGAGGGAGAAGATAAGGAAAATGCTGAGTTCACTGCTACTACAACCCCCCTCCCCGTCTCTCTCTTCTTCTAGTGTCCCCTCCTCAGGAAGGGGTTTCCCTCCTCCTGGAAAGAGGAGGGGAAGTAGAGGAGGAGAAGGTGAATCGACTGATGCACTGCTCACTGCACTGCAATAACCCCTGAGAAGCTCTCTGTTCATTCTTCTCCTCCCGTTGATTTACCGTTTCATCCTGCCACTGAAACCTTTCAACATTTGTCTTTATTTTTTACGCCATTTGAATATGTAAAATGGCATATAATACAATACATAATACAATATTGATCACTAATATTTTCTTCAGGATGACGATCCTTTTAAAGTATCAACAAATCCAGTGAAACATGAAATCTTGAAACAGCAATGTGCTGCTTCTTTTACGTATTTGTTTTACTATGTCTTTGAAACCCTTTGGTTCCTACTTGGGAAGTAAATTCTGGAAAACTACAAATCAAATACAAATTTTAAAATACAAATAAATGATTTATTAGAACCATTTCTTGTGTAAAGGCCTGATTACTGTCGGTCAACCAGTGCAGTGGCATGGCTTATAAATGTGTTTCTGGACAGCAAAGAGGCTTTATGGCATCTAATCATTAGATACTAAATATACCAGCATTACAAAACTTGTTGATTAGTCAATTACTGATTTATTTTTGTAAAATAAAAAAATAAAAAAATAAACAGAAAACTTTATAAATGGATTACAAACATTCATAGTTCAAGACAAGTAGTGACAGCAGGGGCAACATGTTACAACTCAGATATATTCTAAGTTTGTACCATAAGAAGTATAATATAGGTATCTATAAATTATAAAAAAAATATAGAATAAAAATTGTTCATCATTAGCGTGTAGTTTTTACATATAAATGAATGTCCATTACATTCAAGGCCTTACCAAACAACAGAGTAGGCTACAGCAACGAGATTAACAACAAGAAGTAACTAAACCCATTGTGTCTATCTGGGCGCCCCACAAAAAACTAGAACTTTGCGTTACGTGAAAAGATCTAATTGGCATAGACACATTTAGGATATTTTATTAGCATCATGTCGTCAGCATCATTTTTTACCTCGCATTAAGGTTCTATGTGGAAAAATTCAGTGAAAGATTTGCATTAATGCTTTTCCTTTCAACTTCAGGCCTAAAAAGCATACATTTTAAATTAAAAAAGTAAAAAAAAAAAAAAAATAACACTTTATCAACAGGTTCCTTTAAGATCCGTACCTATACATCTACATGTCATCAATAATGTTTCCACATCAAACCGATGACACTGATGATGTGGATGGCGCATAATGTTATGTGTTTTGAGATACTTAAACTGTCTCCTGCCAGGAAAACCTGTAAAGCAAACTTGCTTTTCAGTCACAGAAAGTTGTTTTAAACATCTGAACTCCCTCTACACATTAACGCATTAAAGAAAAAAAAATGCAGCTCCTGCATAGATCTGCAGATACATATTTCATGCGGTAGATATCCAGGTCATTAAGCAACATTTTGACACCTCTGTTATTTACTACCCCAAGCGGTTTCCTACCTCGTTTAATCAGACTTTACTAAAACCTGCTGACTCAGTGAGAAACCTTCTTTCTTGCTGCTCTGTTTATGTTTATCTCCTCAGCTCCATTCTGCTCTTTGCCTTTCTCTCTTTCTCTGCTTACTTACTCATATATTTCAAAAGGCCTAATTCAGATGCGTCTGGGGTTCAGACAGGCAGAGACACAGATCACAAAAGAACAAATAACGTGGAGCAAAGCAGAGTGTACCAAAAACAGAGAAGGCCCCATGTATGTGTAGTAACTAGATGCTGAGAACAACTTATCTCAGTGGTCAGGTGATAGACATTAAAATTTGGGTTTTTGACGTGTTCAACCAAAGCAACCATCACAACCTTACATCTCCTCATCTGTCAGACAGTTATATTTAAAACATCCAAAGTGGAGTGCACCGTTTCTGCCTGAGAAGAGGTTTACCTTCGATTTTCTGTGCTCGGAAGGGATCACTTGAGACAGGAGGGGGAGGTGGATTGAAGGGAATAAGAAGCGGCTCAATACAAGTTATCTTTAATGGAAGGATCCTGGATGGAGGGATTCAAAAGAAAAAAAATTGAGAACAACCAAAAGAGGGACAGAAGGGGAGAAGAATATAGATGTAACGTGTTGACAGCTGTGTTTGGTACAGTCCGATTCTGGGGTCAGGTGCCGATGAACACACGCACAAACAAATGTTCACACGGCACACATATATTAGCTGTCCCTTGCTAAATGAAACTTGGATGTAATATTGTTCTTGTCACGACGGCCATCTGATGTCGATTTCACACAGCAGCAGGACCCTCCACAAGCTGCTGTGTACACCAGATACACTGATACCAAACAAATCCAACGCATATACAAAAGGTGTACTAAAGCTACACAGTCCTGTGAATCCCCACCACACCCCCACCCCGTCCCCACCCTTGTCTACCCCTCCTTCCTCATACACACACTAGGATAAGTCATGAGGAAATGGATGCCCATGTTTTGTGGGACCACCTGTTCATCCTGGATACAAGTCTAAGAACCCAGTAAGGGTTAACCCTCTTTGTGGTAGGGAGCCAGGATTGTGTGTGTTTGTGTGCATGACTTTTTTCTTGAGCGTGTGTGTGTGTGTGTATGAGCATTGGCACCGCCCCATCTGAAACGTGCCCCATGAGTGGCAGACTGGCTCAGGCTGTCCAGCTGGGAGGGAACAGAGCCCACTGCTGGACCACCTCCCCAGCAACACACACACACACACACACATATAATCCTATGCACATTGTATGGGGAGCATCTTTTTTCTCCATTATCCATTCAAAGTACCGGCTCTAAATGCAAAAAAGAAAAAATAAAGAAAAAAAAATATTCAGAAGCGGTCCAGCATCTGAAGAGTTAAATAAATTAGGCAAGTGGAATTACTGTCATCAATATCAACAATATGGTGGCATGACTACCCCAAATAAAACCCCAGACTGTTGATATGATCAATAAAATTACATGTTTTTTATAATAAAAAACACATTATCCTAAGCCAAACAATTAGAAGACACAATGGAAATACGCTCCCAGATGCTATATACACATTTTTCATTTTAAACTGATTTAATATTTCCAACTGACCTGAAGCTGTTCTCAGCCTCGACACTATGCCACTCAGCACTGGTATCAGCGCTAGGACCGAACACTCATTCTGACAAGCTTCCTCACACACATGCATTCACACAAAACCACCTTGAATCATGAATCTCATCATTCTCATAAGTGTCTGAAAAAAAAGGGGAAGCGCCATCACTAACCCACCACCACCACCACCACCACCACCACATCCCCCCAACCCCAACAAATAATCACCTCCAAGGAGGAAATGAGAAGGGAGAAAAAAAAAAAAAAAACAGCAATCTTGTCTTTCAAACGAAAAGGGGAAATATTTTAAGGGGCAATGAATTTCGTGGAGCTGAATAGGATGTTGGTACATGTTTTACTAAAGGAAATATAATGGCAGACTATTATTAGATCACATTAATCACGAGTGTGCCAAAGGCAGTGACAGCCGTGCTGAAAAGGATTGAAAACGCTGGTAATGGATATAAATTACCCATTGTGTGATAAAAGGATTTTTTCTTCACTAAGAAGGTAAAAAGGAATAAAACACTAAGCGAGCCACTAAGCGTTGTGTGTACATATTTGCATGTGTATGTGTATGTATGTGTGAGTGTCCTGCTGCCTGTGTGTGTGTAATATGTAATAATAGAGGGTTATCAGTGCAGGATTAAAATTTTAAGGGAATCAGATAGTGACAGTGAGGCCTCGCATTAAAGACGCCAGTGACAGAAAAGAGGGAAGGATTAAAAACAGATTAAATTGGTTTGTAGTGACGGAGATGAAAGGAAGGCGGAAGAGAGGGGGGAAGGAGAGTGTGCTCTGACAGAGGTCTGTCGGGCTTTTGGCACGGTGATAATGAGTCACATCTCCCATGCACTGTTATTTATCGCCGACTTGGCTCACAAACAAAAGATCAATAATTTTGAGCAAATCTAATGTTGTCCTCATTGCTAATGTGCTCGTCCATCACATCTGCCATCTTCACCAAGGAGATGGACTGATTCCCTGTTTATTTGGAGATCAAATGCAATTGTATCACATGTCTCTAATAACAGAGGAACCCCCCCCATCCCTACCCCCACAGCCCCACCTCACTGTGAATATGTGTGGCGCCTTGGATCACGTCCCTGCATATGTATGTACAGTTATAAAGTCATGCACAAAGGTGTCATGTATGTGTAAATGATAATATATGGATCTAAAGGGCAATGGTTTGCCACTCCATTTTTTCGCATCAATCTTCATTTCTTCCTCAGACCTTGCTTTTGAAATATGAAGTGTGTCAACGGCCTGTCCCCCCACAACACAGGAGGCACATGGAGATCTGTCACAGCAACATACCCGATGTTCACCAGTTAGCCCTGCAGCACAGAGAGATGAGAAGACAGCAGATCCTTCACTGACAACTAGCCCTGGGTGAGACACTTCGCAGCCACCTGAACTCAATCAGGCCCCAGTGGAGGCGGCATTTGGGTATTTCATTTCATCTCCATCCCCTTACTCACTCAAGGTACGTTTGATTTATTTCTCAACGCCTCATGCAGGAACGCAAATCTCATTTGGAATCTAGCGTCACTTTTGTTGTGGTTATCTACATAGGAGCTACTTATTTTGGTTCTTTTCATCCTGGTAGGGTGTATGCAGATCAGAACAGACACTAATAAGAAGGCTGAGAAGTTGAATCCACTGTACGCACGGTGTACACGATTCACACTCACTCATTCGAAGTGATCTCATATTTGCAAAATGTCGACTATGTATGCAAGTCATTTGGGACTGTCTCTGCTTTATTTTGCCTACCAGCACCAACCCACTTTGCGCCAGTTACCAGCACTATGACGGTAAAGTCAGGTGGCAGGTGTAATGCACTAAGCTCCTTCCCCTTCTCCCTGGGTGAGGTGTGAGGAGCAAAACAATGACAGACAAAGGTCAACTGGCCCACAATGCCCCACCTGCTGAGGTGTTGACCTGCCAAACACACCCCTGAGGGAAGAGGAGGAAAGAAAGGAAATAATAAAAGACTCAGCAAGCAAATAGTTACTTAAAGAAAGAGCTCATTAGCAAGAAAGAAAAGGGGCCACCATCTACCAAAATAAGAAGAACTTGTCCAACTATGATCTGATAGCTCATATTAGCTCAGGGAGGGTTTCCAAAGTAATGTGGTTTCAATTAATAATTTCTTTCATTACAGATTCCTAAAATCATGTGACAAGGTAATTATAACTCAAAGACATTGCTGGCACACACTTAGACAAGCAAACTTTGGATCCTCTTTGATACAGTTCCTGTAAACTCCATTAAAACTATAGTTTTTTTTTATCTATTATTATTATTATTATTATTATTATTATCTAAATTTTAAAAATGTAAAATTTCTGAAGCACTGAGTGACATGGTTTAACTAAATTGAATTAATTTATATATGTATTTGTGTTTTTCAATGTTGTACTTGATTGATTTACCTTCGGTAAACCTCTTAAGAGTGCCTCTGTGTTTAAAGATGGCATAATTTAGAGTTGCATTGCCTTCAAATTACTGCTTTTGTTCAACCAACAACCTTTTTTTGTTTAACATCATAAAGTATTTGGTTTTTCCACAACCATTTACCTTTGATAGGCCATTGTATTAATACCGGTTTTCTGGAAAGTGTGAGAAAGGAAGATCCTGAACATAGCAGGTCGGGACCTTGGCAGGTGAAATAGTAAAGCCTTGACATAAGGATGAGGGCAGGGAGGCACACCATGACCCAATGCAACCCAAGGCACCTCCCAACTGCACCTAATTCTCTCTCTCACCGTGTCTTTCCTCCCCACTGTTCACATACCCAGACACCTACAAGCATGGCAGACTTCCTAGATGTTCAGAACAGTGTCAGGGCAAAGCTAAAGGTCAATATTTCTGGAAACCACGCAGATAAATAGCGACTGTGTGCTGTTTTTACACTACAGATCTTCTAATTAAACACTTTTTGATGCAATCAACGAAGAACTAGACAGCCTCGCCGGACATGGTGTCAAGTGTTGTTTTCGAGGAACAAGCCTCCTCAAAATCAGAGGCGCTGTTATAAATAGCTTACAAATGCGCACAGGGATCCTCGCCTAAACTGATTTTGCCTTCTTGTGTTTAACTGACATTCGTATAGCAGTAGTAAACATGCAAATATGCAGAGACAAATGTGGTGTTAATGACACAGCCACATCCACTCATCAGTGTAACAGAACAAGAGTGACACTGGTTTGCACTATCATACAAAATAACAGGTCAGTGCCTCTGATTCACCCAAAGTTGTGTGAACATTCTAGTCAATGCTGAGGCACATATTGCACTCACTCATCTGCCTGTTGAAATATATTTGATGAAACCTGTCAGAGCTGTGAAAGTTATCTCAGCTGAATATGTAATAAGTTACTAGTAAAGAATGATTTAGAACATCACTATAATGACCACCTTCCATTTTGTTGTATTCATTATTGTCACTGACAGTATCACTATCATCATCAACACCGTCATCTGTAATCATCAAGCCAATCAGACGCCATATTTTATTACAATGAATGTGGATAGTCAGTCCATGGTGATGATGCGGTGTTAGGATATGTTCACACCAACCATGTCTGCTTTTTTTTTTTTCTTTTTTACCCAAGTGGAAATAGATGCATTCAAACAAAGCCATTTCAAAGTCTAATGATAATTTTATTTGCTCACATCTACAATACGGTGTAATTTGAAATATTCCACGTGAAATCTAATTTAGCTAAAACTGCCCTCCAAAAATGAAATAGGAGCTCACCTTTACACCACATTGGATGAATCCATTATTTGCTGCACTGTCACTGTTTTGGGTTTTTCTGTGGGCTTCTTCTAGGAGGAACAGCTATGGTTAGCTTTAGTGGCCTATCTGAGACCAAAGTCTCAGATCAAATCATGCCATTGTCAGATCTTTACTACCTTGTTTAAGAATATGTTCCCAAAGTTTGCAAGTTAAGAAGGACTAGATTTTTGCCGGTAAAATTATCTAAAATAATTCCTATAGACCAAATTCAATTGGGCCAAATTTTCAAATCGAGAGTTGTAGCCAGACCAGACATTCAGTAAGCAGCTGGTAATGACAAATTTCAAACCAATACAGGTCATGTGATGAAAAATATGCTCTTGTTATTCATGGTCTATCTTTTAAATTTGAAAACATGACAAATAAACATCAAACGTTGCACAATTACAGAGCTGTAATCGAACAGAACCTCTGGGAGGATTGTAGAGAAAGTTGGATATTTCTCAATGTGGTGCTTCTAGTAATTTTTGGGCCTGTTTAGGGCCTGTTCATACCTTGCATTTAGATCCGAACACATAAAAGACAGGTGTGAACACCCCCAGGACACACTGAGATCGCATTTGAGAGATCTGATTTCTGACCACATTTGGATGTGGTCTGGGTCACATGTGTTTTCCAGCCTTTCCACTAGCTAGTCAGAACTTCAGCTCACACAACATAAAACACATCTGTTATATCTTTGTAAGTTAAGTCTTGTCCATAACTATTAAGTACATAGTTGCAGACATTTATGGATTTATATCCCCTCACTTTGTCATTAGTGTACATGCTTGGTTTGTCTATCAAGTGTAAATGTACCAGCCGTTGCGCAGTAGGTAATCCTATCAAATTGTCCATCCATTGTATTATTGAAAACAGGTCGACCAACCTGGTCACATTCATTAATGTAATGTAAAGTGTTTTAACTGACACTTGCAGTCCTGGGGAGTAAGTGACTGTATCTATTCAGATAAAGAAATAAAAAACTTGCGTTTTCTTCCACCACTGTCAAAAACAAGCAAACACAAAAGCTAGCCGGAGTTAGCTAGCATATTCCTGTGGATTGTTTTGCCTCCAGCTACGCCCCGCCCATTAAAAAAGTCATCATGTTTTCTAACACAAAATTGTCTATAGGAGGTTTCTTGGTCCATCTGACAGCTGACATTTTCATCTTTAAATACAAAACAAGAACCTTGAGCATATTATCCAACCAAATCGATTGATGGGTATTTTACTTATCCATGTTGGCTGATCAAAGATAAAAACTTTGCACAAAACTAAGTATACATCCAATGCCTGATAACAGCATTTACTGTGGATGAAACATACATATTCTAATCTTATATATATATATACGATAGGTCTAATCCACTTCAGACTGACACCAGCCAGTGTTGTTATCAGAGCACCCCTATCTCACTGAGCAGACAGCCTACATGAAGCCGTCTAGCCGGGCTACACTGACATCGCAACAGCAGCTTTCAGTTCCCAGCACCTAACACTCCGTGCGTAGCCCGAATACTGCCTGTGGGATTTCACCGCTCTAAAGAGTCATGTCAAGGATCTCGACAACGCATGACGTCTCCCTCAGCCACTGCTGTCATGTTCCCTCTGCTACTCACTTTCACCCTCCACCCCCCTCTCTTTCCAAGCCTCTCTTGACTCGAGCAGAAGACTTTCTCCCTGAGCGTTTTAAGTTGTCATTTTTTTTAAACACACATATCAAAGCTGAGAGTAAAGGGAGCAAAAAAAAGACAGATGTTTCTCTTATGCCTTTCTACTGAAGTACAATGAAGCTATGGAAGGGAAAGACAGAGAGAGGGAGAGAGAAAAGAGTGAAAAGACATTTGCAGAGATCTTTTTCCAATCCACATCCTTTCTCCCGACGACTGGCAATACATCATTTGTATGGATGCAATATTAAATTTCAATATCGCATGTCAAAAGGTACAAAATGATAGATCATAGCCTAACTAAATGAATTATTAAAGGCCTAAGCCTGCTATGCTATCGGCTTCTCTTACAATCAGCTGTGTCAGAAGAGTGCAGTTGGTGATACTGGCAGCATTTCAAAGCTTTGTCGTTTTTCTTTCTAGTCGCATCCCAGCTTTCTTAATCTAGCTTTCTGTCACTTATTAATGTTCCCAAGGAACTGAAAACCACTGATCTTTCCCACCCAATAAGCAGAGCCTTAACTCACATCCTTTTATTTCTCCAGAATCCTTTTTTTTTAATGAATGAATAAAGTCATAATTAAAAATTCAATATTGAACATAAAATAAGAAAATGTGTTCAGCTTTGTTAGATATGTTAAGTGCACAGAAGAAGGAAACGCTGCCATGGTTGAAGCGGTGAGTCATTCTGTGTGGTATGATTTATGTGCTCTTTATGTGTTCTGCGACCCTGTAAGTTTATCTCTATATTCCCTGTCTGATAGAGTGACTCCTTGATTGTCTCTATGTCGGGCCACAATAACACTGTTTACCGGACCCCACGGTTGATTCTAATTTATGACCAAAGTCAAAGGTCGCATCTTTGAAGCCTTGTCAAGTTGTGGATGACGGGAATAGAGAGGATAACAGAGGAGAAAACGGATTTTACGGTTTGTAAAGGACGTGCAAAATAAATGCTCACTCTTCTTCATTTGCATCATCATCTTGGGCCCCATCTCAAGCTGTAAACGGACCTTCTTAAACTTTAGAGGTATTTCCCAAAAGAACTATCACTGAAGACGCGCTTAAAAGCGATCAATGATTATCTCCTTCCCACTTACAGGAGGTTAAGATCTTAAGAAGATCCAGAACCTGCAGAACCTTGATGTAGAAATGAGGCCAGAGTAGCATTCACATTGTAATCCGCATATTCATTAAATTTACAGAAACTGCCTCTACTTGATATGACCTTAAGGGTAATACCTGCCTTGACTAGCTACTAAATCAATCAACCTTTACTTTCTATAAATTAGAACCACCTAGTGACATGAATCATAAAGGTCAGCAATTAAATTGTACCAGACTGTTTACCACACATTAAGGTCTAGCTTCACATTGAACAAATCCTGGTATAAAGTATATTTTTATGTTATTTACAAGTCCTGTGCCTTGTGTGGAAAATGTAATATATAGCATGATGCAAACCTATTTTCTAGTGAGTTCAGAATCCTCTTCACCACCACCCAGACAGTGGAAAGAAGCTCTTAATGGTATGTATATGCACTCATTCTCAAGTACTTTGGGAAACACATTTAGAAACTTAAGAAAGAAAATGCAATTAACTTCAAAGATGTGTGTTTTTTTGAAAGGCAATTATTGGAGTTCTTTTATCAAAATCTTAGAATTAGACCACGCGATACTGAACCAGATGTAGAGGCATCAACGTTTTAAAAAATGCCATGTTTTTTTCATATTTTTCTTTTTAATTTCACTGTTTTGGTGTGTATGCACTGCTGTTCCAGAATAACCAACTGTTGTCACACTGATTTGGGGTTCTTAAAGTTGTTTACACGGAAAGTAATGTGAGGTTGTTATTTCATGTATAGTTTGGCTGAGCTGACGGAGGATTCAACCAGATGCCATCCCAAATAAGGGAACAACCACCCATATTTGGGTTTCTGATTAGGGGTTACAGAAATTTAGATCTCTCTTTAATGAGCCTTGATGCCAGATTTGCACAGGAAGGAAAGTATCTTACTTTTTTATGTACGTTGGTTAGACCTACATATTATATGATATGAAGCAAGAGTTCAGTATAATACTTGAATATAGCATGAATATTGATACCAATGTAATGTCTATAGGATACATATTCTGTTGAAGCCAGATGGTTGGCTTAAGCTAACCATAAAGACTGAAAGCACAATCTGGAACTAAAGCAAATCTCCTGGTGGCTCTTATATCAAATCTCCACTACAGAGTGCCAAGTTAGCACGACCCTTAGAGCCACAATAGCCACATTAATGGGAAATGCGCCAGGTTGAAATAAACTGGAATTATCCTTTAAGTGTGCAGACTGGAGCTTGGTACTGATATCTCATCTAGTTCTGAGCACAAAAGTACATAAGCATGTTTCCTAAAGTATCAAACTATTTCTTCAGGACTCACCAATGCAGTAGTAGTCTTTTGCTGAACGTTACATATTCAGATCAGACGTACAGGGATGCACGTCACAAGGTTTGACAATTGGTGCTAATTTTGACAGTGAAAACAAGAAATACTACAGAGTTTATTGGAATATTTTCAACATAGGCAAATGAACCTGATTTCTGACTTAACGCTGAATTAAATTTAGTGACCTGCAGTGTCAACATCTTAGAGTAAACTGATTGATGCACTACACTCAAGAATTAGAAGCAGCGACATAAGGACTGAGACAGCGAGCACACAGGCACATTCATCCAGACATAAACAGGTACCCTAATGTACCTCTGATCTGAATCCTAGTGAATCTTCTGAATGAGTTCTACAATGGAAACAACAGCTAGCTGGGATAACGCTTATGCTAGGTGAGCAGGACGCACACTGAAAGCGCTTCTGTCAAATCCAGAGTTTAGAAAATAGATAGTGTAACTGGATTTACTGGTGAAAGTCAGTCTGTGGGACACTGACCTCATAATAGAAAAGAATGACACTTGAAACCATGGTTAGCGTACGAAACGATGACAGTTGAAGCCTCAAATGCTTAAAATGTGTAATTAGCTAATAAAATAAAAGAATTACTAAGATTTGACCAAAACTACTGCACATTTTTACTTTACTTCAGTTGCCAACTTAAATCTTCATAAGTCAGTTTCTAGTTTAAGTGTTTGAATAAAGCTTGTATATTTATAGAGAGCAGTACGGACTTGCTATATGCTTATTTCCGCGTGCTTTTGACCTGCTCAACTGTTCTCCTGTGCTTGTGTGATGTCCTCAATCTCTAACCCCCGTGAGGTTTTAATTGCAGGGTCCAGATTGCCAGGGCCGGTCAGGGCCTGGCGACCCCCATGAGAAGTCACAGCCTCCATTTAGCTTCCAGATCCCATGCAAACGAACACAGGGCCCCCGTGTTATCGTGCGAGCACTGGCTGGCAAAAATTCAATTTTCATCCCCTTTTGTATCCAAGCCTGCTGTCTTGCCCTAACGATGCTCTGTCATCCCCCCACCACCCACCACCCATACCATCCTCCCCCCACAAACACACACACAGGAACACACGTACCACACACACATACGCGAACCCCTTGTCTTGCCTTCTCCCTTCAACAACAGAACACAGTGGAGTCGTTAGGACCCTCTCTTCATTACTTCAAAAAACCAATCATTAGACACCAGAGTATATACGTAATTAGAAAATCACTTCCTTTGCAATCCCGGCTAAGTAGTTTACATACTGTAATTACAGGGACAAAATCAATTTTTAATCATTTCACTGATTGGGCTCATCAGCTCAGTAGGAACATTGTATCCTGCTTGTTGTGCGAAAGCAACATCTGGGCTAAAACAATTACCCTTTTGTGTTGTAGAGCGGCTCTGAAAATGCCTTGCTGCCACTTCCCCACATCGTGGACACTCTTTCTATCTCTATCCGCCTCTAGACACCTTTTTCCCTTTCCCTTCATCTTCCTTTCTTTCCACCTCTCCCTTTCTGTCTCTCCCTCCCTCCCTCCCTCCCTCTCTTCTTCCCACTCTTTCTCTTTCACTCCCTGCCCTTGACTTGGACATGGAGGATCACATTTAAAGCTTTATAAATCAATACGCTATAATAAGCTGCTCTTGACAGAGCGAGAGAGAAAGGAGAGAAAAAACAACATATTGCTTTTTTAACACTGCTTGCGTTTTCTTTTTTTTTTCATGCCCGTTATTGCCATTGATATTTTTTTATTTTTTTATTTTTACATTGCTGCCTTTTTAGAAAACAAATTTAGTTTGGTCTTGCAGACAAATTAATCTATTACCATATTACTACCTTGTACACTATATGAGTGCGTATGGGGGTCAGTGTCAGTAACAAATATGTAATAGCAGAAGATGGAAGTTCTCTGCCTCCTTGTTGAAGTGAGACATGAAGTAAATACATAATCCAACTTCAAACTGTGTCTTCTGTCCTGGTATGTTTCACCCTTCACTGGCTAATAAAACGCTTTGTATTCTTGTCTGAGAGAGGCCCAATCGATCCACATTAGTCTGAACTCCCGCTCCCTCACTTTGAAAACTCAGAAAATCAGATTTCAGAGGGGGGAGAAAAAAAAATCGGTTAATGCATTGATCACCCGGGCTGTATGCAAATCACATTTGCCTTTATTTTTTGCTGATCAATAGCATTAATTAACAGCTTCGTTTTAACAGCACCCCGCAATCCCGTTAGACACCGCTGTCGACCTCAGAAATCATCTTTCCCCCCGTCCCTCAGTAGCCATGGAAATGAACGGCACGTGGCAAGGGCCATAAATCAGGAAATCCAATTTGGCCATGAGCTCCAGTAGTAACAGTAAAATACGAGTGCTAACACAGCACACAGGTAGATCATCCTGTACTGGCATTAAATTGCTTATTTTATGACAAAAAAAAAAAACTAAAAAGAAAAGAAAGTTTACAACAAAATTCATAGAACTGTTAAAGGGACTCGTCCTGAGGAGAACTATATAGCCAGCATAAACAGTTAAATCCCTTCCCTTGCCTTGAAGGAGCTTTTGAGCTTTTCTAAAAAAAATATAACCCATTGGTGATGCCATCCAGGTTGTCCTTTTATACTTCAGAGTTCAAATTCATAACAGAATACCTGTGCTAAAACTGGCAGTGTTGACTTTGAATGATGTGGAAGTTTTCAATACGGGTAGGATCAATAATGAAACACCTTCAAGTTGTTTTTTAGAAAGTGCAGGATCCGGACATTTCAGAGCTTCGCCCCGTGCAAGGAACTAGGGGTCAGAAAATATCAGCTGTTTTGATTTTAAGCATTCTCATTGTAATTTGTTTCTCACAGGCCTCAAACTTCACTGTAATGAACCTTTACTCTTGTCCTTTTTTCTGTCAAGATTTTTCTTTTTTTAACTGGGATTGAGCATTTCAAGAAAAATACTGATGGTTATTTACGGGTTTTTAATAAAATAAAAACGTGGATAAACAACAAAAAACCAACAGATAGCTAATTATTGTATGACACGACAAATCTGTGTGTATGTGTGTGGTTGGAGGGCGGTGGGGGTCTGTGCTAACCAGCCTAGCTGCTGCTGCCAGAGATGCTAGTGTGTGGGATTAATAATGGACGCTTTTTGAAATTATTATTATTCCCAAAATGCTCTTTTGTGATTTGCTTTGAAGGGCATGCATGTGTGTGTGGGTGGAGGGAGGGGGGAGGGGGGTGTTAAGTGAGATTGGGGGAGGGGGGGTTGAGGGGTGGCTTGCTTGCTCATTTGGAGAGCTTTTCCAATTATACAATTAGCCAGGAATGTAGGCCAGCAGCCTTAGTGTTCCTGTACCCCGACCCTGGATAGCAAGTGCCCTCACCTCACTCTGTATGTCTCTGTTTCTGTCTCTCTCGTCAAGAAACACTTGAACAGATATACTTTAGACTTGACAACAGAAGAATATGCAACTGTGGATAAGTGAAAGTGACACCAGCTCAAAGTCCACAAGTTGGTTGAAGCCCTGTAGCAGAGACACAGAGCTGAAAAACGTTGACGTTCTTTCTGAACTAGGTTGCGTGTGAACAACCATGGCAGTACAATGTGATGGTCAAGTCACAGGGTTCAAGCTACTCTGGTCACTCTATGGCTGAAGTGTTTTTTTGCTCATCTCCCACAACTTCCACCGGGCCACAAACCCCCACAACTTTGGGAAGATGAGAATGTTAGTGGGACAGCAGGGTTGGGATCGAACACACATGGAATGCTAACCACTGGTGATTCCTTTTTTTTCCTGTAAAATTAAGTGATATGATAAATGGACTTATGATGAAGAACAAATTGTTTTATAATTTGGCCTCTTTCTGATTGTCCCCTCGCTCTTGCCTGGCTGCTAGCAAGTGTGCCGTACTGGGTTTAATATGAAGCAACAACAACAGCCAAGTGCCATCTGTTGGCATGCGGATTTTCTGTAATCTCTCTTTACTGATTACAACAATGACTACACAAACCTCTTAAATAATTATCCCGCAATGTAAAAAAAAAAAGCTAAATAATTATAATCATTAACTCCCACCAAGTCTGCCACTCCTCTAGCAAATGAAGGCTGTCAGAGAGGGAGAGAGAGATAAAAAGTGAGAGAGTGAGAGAGAGTTTTTTTTTTTTTCTGATGTGATGCCAATCATGTCTTATTTATACCAGCGGGGTAAAGTACCACACAGCAGTGACAATCTTAACGCAATAACGCTGAGGAGAAAACAGCGGAAACATTGACCTGTCTTCGCCACCACCCCTTCACCTTATGTTCCATTTTCTCGAAGAAAGATTTTTTTTTTTCCTAAAATGGAGTATGGGTTACATTTTGTAACTTGTCTGCATCAAGTTAACATTTGCAGCTAAGATTCCAGTGTCAGATTTTAGTGATCATTCCTTGGAATACATAAAGCAAGGCCTGGCAATCAGTGCCATTGATAAGAGGAGAAATGCATTTGAATAAAACTAACACCAGTGTCCAAATTCATGGCTGGCGTGAATAAAACACACCATAGTGTTCAAAATTTTAAAGGGAACTTTTTTTTTTACTTAACTTTTTTCTTATGTGCATGGTCATAAATGCAAGAAGCAAAAAAGAGTCCATGGCCTTTTTTCAGAGACATCCTGGGAAATGTAAAGACTAAAATACACCTAAGCACTCTGGATGTCATAATTTAATCTATAACAATTAAAATGCACAATTTTCAGTTGATATTTCAAATATAATTGACATAATATATTGGCACTGTGGTGTAAGCAACATTTTGATAGTGTAGTTTCTTAATGAGGGCTTAATTTACACAATGGAACATTTTGTACAATACATTTTTCAAGGTTGATCGTGTGCTTTCCATGAAAAATCGAATCCATCAAATCCAATGGAAGTATAAAGTGGCATAAAAGGAAATACTCAAGTAACTAGTGCCTACAACATGTACCAAAGTATAGTACTTACATCACGGCCATAGATAAACATGTTTTTATTTTCAGCAGCAGGCTTGGTACGTCTATAAATGCCTGTGTGTGTGTGTGCATGTGTGTTCAGGTCTGTTTATGCATCTCCCTCTCTCTATATAAGTCATCTTTGTGTGTGAGCGTCTTCAAGTTTGTGTGCGATCGCTTTGTGTGAGAAATGGTGTGAGAATACGTCAAGGGTAGCATGTGTTAGCTCTGCTTCCAATATGAGGGAAATCTGTGGCACATACCTCCAATATGACACAAGCCAAAACGACATGACTCACCCATGCTATATTTGATTAATACAACTACAGCCGGTGAAAATGTGTTCCTGAACAACAGGCCATTTTCATGGCACGGTGTGAGTGAAAAAAAATATATTATTACTATATATTATTACTATATACATAGGATGAAAAATCTGCTAATGGAGCATGAAATCTGATATGATAAAAAATGTAATCTGAAAATTATTAATATGTCATTCATTTTTCACTTTAGTAAGGCCTTTGTGAATGCAGGTTGACAGGCTGTTGTCTCAGCTGGTCTTTAGGACGACAGGTGCCATATACAGTATCTTTAATACCTGCTATTCTCAGTCTTATAATAAATGTTATACCATGAATTTTCCAGTCTCACAAGAAAAGGTTTCCATTGATTAGCACTTTACATGCAATCAATTTCTACAAACTGGCCTGACCCCCCCATCTCTTTCTTGCTTTCTCACGAAGCTGACTCCCTGGACGATGGCCTTTTACAAATTAAAAGAATACCAAGAAGTGAGGGTGGATGAGTAATTATTGGAAAGAGGAACAAAGGAAGAGGTGGGATGGTGGAGAGACGTATAGATTTAAGATAAATGCAGATGAACATGAGGCACCTGAGAACGTCAGGAATGACAGAGAGAGAAATCTTATTTTTTTGTCGTGTGAGCTCAGCTACAGTAATGATGACATGCTGATTACAGACAAGCAGGTAGGATGAAGTATTCTAACCTCACACTGCAGAAACATCCCCCAACTTGTCATGTGATCCCCCGTCACTACACATGGCACGCATGCACTGTAACAGCCCATCACCATGAGAAGGAATGGCCACGCTTATCCAGCTCCTGAAATAATGGCTTGCACCTGTTTACCATGTCACCTTTGTTTGCTAATTGTCTTCTACAGCTACATAGAGAGGAAATGACAGAGTTGGGCCTTTTGACAGGCCATGTGTGTCCATGTGTGTCAACATCTAATGAAGAGGCTAGTGCCAAACTTAGTTTGTGTTGCGCAACTTTGTCCAGCATGGATGCAAATTCTATAGGTGATTTGGGAGAAAACAAGAACTGGAGCAGTCAGTTGCTAACAATTTTTGTGCAGGCATTAGAAAGATTTGCCCAAAACATGTAGCCTGGTTTAGAACTGGTGACTGGGGGCTGCTAGCCTTGCTCAAATCATGCCACCAGTGCAGCAATTTCACCACAGAAACTGGATTTAAATCTGATTTGACACAAACTTGAAAGTAGTCCCGCAGATCAGCTTTGAAGGTGCAAAATATAAGATTTCATTTTCTCAGTATAATACCACCCAAACCTCAAGAGACAATACTGTAGAGTCCAGTCTACCCTGTTATGCTGACGTTTGGTTCCTCCTCAACTAATTTCACTGAGGCTGTTTGTCATCATTATCCATCAGAAAATACACAAGTCAGTCAGATATCCAGTTGCAGATGTTCCAATTTGCGGAACTGCATGTGCTGGCGCCTTGACCAGAACTTTCTAGAAGACGATGTCTTGTATCTCAGTGGCTACTTATATGACAAATGAATCCAAATAAAAGTCAAAGTTTTAACTATGTGGGTCAAGACAACACTGCTGTCTTGTAACCTCCACATGATGCGTCGGCCGATATTTGTCAATAATGTTACAGGATTAGCTTTATAGGCTGTTGTTACATTGCAAAGTTTCATCTCAAATGAAGTTACTTTGCTAAGTGGGCATCAACCTTCACTTCCCAAGAGCTGTCTCCAGCGGAGGGAAGCAGCGCAACTGTTAACTTTTTTTGCTTCAATTTCTGTCCCTTTTTTTTTTTGTGTGTGTGTGTGTGGGGGGGGTCACCTTCCACATTATTGACAAGTGGTTATAATTCTTCTTCTTCCTCCCATGTTGGACTGACGGCCGACTAGACTCTACTGCGACTCTCAAAGTACAAAGTGGTATTACGAGACAGGCCAGTTAGCTTCAGTAGCTTCAAACTTCAGTATAGATCCCTGCAACACAATCCTTGGATGTCTTGTCTGATATAATGTGACAATTGTTATTTATTTTCGTCCTGACAAAAGGAGAGGATCTCATGTCTTGAATTTTCTTTTTTTTTTTTCATGTTGTCGCTTGAAAACACAGAAAGCTAAACCAAGCCGATTCAGTCCATGATTTAAAAGAAACCCTATCCAGAAAGTGGATATAATAGTGGGTTTGAATCTGATGAAATGCCTTCAAATCACAACACTAACTAGCACGAGCAGCAGTAACATGAGCCAGAGGTGCCTCTTTGAGTGTCCGTTTGTGACATCACCATCATATTCTGCTGGCTTCTCTGTTGCCAGAGATGCAAACCTATGCACCATGATACCCAGAGATAGATAAACAATCTCAACTACTGCTACTTTGAGTGTTCATTTTGCAGACTATGCCCCGAATGGGATTCAGCTGTCAAATCACAGTCCTACTCTAATAAAAATGAGAATAAATTCATGCATTTTTTTGATAGAAGCCTAATGGGTTTGTAGTTTGAGGTTTGTCTATTCAAATTATTGTCCAACTGGAATAACTGAGGTGATGATTGTGAATGATGAACTCTCTCCTATAACTGATGTACTCCAGGGTCGTGCATAGATCCACCAAAAGATACCGTAGAGGCAAACTTCAAAAGGTGTGAAAGTCTCGGCAGTGTGACTAAGAAGCATGGCACTGCCAAACAAGTGTATGCTTAGTTGACTTTCCAAAGATAAAGATTTAAATGAAAACAAAACATAAGTGCACGGGTCTGTAAATATGACAGACACCTTTAATATCCTCCCTTTACCCGTGATCAATCGGTGTGATCGTACCTGCGCGACTGCCGCCTTTCCAACGAATGCCGGATGTCAGGAAGAGTGCCGACAGCTTCACAGAAGGTGGGACGACAAGAGCCTGTAAACAAAGCACACACACCAGGAAATTCACAGTCACCCGTATTTGAAGCTTGACAAGTTTGCAACACTGGCGACAGAAGAGAAATACCCATTAAAAAATGTCTGCTGATCCCCCTCCCCGCAAAAACCCCCCACTGCTTCATTTTTCCTCAGGACTTCCTGTGAAGACGTGATGTCATTTACACATTTATGAATAATCTAACAAATACATAAACTGTAATTGCTTGTGTATTTCAATCTCTCACTTTCTTTCATTTTCTTCTTCTTATTATACCTTATAATTTGACACTGCAATATCCAGGTGAAGATGAGGGAATTGTACTGGGATACATACTAGCATGCACATGGTTTATCATTTGAGCACTTAAATACAAGGTTGCGGCAATAAAAAGAAAAAAAAAAGATAAACAGGAAGCCTTGTTCTCATAAGCAGAAAGCCGTGAGAGGAGCCTATGAGGCTCGGCAGAGGATGTTATCTGATCCAGCCTTGAAGTTTCGCTGCTTAACACCAGAAAAAATAATCAGGCTGACATAAAGTATTTAAGTAAAAGACCGCCACTCCCCTTTAAAGTGGCATGTCACTTGGTAAGTGGTAGGAGAGGGTAGGAAGTCCTCTTTCAAAAAGGGGGAGACCGAAAGCAATTGGCTGCGACTTTTCATTCAGGTCATGATTTAGAGAAATTGTGGAGGAATTTCCTGAACTCCGACAAAAGTTTTTATGCTCGATTAGACGCAAAAGCTAAAAAAGTTGTATGGCTTTGTTCTTTGTAGGAGAAGTTAATTTATCCATTTCTACACAGCTGATTAAACTGCTTCAAGTTTACATTTCATTTTTTGTGACATTTCAAACGTTTGCTTAAATCTGTTGAAGTTTGCCTAGATGGTAATCTGAGAAATCTTGGTTTTGTATATTTACCTCCAATCTTAGAGCTAAACGCTCGATGGTGCGTTGTTTCTGCACCCCAATGATCCACTGTGGCTGACACAGAGTGATCAATACTGCCATCTTATTTGTTAGAGCGTTGTAGGTGACACTCACGTCTGTGATCCATTGATATAGAAATGCTGAAAATGCCGCCTCTCAAAGAAGGTTCTAAAGAGTGTCCAAGAAATTCTCCTGGCTATTGTGAATGTGTAAAGGCAGCCAGGCATGGAGAAGCTGGCTAGCTCCAGCAACAGTGAGATACTGGGGGAACACAGATGTGGAGGGTCTGCAGGAGGCCACCCAGATTTACCCACCACTACTGTTTCAATGGAGCGTCAAGAGTAAAACTCACGCTCACACACAGTGAGCGCACACACTCAGACACACTTACACACAAAGCCATGATGTTGCCTTAAGTCACAATCTAAATTGGCTCCCAAGGGCATACCGACTACCTTGTTCACCAAAGGCATTGTGTATGTTTTCTGAGTGCTTAGCATATGCTGCCGTAACCTGAGATCTCTCTCTCTCTCTCTCTCTCTGTCTGTCTCTCTCACTTTTTCTCTCTTTTTCTCTCAGTCTCAGTTGCACACACACACATGTACGCCAACACACAATGTTGCTAGAAGTTACTCTGTTTTTTTGTTTTTTTTCCGGTTACGTTTTTCCCATCAGGAGATTAATTAAATTGAAAATAGTTCACATCTACCTATTAAACCATGTTGCACCAGCCACCCACCAGACAAACATCAACAGAGACATAACTACAGACGGGGTGTTTGGGAGGGGGTGGGTTGGGGGTCTTGGAAATTCAGGGGGTAGAAAAAGAGGAGAGACTACAAGGTCTCAGATCACAAGCAATGAGGAATGTCGCATCTATTTTTCGTACTGTTGCATGATATCTTAGTAGTGATGTATGAAAAGTAAACATTGGTTTTCTCTGTAATATATATTTAACCTGCTGGTAATATCACATACATGCGGTATCAATCAATCAATGAAGTTTAATTTTCTGAATTCAGTTCAAAGGATGCATGATAATTCAGAATTATGATTTTGTGCAATTTTCAAAATTTAAAATGATAAATGTAGTCACAAGAGTAGTTTATTGCTCTAGCAGAGTGAAATACAACAGCGAGAGCTACTGACACTTGATTCAATATGTTACATCTCTGATTTGATATAAAGTGCACGGCAGAATAATGAAAATAGCTAACATTTAAGACAGTCTAACCTTTCCTGTGTTTACCTTATTAAAGAGTGTGTACCTTAACTGGTAGAGCAATACACACAGGGGGGGAAAACAATGTGTATAAAGCTGGCAGTGTTTAAGCAGGCGAGCGGGAAAGTAATAGGCAAGAGCAGTGAAGTGTTGATTCTACAAAAGATGCAGGGGAAAAATTGCACCTTAGAGCACACACACACACACACATAAAAGCAATCACACATATATGCACACACACACACACACGCATTCCCTCCCCCCCTCCTCAATATACTCCCACAACACGGCCGGCTGCCTGGCAGCCGAAGTTAACATTTTCAGAGAAAATATTCCTTGCCTCCAATAGTCCGATGTAATTCATTTTCCATCTCTGTTCATTAATCATTGTTAAAATTAGTGATCCATTTCTTCCACTCTGCCATCTGCACTCAGCTTCCTAACAAACATGACACCTCAGTGCATAATAAAAGCTGACAGCTACGAGGAGGCCTTTCCAAATAGCTTTCTGCATATGTGCACCTCCATGTCTTGATGCCGTTGTCAGACAAAAGTAGGTTATTTAGACCACTGGCTGGAGAGAGCTGCTTATGAGTATATGTACATCAGCACACACGTGCACACTCAAACATTTATGGACATTGCATGTATGTATAGTATATGCATGTATTGTATATACTATACATGCATGTGGCAATGAGTCTGAAGCCTATAAAGATATTGTGCTTGTTGAGGAGGCAAAAAAAAGTCACATACAAACGCATTAGCTTCCCCCCATGTACCAGCATACAAATTACAGATAGGCCTAATCTTAAATGGAATGTGTTAATATTCTCATAGGGTACATTTTTCTCCATATTAGTCAGCAAAGGGGTATATGAGTAAAATGAGAAAAGTGTAAAAATCTAAGATATAAACAATCATGACACTGGAACAAGCAAAATAACTAGAGAGGGAGAGAGAAAGAGGGGAGGAGAGGGAGAGAGAGGGATGCCTTAAAAGTTTTAAGTATCCTGTTTACCCCTAGACGGTTTTTGCTTTAATTTTAGCTCGAACAGTGTTTCGGTACTTTTCCATTTGCATTTGCTTCCAACAGCTGTGGCATGCGTGTGTATTTGTTATCAGCGCAGCTACACCGTGATCATACTCTGCTAAGCTACAAGCTAATTCGGCTAAGAAACAAAACAGTGGGGGATAGAAAGAATGCAAGTAAAGAGAGGGTGAGTCACTAGGCTCGAGGATACCCCTTTCTGGTCACCCGGGCCTCGTAAACACCCCATTAATTCACACAGTAAATACCTTGATGTATTGAATGATGAATGCTGTCCCTAGATAACCCCTAGTCACCCTGTGTTCAGTCCGGGAGCCTGAACAGATTTAGACTTAGGTGATTAAAAGGTAGCAGGCTTAACATTCTAGAAAACGTAACATTTATGTGAAAAGTGACAAGTCAATCATATTTCTTTGCTAGGTATTTAGCACAGGCATTCATAGTTTATTGATGCTTAAAGCAAGAATGCACCAAGGTATTTGCAGAAATATTGTTGGATTTCTGGGTTGGAAGTTGGGTGAACAGGAAGTGACCTCATCATAAATCCAAGCTGCACATAAAATCATTTTACACTCAGCCATTGCTCATTAATGAAACACGAATGCGTTATTTAAAGCATGATGTCTATTCTCGCCACCTTAAACAAATGTAAAATCCTTAAAAGTAAATCCAAACTCATTGACAAAATTTCACAGAAAGAATATTGCTTAACGTCTCTAAAACCCCTTTCTCTCTTTTGTGCTCTGTCTCTCTCGCTCTCTCACACATGCACAGCTTATTCTGAGTACCTTCCGCGAGTCTCTTGTTAACACCCCCCCCAAACTGTCCCTTCACACATCCACACACACATATGCACACAATCACAAGTATGCACACACATGGACACGCACACTTGTACACACACTTAAACTCAACAATCCAATGCTGCTGTAGTCCTCTGATTCTCTTCTGTACACACACACACACACACACACACACTTACACACACAGTCAGGATCCCTCCCTGGCGAGGTGTGTGTGTGTTTCTGCCCGAGGCACAGCACATTAATCTATATAATGCCCTCAAAGAGAAGGCTTTTTCACACCGCTAACTGCCAAGGACTACGAGGGGCAGCGGCTGAGCCATGATTCAGCTGTTAGCCCAACTGGCGTCCCTGCGCACACACACACACACACACAGCTCCACACACCCCCTCACCACTCTCACATCCCTCTCGACACAAACACACACACACACACACAATATGTGTGCAAGGCTATATACTGATCAATGGTAAACCTGGTTCTGGTTCTAAACAACTTTTATGGTACAGAGAAAAAAAAGTTATAAAAATATCAAAAATGGCACTGACATCTTGTTCAAATGCTTTATCCCTGATGGGATGGTTCCTGAATTAAGTCATAATGTTGACAATTTTAGATTTTATTTTACTGAGCAAAGTTATTACAGTTTCTATCATGAAGTTATTTTTTAAATTAAAATGATTTAGTATTGCCTGTGTGAGTATCAGAAACACTCTGGTTCTGTTTCAGATTTGAAAATCTGACCAATGGAATTTAGAAAGCAACCAAGCAAATAAAATCAGATGTGTTTTCTCAGTAAATTACCTCCACCACCATTAGAACACACTGCAAATGCATTGCGGAGCTTACCTTTGCCTTGGTGGTCTTTGCTATTTTAATTCTCCAAACTGTAACCTCTTTCCACTGTGTGAAGGTGCCCACTGTAGATTTAATATTCATTTGTTGCATGGAAGGCCACAAAACACAGCCCAGATCAGTGATTGGAGGACCAGTGCTCAGAGACAGACGGCGCGCAGAAGAGCAGCTAAATCATCTTGACATTCACCAAGAAGTAGCCACACAGAAAGCTACTGCTGCTGTTAGTTCTCCCATCGACTAATTTGGTTCTACTTAACCCCTAAACACCCCTCATGCACGCACCCAGAAGTAGATGCAAGGCAAACAGAAGCTGGCAGAGACGCGTGCACGCGCAACCGGAGCACACGCACACACGCGCCTCACAGTGACACATTTAATTCCAGGTTCTCAGCACATCTGAATTACAGCAGCCTGATGAGGGAGAGAGGGCCAGGCCCCTCTGGACTGATTAGCATCATTTAAGAAAGTCTTCCTTTTCCTTCTGCCTGCCTCAGTGACCTCTCTCTCTTTCTCTATCACTTTGACACCCACCTCCCAGCTCACAAGATGGGTGGCATTCCCGGCAGCAGAAGTCAATATGGAGCGCACTCATATACATCTAAGACGGCGGAACAACGCAAGTGCCTGTGCCTCTGGGGATATTTTATTCCTTAAGGTATTCATAGACAGCTGGTTGTTACCTTTGGAGTCCGTTTTTTTAAAAGAAAGACATTACTTGCAAATATATATATACGTAAGAGGCCATATGATACCGTTTTTTTCTGCGTGTGTAAAGTAAATAAGACAGGGCCTGTTTTATTTGTGCATATTTTTCCCCTTCTAAATTATATAAGCCTTGCACATGGCTTAAAATTTTGTAAAGCTTTTCTCAAAATCCTACTTATGGTTGCCATTCTGTGCCAAAAAGTTCATCTGGCCTGTAAATTTAAGCATGGATTACAAATATTCAAATCATGAGCTTACTGTTCAAATAAACATTTCCAACAGGGAGGGGAAAAGTTGCAAGGCATACACTTTCAGCATAATTCCTTCTCTGGCACCTCCCCTCCCCTCGCTCCTAATAAAACAACCACAGAAAAAAAAAAAAAAAAAAAAAAAAAGCAGGGAAGAAGGGGTTGGGGTGGGAAGGGGGTAAAAAACAAGAAATGCAAAAACAAAAGACAGAGTTGAAAGTTTGGCTTCTTCATTTACCGTGCGGCTGGATAAACAGTGTTGATGAAATATGTAATTAATGTAATTGTAACCACCTATGCAATTACAGTCAGCTGGGTGGGCTCGACTGTGGCCCCGATACTCCCTGCCATAGGACAATAGGGCACCTTATTACAATTTTAAAAGGGGAGGGAGGGAGAAGGGGATGAAAAAAAAGGGGGGAGGCTTAAGCTGGTCAGCTGCTCACCACATGGTAGAAATAATAGGGACTGAAGTCACAATCATTTCAGCTTTGGTTTAGCTTCACTAATCACTGCACTTTAAACTGGACAATATAAATAACTGCCAAAGTCATGGGCATCCAGGGACTTCTACGCTATAACTGTTAGTGATTGAGTACATTCACTTCTGATCTGCACCTGATGGAGGAAGTACTTGTGACCTTAAATGAAACGCAAAATGTACTAAAAGTAGAAGTCAAAGAACAAAAGTGTTCTACGATCATATATGAGCTACTCCCCACAACTGGTAGTATCTGTTATGACTTGCTGGAATACATATATACGTCTGTTTTAGTACTTTTGGCACATAGTATGACTTTTAAACTAACCTACAAAAGCCACCATCTCCAACATCACAGAAGGCTCAAAATAAAACAAGGCCTGGCCCCCACATATAGACAGCTACAAATTATGGATAAGGAAAATTCGAGCTAAACATACTGTCACCAGGGTAAAGACAAGTCAACTTTTGGCTTAAGGTGCAGGCCACAGCCTAGGCCCATTCACGCTGACAGCCGGTGTTATCCCGTGGATTAAAATAGCCTCTTCCCTGCTACCCGCCCCTGCCCAGCATTAAAGTCTTCCACATTTGCAAAATTGCAAACAGATGCAACTCAAGTACCTGCAAATAATCTGCCAAGACCAATTTCAAAAGGGAGATTTCAGAATATGCGGGAGTCATTAGAGGGAGTATTATTTCAGCGATGAGCGCGAGAGGGCCAGCAGTGGATCACCCAACCAGATGGGTTCTGCTGCCTTTTATTCAGGAAGAAAGAAGCCAACGTGTTCTTCATCTCCCCCATTCCACCTAAATGAAGATATATAACGTGTATGAAACAATTACGGCAGAATATTGGAAGTTTCAGAAGCAACCAAAGAATGTCAAATTTCCTTTCGAGTTTCTCAAAACAATCTTTTCATCTTCCTCCCAGCGAGGATGCTTTAGTATGGGGCTGACGAGGGGAGGGCTGGGGTGGTGTTCAATGTAAACGAGGACACAAACACAGAGATCTGAGGCTTTTATCGTTCTGTATCGAGTGTTAAATATGAAAAAGAATTAAAAGGTAGACACCTTAAAAGGGGCCTGTGGCGTATGTAAATGAAATATGTTTCAGAGCCATAATTTGCAACTGCTGCTGTTGTTATTTTTCAGACAGCTATCTGAAGTTTTTCTGGTTGCCTCAGTGAAGCTTTAAAGCGATGCACAACAAAGCGTTCCACCAATTAAAGACGATTTTAACACTAAGAACTGCGGCAAACTTCATTAGATACTCCATCCAGCTGCTGACAAAAAGCCATTCGGAATGCATCTTTAAGCATCCGTAATGAATAATGTATAATCAAAACACATTTTTTTCACACAAGCTATTCACAACATTGACCGGCCCTTATAACAAATGAAATGTTTATATCAAATGGAATTTGATTAGGTGACTGGTTATTATTTCTCGTGGGGAGGCAGAATAATAATCTACGACACTTAAAAAAAATGATCAAAATCACCAAGCCCTTGAAACAATACACATTCAATCAAATTCTTCATAATTGTAACAGTAGGAAGCATTTTAGGCATTCCACCCACAACAAACAGGCTTTGTTCTCCTGTTATGAGAGGCAGCAAGGGGACACAATCAAGTGCGTGAGAAAGTCAGGAACGCAGGATTTCAAGCAATTCCTCCCTCTTTCTCTTTCTCTCTTTCTATTCACCCCCCCCCCCATCCCCCCTCTCTTTTTTCAGGGTCGCCCATATTATTTGCTTCCTGTTTCATTGTAGTTGGCAAAAAGAGAATTTGGTAATTGAGTGGTACAGAACATGTGCCCTCCCTGCTCGTAGATGACAGATGGATTATAAAAACTTCAAAGGCAAGCATTTGGAGCACCAGGGGAGAGATGCTAGGTATTTGAACTATCATTCTTTACCCAGGAGACAATGACTGCCTGACATGGTGCATACATCAAGGAATAGTGCAACAGCACAGACATAATCCAACACACCCTCCTTTTACTCCTTTCCCATCTCTCTTCCTTTCCCTCTCTCTCACTGTGCTATATATTTAACATCCTGTTCTGAGCAACTTTGCGCCAAGATGAGGAACATAACAAGTGGGGGGGTAACGCTGATGACGGGAGTCGGGAGGAGAGAAGAGGCGACGCGGAATTTTATCTTTCCATTTTTCTATTTCTGTCTTGTCATCTTTGTTTGACTTTTTGCCACTTTCACAGATCAAACTTCGGTGTCTCCTTTCGCTTCCCCTGGTCAGTAAAATAATCTGCCTTTAACTGGTGTCTTTGTGTTTATTAAAAATACGGCCACATTAGCAGGCCTTGAGGAAAACTGTAATCACTGCAGTGCTGTATGTGAAGGGAAGGGGAGAATGGTGGGTGGCGACGCCTATAATCATCTTATAAGCATGATTTATGAAAAGGGCCATCTGCTTTGCCTTACTTAAGCACAGAGGCAACCTTTAATAATATAAGGACATGAGGAAAGTAGGGGACAGAAGGGCTTGAGTAAAAACAAGAAAGGGGGGAGAGTGTTCTACACAATGACACACGATGATTTCAACAAACTGGCAACCCAAATGCAAGCACCCCTCCTCTTCTTCTCTTTCCTCTCTCCTCTCCTTCTCAGCATCCAGCCATTAGTTCAGATGGCAGCTAATCACCGTTGACCTCCCCTGTCACAGCATTTAACCCCGGCCCCTCCTCTTGACCCTGAAGGAATTAGCAGCCTCACTGTAACACACACACACACATATACGTTCACACACACACATTTGCATACAACCCACAAACTATCTTGTGGAAAAAAAGATTGTTTCAACATTCTGTTGCCTCAGTTTTCAGGACGACACTAGATTCGTGGAGTGCAAGAGTCTCACACAGTTCATAAATTCATGAATGGTTCCAGATTAGTAATTTGACTGTTTATTTGTTTGTATATAAATATAACCAAAAGGTCAACATTTCCAAACTATTTCAAAATCCAAAGAAATTTCATTTGTAGACTCCTAAAATCCAGAACAACAACCTTCTCATATTCAATAAGTTAAATTCAGGAATGGCATTAAATAATAATTATAAAACTTGAGTTGCTTAGGTTTATTGTATTAGCATTAAATAATACTACATGGAAAAGGAAAAGGCTCTAACTTGACTGACGTTTATACCCCAGCCGCTGCCCTTTGACCTCACTGTGACCTGGAAACAGCTCCTAGCACTGGGGTGGGTGTGATAATGTAGGCATACGGCATATGCTATTGTGCTACATGCCACATACACACACACACACACAAGCATTTTCACATATAGACATACACACATGCCCCTCCCCATGTGGTCACCTTTTCAGTGTCCATCAGGATTGTTGGTCTAATCCTCGTCGGATCATCTCATCAATGCCTAGGCTGTTTATGTGTAATGGATCCATCTAACTCCCTCTCTCTAACCCCCACTGCCCCCCTTTGCTCCCTTTGGCCCATTCTCTATCTCCCTCCAGGCCTTCCAAAATCCCCTTCTTAGCCATTGTCACTGTTTTTTAATCTCTTAATTTCGTTTTATTTAGGTATTTTTTTATTATTATGTATTTATCATATTTCTTTTTACGAATTACGCCTACTTATTTTGTTCAAGATGTGAATTTGGAAGAAAGGCTACATTGTGGCTGTTGTGTCAGTGTTCTAAAATTAGTGTAAACTATAATTATATGAAATTACAACCATATAAATCCAGCAGTCAGTGTTCTATGATGTTCTGTGCAGCAAAATAATGTTTTCAGTCAAAGTGTGTATCCTTCAAAAACATTGACTGGAAGATCCAAACATCATTTCACACATTGCTTTCACCCATCCACTCATCAAGGTCAAAACCATTTTGTAATTTCTAATGACATTTATAAAATCTACCGACACTGTTTGTTTATCCTGAAACGCTTCAAACTAATTATTTCTATTTTTAGAATTGTTATCGTAGCACGTAAATTCAAACCCTACTTTTCAGACCGCTCCGTTTTGAGTTTAGAACAAATTCAAAATTTCCATAAAATTTTCTTGACAAACCTGTCAGGGAAACTGTATAATCGTTTGTCTTGTCACTCTTCCCATCCTTCCACACTCTCTTCATCCTCCTCTTTCGCCTCCTCCTCGAAGCCTCGCAGCATGTGTAAGCAGAAGCGCACGTGCTCCTTCGCCCTCATTACGAGCTAACTACACTGTTTGATTAAAAGCGTGTACAGAGAGGAAGAGAGGAAAAAGAGAGAGAGAGAGAGGAGGAAGAGGTGGGGGGAAGAGTGGAACAGGCCGAACCTCCATAATTAAGATCACTTCACAGATTACCTCCGGCAACAAAAGCGCGGCAAGCGGCCGCCCGCAGCCTCAGAAATTGGATGAAAAAGGGGTGTTGAGGAGGAGACTGACCTCTGCCGGGCTCCACATGAACACAAGTAATGGGTGAATCAGATGTCCCCCCCACCCCCCAACCCCCCAACCCCTTCCTCCCAACAGTTACTGAAATACACACACACTGACACAGGTACTGGTACATAACGTAGTCAGACAGAGAGTAAACTGCAGAAAGGCACATTGCTTACAGACAGAAGCAGAGTACTGTACACTGCCTGGAGAGGAGACCCAATCACTGGTGACAATGAGAAGAGGACCTCATTGCCAAATCAATTATCATGTTCCTATTTTTTCATTATTTAACAACAAATCTAAGAAAATAACAAGTTGCACCTCAAATACTGCAATTGGTGTATTTGCTGGCACCACATATGAAATGGGAAACAGTGGAGCTATATCATAGACATTGACCAACGGTCAGTCCATCAACTTGTGTTGTCCCTCTACTTTTGTTCTCTGTCCTCTTGCCTTCGCTCCATCAGTTTCCACATCCTCGCTCCAGTGTTCTCCTGCGCTCTTCACCTCGCGCTCCTCAGTCCACCTCACTCCTGCCCTGCTAACCAATTCTGATCTCTGGCAAAAAGGGGGGAGGCCATTTACTCTAATCACAGGGATCTAGCAAAAGCGCCTCAAAGCCCTCAGGGGCTGATCGGCAATCAGGGAGATGGAAGCTACAAGAGGGAGAGAAAGAAATAAACTCTACCTCAACTTCAGATTTGTAGAGCAAACCTCTTCTGTTTCTAATCCAAAGCAGCTCTGCCATGTGATTGTCCTGTTGGTGGGTGGGCGAGATCACAAATGGATGGGGGGGGGGGGGGTGTGGGGGGGTATGGGCAGTAGAGTTGAGCTGAAGGACTTCTTGTGACAGTGGAGGTGGTCACGGGCAGGGTGACGTGTGGAAGCATTCAGTCAGGACAGGAAGGGAATAAACACGTATAAATGAATGTGCTCCACTTTGCTTTTGATGTGACTGCTTAGTAATTTCAGCAATTTAAGGACTCCTCCAGCACATTCCATTTCTGAACTGATAACTGTGCTTTCATAGGATCTCATTTTACAAATTTGGTCTTCAGTTCTCTACTGGTTGGTTTTACTCAGCAAAGTATTTGTTGAGATCTAGGAACACGGTGGCATTGCATCAAATAAGTAAGGCACAGCAATAAACAAAGCCAGACAAATGGTCAGACATTAAAACTTCAAACGTTGAGCCAGATGGCGTAAGCCACATTTGGATGTAATGGTGAAAACTGACATGCAGGTAATATGTCTTCATTAAATTAAATATATATTACTTCATGTGCACACAATTAGTACAGCAATACAAGGAAGTTGGGTGGTAGTGGTGAATACAGGAATCTAAGATGTTTCCTTCAAATTAACACTTTGCACTGAGATGACATCAATGCATCTATTTTAATTATTTTAACATATTTAGACACAGTGGGATTTTTAGCTAAATGCTAATATCAGGATTGCCACAATTTCACTGAAAGTACCCTCAACCTTTGGTCCCAACTTTTTCAAAGTAAGTATAAGGTTCCCTCAAACTGTTGGTTATACATTGTCTTTCACCCTGGTGTCTTTCACCCAAAGACAAAGTAGTCCACTGACATTAGTGCGTCATGTTTGCTCATGACTAAACACCAACCTGCTCCACTCAGTTCCAGTAACTGATGGTGATGCAGGTGACTATACAACAATTCAAGCTGTGCTGCTGATCATGAGTAATAGCAAAGGGAACATTGACTTAAATTAAGCAAACTGATTTCACAAGCTATTTTAGAGATTTACTTTTTGAGTTTTAAATAATTCCCCCGGAACTTAATTAAGACTCCAAAGGTTCTTAGTATCTAGGGAATTATACTGCGGCGGAAACGTGGCTCATGTTAACATGTTCACAATGACGATGCCAACATGACGAAGTTAAGCAAAAAAAGTTGATCATGTTTGCCAAAAAATCCAAAAGCCGTCTGCTTTGGCTTACTTAAGCACAGAGGCAACCTTGCTAGAAAGGGGAGATTGTAAAATCTCTTTACATAATTTCAAAGCCAGAGACCAAGAGCTATTGGTGCCCTGACAACATTGTTTCAGAAATCTTTCATGATGGTCGTTTGCGGGAAACACATGTTTTGATCTATAAATGAATGCAGTTACTGAGATATGCAGGCAGCAAGGCTGACGCAATGTGCTGTATGAACCGATCGCTACAATGTTATCCTAAACAATAGAAATGACCAAACCTACACCTAAACTGTAATAAACTTGATTAAAAGAACATTCCCTGCCTGTGATTTGGTCCAAAATCTCTTCTTAAATCCAGAGTTATAATTATACACTGCACAGTCCAAACTGAGACATACTGAGACATCTTTCATGTCCTTTTCTTTTTTTGTTTAATAGGTTCCATAGACTGCTGACAATGAACTCAAAGTTTTTGGGACACATATTTTTAACAGTGAACAAACTTTGTTTGAACTCACTCTTACCCTTTGAGCCTATCATGGCTATCAACCACAACATGGATGAATATGCTTCAAATGTTTACTCCATCCCCTCTCTGTCTCTCTATCTGTGCACATCTGACTGTCGCATTTACCAAAGCAGCCGACAGACAAGCTGAACAAGGGCCCGAGCCCCAGCACTTCCACTTAACTCTCTCCCCATTACTACGAACGGTGTGAACGACACAACAAAGGAGATAAAATGCAGTTCTGAGGCAAAGAAAACAACTGCAGCTCAGGATGAGGAATAATAATAATAATAATAACAAAAGCCATGGTTGAAAACAACAAAGAAAGAGGAAGATGAGTAGGAGGAGGTGGAGGGTGGGGGAGTGGGGGGCTGGAGAGAGAGAAGATGATTAGGTGGGCCATTTGAAAATAAAAATAAAAAAGATGATTTGAGAAGACTGTCGGAAATTGTAGGAGATCTGTTAAGGTTTCTTTTACAGCAGAGGTGCGAGCGCATCTCATGACTTAAAAAGAGGTATTAAAGGAAAGAGCCAGTCGCCCAGGGAATTCTACCACATCAGAGGGCTTTCTTTTTGAATTCAACCCCGGTAATAACCGAGATAAATAATAGATAAATAGTATTTAGTTCCCACCTCGAACAACACCTTTTAAAGTAGTTCATGAAAGACTGACAGCTCCTGGCGAGCAAATGCACTTACACAAACACACATGCTCACACGCGTGCACCCACACGCGTGTTATGTGTGTTTTACCTAATTAAATAAAACACCAGGTGTGATCGACTGACTGTTTGTGCGAGTGTGTTTGCGCGTTTGAGTGCACGGACAGAAAAAGGAGATGCAAGAAAAAGAGGGACGGATCAATTATTTTAGATGAATTTCATCAAGTTCACATTAGGAGTTGTTTTATAAGCAATGGATGGTCGGTGGAGGTGCCAAAACAGTAAGGCTCTGTAGCTAGTAGGATGAATACATCAGTGTCATCAGTGTATCGTGTAATTACGCAAGTTTCTTTCTCACAAACCTACAAACGTCCTGCTGTATAGGGATGGAATATCGAACTGCATGGAATTTCAACGTTGCACAATCAATTGATGGATTATAATATGATCCAAGTTTGCCTCACATGTTCAGCATCACATTTTGAATATTTGAAGGTCAGGCTGCAGCACCCACAAAGATGCGTGCCATTCCTGGTTCTCACATTCACATTTTGAGTAAAGAACAGGTGAAGAAAGACTTGTCACAATCTTTTGAAAGTTGCTATAGTTTCAGTATTATGTTATGGTGCCACAAACATATTTTGCTGGGATATTTGGAAGGAAAGGTGTCCAATATTTGGTTGTAACGCTGGCAAGGATCCTTTCTGTTCATTTTTGTACAGTCCCCTAAGCCTGCCTAATATTCTCCGATTCACAGAGGCCTTTTGCTGTCTCCCAGTAATGATGTTCCATAAAATAAAAAACATTAAAAATAGGAATTGGTTTTGAATACCTTTCCAAACATAAACAAGTAGACACGTATTTACCTTTTTTTATTTAATAAAAAAAAAAAAAAGAAGAAGCACAGTAGCAATGCTTCGTCTCTCAGCAGCTACGCCTCGGAGATGTGGTTGTGGCTGCGCCAGACGTTTACAGAAGGCTGTGTGTTTAAAGCCTGGAATGCTCATTTGCCTTTTGGGTTTACTTATTTACTTTTGCATAAATGTAAAACAGTAATGTGGTATTAAAGGGCTTCTCAGGGGGAAAGCTGTGTGTTTTTAAATGCAGCCTTCTTAAATGCTCCCTCAGTTTGCTATATTAAGGACGGCTGATGATTAATGCAGCACAGATCTAATTTCTCTTGATTAATAATAATAATAATAATAAATTAGAAAAATAATACCAGACGTGAGATGAGCTCAACCCCAATACCCCCACCCCCCCATCCATATCCAGACACAGACACACACACAGAGTACACAAACACACTCCCCCTCCCTTGCTCAAAGTCATCAGATACAAAATGAGCATCCAGGCTAAAATGAGCAGCAAATAATCACAAAATTCCCAAAAGACAAATATAAAATGTAAAACGACTGCCTTGATCAACTGGAGCCCAGTAATCTTTAGCGCCAGCCACAGCTGTACCACCACTACTGTCACTTGAAATAAAAACTTAAACCTCTCACAGCTTTCGATTGAGTCTTTAATTCAGCCTGATGTGACATTAAAACCCTTTGGTTGACTTCCACTGGCTGTGACAAATGTACCGGCGCTTAATAGAGGTGTGCAGACAGGCCGGCATTTCAGTGACTTTTATCAAACTGAATTTATCAATGCAGGCTCCCAGGATCTGTGGCAGCAGCTTGTTCAGAGGGAAGCCTACAGATACCGTTAAGTATATCATCCTTCCTCTGTGTCTCTCTGCCTCGCTCGTTCTCTCCTTCTGCACGCCGCGTTTCTCGCTAAGTATTTTTTCCCACTCTGTCCTGTCATCACTCTGTCTATTGTGTATTTAATTCCGTCCCTCTGAGCCTACCTTTCCATGGATGTGATATTTAGCAGACTAACAGGATTGTTTTCTGAGTGGCAATTGTACAATCAAGAGATATATTTAGATCTAACTAATTAAAAAAAAAACATCTTTTACACCTTTACTTTTTAAAACAGCACTTGTAACATCATGGGTCATCAAATCTGCGTGGCTTAACAGCCTCGTGTCATACCAAAAAAGGCATCGTAATTGTCGGATTTTTGTAAAAGGTCAGGATATGTGGAACTGATGTACCATCCAAACCGGCTTGTTCCTGTAACTTGCAGGAGTAGCAGGTGGAGACACCCATAGGATCAAGGAACAAACTCACCGGTTTCTCCCGTTTGACTGGGGGATGGTTGTCTAGAGGATAATCAACTTGAACTGTACCATCTGATCTCATAATTAGCCTACCATTAAGCAAAGATGACAGACAAGATGTCTCTCTCGCTCTATGAATTATTTCTTTGTCTATAATTATTTTCTGGTAAAGTTTTTCGATTCGTGATCGTTTAAAGATGAAGCTCTAGTGCCAGTAAGTAACTTATTGTCATTTTCAACAACAAGTCATCAGTAATGATAAAGAATCACAAATTGAGTGGCAGATGGTATAAATAAGGAGTGAGAGAAAAATGAAGAAATAAAAAGCTGATGATAGATGGGAAAAATTTGATTTGGAAAGAGGATGGAGAGATGACGGAGGCTGCGGCGGAGAGGCAGGAAAAAAAAGAGTGAAATGGTGTAGTGAGGAGTGCGATAAGGAGGCTTTTGAAGGGTCCTCTCAGATGCTGGGATTGCTCAGTTCAGCGCGATCAGAGCCTCCGAGGTACTTGAACCTTGCCTGCCTTTCCTGCACCTCTCTACAGAGCTTCTGCCCTGCAAACCACCTGTAAACCGCTTTGACACATGATCCACTCCCACAGATGTTGAGTGGAAACATACATTTACACACACACACACACACAGAGAGAAAGGGAGAGAGAGGGAGAGAGAGATCGTTGCTTGCAGGCAGCTAAGCACGCACAAATGCTTTAACGCACCATCAACATTTAGTTGTTTTTTAACATTAGCACTCGATTAACAACTGGCTGTCCCACTCTGGAGTGGAGGAGCACTCACAGCAGAAACAAGAGAGCTACCTAATAGTCCTTGTGACACGTTGATTAAAATGTGACGTTTATTTATCTTTTTTTCCATCCGACAGTCCGTTTTAAGCAACAGATCCTTCAGTGAGACAAGACAAATAACCCGCTATTATCCGCAGCCATCACATTGGCATTAATCTTAACCTTCACCTCTGAAGGCCGAAGGAAACGGGATATTTGAAATTTAGTTAAGAAATTAGGCAGATGCCGTGCCCCACACAAATAGGTAAACAGAATGCCAACTTTAAGTCAATCATCCAAACTGAAAAAAAAAGAAGTGAATGAGAGAAATTATCAGTAGAAATGCCACCAATTAAAATAAAAAATCCACATGCATATTTAAGAATGGTGCTGAGGTGCTCAGTTACTGCAACAAGACTAAGCAACCTCCCCACAACCTCAAAAAATGGAGAATAAAAAATACAACGGCTCCTGATTAGTCTTTGTCAAAATATTTGCAACAGAGGAATTCCACCAGGCGAGCGTGGAATCGGCTCCTCTACAAAAGAGCCATCTTCCCTGAGTAACAAGTTGGTGCAATGAGTGTCGACAGAAGAGGAGCTGAAATCCCCCCTGGGCAAGAGAATATCCCGCTATTGTAGTCTTAACCCGCGAGACCTGGCTGGGAATGTACAGCTTTCACAGTCACTTCTCATCCTATTTGTAGCACTGCCGCTGATGTGTGAGTGCCTGGGCCTGGCCAGGTCACTTTTCTGCCTCTTCTTATCTCTCTGTCTTCCTCACGCGTTTTCAAATCTCCTGAAAACTGTGTTAAAAAAACAAGTCGACAAATATTTGATGGAGCATTTATCTTTATGTAACCCCACCACCATCGCCACCAAACCACTTTTTTTCATCTTTCTTTTTGTATTTTTTGTTCCACAAGGCAAGTTTCATTAAAGATCCAATTATGCAAATGAGGTGCTAGAGAGGCAGTTGAATATGCACTATAATGGTGTACAGTAATCGTTCGACACAATATACGGCATCCGGGGCCAGATTTACGAGTGCAACAGAACTGGAACGCCTCCGTCCTTTGGTGAAAACCTCTTGATCATAATTAAAGGTGCAGGAGTTCTCTCCAGCATTCTCACACCCTCCCTTTTCTCCCCTCTTTTTCCTCTACCGTTTCTCTCTTTTCCTCTCCCTCCATCTCGTGCTACTTTGGCGTGCTCATTAGCAGAGGTCTGGAAGTTTACAGAGGTCACATCCAAGACGCAGAGAAGCTAAAGAGCAGACATGACATGCGCCTCGCAGTCTGTGATGGTATGCGAAGTGGGTAACAGACATAACCTGCCTCGCGCACACACATCGAACCTTCCGTCTCATGAAGACTGGAGGTATTTACCACTGTCTTAGCTGAGCAGGGCTGAATGTTAAGCAGTAACAATTCTCTGCTTCAGGACCTCTGATTGATGTGTGCTTGCCTGTTTGTGTTAAGCTGTTGTCTGTGGAAATGACACGGCTGAAAACACAGTGCCGTTCGACACATCAAAAGGGAAAACAGTCCTGACATTGCATGACGCATCCTTAAATCCAAAACGCTAACAAACTTTGAGGAATAAAATACCAAACTAAAGCCAAACTCAATAACGCCTTAATGCCAAGGAGGCTCCGCGGGGAAGCCGAGGGAAAACAAAAAGAGAACTATCACAGCTAGTGAGGACAAGGTGTTATCCATTTTTTTCAGGACACATTCCTTGTTGGTGATATGAGTGCCTACTGATAACAGAGACAAAGGGTAAGGCCAGAGCACGGCCTGGACACTGGATCTGAGAACACGCACACACTGTCGCAAACTCAAACTCCCACATGCACTGACCTGCATGCGTGCACATTGTCAGATTTACTGAACAAAGCTTGTGACTCCTGATAAGAAGATCGTGATGGAGAAAAAGATTTCAGAAAAAAAAAAAAGATCCTCCTTGCACCCATCTCCATGCCCAGCTCTCCCTCTGAGACCACTCTGACTTCTTCTTTTCCTCACTCCCATCCAGACCTCACCAGCCTTCACCACCCACCCCAATTCCCCCGGCTGCCCAGACAGGCAGACGCTCCTTGTGATGGCACCCCGGCATGAGAGGACTGAGTCAAGCCTATCTGTCAGCGCCTCATCTGCCCCACACTCTTTATTCTTAGATCAAACTGACGTCCATGATTACCCCAACACCACCGTCACCCCAACCCGTCCACCCCACTGCTCCTCCACCCCCCCTTTCCTATCAAGCTCTCAGGGTAAAGAACATACTAGAAAAAATTTACACTCATAACGAATGAGATCACCTAGCACACAACAAGAAAACTGTACATTAACTCTTATTTAAACAGTAATTACAGTCTGATCAGTCGCACAGCCAGATTTAAATTGATAGCCCATTTATTCCCAGCTAATGGCATCTTCCATATTTCAAAATTCTTTTAATATTCAGAATGATCATATTCATAGTCAGAGCACTTTCTTTAATATTCTTTAACAGTCTGTTTTATTTTTTCCCTTTTTTTAAAAAAAAAACAAAAAAACGCAACATGTTAAATTCTGATTAAGAAATAACTGGAACATGACAGGCTTTGAGACATCAACGCCCGCATTCGGTTCACGAAATTCATTCATTACAAATTCATTCCACAAAATAAGATCCTAAACATGTGTAATTATGGGAAAGGTCAGAACAACAAATGTCTTAAAAAAAACTTCTTCCATGTCCCCTTTGATTTATCACCACGGCGGAATAAAACATAATTCCTGTCTGCCGTCACTCCCTTTGTGCTGGTAGCGGGGAGAAAAAAAAAAAAAATTCACAATTCAAATATATTACTGTTTGAGTTTTCTGTCTAATTTGTGTAATCTAGTGTGTGATAGTTTTGGTCAAAGCAAACCAGACTGGATTGATATTTGATTGCGTGCGTAGGTCTGCTTGTCATATTAGCTTCATACGGCAAATGCAAGCCCTGCTTGGCAACATCTTCCCCTCTCTGGCTTGACCTCTGGAGATCAAGGGCATGGAACTACAAGGCTCAACCCAGCATAACGCCTGTGTGTTACAGTCCCTCCAGCACCTTTCTTTCCCCCTGCGGGACACAGACACACTGGAACAAGTGTACACTGCCTCCTCGCCTTGCTGGCAGAGGGAGGAAGACAGGACAGATCAGAACCAGAATGGAAATGAAGAAAAAATAACACAGCCAGTATCCACAGCCATTCACCCAGTAGGTAACAGAGAGGAGGGGGTGGGGGTTGCTTTCACAATGACTGCACATATCAATTAATGGCTGGCTGATGAGCAGAGCTGGCCTGATCTTGCCTGCCCACCACCGCCCTGATCCCAGTGGACTGGGAACCCTGGCCTTGCAGCCTGTACAGCTGGAGCCCTCTCCCCGTAATTACATGAGAAGGGGATCAAGTAGCCACAGTGAGGCTGTCTGTCTGACTGTGGACTGCACGATGTTACAGATGCATGTATCAGAGGGCACAGGATAACTGGAATTATGTGTTGTCTAATAGATTATACACACATATTTTCTGTACTGCTAGATTATGTAATTTGTGCGACCACTTCACTGCGGGTTTGCGTGTTTTTGCGAAGGCACTGGGTGTCTCTGCTCGTGTGCCTACTTTATGCGCATTTGTTAAATGAGTGTGTGATTTTCAATATTGTTTGTTCGTTCCTTTTCCAAAATGTCAGCGCGCAAATAATTTACCATGTGTCGGATTGACAACACAGCAGCTTCAGTCGAGTGGGTCTACTCTACGGTGAACCGAGGGGCTGACTGAATGACTGACAGCCTGGTGAAAGGAGGACTGATTTGATACCATCCTTTGCATGCCATGCTCTCTCTCTGTCTCTCTGCCCGCGTCTCTCATCGCCCCCTTCTCCCTCGTTTGCAGCTGAGTGATGTGTATCGGCACAGTCAGTCACAGCCCGTGGCCCCCTTAGCAGCCCTGACACAGGCACAGGTGGAAAAGCAACTAATACAAGATCAACGGCGACCGCTACAGACAGGCTCCCAAGAACAGATTTTGAGCTCCGTCGATCAGAAAGTTGCAACACAAGAAAATGCCATATTTCTTGCGCTGCAATAAATCTCACACCCACGCCACAATATCTCATCCATAAACAAGAATTTATCCATTTGATTTGCAGCAAAGTGAAGATAAGTAATATTTGCATATTTTATAAGAATTGTTATTTTAATGGCAGCAAAAGTTATAATTAACTGGGCAATTAATTAGTGAGTAGTATGTCATATTGAAACATAAATTGACTAAAATATAAATACAAAAAAATAGACGCAGGCATAATACACATTAAATAAATTGCTAACAAACCACCGAGGCCTTGACACCAAATTCACTCCATAAATTCCACTAACAGGCCAATCTGCAGAGCGAGGCCTTTTTCTTAAACACAGTGTCTCTTCCCAGATATTTCACTGGAAAAGAATGACAACATTTCAACTTGTAGCAGCAGAGAGGTGCAGCAAAGGGCAAACAGGTCTGTGAGGCAGCCTGTACTGTCAGAGGAAAGGGGACAATTATCCATTTGATATTTCTTCTCCAATAAGGGATTGAAAGGAGCTGACAAAAGGGGTTTACGCCCAGACACTATTTCAGACATAATATCCGCCCTGTGCATGCCATTAGACAATGACAGCATCTCAACTCGCACAGTACATCTATTTATTCGTTTTCCTTGCACAATGAATTTGAGGAAGAAGCAACTTTTTTGGCTCAAGACAACTTTAGGAAAGGTTAGAGAAACAGAGGGAAACAACGAGATAGACATTGTTGAGTATTTTCAGAAAGATGGCACATGTATTCCCAGTCATTGTAGCTGTTGGAAGTGGGTGGATATCCCAGGTCAGATCATTCAGGGGTCAACTCGACTTCCAGGTCCTCCCCACCCAAGACGCACGGTGAAGCAGAGGCTTTAAATGGGATTACAAGTCTTAATCATCCCTGGTGCCACATATAATTCAATTTATGTTTTTTTTTTTCTTTAATTCAATTCTGACCATTTATATGAGCACATATTAGGACATGTGAGCCTCGATGTGGGAATTTATCAACCGGTTAGAGGTTTTGTAGCGCAGGGGAAAAATGTTGAGCCGTCTGTATATTTAGGATGTCCTAAAAATAAATATGGTCCTAAAAATAAAAACCCTCAGATTCTTACGAGATTATAACGGGAAAACTTCTGAAATCAGGAATGCAATGACATGTCACACACCCGAGCTCTTCCATCCCGTGGAAAATTATGAGCTTACGGGCTCCGTCATTTTATATTTACACAGTAACGGATGCCTATCAGTCTCTCGCGACTCGCTGTAACTTTCCCCCCTCTATCTTAAAAAACAAAAACTCCTATCCTCTACCCCATCCCCATCAAAAGTGACAGCGGTTCCCAAAAATGTCAAGATTTCTCGGCCGCTAATATGCGTATTAGTCTCCACATATGACATTTACCCCCCTCGTCTGAATGCCATCAAAACGTCTCCTCAAAGCATAATGCAGAGGCTGCTTATTCATAAGAGAGGTCGATCACTGCACAAAATGGCAGGTCTCACCGGCTCTTCTTCCATCTCACAAGTTTTGACACGTGGTGCCAAACGCACCGGTAAAGTTTAATCGCCCTCCTGCACTGCATTCTTTCAGCCCAAGTGTGGGTATCGGTAAAAAAGTTTTCCCGTGCAAACTCTAAACGGGAACACGGCTGGACTTCTCCAAAAGTCTCGCACTGCGCCGCTGATCTGTGTACCGCAAAGCCGTGCGCCCGAACGCCTTTTACGCACACGCAGTGTTAGCGAAACATACAGCGATAAGCGACCCATACTGTAATTTATTTTGTGCTAGAATAAATACTGTTCGTGGCGCGTTGAGTTGCAAGGTGTCGAACAGGGCAGCCCATGCCTTGGTCCCAGCTGCTGTTTTGTCGTCGTTTTTTACGATCGTCACTCGCTACAGATAATTGCACTGTTATTTTCTAATCATGATTGGGGAGACATCAGGGACCCCCGCTGCGATGCTCCCACACAAACAACCCCAATCCTTCCCAAAATTGACTTCCCAGCGAGTAATACACTCCAAGCTCCCGGTAAAACCCCACTTGCGTACTATAAGCTCCACACTTCTTACCTTTTAAATTTGGCGAAGCGCCGGCTAACTCCTGCGCGTAAACGATGCGTTGTAGGAAATAGTGTTCATTGAATAATGAGGCATGTCCATATGATTTGACCGGATCATATTCTTGTCGGATGACGGGGGTGTTGAAAAGTGCGCTTAGGACCTGTTAAAGATTGTCCACTCCTCGATCCCCTCTCTACAACTGCTCCCTGCCGCGCATCCTGAGTTTCAAATGAAAAACACGGCTTTATTACTTGTCTCTCTCTTTCTGTCCCCCTCAGTCTATGTCCGCTAACAGTAAACGTTTGCATTGATGCCGATCGCCCGGCATCAGCATATTCCCTTCATCTTTCAGCTTGGACTCCCCCTATCTGGTAGGTGAAATGCATTGTACCGTTAAAAAGGCACTCCATTGTAGAGAGCAGAGCCGACTGGTCTTGCGGTATTCGCCGTTGACGGGGATAAAAAGCAGCTGATGAGCCCAGCGGTGATCTGAACCTCGTTTAAATAAATAATCCCCTGCTCGTTACATACCCCCAGTTATCGAGGCAAGAGAAAGGGGTGATTCATAACCCCATTAGTTTGTTTCTGACCTTGAACTGCCCATAAACACTCTTTTATTTTAAAAAAAAAAGCTGCCCTCTGTACACAACCATTAGGCACCGAGCGGTAAAAATTGGCTCGCGTAACACCCCTTCGTGCGAAGACACACAGGTCGCCAAATTACTCCAAAAAGTAGAATTTCTTACCTTTCAAGAAAACTGTTTCGATTCTTTCCCCTCTTCTCCTCGCCTTAGAAACTCCAGGATAAACGAGTGTTTCCTCTTCTGCGTCCTGAGCGCCAGTCACCGCTTAAGAGAAGTAATGAGTGATAAAAATGACGCTCATCTATCTGCACTGTAACCTTGTGGCGTATTTAATGTAAATAAGCCTCGTTGTGCTGCCAATCCCCGTGCATACAAACGCATAACCGCTCCTCGGGGACTCGCTTTTGCCTTTTTTCCCCTCAATGTTTTAACGATTTATTCTTACTGCCTGAAAGCGCAATATGGTATGAACATAATTATTAGAAAATATGATATGTCAATAATGCGACCGGTCCATTCTGAATGAATTTCTACACACGTTTTTTTGAAAGCGCCTACTCTGCCTGCAAATGAAACTAATACTTTTCTTGTTTGAGGGTGATATTTCCAACAGGAGCCCCTCAACTTGAAGTTGGCACAACTTTTTTTTGCAATGCGTAAAACAAACAAGACGACAGGGAGACGTCCCGCATAGGCTGAAATGTTTCTTGCAACTAAACCCTTCCTTGTACGATGGTTTTGATATATTATGCTTCTATAGGGGGGTGGAAGAGACTGAATAATGCAATTATAGATTCAGTGTCCCAGCGTTGACAAAAGACAGGGCTTCAATAGAGGCTTTGTTAAAGGATTATATAATGATTATGGGGTAATTATGGGAACGGTTTGGTAATAATAAAAAAAGTATCAAGTGCTCTATTGCACGGACAGCTTGTTTTCTATAATGTAAGTGCATAGAAGAGTGTGATAAGACAGACAGACAGACAGACAGACGGTGCTGCTGACAGCTAGTGGCGGGTTGACGGCAGACAGCCCCGATTACTCAAAATGTCGAACCGAGAGGCACATTAATGCCACTGACTGAGATGCTATCAGATGTCCGCAGAACCGGACATGGGCCCACAATGGAATATCTCGGGGTCATATTCATAACAGCCCCGTGCGTAACCCAGTTCCACCCCTTCCACCCCATAACATACACACACACACACACACACACCCATGCAGGCGCGCACACACACGCTCTCATGATCCGGTCCCCTCTCCATGCTGCTTGTGCCAGGCTGTATGTGTCAGAGCGAGAGGGAGGCAGATACATGTGAATGGTCACTCTGACAGAGAGCACATGACACTCCATCTGCGGGCGAAACGAATGCGCACCTTACATCACGTTACAATCAGAATTATTTTAATTACATGTAGGGGCTGCAGCCTTCTTACAACTTCCCCACACGAAAAAAAATCTCACATTCACATTAAATACTGCATATTCATTTTAAATGGTAGCACATGCAGTTATTATTGCAAACTTTAAGGTACGTCAAAAATGCAAGATATATACTCGTTTGTGAGGATATATTTTCCTTTTCTTTTGACGATGTTGATAAGTATATATTAAGTTGTTTTTTTTAAAAAAAAATAAATAAATAAATAAATAAATCACTCACTTTCACTCTTGTGCGTGTGCATGTGTGCGTGCGTGCGTGCTTGTGCTCCCGTGTGTTCCGTGAGACACTAATAGAAACAGATAGCCTAAGTGTTGGCTTTCTTCCCGTTCCCAGACAAAACATATCTTTCTCTTTAAAAGATGCTCCGCATTCATTATGCACTATGAAAATCTGATTCCCATGCCGTTCCTTTAAATGGTTATACGGAATTCAGTTTGATGCATATAAAATTCTTTTTTCTTTTCTTCATTTTTTGAGCATTTCCCAACATAAAAAAAAAGTTTTCCTCCCCTAAAGAAATTAGCATAACCATTCCCCATCAATAATATGGCTATCTCTATGGGAGTGATAGCAGCAAGCAGTAGGGGTGTTTCTTTTACCGATTCTCCATGGATCAACAGCGCGTCATCAGCTCCTTTTGAACTTGTTATAGCAAGTCAAGTGATTCTTTATCGGCTGACAGCCCTGACAATCCATCGGGGATGGGAAAGCAGGTCAAAAGGAAGTTGCCATATGGACTTAAGCATGCAAATTTCTAACAATACATAGCACTGAGTGTTGTACTCTCACAGGCACACCACCATATATGTGTAAGCAGCGACGCAAAACTGTTTGCTAGGTGTATTGTACTGGCTGACACGCATCCCATTGGCTTATATGAACTGTATGGAGTCCTAGTAGTTTTTTTTTTGTTGTTGTTGTTTTTTTTTTTTTAAGCTCAATTCAGTTTAGTGTTTATTACACCACATTATAACATATGTCATCTCATGGCACTTTATACAGCAGCACCAATCTGATGTTTTTTTTAAGATGATGAAAGTCAAATAACATCTTTTTTTGAAAAGATAATTATTTTTTAATAATATTAACGATGGCTGATATTGCTTTCTAAAGGGACACGGACAGGGGACTGGATTCACCTTTAAGTCTGAGGGTATAAATTATTTTCAACATCAGTTGTACTAATTAATTGTATTTATGTGTTCCTAGGCAAATGAGCAGCTTTACCTGCTGCTTAGCTGCCGTTTATTCCCATCCTTTACGCTTCTAGATGAAACAACTATTTATCATTATTTTTGTAAGTACTGTGTGTGATTGATATTGTGAAGTGGAACAGGACAGTGCTCTAATATATTACCGCAACAAGTGCAACAGCTTCACATTCACTTCTCTTAACCCTGAGTACTGGTTTACCTCTACATTTGCATTAAGGCTTATAAACTATGATGACTAGTTATTTGTGGGCTCTCTGGTGAATACTCTGATGAATAAATTAATGTCAGACGTTACAATGTTGTTGTTGTTTTTTCCCCAAATTTAGGTCTACACAGTACAGCACAAAACATAGTAGCAAACATTTTAATATACTGAGCGTGTATGTGAGTGAGCTTTCCGGCATGCCAATAGGTTTAATGTAAAATGAATGGGTATATGCTGCGAATATATCGCACACAGAGAAGTTTGGTGCTGTACTGTATTATCTGTTCAACTGCACAGCCTGCGTTTGTGTGTGTGTTTGTGCTGAAGGGATAGGAGGCAGAGGGACTGTTGGCCGGCAGTCCTGGGAGGGTCATCACTGCCTTATTACTGCCATGTTAGTGACTAGCAGCTGAAGATGGCTCCGCTCCCTGCCCCTCTGCTTGGGAGTCATCCAAGACAGTGTGCTCCAAAAACAGACCGGCCACTGTTCACTTCTCAGATAGATTAAGATGTTATTCCACTGCTCTGGCCGTGTCTATCTGACTCTCTGTCTGTCTTTGCTCCTTACCAAGACCAGATTTATAACATGCCCTCCTGTTCCGCAACATCTCCAGAGGCCTTTATTGCTAATTTCAACTGGGAGTAGACACAACAATCTAAGACCATGGGTGCAATATGATAGCAAGGTTTTCATGCTGTTGCCTGCATGAGGTTAGGGGGAGCTACCAAATTATGTAGTCGAGGGTGAGTATGTGCATATGGCAAGTGTAGTGTGTGTGTCCATGTCTGTGTCTGTATGATGACTGCATGCGTCTTTAAAGCCAGATATTGTGCCCAGTTTATATTTAAATGCAAACACAGCCAAGACTTTGGCTTCCCCCAGAGGAAAATAGATGCTTTTCTTTACTTCAAATTGAGTTTCTCAAAGTCTAATTTGTAGCAACCCTTTGATGAACAAATGTTTTCAGACTATCCTGCTATAATGAAAAGGGAGTGAGTGCAATTTTAAACAATCTGAAGCTCTGAACCCTCTGTGACTGTAAACTTTAAAAATTAAACTTTAGAATTTGTATCAATTACACTTTCAAGTTCTGACAGGGCCTTAAATAACAGCCAGGAGCGCTGGCTATGGAAAATGTTTACCACACCAGATTCATTTCCACTGCAATCGTCTCCTCTGCTGGTGACATCAATTCCTCATGTGAGGCATTTACATTTTCAACAAATACACACTAAATACACACTACTGTCTCAGGCTCTCCCCTGATGACTGGGGTCAATGAGTGTGCATGTTTGTCAGCTCTGATCGTTAATGAAATGCTCACACAAATACAGCACAGGCAAATATTTAGAGCCGGGCCTGGAGATTTCATCACAGACAAATCTGTGATTCTTCAGGGAGCGCTGTATTTCTTTATTTTCCAGGATAGAGCATATACTCAAGATCAAACTCGTCTGGGCTTGATGAATGTGGAGAAGCAGGAAGTATACAGCCTTTGACCGATAACCAGTGTGATTTTAATTTAAATCATATGAATCAATGTCTGCCCAGAACCGAAATAAAATATATTTAAATGAAAACATCTGACTCTAATTGATTAAGAACAATGTTCTTCATAGTAGGTCTAGAATATCCCTGTTTTGATACTGATTTGATTTCTGTGTGTTTGTGTATCGTTACTTAGTTCCAGTTTGTGCCTCTCATGTGTTCTTATTACATTCAAGTCACAGCACTAAGCACCCGATGCCCACTTAAAAAAAAAGTAAAAATCTGGTGATCGCTGAAAAACTAAACTAAACAGAAGGTTGTTCAACACTGTACAAAAACTAGTTTTAGAATCTTCAAAAAATTAAGAAAAGATGGTAGTTGTTTAAAAAGTGGAACTGTGGAATATCTGGAAAAACTCTGAAGGATCGTGTTTGCAAGTCGGTGTGATCTGCATGCTTTCACATACTTATGAAGTTGAATTGGCACAAAATGAATGTGCATCTTTCTTATTGTAACTAATTTTATTCTCTTCACTGGCTCTGACTAGCTTATCAAGGTAAACATGAGCTGACCCCTCTTTTCTAGTGCTGCAAGCGATTAAACCGTGAAAACTGAAGCTCTGTAGCGACGGTTATTTACATGTGTTCACAGTTCCATTCATTTGCGTATGCTGTGTAACTTACTACTTGTATACTTCAACTATTTATTGTATATCTATGTTAGTGGCAGTCCACCACTGTGGTCCAGACTGAAAAATCTCTCCTGGTTGATCCAAGATGAGATTTGGTTCAGATATTCATGTAGCCAGAGGATGAATGCTGCTGACTTTGGTGATCCTCCGACTTTTGTATGCCTCCGTAAGGTTGACAATTTTGTCAGAATGAACTTCCATGACAACTGGCCATTTGAGTGATTTTAACTGCAGAGTAAAAAGCATGCATGCCAAAATAGTTGTTGAGAGAAGTACAATTGTAGATGGAAATATGTAAAAATGAATGGAAACAAGGGGTGGAACAGTGACGTGGTGGTTAGCGCTGATGCCTCACAGCAATAAGGTTCCAGGTTCAAATCCATAGGCCGACTGGGCCTTTCTGTGTGGAGTTTGCATGTTCTCCCTATGTCTGCGTGGGTTCTTTCTGGGTCCTCATGCTTCCTCCCACTGTCCAAAGACAGGCTTCTAAAGACGTGATTCTAAATTGGCCGTAGGTGTGCATGTGAGTGTGAATGGTTGTCTGTCTCTCTGTGTTAGCCCTGTGATAGACTGGAGACCTGTCCAGGGTGTACCCCGCCTCTCGCCTGATGACAGCTGGGATAGGCTCCAGCAGACCCCGCAACCCTTCACAGGAGTTACAGAAGATGAATGAATGAATGAATGAATGTAAACAAGTCAAAGACTGTAATGTCTGTTCGCGGTTGTACCGACTAGTCAACTAGTCGACTTCACTGCTGTGCCATGACGCTTTAAGCAGGAAGTTGACTAGTCACTGATCACGTGACAATAACAACCCGGGTGCCTCGGAGAAGACTGATGAAGAGCCTAGTCAGTCATTGCAGAAAACTAGCAGCGGTTCATCAGGTGTGTGGAAATACTTCACCAAATATGAAGCCCAGAATATGTAAGTCAGTCCAGAAATACAACAAAAGTACTACTACAATGTACACTCATCTGAAAAGGCATCTGCTAACACTAGAAGAGGAACGGTCCAAATCCTCTCAACAGCAGTCAATTAACAACTTCACTAAACGTCCTGTGGTAACAGAAAGAAGGAGGCTGCGCATCAACAATTTGTTGGCGAATTTCATCGTCTAAAGTTATTAGACCTTTAGCTCCATACACGGAAAAGGCTTCAGAGATGTACTGCTTTTTTTTTTATCACGGCCACATTATACATATACATATCTGCAGCGCACAGTATTGATAAGCTCATGTGTTTATATTCAGTTAAGTCATGTTCTATTAGTTGACATTGTTGCTGTGGTTGTAGAGTGTGTTTTTTGACGAGCAAGAGTCGCATATTAGAAGTGTCAGACTGACGGTGTGTATGGTGTTTGACGTGGGCTACTGCCGACAGTAGTTTGTGTTCAAGCTTCAATTACTTTGCAGGTAAGTCTCTGTAGCTTTTTTGGAAAAACTGAGTTGGGATAGTGCCAGTGGTGAGTCATTAGATGCCTGGGTTGGTTAAAATATTTTGTCAGCCAGTGGTCCACTAAGACCTTCATTCATTCATTCATTCATTCATCTTCTGTAACTGCTTGTTCCTGTGAAGGGTCGCGGGGTCTGCTGGAGCCTATCCCAGTCATCAGGCGAGAGGCGGGGTACACCCTGGACAGGTCTCCAGTCCATCGCAGGGCTTCCAGTAAGACAATTTTACTGAATAATAAGGTAAGTTAATGGTGTTGAATTATAATGATTGCAACTGTTTTTGCCCAGGCAGGATATAGTGTATTTGCAAGCTGACAAAAGATCTAAAATATGTTTTACTGTGCAACAGACTTTTTTTTTAAGTGAATGCTGAACAGCATTTAATAACTAAGAACTATCTTTAGTTTTTCAAAAATCAACAGGCATTATGTTTTTGGGAAACTTGATGTTTAGCTCTATAGGCACATGTGGGACTGTGACTATTCCTTACTTATATGGGTGCATACATGTATGTTGCTGTCTTCCTGAAAAATTAAGTCAACTGTGCCAAAAGGACATAATATTAAAAGGGTAGCAGGCTGTATCACTGAGTAATTTTATCCGTTGATCCACGAGTTAACAATTAGAGCAAAGCCCTAACTCTGCCAACCACATTGTGACACACAAAGTGACAGTGTGTGAACTTTCTGTGTTCAACTCTAAGTGTAGTTTCAGATTTGACCTAACTTTCCAGCTGTTGCTCTAAGCTTTTGAAGAAATTCTGTTTTCCCCACCACCATGAATAGACACTCCTGTGTACTACAACTCACTGTCTGCAGTCCTCTCACCTTTCCACCAGAGTCCATATTTCCTGGATAGTGTGCTATCATATTTTACTATTACCTATCAATTGGTTTCTAATCGCGGTAACGAGGCAGCTAGCTGGCTGGTGACAGAGCGCTAACGGCCTCGTAGGGAACATTAAGGAGGCCGGGTTATGCTGTGGGCCGTTAACTACCTACAGGCACTGGCTAATGGCTCCAAATGACCTCCTCAGTGGCTATTAGCACATAATTAGAACCTGCAGACCAGTGCTGACCTCGGCCGGACACACGTGATTACTCTTCTCCCCATGTTCTACCATATTCTCACTTCCTTTCCTTCCCCTTTCTTTCTTTTTCCTTTCCTATCCTCGTATCTCCACTTATTTTATCCCCATTTCTAATGCTGCAGGATTACATTGACTCCCTGCTGGTAAAACTACCACTAAAATTAATCTCTTCATGGTGTCCCAGCACAAAATCTACTCAAATATACTGTAGGTTCTGCAAAACTGAAAGTCACAAAACACAAGTCTGATTGCTGTTCTATGAACAGTTTCAGTGTTGGACGGAATTTAACATTTATTTAATTATTTTTTTGTCAATGGGTTTTGGTGCTTACAGCCCTTTTTACATTGTAGTTACCTCCTTGAATTGATTCAACAGTACTTCCCTAAATCAGCGGATAATGTGCCTCTGCGCTGAAAAGAGAAGCTAAATAGCAGATAAAGTGCACAGTTCTGCCACACCACAAAAGAGCTCAGTCACACTAACCTCTGTGTACACTTCAGCAACAGTCTCCCGTTACCCAGAACAAAAGAGACGCTAACTAGTGTCAGCTCAGGAGCGGCAAGAAAACAATGAAAAAACAACAAAGGAATGTGCTGATTTTTGTGTGTGTGAGGGGAAAATGCAACTCAGTACCAGTGCCTTAAATTATCAGTGAATTATCTCTGAGCCTGTGGGAATTATGTGGGTTATTTGTAACAAGCAGTCAAGGACAAGTGAGCCTTGTGTTACAACTATGAGATGAATACTAAACACAAAAAATTCCCGGCCAACTATCTATCTTTCCAGGCCATCTTCTAGCCTTGGAAATAAGAAACAGGTACATTTGCTCAATTCATTTCAAGATGAGTGAAGCTGGTGAGGACATAGAGTAGAGTGTAAATACTGCTGGACAAATGCTACTGGTACTACCATCAACACAGTCACACAGCTGTTGTACCCTCGGACATGTCACTGGTTTGGCACAATAGCACAGTATAGTGATGCTGAAAGAAAAGCAGTAGTCCTCAGTGAGTCTTTTGTAAAAGCCATACAGTCATGCTCCTTATAGGAAAGAGGACCATACCTTGTTTCAAGGCTGTGTCTTACTAAAACCTTTCTAAGTTTCTGGTAATTAGACAGACTTTGGCAGGAAATAATACAGCTCAAGAGCATATAAGAAAGGATGTTAATGAGCATATGATTAGCCACACAACTCAAATACAGCGTCTCACTAGAACGTACAGGAAAGCCTTCGTCCTTTGGCTTCCTCAAAGGCAGCTTAATTCAGACATATTTTTACATATTGCTTACGTTTGCATTTGTGATATCATGCACAAAGGTGACCCATTTTAACAGGTGACCCATTATCAGCCAAAAGAAAGAATGCTGAAGTTAAAAGAAACATAACATTGTTAAACTTAAAATGACTAACTAAAGTATGCTATGACGCTCCATAGGGCTGTGAGGAACTGTGCATCTGGGAGTAATTCTATGAGGGTTCATCGCTTTCACATTACAAATAGTCAGTCATCTGATCCTTTGTTAATATAAAAAAAGTTCTCCTTAGTAGTGGTTGACCAATATGGCTTTTCCAAAGGCGGTTTCCAGATGGCAATATTTATAAAGCAGGGTGACTGATATGTTTTGTTTTTTATGTTGGACTGATTTTGTTATCTATCTATTAAAAAGTTAAAAACCAAATTGCTAACTTTTGTTTTTGTTCTTTTTTTACGTTTATTGTCTGCATTATCACAGTTTGCTGGAGTAGATTAGTGTAGGTTATGTGTCACCGGTTGAGCCATCCCCTTTAGGAAAGTAGCCCTGTGGGTAACCTGTGTATGTGGGTGATCCAGTGGAAGTGTGTGCGATGCCACAGTTATCCATGCAGCACTTATCAATCATAAAGTGTCCAAATAGGCCCAAGTTTCAGTGCAACAGTTAACCCAAATATTAGGCCCTGTTCATGCTATGCTATGATGATGTCACTCCTCATCTCTGCAGAGTTGGACCTGACAGTAATGACTAGTTAGCAGCTACATGCAGCCAGAGTAAAGAAAGCCTGTCTTTAACATGCCACAACCATCCCATGCAATAGTTTTTCAAGGCTTGATACTGCTACCATTTCCAACTATTAACACTATTTTCTCACTAGAAGACTGGAATCAATCTAAATAAGATAACCATTTGGTATGTTAGAAAGCATGGTAAAATGAACATATTGCTGAACCATTTTCTCTTAGCTAAGGTTGTATGCAGCAATGCCATGTTTTCCATTCTTTCACAGTCCCCACTGATTGCCTGTAGGACGGTGATATTGACACAAGGCTGAGCATTGTTCCACAGCAGCAACATTAACAAGGCAATCTGCAGACATTTTTGTTTACTGGTCTCACGAGTGCAATTATTGGTCAATAACAGTTATCTCAAAATATCACTTAATAAGGTCAGTTAATTGGCTTCCAGTTCATCTGTTAACCACTAGCCATTGGTAGCAAAAAAAAAATAAAAAATACCCTGTTTCTCACTTTGTAACGATAAATGTAACTAATATTACTCATTTCTGTTTAATAGGCAAGTTGTGATGCATTAGTCAAACCAATTGTGGCAAATTATGTATGTAGAGTCCACTATATATGTATATATGCTTTTAGAGTTCCACAATATAAATGGATGGCTCCGATGTAATAGCTCCGCCAAATAAGTATTGGAGCAGAGGCAGCCAGAAGGGGGACATTGAGGTAGTTGCGGCAGAAGTGAAGGCGCACTGGGGGCCCTATCAGATTGGCGGGGGTGGTGGAAGGTGGAACTGGATGGATGTTCCAAATCCAGGTGAGTTGGGTTGTAGCTATCTGTGTAAATGTGCTCTGTCTGGCTTCCAACCTTTACGACAAAGTGCTGGCCTTCAGAATGAGCTCGGTGAAGATAAATGATGAATATATTTGACCATTTCATCTTGACCAAAGCACAGGTGTTAATGATGGTTGTATAGAGAAAACCCAGTTTGCCAGTTTAGCAATAGAAGGTTCAAAATGTTCAACAAGTGAGCCTTAATCTTTTTAGGGGAAATTTCTAGATATGGGTTAGCAAGGAAATCCTTAAAAAACTATGTAGTTTTACTAAGCTATTGTTTAGGTAATTTCCAACATAAACACCATCTTGGAGTAGTATGAAAAAGGCACTGCTGCAGACAGCAATGCACCAACAGTCCCAACCAAGGGACCCACAATGAATGGGCGTTTTAGTCGTGCAAAAATCACTTAAAAATGTTATACATGTGGATTTACAATAACATCATTTGTAGTGACATTTAGCCAGGTTAAAGGGGAACTACCGTTTTTACTTTGGTGTTATTTTTAGACCTTCAGAAGATATTTAGCTCCAGCGGAGCGCCGCGTATATCCATATAATGGGAGTGATCGGGGCACCAAAATGCAGCCTCTAAATAACGCATTATCTGCCGCGAAACTCGTTCATTTCACCAATATTTTGTTATGATACGCTAGTACCATTCCCCATTGAGGCCGGAGTTACCTGTTATCCATTCGCGGACGTGCAGCACTTTGTTGTTCTTTGGCCAGCTGTTCCTCTCTCTGCCTCCGCATCCTCCTTTCAGCAAGCTCCTCATTCATATACTCTGGCTCAAAACTGTAAGGACGTCCATCATAAACAAAGTCGTCGTCCACATTCTCAGAATTGGAAAAAATATTCAGCCATGATGCAAAAAAACAGCAGTAGCAAATTACAGGTAAACAAGCCCGGATGATGATAACAGGTAACTCCAGACTCAATGGGGAATAGCACTAGCGTATCATAACAAAATATTGGTAAAATGAACGAGTTTCGCAGCAGATAATGCGTTGCCCTGATCACTCCCACTATATATATATATATATATATAGTGGGAGTGATCGGTATGGATTGGTGACTAAAATCACACCAAAGTTATATGGGTGAGTAAACAATCGTATTATATGCCACAAATAAGGTCCAGGTTGTAAAAAACAGTAGTTCCCCTTTAAAGCCTAATGGATCCCATCATAATTTCTCCAGGCACTAGAGTTTTTTTTTTATGTGAATAGAAACATACATTGCTCAATAACACCTGCTAAGTAGACTGTACTACTCTATTACTTACAAATAAAATTCAAACGTCACTGGTAATGACTGGTATTGTTTTGACCATGTCATGAAAGCAGGATCATGCCCTTTGAAGTGTCTGGATAACGTGGACACCTTGTCAGGCATTATTTCTTACGTACATTTGGGGCATTTGCTGAAACAACTGATCTGGTTGTTCTTATTTCTCTTTGACTTTATGACAAAATATCAAAGTGCCAAAACTGCAAAACCAAAAATCAGTCTACTTATAGCACTTCAAAATAAATTCATACAGCATACATTAACTTACCACTTTCAGTATCATGACTCCATCTTTGATTGTCACAATATCCTGCATAAAAAGGAGCTCCAGCACGACTAGATCATTATTATCCTGACAGAGTGAAGCCTGTGCTTTGTGCAGTGGCCACCAGAGGTTGAAAAATGCTACTGCCGGTGAGTGGAGTGCAGAGGTGGGAGCCAATGTGAGGTCAAGCCAAGAGAGGAGTATTAAGATATCTCAATTTCTTGTCTTCGGCATGCATACACACATACACACACACACACGCACAAACAGACAGACAGACAGACAGACTGTCTCAGTCTGTTCTCAACAGTCCTCTGTCAGTTGTAATGCAGTCTTTTCTGCAAAACATTTCCTAACCAAAGGTCTCTCTCTCTCTGCCTATAGGGTTTATATTTCATATTTTTGTATTTTTCTGATCAAACACCCATACTTTTACTGTGGAACCACATATCCAAAAAAACGTTTTTTTTTTTAAAAAAAACACAAAAAAAACACATGGTAACCACATGGTGGTCACGGGCTTGCTCTCTAGCATAACATTCATAGTACAGCAGTACAATAGTACTAGTATGGATTGTGGCCTTGGTATCGGCCACTTATTGGGAGGAAGCACTGTATCCAAAAATAGCCTCTAGTTTGGATGTTGTCTTGATTCAGGGAGATTCCAGTAGGGCATGATATAGCAGTGCGCTGGTCAAATATTACGAACGTCCATGCAGAGTAGATATGACACTGGTGATCAACCATATGGTGGCATGTAAACACCCATGCATATGCCCATAACTGACTACATTAGAAACATATATAAGCACACTGATACTCCTGCACGCTTGCACAGGAATAAGAAAAGGTTATCCCTGGTGCAGAATTACAAAGGGATGCAAGAACGGATTCTTCAACCACTAAGAGAAGAGAAAGACATTGGAAATTACACTTCCATGTCATCCATTTCCTGGAGATGGCTGCAAACCCCTGGACACACTTAATCAGGAAAAGGGCACACCTCCGAGTATCCATTCTTTTGTAATGGCATTACAGCGCACAAGTAAGATTTAGAGATCTCTTAATGTGGCAGAGTCTTCTGCATAAAAGTATATACAAAGGTTAATATTGCAATAATATGTTCCTGGAGGGCATTGTAATCATTATCTCTCTGGTGGTATCAATTAGAAGCACTTTACTGCAGGTAATGACTAAGATTCCGGTACAAAATGACATTATTATTATTATCCTCATCTATAATTTCAGAGTGGATACACAAGACATGGAGAAAAAAAGAGAAGCATAAGTTCAACCAAAGGTAGGCTTAAAAAGTGAGAGGACTTTTATTGTTGGACTCGAGGAAGGAAACTGAGGCTGAATGGCTGATTCAAGTGTGGGCATGTGTGCTTCGAAACGCACATACAATACATGCACACATGCAGATGTATTGGACCAAATAATACACAAATAAAAACTTGCATCCTTTTATTCATGCCTTGATAGTCTGTAACAGTTTCCTCAAAGTGGCTTATGTCTTTGCATGAGTGCATGGGTGTGTGGGTAAGAGAGGGAAACCAAGCGAGAAAGGGAGATAGATCTGAGAAAGAAAGCTTCAGCAACCTGGCAACAAATATTTGCATTCCTCAAAGCACAAGGGTGTTGTTCTTTGCTCTCTTCTGTTTATTTAGAGTGACGGAGTAAGAGAGTAAAGTTTGAGAAGTCAGAAAATATGTATATTTGTGTGTTTATGTTTAGGTCCAAATATTCATAATCAACCTCCTAACATAAAATAATGAATAATTAAGAAATCAAACTAAATGGTTGTCCTAGTCGGCACTGAGTACAGAGAGGTAGGGCTTCCCATTTTGATTTTGCTGTTTTAGATTTAATAAGCACACACAAGAGCTTGCGAGGTGCCTATTTTAGAAGAATTTAATTGGACGTCGGAGACATCCATCATAGAGTTGTCATGGCACTGACCTTTCAACAGAGGCGATTCGTAACTAGGAAGTTACATGAGCCAGGTTGCTCCCTGCTCTGTCACACCCACAACAATGATGCTTTATCAGTCACACCACTTATCATCTTATGAACGTCTGATGTGCTCTCTGACAAACAAATCTGCTCATCGTTGCTACTGTTAAGATAATATTGAATATTGAACATTGCTTCCTATTGTTTCCTGTAAACTTCCCATTCGGGTCAGTATCTGAACTCTAATGCTAATGATAATTGCTACAAGTGGATGCAGCTTTAATATCATTGGCCCCAAAGAGCATGGGGTCCAGGTACTGTAATTAACCAAAAGCCGTGGAAAAAAATCCCTGCAAGTTAAGCAGTGGCTGATGTAGGACAAGATATTTGGTCAGTATGAAGAATTTATAATAGGACCCTAAACTTTCAGCTTAGAGGAAGAACAGATAAGGGCCTAACATAATTAAAACTACTACATCAGTTTAAGCTAAGTGTGCCACAGCTCATGGTGGAACACTCTATAATCATATTTGAATTGTGTTATGCTGCTCACTTAAATCCTTAAGATTTCAGTTCTTGTTAATCTGATGACACCTGTGGTTACTTGTACTTCCAACTTAATTTTAATATTTAAGTCCCAGAATTCCATATGAAATGCTATGGCCACCTGGAGCAGTCATTCTGTCAGAAATACTACAGAGTTTTTCAGGGCATTATGTCAGTGTCACTTTGCCTGTAGAGCACATTTAAAAAGGAAAGTTCTAAATTAAAAAGGTTCAAATTGAAACAAACTTTATTACACTAAAAAGGACAGCTCTCAAATTAAATTAAACGTAAAAGAGTAAAAGATACTTTTAAGAAGGGATTTTAAAACAGGCAGTGTCTGGGCCTGCTCAATGCGCAGAGGCAAACTGTTCTGGAGTCTGGGGCTGCAACAGCAAACGCTCACTCAACAACCTTGTTCTAAGTACAACTAGAAGTAAATGGTCAGCAAACCTGACATCAGTGGGATGTGTCAAAGAGATATGTCGGAGTCAGGTCATTCAAGTGTTTAAATTCAAATGGAGAATGAAATGAAAACATGTATGACCATCTGAAAACCTTTCAAAGAAAAAAAAGCAGACTTGTCTTTAGATAAGAGCCTCAACCCTAACCCTAAATATCATGAGCTCAGTTTGAAATTTTTAACATTTAAGGCCACCCAATCTTTGGTGGTCCAGGAGTGGTCTTACTGAATTATATATCTGGATAACAATGGAATGAAATACTTAGGGCACTAAGAAGTCCTGTGCCCTTAGGGGAGAATGTACAGGATGAATTGGACTGGCACAAGAATGGATCCCAGAGGGACTCCACAAAGGAGAGGTGCTGAAAGATACAGCGTTACTAAGGCTAACAGAGAAGCATAAAGGTACATGTCCCGGACACGGGACGCATTATGGGTTATCGCACTGCTGAAAGAAGGTGATCACAAGTGGCCCCACATCTCCTCCAACCGTGGTCTAAGCGATCAGATCTCAAATATGTCCTCAGTCTGTCTTGGGTGTGCTTACACCTGAACTACAACCTGGCCACTTGTGATCAAATCACCCAGGATGCATTTAAAACCACACCTGGACAGGATCAGAGTCATGGAAAGGGAAGAGAGGCACACTTGCTCAAGAAAGCTTGAAGTATCATTTTGGAATAAATAAATGAATGAATGGTTGTTACAGTGGACTGGTTAGTGAATCATTATGTCCTTCCTTACTCGACTGATTACTGATATTAGGCATATGTCACATCTGCGAATGCAAGCTTTGTAGCAAGCTTTCTTTGGTTGCAAGACCATTAAAATAGACACACTGAAGCCTCTCTGAGTATGCGTGAGTGACAGCCTTAAGATTTCAAACAGTATCTATATTTTCGAGACACATTCAGATCACCAGCAAAAACACCTCCAAACAGAGCTTTCTCCTGTCTGGCCAATGAATTACAATTCAGAATAATGGTAGTTTTGAGCATTCGATCTGGAAACCCTCCAGTCAGCAGTTTTTTATTCTTCCTTAGCACAGTACTGTAACTGTTCCGCCTGTGAGTACACTGAAATGCATTCAATAAGTATCATTTTAACTAAACAACAGGATTTAGACAAATTAATGTAAACACGTCATGAAAGAGGACTTTGAAGTAAGTGAGTCATCTTTGCAAGCACTGCAACAAAGGTGGATTACACAGGGTTGCACACCAACTAGCAGTATCCCCCTATCCATTGTATATACAATTTCTGTCACATTGGTTAGTTTCAACTTCCCCTTTATCCAAGCAATGTTCCTGTGTTTTGTATATGCTGTCATTTTCCAGACTGTTGCTTATGACATATGAAATCCAGTTTTGTTGACGAGTGCACCTGCAGTTTGGGCATAGATACATGGTCAGAACTCAAAAAAGCTGTATATCAAAGTCCTGTTTGCCAGACTTTGTTTACAGCATGTGTTTATCTTATTGTCCCACCAGTGTATATGTATACTTGAAACATCATGAAGAACATTACTCTTATTCTGTGTTATATTCAAAAACAAAATCATAAAATTTGAACGGGGCCTTTAAAGCGTCATGCCAGAGTTAAACAAGAAAAAAAGAGACTGTGGTAAAAGGCAGGAAATTCAGATGTAGTCTATGCTGTATCACATACAGATATATACAAAGAATGTGTCAACAATGATAAAATGTCAGAGCGGTTGCCTACTGAGGAACAAACACTTTTTTCAGATTCAGACCCAAACCTCAGCTACAAGCAGATAAAAACATAAAACTATGCCATAAACTCTTCCTTCCACACATGGTTTTCAGCACAATGCATGCATTTCTGGTAAGTACAAGAACGACAACATGGCATTTCGTGGCATTAAAATGAAAACGGTAATATGAATAATCTCTTATTTAGAAAGAGATGATGTGCTTCAAGGTACAACCAAAGGAATCAACAGTAAACAATCAGAGCAAGCTGAGTGGTTACTTTCATGCCAACAGAGCAATCGACTATGGGTCTGTAATGTTTAACCGAGCAATAACACCAGAAAAGAGGGAGTTATAATCTTAAGTGTCTCCTATATTAGCGCAGATGAATCTAAAGTTAATATGAACAGGGGCAAGGTTATAGCACCTTCCTGAATGGTGCCGCAGCACACTACGGCACAGCGGAGCCCGGAGGCAATAGGCAGAAACATAAGAGAAATGGAAAGGCTGAGCAATTCACCCAAAGGGATTAGATTTTAAATAGATATCAGCCCATATATGATTCCCTCTTTCTTTCTCTTGTCTGTAAGTGGGTGTAATTTGGAGTGCGTAATGAAGGAAAAAGAAGCTATAGGTTAATCTCATTGACCTCCACACTCTGGGGACGACGGGTTATAGCTAGGAGATATACACCCATCTCCCCCGCCAGCTAGCTCAGCCTGCCCTCGGAGAGGTAATGAAAGTTGTGAAAGTGACTCGGTGCGGGGGAAAAGAAATACAGTTGTTTCAGTATTATGGCATAATGAATATGAACTCTAAAAGAGAACCCTAAAACAAAGCTGATGAGAAATGTGACAGAGTTCAACTTGATTTTACAGGGTATGCTATGTTTAATTTCATTTGGACATTTAGTTCTTTAAACAAGCCTGCTAGCATTACAGAGCAATTGGCCCAGTGGAAGTAAGAGCTAGAGTCCACTCTCAAGTTCTCTGCTATTATGCACACCGTTACTTCCTTTACTGTTTCTGTGTATGCCTTGCAGGGCATGACGTCCAGAAGTGTGTGCTGTTGGCTCTGTTTTTATGATTCGTCCTTTCAAAACCACAAAAGTATTGAAAAAACACAAAAATCTTGGAGAGAGATCTATTAGTCAGTCGGGATTAAGCTAAAGGTGGCCAGTTCACAGAAAGTGATCAGATACTCTCCTATTTTAATCAACTGAGCATAATAGCTTGCGTTTTACCCACCTTGTGAGGCAGTAGACGCCACCTGAATTGTACTTTTGTTTATTTAAAGTCTTTTAAAATGAACACAAGTAAAGGATTATTGGGTTTTAGGCTATGAGCACATCCAAAAAAGTCGCCCTGCATCTCAGTATGATGCCTGAATGCATGTGCTGCCACTACTCTGCTAACGTGCTGCTCACGCTACAGTGTCTGTCTAGACACAGTGTAAGACGGCAGGCTTTTTCCACCACCATCAAGACAAAATGACAAATTAGGAGTGTTACTGTAATTCATTTTAAGAATAGGCCCATGGAAAGGTGGCTTCAAAGCTTTAGTATTTCTCTCGTTAAATATTCAGCAAGCATCCATCAACAATCAGTTATAAACATATTTCCTATGAGTTTAACACAGAAAATCTCAGTTAATCCTGCAACTTTACAAGACTGTAACACATCCTGATAAAATCCAGACTGGTTCTGGATAATTGTGACAGCCTTTGTGATTATTTCCAAATTTTTAACAATGGATTGATCAATGGATGAAATTGTCAACATATTAATCCACAGTAAACACAATCATTATGCTTGCATTATATCCAAAATGTAACTTAACCTCAACAAGCTATAACGACAAAGGTGTAACTTTACATTGCATGCATAGGTAATAATAATATAAAATGTATAATAGTATAATATTCAGAGGGGAATAGTACATTTTCTTGACAATACTTTCATACTTTTACTGAAGTACTCTAATCATGAAGGGAAGTACACTGTAAAAATGAAAGTATTTTTTTACAGTGTAGTACTAGTAATATGGTTTAAGTTGTCTTACATGAAGTGTAGATAAAGCTACTCTGTCTCACTAACATTATTCATCAAGTTGACCTGTTTTTTATTTATGAGAAGCAGAAACTTAGGATTCTGTCAATTCATATGCGACAAACAGCGAGCTAATATTAGACATCAGTGATTATTTATTTCATATTGTTTGTTGATTTTATAAGACTACCAACAACCAAGCCAGCTATGTATCAGTGTGACTCTGTCTTGGGTTCAGACACAAAATGCAACATTTGGATCGCATACATGGCAAGGCAATTCATTCTCAGTGAAGGAGCAATGAGTGATCTCTATGCTGTCATGTTAGCAGATTGCAGAGCACTCTGCACGGCCATATAATTTGGAGGCTGATTTATTGTTTCAGGTGAACAAGGGAGCTCAAAATCCATCTCTTGCCTACTAACTATGGTTTAATATAATTTTTACATTGAACTGGCTAAAAAGGATGGACAACCAAGGTATTTATTTTTAGCAGTGGAGAGCAGAAATCCGGGAGAGAGATGCAGTGGCTGCAGCTGCATTAGCCATGCAAGCAGATGTGGTCAGAAACTGAGCAGCAGAGAGCAAACAACGACCTTCCCTTCATCACCAACAGAAATGGAATCCCTCTGCTACCATGAAGTCATGAAGTTTCTGCATGGAATGTTTTTATTGGATGTCGCTGCTGATGCCAGCCCCAAGGGAGTCTGTGTTTGCCTGGCACTGTACAAAAAAAACCTTGGGTTTACACCTCCACTTGGACAGTGTGAAGAAAAAACTTCTTTAAGATCCCAAAAATAGATTGGAAAAGAAAAATCCAGAAGGGCTGTGAGGGCAGATGACAAAAGGGTGTCATGTAACGTTATGGTTGCACAAAAAGCTATACAAGGCTAGTAGTACACACTATTTGCGTGCCTTCAGAAATAGTGCTTTTCTGTATTCCAGATGGACAGTGAGTTACTTTTGGTCGCAGAGTCAGCTGGACACCAGGTTTAAATAGCCCACTCATTCAAGCTGGGTTGGCTGCTAGCTTGCAATGCATGCTGCTACTGGGCTGTGCAAGTACAACATCCCTTAAGACAAATGTCTTATTTTTGGGGTTGGTGTACAGTATTTTCATGTCTCAGGTCAAAGTGAAGTTACACACCAGTGGTTTGAAAGTCCAAGTGATTTTGACAAGTCTCAAGTCCATGTCATCTGTCCACACCTATACTATGGACTTAATCAGGGATCTACAACCTTTGGCAAAAAGCATGAAAAAAATTCAAAATCAGGCAGCCAAGGCAGAATCCATCAAACATGCGAAGTCTAGTCCTGGAGGAAGTCGACAACCTCAAATTTCTATGAATACCACAACTAAAGCAAGCAACCTTATTGCTTATTGCACTGTACAACATGGAAAGATATTCACTGATACTGAATATGGTAAGAAGGCTTTTCTCTGTAGATCAGCCATTCTGTTTCAAAGCTTACCGATCAAAGACACAATCAAATCAGCTGTGTTAAAAGATGCTCTGCTATTTGGCATTGCACCTGACAAGAGTGTGGCAGTGAACAAGCATGTTTTTGCAGTCATAGCATACTATGATCTGACTTTAAGAGAAGGGTTCTGCTGCATAAAACCAATATCCCACACAACAGTATGGACATAACCAAGGTGTTTATGGAATATTTTGAGGAGTGAAGGATTGACATCTGGAAAAGTTTTTCAGGAAAAAGGAAGTCAGCCAACCATAAAACTGTCCTGAAGATGAAAAACCTCTGAAGATGTCAAAGATGACATGTTCAGATCTTAGTGAGGTTATGTCTACAGTGGTCAAGGTTAGTTAAGCAATCTGCCCTGACACACTGACAGTCAGTTACAGTCCAGGCAGAAGGAAATGGGCTTCTTACTAAAACTCCCTCTCAACTCAGCAGTTCAGTAGCCACCAAGAAAGTATTTTATCATAAATTCTAATGCCATCAAAACCTTCCTGCGGGGACAGGCCAAGACTACCCAAAAGTCAAATACATGAAGCAGGCTGTGAAACTTAAACGCTTTTTCCTAGTTTCCTTGTTTTTACACTGTTAAAACGAAAGACCAGCAGGCTTACTGGAAGCCTGAAATCAAACTGTGCTAACAGGGACTACAAACAGCACACAGTGACCCCTGACATAGTGTGACCATGGCTTGTCACTAAACATATCGTAGACATGTAGACATAAGAATCCAAGGTGCGGTAGCAAAGATCTGCCAATCTGAAGAGTGCATATAATAACTGATGTGTGTATAAACCCGATTTGGTACATTATGACATAATGATGCCAAGGCAATGCATGGGCTTCAATAGAAGATATCAGCAGATCTATTGTGACTGTTGAGTTATGTTTGTTAGGCGCACTGACACTTTGGAAAGTTTTAGTCAAAGCTGCTCACAGTGAAGAGACTGTTCATAATAAATCTACATAAACAACCCAACATCTACAGAGAATGTGTCATAATAATTGTACAGCTATTAGGTGAACCATTTCACTGCTCTCGAACTAGAAGCCCTAATGTGATTTTATATCTAATGAGTTTGGACCTCATTCTCAAGTTCGCCAGTGTGATAACATCACGGGTTAAAGACTGAAGTTTTTAATGCCCTGCATTAAAAGAGGGGATCTTTACAAAGAATGTCACATTAGGGTTTAGTTTGGTTTGGTGTATGTTACAAATGTCCTTAAGACAATAGTGGAATTAGTGGAACTTGGCATTCCACTAATTCTGAAGAAGCTCACATAGCCTGGAAAGATAGTTTAGCAACTTATAAAAAAGCTCTCTGTAATATTAGAACAGCATATTATTCATCATTAATAGAAGAAAACAAGAACAACCCCAGATTTCTTTTCAGCACTGTTGCCAGGCTGACAAAGAGCCACAGCTCTGTTGAGCCATCTATTCCTTTAGCCCTCAGTAGTAATGACTTAATGAACTTCTTTACAAATACAATTGTAGGCATTAGAGAAAAAATCAAGGCATTTTTCCAACAGCTGTCAAAGATGTAAGTACATTGGCATTAAAAACTTCTTTAGAACCTGATCAATATCTGGACTCCATCCAGTCCAGATCTTTCTGAGCTCTCTTCAACAATTACAACATCTAAACCATCAGCTTGTCTTCTAGATCCCATCCCAAATAACTGTTCAAGCAGGGTTTTACATTAATTAACACCTCCATATTAAACCAGATAAATCTCTCTGTAATAACAGGATATGTGATTCAGTCTTTTAAGATTGCTGTAATTAAACCTATATGTAAAAATCCTACTCTAGACCCAGATGTTTTAGCCAACTATAGACCAATTTCCAACCCTCCTTTTATTTCTAAAATTCAAGAAAAAAAATGTTGCTAATCAGTTGTGTGACCATTTAAACAGGACGGGTGTGTTTTTTTATGTCAGGTTTTAAAATTCATCATAATACAGAAACAGTTCTGGTTAAAGTTACCAACAATCTCCTCATGGCTTCAGACAATGGACTTGTCTCTATATTTGTTATGTTAGATTTTTACATTTTACTACAGAGACTTGAAAGTGTGATCAAGATTAAAGGAACTGCATTAGACTGGTTTGAATCCTATCTGTCAGGCAGGTTCCAGTTTGTCCATGTCAACAATGATTCTTCTATTTATACAAAAGTAAGTTATGGAGTTCCTCAGGGTTCTGTACTGAGACCAATACTCTTCACATTATATATGCTTCCCTTAGGCAATATTATTAGGAAACACAGCATAAACTTTCATTGCTACGCAGATGACACCCAGCTATATTTATCCATGAAACAAATCAGCTGGTTAAGCTCCAAGCATGCCTTGAAGATATATAGGCTTGAATGACCCTAAATTTTCTACTTTTAAATTCAGACAAAACAGAAGTCATTGTATTTGGCCCTAAACCTTGGTTTCTTTGGATGGCATTACCTTGGCATCTAGTGCTATGTCCTTAATTTTCACATAAAGCAAGTAACCAGGACTGCCTTCTTTCACCTGATATCGTCAAAGTTAGGAACATCCTGTCTCAGAGTGATGCTGAAAAACTAGTTCATGCATTTGTGTCTTCCAGGCTGGATTATCGTAATTCATTACTGTCTGGCTGTCCAAAATGCTCTTTAAAAAACCTCCAACAGAATTAAAATGCCGCAGCAAGAGCACATAACAGGAATTAGCAAGAGAGATCATATTACTCCAGTTTTAGCATGTCTTGATTGGCTCCCTTTTAAATCTAGAATAGAATTTAAAATCCTCCTCCTTACATACAAGGCCCTTAAAGGCCTAACTCCATCATATCTTAAAGACCTCATTGTACCATATCATCCCTACAAATCACTTCGATCTCAAAGTCCAGGCCTACTTCCCAGAATTTCAAAAAGTAGAATGGGAGGTAGAGCCTTCAGCTATCACGCTCCTCTCCTGTGGAACCAGCTCCCAATTTGGGTTTGGGAGGCAGACACCCTCTCTACTTTTACAGTCAGGATTAAGACTTTCCTTTCTGATCAAGCTTATAATTAGGGCTGGACTGAACCATCCCTTAGTTATGCTGCAACAGGCCTAGGTTTCTGGGGGACGATGCACTGAGCACATGTCCTCTTCTCTCTTCTCTCTCACACTAAGCTCCTATCCTCTCATTTTTTTTCTGTGGCACTGAGCTCCTGTCCTCTAATTTCTTACTACTATATAGCATGTTAACTGCTGTGTGACCCTCTCCCTCCCTTTTTCCTTGCCACTGTCGCCTTCAGGCTTCCTCTGGGGGTATCAGGCTGGGTTTCTGGGTTTGTAAAGCGTCTTGAGATAATTTGTATTGTTATTGACGCTATATAAATAAAATTTAATTGAATATAGTCAAATCTTTGTCCGCGGCAGAGATAGTATATCGGTGTCCTCCCCATTCTAAGCAACTCATTTGATGATGACTTTGCAGGTATGTGATTATTTCCTGTCACGGAATCTCTTTATGACTTAGTGTAAATGTGTACACGTGTCAATGTTTGTCAGATGTCTACTTGTGTGTGTGTGTTCATGGTCTGGGTGGTTTGGTCTGCCCCCTGAGTTCAGCAGATAACATGCAAGGCTCTTCAACTCTGTCTGACTTTGTAACTATATCTGTCCTTACCTTCCCATGGAAATAAATAAAAACTCTCCTGCTACTCCCACTACATAAAGGGGAGGCATGCCTCACATAATCGTTTGAGACTGGGACAAACTTGGCCCATTGATATCTGTGTATTTATTACGCCTATGGCAATATAAGGCAGAGCAAAGTGAGATATCAGCTTACCTTGAGCGCTGCGAGAGAGAGAGAGTTTAAGATAAAGGATATTTAATATCCAGTGCACACCGACAGGGGCCTAAGCCTCTAATAGCACTTGGGGTTTCAGAGCAGGTAATGCCTTCATCTTTGTCTAAACACACTTTTATGGACTTTAACTGTAATGATATAAAGAGAGAGGGGGTCACAGATAAATGTAGCGTAATGGCTCAAAGCTGAAGATTAGCCATGTATCATGTCTGGGGGATAATGCTTCAAGGCAGTTCTTCCAAAAGGTGTTATCTCCTGCTGAAGAAAGACAAGAGAGGAAGACACGCGCACACATACACACACAGGCAGACACATACATTAAATAATGACCTCCTCTTTTTTCTTGTCTTTTTTCTGCTGCCTTTCTTTTAACAGTGCTTTGCATTTTGTCACATTGTGTTAGAGTCAACGGCGGGGGCATTTGGGCTGTAATGAATCTGTGAAGCCAATGTACATCACTGGCAACAAACATTACCAGGGCACCTCCTGTGTTCGAGGACCCATTACCTTTGCTTATTTTGTGTCTAAATGATAATGAGAATTCATGTGCTAACCTATATCATTTAGATCTAAACATGAATCTTAAAAAAGAATGTGATGAGTCCACGTGTTCTCTCATACCGACGGCAGCACTTACAGGCCATTTGGCATCTTTTTTTAACAGGTCAATCATGTGATCTCTACATCTATTAAGGAGGAGGATGAACCAAACAACAGCTACAAACTGTAGTTAACTTGAAGCGCGAGGGAAGGGAAAAGAATAGCGTTGTTGTCCTAATTATGCGCTGGGGCGATGCATTATTTACCAGTCCAACATACATCGACAGCGCTGGATATGAGTAAAATAATTTATGATAAGATTCCCCCCCGCCTTTTCTTTGTCTCTCTGTCCTCCACACTACACCTCACCGCCCTTTAAATCAAACTTCAATAAAATGTGCCACCTCTATTCATTTTGCATGATGCCTCCATGAAAACCATCAGGACAAGAAGACCTGTTATTCAAAAATTCTCCGGATAGTGCAGGGTCAAAACAACAAAACAGCAGCAAGGAAAAGACGGCAGCTCCTGTAACTCTATAACTCACCGTGGGCCCCTGCTGCAGCCTAAAAGAAAGTGAGAAAGGCAGAAAAAGAGCAGAAAGGTTGGCTGGGGACACCACAAAGAGACTACACTGTCCTGATAAAAAAAGAAAAAAAAAAGAAAAACAACAACTCAGATATTTTACTTTATGCTTAAAACGTAATGACATTTTAACTTGAATCTCATCTCCATGGTTTGTAATCCCAAAGAAACGTTCTTCAGGACTCCATGTTTCCATAGATCATGTGCATAAAAGTCTGTTTCCAGATCATGCTCCTCTTGTTTGTCAGTGTGACTCTAGAAATAGCGTTGTTAATCATTTGGTTAGATGGCCCGCCAGTTTGGTCAAGCCAGAAACCATTAGATGAGTTGACATAACATTTTGCCTCCCCTGACCTAACTTCTAGGACTGCAAATAAACGTTCTGAAGATCTACTAAATGAACTGGCCTTTTTCCAGTTTGGTTAGTTCCTCCCACAGAAGATATTCGAATAACTCTAGTGACTAACTATACTTTCTCATGCTGACATACTATTCTAAGATGTGACAACACCATTGTGCCTAAGGAACTTCAAGCTCAAGTTCTGAATGATGTTGCAACACCAAAGATGTCCGACAGCATTGAACTGGTACCGTTTGGTATATGTGATGTTAGGTGGTACTGACATGTCAATGGCCCAGCAGAGAGTAGTGATGAAAGACAAAAAGTGATTTGTCAAAGAGGTACTCTAATCATATAGACCAAGCACACCCACCTTACGCCTTTCAAACTCTGCATCCTCAGACTGTAATGCATTTTCTTCTGTCATAAGAGTGAAGCCTCCATGTTAAATGACATCATCAATCTGCTACTCCCTTTAAATCTACAGTATAATGCGCAAGACGACATTAAACAGGTGCTACAGGCTGAGGATTACTCACCGCGACCAGTCGATTTCTTTAGTAAAATCAAGGGAATTCCCCAATTAAGAGCAGCCCTATTCAGTCACTTATCCAGGAAGGTTGGGTTGAACATCTGCGTGCATGCAGATATATTACCTTGCTTTTTATAATGCACTTGGTGTACTCAATGGCCCTCCATTCTCTCAGCAGTGAGTGCAAAGCTTAGACACAAGGTTTGATGCAGTGTATCTGCACATGTGTGTACAGTGTATGTAGGCTACCTGATTTCATACAGTGTGCTGGGTTGACACACATGCACATTCTAGCAGTATGTATGTGCCACCTCTGGCTAATGACAGATGCAATAAAACATTTGTAAAGGATGGGAACATCCATCATGTTGCGTGGGGCACGAGGAAGCAGCCTAGCTTAAAAGCACAACAAGAGTCCCCAGCACAGGGCAGGGAGAGATAGATAGAGGAGGGATGGGATAACGAAATTTATATCATATTACACACTGAAATGTGACCTCGTAACGACATCAGTGAAATTCAATCAAGTCCTTGACTCAGTATTACTTAAGGTAAACCAGTGTCCTTCCTGATGTGAAATGAGAAAATTTAATCCTGTGTTGTTGTTTTTTACTACTCCTTCAGCTTTGGTTGCAGTTTGTGTGATTGAAGCCAAATGTGGGGGAAAAAACTGACCATAAAAAACATCAACTTTCCAGATTATACTCAGTAGCTGCAATAATTACAGCAGCAAAGTTGCAGCAATACCAATGGAGACAGTTGAAGTTTAGTCAGGCAAGAGTGACTACTGATGCTAGAAACCTATAGAAAAATATAAATAATTACTCTTAACTAAACAGAATGAACATGTCAGATAAATCCTCCACACAAATAGCTGATAAAATACAACATGAATTTAAACTAGACAGCAGTGGCTGTCAATAGGCTTTAATGCTGTCACTGCATTAATATCTACAATGATAGACAATGAGGCAAACAGAAAAAGTTGCGTCTTTGTGACAATTTTGCTTTGATCAAAGCAACTGTAGCCACGGGAGACATGGATTAACAGCCATTTAATGATGAAGTAAAGTTTGTGTTGTGTTGCGCTTGTTTGGTGTTTGTTTGTCTATCCCATCCAGCTCTGAACAAGACAAGCTGGCAGGGAGGATTTCTTTTTCTTTTTTTTTTTTCTTTTTTTTTTTCTGGTTACAAACTCGTGGGTGTGTTTGATAGAAGGCATGAAGGCATGCAGGCACAGTGTTGCCTGTTGAATCACATCATCAGCATCAACAATAAAAAAAAGGAAAAAATGGCAGGCAGATATAAATGAATATTCCTCACCTGTCTGCTCATGTTGACTCCTCTTGTTTGGATTTCACAGTGGGGGAAAAAAATAAAGGCGTATATTTACTTTTAATTGAAAGGAAATTAAAGACGCATCCACATCCGCATGTGACAAAGGAAGATCACAAGGCTTGGGAGTGATGATAGCTTTTGTTTAAGATGGATTTCATAAAGAAAACCCCCCACTGATAATGATGAAAAAAAAATCTTGGACATTTCTCCAAATACAATTACCTCGGCATCACCTGATTCAATCAAATGCATTTGCATTCTGTTTGCATGCAGCGTTCCGTGAACCGGTAAACAAGGCAGGCAGAATAAATCTGATGTGTTTTCATGCTTATGGTTGCTCTTCTGTTTGCTACATTTTATTCTGAGTATTTGAATTTTTATGAATTGGTAAATAACTGCACAAACATACGCATAGCCGTGTGGAAGGATGTTCTAAAGATGGAGGGGCATATTTTTGCAAGCCAAAAAGGAAAAACTGAGAATGTTAGCTCGTGTTTTGAGACAGATGTTGTTTGGTCAGCAAGCATGGCAGATTAATATTTGACTGTGTCTGATGTGTACTTAAGAATGTATCAAAGAAGATGCATCGTTTTGGGGCCTACCAGAGGATGTTGAAGCTGGCACGATGCCAAAAAGCATAAGGCCAGACTTGGCACCAGTCAGTCATATACTTACAGCCTGGATAGCTGGATAGAAATGTAGTGATTACACGAAGGTCTTGTTCTTCTAATCCCTGACCTTCTTTCTCCCTGGACACTGGGAACAAAATTCTCACTCTGGCTCATCATTTTACACACAGCTTACGTTTAATTTTGCATGGAGAATACTGATTGGTCTGCAAACCTTAAAGACAGGTAGGTTTGTACTATTGTTTTGTCAGTTTAATATAATGCATGGTACATAGAAGTGTTCATTCAAATTACTGGTGTAGTTTTAGCAGTTACTAGATATGTATTGTCTTTTGCTTGCAAGACAGCAGTGTTAAAAATGACTTTAAGTAAATCTATTGACAGCAATGCGTCTCATATTACTCTGAGAAAGATGCACGTTTGCTAAACATACTTATCCGCAAAGTGAAATTCTGAGTTGCAAAATATAGTGAATGTACTTACTGTACCGAGTTACATTTCATTTCTAGCAAACAGCCTGCATTGTGATCATAAATTTGGGACTATGTAAACTCTACGTGGCAAAATAAAGAGCAAGTAGCACAAGTACAGTCATTAAACAGCTGAACCACCCAAGTAGTCTCAGTAAGACAGCAATATTTCTTGTAAACATCGGTTAGCACTAGCCAGCGCAAGCTACAGGTTATAGTTTCACACACACAAAAAGCAAAATCTGAAAAATGTTTCCATTATTATAGGGACAAAACAATACAATAAGTAGTCATGTCATGTTGCCTCAGAATTTCACTATGTTGAAAAGCAAAAACCTTAAACTCAGGTGTGTTTTGTTGCTTATGAATTCAACTGTTATTTCTGAACATAGCGCTATATTAAATAAATCATCAGGAGCTGCATTAACAATTAAACAGCAGAGATAAAATGACATATTACATACACCATAACACTGTGGAACCACTATCTTTATCTGTCCTCTAATTATCTGTCAACTACTCCTCCCACATATGGCCGTCAAACCACTCATCTTGATCCAGCTCCACAGTGGAATACACAAGTGGGGTTAAAGGCCAGTACCATCATGAAACAATATCGCTCCTCTTCCTCCATTTACAATGATAAAGTAATGATGATCATCCTGTTGCTCTTGAGATCACTACCCTGACTGATATATGAACCAGTTCTAATAATTAGAAGAGGCCATATTTGTCCTATGAGTTGTTTTTTTTCCTACTTGTTTAATGTTACGTCTGCTGAGACTCAATTACACAGTGGACTGAGTGAAGTTCAGGTAGCTGACATCTTACTTATGGCGTGCTGTTAGCTTAGGCACGCTGCACACACATCAAACATATTGTAGAATGTCAAACAAAGGGTCCGAGGTATGGTGGGGATATATATATGTACATTATGAAATACATGAGAAAAGAATGTACATTATCATTCCTTGAAATGAATGGAATAATCTGCTAGGCAGTCATAGTTATTTCTATTTATTCAGCAAATGTTGTAATACAGTAGTAACATTATATCAATGAATGAGTACTTCAAATCACTGTATTCCCTGATGGTCTTTAGCTACATTTTTTACTATGCAGTATGATTGTTTCCTTTCTAGATCAAGAGCCCAGGCAATGAGAAAAAAAAGCCCCAGTATATAACCCTGAACTAAACAAAGATTCAGACTCAATAGACAGACCAACTGTCATCGTTTTGTAACTGGTTAAAGCATGTCATTGTCAAAGGACTGTCGGAGAATTAATGGAGCCTTTGAATCCTATTTTTAAAATTGTAGTCTCCTTGTTTTCCATGCACAGGCATTACATGATGACTCACAAATAAGCACATATTGAGAGTATTTTTCATTTCTAATGCTGGTAACAACATCACAGGGCTTAAATACAGTTTGTGGACACAGTGGGGAAAGCAAGGGAACAGAGAAGCGTACAATCGACGGCATACCACTGAGATGTACTGTAATAACTAAGGAGACTATTTACCCTTAATTGATATGGCCTTTCTTACCATGAAAAGAACAATTATTTCTAGCACCGCACGCTTCTTATGTGCACAGTAAGCTATCAACACAAAGTGCCCTGAATGAAATGAACAGAACTCACCATCAAACTCTTCCAAAAAAAAAGGGAAAAAAACTGGCAAAGCCTTTTCATCTTTTTTTTCCATTCCCTAAGCACCAGCAACAAGCTCAGAGATGATAAAAATATGGCTGCATAATGCCAATTTAATATATCAATGGTATTTGTAAGGAATTTAAGTCAATGACACATTGCGAGCAACAGCATAAAACAAAGGGTCCTTGTTAAAGTGGATGCATACCACATTCATGGCACTGCATAATTTTGCTGGAAAGCATCCTCAAGAAAGTCATCAGTACTGGTTGGCACTATGCAGAACAGTTTTGTTGATCACACAGATCCCACTCTGTCGTGTCCCTAATTTAGTCCACGGTTACAGTTTTGTTTAGTTTTTGTCCACTGTCCTGATGAAAAATGAATGTTAATGTTAAGTAGTAATAATGCATGATGCCATGAGTGTAAAATGATTAACCTCAAAATAACTTTCCCAAACAATATATTTTGGATTCCCTGATATACTGGAGCATTTCATGTTGCTCCGATGCTTATAAAAGAATCTGCACATACTACAGAAAGGAGCGATGGCGTGACTCTTTATATGATGCATTTATTGCTCATTACTCACTTTAAAAGGCCGATCTCTGACAGTATACAGCCACTAGCTGTGAGCACAGCTGCACAACTGCTCTGCCTGGATGTGCCGGCGGAAGCTGTGGCTGTCGATAGGGTTACTCCTTGGACTGCATTTGGCTGCATTTGTGGTTTTATCCGCGGTGCTGTGGTTATACTGTATCTAGCTGTACTGCAGCCATTTGACCCTGAAGTGCTTCTATGATAGATGTATTAGTTGTGGAAGTCAGGAATACCGTGGTGTCAGTGCACAGCTATGAAAATGCACTGCACACACACACACACCCATACACACACATATATACAGCACCACAGCACATAGTTAATGTTACACCCATTAACCAATGTGTCACAGCCATAATGTTAACAAGCACAGCCACGACGAGAGCTACAGCCGGTCCTAATCAGCTTCTACGTTGAGTGGTGAGAGATCTCACCACTCATGAGTTCACTAGAACTACCTTCTCCAGATGTATTTGTGAACCCACTGGTGTAGATTTGTGCCGGAACAGTCACAGCTGAGGCCCCGCTGACTTGTTCATAGTTCAGCTTAGTCGTTCTCTACGGACCAGATGAAATTCAAATGTTATTGTAAGGAAAAACAAAGGTTATTGTGAGGTAGTGCAATTGTATTGAGTGGTAATGCAGTACTTATTGTGAGGGAACAAAAAAAAATAGTATTGAAAAAAAAAGAAGAAGAAGTTGGTCTCTGGTTGTGTTTTTATTAATGTCCTTATTATTAGACACTTACGAGCTAGCAACGAACTCACAATTAGTAGCCACTAAAGATTAAATGTTTGCAGTAATGAATGAGAACTTTAAGATTCAAGAGTCAAAGACTCAATGATTAAAAGGTTCTAACAGAGGTGAATCTGAATTTATGACGCTGTAAAGTTTTTGCTCCTTGAAAAGCTCATCCATGACCTGGGTTGAGGATCTGGAAAGACAGACAGGACTTCTTTTCTTTACTTTCATTGTTCCCCAATGTCTTCATTGATTTCCATTCCATTACACAATTACAATTACAATATTCTTATGTAGCACAGTCCCATCAATTCTCTTTTGCCATCTCTCTTACTGTAAGAGCTGAAATCAATACAGAAATAAAGTAAAACAAATAAATAAATAAAATATGACAGTATTGAAAATAAAGTTTAATGGTACCTCTAGCCAAAATATATAAATAAATTAATACATAAATTAATTAATACATAAATAAATAAATAATAGACCTGCACACATCCTCTTTCTTTGTTGATCTCTCTGACTATTTAGTTTGATTTTCCTCCTGTAAGGGCTCCCCTACATTAACAGGACTTCTTTCAGTAATTCCTGTCTCGTGCTCTCATAAAAGATGTTAAGGTTTGAGGAAACAGTGCTATATCATATTCTTTTGTTCTTCTCAGAAAATTAGATTGTCTGATTGTCTGAACTAACGTTCGGGCCCTCTCTGTACTCTCCACATTTAAATACTTTGTTTATTTTGTGGCGAGATAGAAAAGTCAGTGCTGTAGAACATAAAAGCAATCAGTCTGCGTGATTTAACAAGAACCTGTGCCCATTAAATGAACTCCAGCGCTATTGGAGGAAAAACGATCCACAGCACATCAGCAGTTTCCCCACCGTCCCCCAGACATACTGAGACACAGCCTGCTCTCAAAATGGTACTTCTGCTTGAGAGTAGAGGAGGAGGAACAATGTACAGCGAGCTATCGATGTACAACATCACCAATGGAAAAACAATTAAATGAAACTGATAGAAAAATGAAGACAATTGCTGGGTGAGGGGAAGAGTGTATGCGTTTGTGCGCGTGTGTGTTTGTGCGTGGGGGTGTGGGGGGTACTGTCTGTCTATCCCTGTTTGCATACCTCCTGGAGGCACAAATGTCAGCTTTGAGCAGTTTGTGGACTCCCCACTAAGCTCTTGGCCCGCACCGTTCCAGACTGGTTCTATCTTCTGGACTCTTGGCATGCCATGCATGAGCTGTGGCCATCAATGTGTCATTCAAATGCCATGGCTTCACAGTCACCACTTACTTCTGTGCTCATGGATATCAGGGTTACTATTTTGTACTTACGCTTATCTGCAGAGGTACCCATGCTCTCACTGTTCCTGCTTTCTGGAATAATTATACTAATATATATATTTATCTGTCCATTTGGAGTGGCTTTGCTGTATGATGCTGGGATCTGAATAAAAAGTAGACTCTATATCTGTTATCTTTTCATCAAATTAAAACAGTCAGCTTTTAATCGTTACCAATATTAAAAATACAGAAAATGATAGTGAACGATGTAAAGACTACAATAAAATATTACCTGTATATCACACAACATAATTACTAAAAGTATTAAATAAAAATATAATAATAATAATAATACATGTTTTTTTTTGTTTTTGTTTTTTAAAATGCTTATCCAATCCTCCTTATCCCTGTTAAATTGATTTTTTTATAGGCTTTGACAGCCCATTTGTTGTGTCACAAAAACAACACAAAACACATGGGTATTTTAATAAGTGTAACTGAGGACAATGAAAATATTCGTAATTTAATAAGGGGAATCCTGTCAGTTTTTCTCTAAAAATACTTCTGAATTTTGAGGTACATAAATTGCAGCTGATCTTTTTTTTTTTCTCCTGAAGAGGACATGACCTAATAATGTTAGTCCACCTGTTCTGTCCTGCCCGACCCTAACCCAACCCACCAACGTGTTCCTTGCAGTTTTAAATGTAAACTCTAAACTGTTAGCAACGTAGAACAAAGGGTTTGATTGTGCCAGGGGACTCAGATCATTGTGGGCTTTATGAGAAATCTGTGGTGTATGTTATTTTCTTGTGTTTTAAAGCTAATCTGACGAGAAAAGAAAAAAAAATCAGGAAAAAGGGAAGTCTGGCTTGCTAAGAATGTATAGGGTCAGGATTATATTCTGAAATACTGGAAGAAAAAAAAATCCTAACACAAGGAGCAGGACACAGACAGTTTTGCAATCAAGTCTGTGAGAACCTTCTAGATACAAATTTGTTCCACCGGGTTATTTTTATATTGTCATTAGTAAAGTTGAGTAACCACCAGTGTAGCCACAAATGACAATTGTATGACAATGACAGATGATTAAGCAGAGGCAGAAGTACTTCAGTAATGTCACTGACAAAGCACATTAAGAAAAAGAATGCATTACTTCATTTTTCACGAGTGTTTAGGCCTGTGCATTAAAACACAAGCTCAAGCCCTTAGAAGGAAGAATTCATTGAATGATTAATATAACGATGATCACTCCTCTTTTTTTCCTGATATAAACTTAGTGCACATGGCATAGAAATACAATTTAACTCCCAAAATGTAACAAATAAACCACCCTTTTGCAGGGGTTTGTTGTTTGTCAACGCTTTTCATCAAGGCATTAACTATTGAAGACAACTGCCAACAAAAGTGATGACGCCAAAAAAAAAAAAAAAAAAAAGAGGAGGAAAAAAATAAAGACACGGCTAAAAAAAAAAAAGTGCTGCTACTGTAAAACGCAGGTATTGTTTAAAGATAAAGAAAAAGAAGGGGAAGAAGTAGCGAGAGTATGGAGCCCGGTGGCAAAGAGAGGAGTGACAATGCTGGTGCTAAACAGCTTTGGCAAGAGATGACAGGAAGCAAGTGAAAGAAATAAACAGTCAACACACTTTGTTTCTGCTTCTTAAAAATATCCTGTCCCGTTTTAAATCCTGACACATTCTGTGATGGGGCTGTGCAGGGATGAAGGGGGTGGGATAATAAATTGGCGGAGAGAGGTCTAGCTTTTTAACCAGCTCCGAGGCGAGCGTGTGTTTTTTCCCCATAGCTACTACTACCATTGCAATGTGAATCCCGGGGCCCCTATGGATTTGCTTTCTATGTAGTGCCAGCACTCACTAAAGAAAAATCCCACATGGAATATCTAATCCCTTTCAAACGGGTCGCGGCCGGCGCGGACATGACTTTGCAATGTGTGAGCAATGTGTTGAGGGGAGCAATAGGAGGAGGAGGAGGAGGAGGAGGAGGAGGATGGTGAAGTCATATGCTCAAAGTTTGGTTTCAAAACATTCGCCCCTCTCTCTCTCTGCGTCTCCCTTTGATCCCCACCGCCAACTATAATAATCAGCTTCTCCTCCAAGTATTTATCAGATAGAACACAGACAAGATTACATCGAGAGCAAATATGTGTCCCTATTATGCTGCCAAGGAAGGACTCGCAAGACTGACAATAGCAGAGGTGACAGAGTGAGAGTTAGAAATGGGGGTGGAGAGGGAGACAGCAATGTGTACTGTTGGAGATGGGGAAAGGTTGTTGTTGAACGGAGAAGAGCAGCAAAACGACAACTCATTATCCCAAAATCGAAAACATCCCAAGCACACACACACACAAAAAGTATGCGCTCACACTTGCAGTCGCATTTTGTACACCACTTTTGTTTGCGTGCTTTGTCTCTGTCATTTTGCTTTACTTATTTATGGGACTTTACAAGTTCCTTGGCAGAGATGCAGAGCATTGCAGTTTATGTCTAATTTAGTAAATATCCTTTCGCCAGTCAGGCCTGTCAGCCATTGTTTTTCTCTCTTCCCTATGTTCTTCCGTCCCCATCTCCCCCTCGTCTTCCCTCGTCTCCCCCATCGCCATTTGCCAGTGAGAGACAGAAATCAAGTGCGATCCAAACAACATATATTCTCTCTGATTTCACGCCCTTATGTTTGTGGGTGTCACTGTGAAAGTTTAACTTCTGAACTATGTGCCACAGACAGGGCCAGGTAACTAGTGCATGATTCCAGGCTAGCTGTATGAAAAGTGTCAAGCCCTCATTGTCATTTAATGCAGAAGGGGGATAATAGCCTGCCAAACAGGCAGACAGCAGTCTCCTTTGCAGTACCCTTCGTTAACGATCACAGCGTGGCGGTGGTGGCATACAAAAGGGAACGAGAGACGGGAGAAAAGCACGAACAAGAGCAAGAAAGATGAAATATATTTTGAATGTTTTATGGAAAAACAATCTGACACAAAGTAATATTCATCTCCTATGAATCCAATATTCTTTTAGGAATGATATTAGATGGTATCTATTATATCTTCCATTGTGTTCCCATCTGCCCTTTTCAGGATCTAAATTATGTGCATTAGTACGTAAATGGGCTAATGCCTGTCTGTATTTAGCTGGCTACATGCCGTGAATATATTCTCTGCTTCAAGAAGTAATTGGTAATTACAGTGGTCATTTAGGCAATCCACTGTCTCCCTGTGATTCATGTCATTCTTAAAAATAACTAGCTCTTAACCTTTGACAGAATTCTACAGAAACTGTTCATCATCGCCCCCGCTTTGATTAATTTTTACACACATACACACACTTGCACACAATGGGCACAAATATGCTCAGAAACAAAGATGGACACACACCTACAGTATGCACTGACACACAATTGTGTAAGAGTACTTAAGAATGGAGGCACACACCACCAGGCCATCTTTATATGAATAGAAAAAGAGATTTCCTATATCGAGGAGAAGGCAGAATATCCCACCTCTGACACCATTAGTTCCATTTCATAAACAGTAAGACGACACATATATACAGGTCATTTAACTTATCTGCCCCATCCCCCCTCCCTACATCTCTCTATCTATCTTCTCCAAATCTGCCGGATTTATCTCACCTCATTCACAATAAACTGTCAAGTTTTTTCATCTTTTCCATCTTCCCTTCTCTCCTCCATGTTCCCTCAGTTTAAACAAGCTCTCTCAGACACCAGTCATTTCCATGCATAATGATCCTCCGTAGACAGTGGTGGTGGTGGTGGTGGTGGGTGGTGTAAAACTGGTATTGTGTGCAAGAGATCATCAGGTTGGCGATATTAGCATCCAAATACTTATTCGCTTACTCTGATGCCCTCCATTACTGAGTTCTCCACACAACTCTTTTGCATCTTCAGAGGCTTCTGTATGCAGAAAAAATGTGTCATAGTTTTCTTATGCCATCACCCACCAGCATATCAGCAATTTTACAGTAATAAGCAGGCATAGGGTGCGTTTCATAAATACTTCATATCACTAGTACTGGTTTTATGAATCTTTAATGGGAAAGCCAATGACCTCAGTCTTGATATATAGAGTAAAAGCCACGAGGAAATAAAAACATTTTATCATTTTTTGTAAAATGTTATAAAAGGCTTATGTAATATATTTAGACATAAGTGGCTCCCACTAAGTCCAAGCTTATTGACTTTGTAGTTAGTTTTAGTTTTGTGATGTTGTTCTGTTTATCTGCTCTGATGAGACTTGTCAACTTCTACATGCGACATAACTCAACCTTCTTCCCAAATAGTATTAATTTCAAAAATTGTGACAAGGAATATCTGTTTTTCATGATTCTCTAGCGGCAAGGGAAATCTGCTGAGGCCTTATTGGCTTGGTTGGTTCCTGGGTCTCCTGCAGAAGAAGCAGAGGGGTAGAGAGAGGGTAGGAGGACTGTGGTTTCTGCAGTGGTGGAAGCAAAAACTGTATTCCAAAGACTCAGTCAGTGTTCAGTCAGAGATAAAGATAAAAACTGCTGATTGGTGACACTGAGCACTTTGAGGAGCTCCATGAACAGTCCAATATGTCTTCTGTTGGGAATGAAGCGGAATGCTAACCCACATCCCTTGCAGGAGTATCTGAGGAAGTCAAGAAGTTGTGGATCAGCTTTGCCCTCAGACTAAATGAGTTGAGTAGAGTTCACTTTGCTGAGATGCTTCCTCATTGTTGTGGAGACTGAGACAATACCCATGAAGAAGCAGGCGGAGGTGATAGTTCTTATTTTTAAATAGTGGGACCAGCATAAGCACCAGCTATCATGAAATATGTGTTAAAGCATTTTTGAATGAGACTTTGAAAAAAACTTGTATCCTGATTGAAACACAGAAAATACACATTTAGACCCATATGATGGTTAAGTTAAGCCGTCATCTCACAAAAAGACAAAAATAATCAAGACGTCTTGTGGCGTCCACCTTAACTAAGAAGATTTACATTGTGCTGTTCATGTAAGGCACCCCAAAGTCCACCTGACATCCTGGAGGAGGACCACGACATGATATGTACCAGAAGGCTTAGCTGTCTCTATCTGATGTTCTTTTCAAGTTTTCAAGATTCTTCTCCTTCCTCCTTGGGAGCATTGGAGCGTAAAAAAATGCTGCTCTACATTGATGCCATTGATGATCAGCATCCTCTTAGCCCCAACCACTAGTCTTCTCCCAAAACAGAGCTGACATGAGTTATAATGCCGTGAGTACTTAATGATGCACAGGCCACAGTTATATACACATCAGTATTTCCATCTTATGTCATGTTCTGGAGGACTTGCATCAAGGTGATGATTAATATAAATTGACCAGAGGGCTGTTCTCAAGTGTCAACCATTCCCAACAGGTCATCATTCAGTTATGCCCTTACTCTGCTGCACAGCACCTCACCTTCCACTCACTCAATCAACCCAATTAGTATATATATATATATACACATTCGCTCCCACATGTGCACATACATTCACTTATCCTTATTCACATTCACACACCTGTGGCAAGCACTGTGAGCGATTTGGGGTTCAGTGTCTTGTTCAGTTGCACTTCAACACATGGTCCACATAAGAGATTAAACCACCAACCCTCTGCTTTGTGGAAAATCCACTCTACCACCTGAGCCACAGCTCAGTGGACATCGTGAGCATGCTTCTATTCTTTCATGAGACCCTACATTGTGCCCTCTGGCCCTCAGCTGATCTGTCTCCAGATGTTGGTAGATAAGGGACATCTATGATTAACTTGTACGATGGAGCTGTCTCATACTGACACAAAGCGATCCTTTAGATCCTTTCATCCTTCCTATCTGTGCGATGCATCTGGGTATTCCCCGAATCACTCAGTTTTAAGTGTGCTAGACAGCTGTGACATGTTGTCAGATCTGACACTGTTACTCATATACCAAGAGGTGTTCCTCTAATCCCAATATGGATTAGGGGTGTGCATGAGGACTATTACAGTGTGTAATGCCCCACTCTTTTGCAGCATCAAGCATATTCCATGAAGAGAATGTCTAATTCGTTGTTTGCTTGTTTAAAGCCCATAGCTTTTCTCCTTATTGCAGTTTGCATGTATGGCCATGTTCTGGAATATGTATTCTTCTTGTGGGCCTTCTAAGCTGCATGCCCCACTGGCCCTATCTCTGCTGAGTGAAGAAAAAGCTGACATAGTTTGGGCAGAACTCAATTCATGGAGTTGTTACATACTGTGGGTGCAGTGGTAAGAGAGGCTCGTGCTTGACATCCGGCGTGAAAGAAAATCTTCAGGATTGTGCACGTGAATCCAATAGCAACAGCTGTTATAGTGCTCCCTCTACACTCATAGAATCAACAGATTCATCTTAATACATCATCAAATCCTAACTATATACAAATGAGACTAAGGATTGAATGTAAATTATTGCTCAGTATATGCACCTAAAACACATCTCAAATCTACCTCTGCTGGTAGAAGGCTGGGGAGAGGCTGTGAGAATCATGTTCTTTGATTTCTCCAGGGCTTTCAACACCATCCAGCTTGTCATACTAAGGGACAAGCTGGCGCACACAGGAGTGGATCACCACCTCACATCCTGGATATTGAACTATCTGACGAATAGACTACAGTATGTGAGGACACAGGACTATCTGATGTGGTCATCTGCTGCACGGGAGCCCCTCAGTGAACTGTCCTGGCTCCCTTCCTCTTCTCCCTCTAAACTGCAGACTTTACACATCTCTCAAGCACCTGTCATCTGCAGAAATTCACAGATGACTCTGCATTAATTGGCCTCATCCAGGATGGGGCAGGTGAACACACAGGTGAACATCCACAAGATGGACTTAGATATAGTGGACTTATATGTACCTGTATGTTCACCTGAACAAAAAAACTGGACTAGTCTGAGAATGCTTGGGCACTTTATAAGGAAGGCCAGAGCAGACAAAAAAGAGACTGAACTGTTTTGTTTAATTTGTTGTTTTTGTATTCATTTAATGTTTACTTTTTCTGGTTTTGTGCACTGTCCTTAACAATATGATGCTGTAACAGTGCAGATTTCCCCACTGTGGCGTAAATTAAAGGATCATCTTATCTTAGCAGCATCTTGTCCAGTGATGGGAATAACAGCGTTAAAATAAACGGCATTACTAACGGCGTTATTTTTTTCAGTAACGAGTAATCTAACTAATTACTATTTCCTCCGTTACAACGCCGTTACCGTTACCAACATTGAAATGTGGTGTATTCAGAGGTAAAGCTGCCGTTTTCAAGGTGGAAGTATAGGCATTACTTTAACCTCACTGAGGTAAAAGGCAAGAACGTACACGTGAAGTGTACATTATGCTCAGAAAAAAAAAATAATCTAATTCTTGGACGTATTTAAACTTTTTTTTTTTTTTTAAAGTAACGCAATAATTACTTTCCCTGGTAACTAGTTGCTTTTATAGTGGAGTAATTCAGTTACTAACTCAGTTACTTTTTGGGAGAAGTAACTATAATTAATTACTTTTTAAAAGTAACGTGCCCAACACTGATCTTGTCATAGCAGCAAAAGCACAAATTATTATGGTCATTTGTGGCATTGCAAGAAACACCCACTCTCATACATAAACAAGCAAAGAAATAATAATTACCCACAAAAAAACACTCTTCCCATTGATACCGTTATGATAGAAGTAAGTAAGCACACCTCCAATAGCAAATAAAATGTGTTGATTGTGGAATCAGTAATACACAGGTGGAGTCTGCAGCAAGTAAACCCAGAAACTAGAAAACATTTGTCTCGTGCACAGGGTGATCTGTTTTGATTCAAAAAAGCAAGTGTTGGTGTGTTCAAATTCCAGGTATCATTAATGCTGGGCTGGGCAGATATCCTAAAAAGGAAATAAAACAACACATAACTTTATGAGCTCACACTATGCCTGAACTGAATGAAGCAGTTGACAATCTGGCAAGTTTGGATTTTCAGGTGAAAAACTTTGGGATACCTTGTGTTGTAATAACAGAATACCAATGCGGGAAAAGGGTGTATCAATGATGGACATGCGAATTCCTCGTCCTTTTTTTTCCTCGGGGCTACTAACTGACAGTTTTTGACAATATTCATGTCAGCATACTGATGGTTCTGGAAAATGTGTTTGTGTTTGTAAATGGCTTAGGTAATGGATTGTGGGCCTCACTAGTTGATTACCAATATGGCTACAGCCTTATAGCATATATCCTTTGACCACAAATACTTCCTGCCATGCACCGGTTACTTCAGCCCACACAGGTACACACTTAGAAAACAAAGTTTTAGGTGTGTGGTCCTTTTTCTGTAACTTGAAACTGTGCTGTCTCCTCTTACTTTTCCTTCCCATAGGCTGTCTGGTGTTGTAAGGCCTTTCATTCCACTTTCAAAAGAGCGTGTTCCTGCTTGCTTTTGGACCTTGTGGCAGCAAACAAATGTTTACTAGTAAAGCTAGCCCCTAGAGACTACTATCAACTGACCAAATATAGCAGTATCACAGCCTACCCTGATTGTAAGGCCGTTGCCCACACACCCCTACTGAAAGCAAATCCTCTTGACCTCAACCCTGGATAGCTACCTCAGCTATGGCATATCATACATAATCACCATCATAATAAAAAGAAAATAATAAAAACATCCCAAGGGAGACTATTTTGTCGGACCATGATAAGATTACGTGCCAAATCTAGGAACGCCACCCATGGTCTATCTTCAATAAACACACCTATTATTAGCTCTTCGACATTCTAGCTCATATCTTGCCAGCTCATAGTTTGGTAATTGGGGAGCACAACACATGCAGGTTTTACATTAAAAGGGTGTTGTTTCTAGCTTCAGCTTCAGTTGAATTACTGGTGAAGGAACCATGTCTTGTATTCCTTTTTCTAAACTAATTCCCACCAACAAGAAAGTATTCTTTTGTTGGACTGTAGGCAGCCAGGAAAGCTTCAGTAAATCCTGATGTGTCTTTGGAGGCCTTTGGGTGCGGTTCTTTGACCCAGATGCAAAGATGGGAATTCAGGATTTCAAGAAACCTGCTTAAATTCCAGGAGCTATCCACTCACGCAACTCTTTAGGGTGGACCTGCACCTGTTTAGGTATCTCCCCTTCTCCCAGCACACTGGAATAGAACCCTAGTCAATAGGTCTCTGCTCTTACAGTATGTCAAACTTCTGAAAAACAGCATACTTGACTTTCGTTTAGCCCATAGGATGATAAGTGTCCGTTGCTACGTATACACTCCATACAGTATATTCACTGCCTGTCCAAAAAAAGACAGTATATAGCAAGTTCCCCTTGATTTAACTTAGCAAATAGGTACTAGCCTCCTATTGGATAATTACTGCATGGGCAACTATCTTTCAGCTGGCAACAAGTTATTTAACCCAACTGATGCAATGAGTAGCTTCTCATTTCTTAAACAACCATGTTGAAAGACACATCCCGTGGTCGTGGAAAAGGTGTTAGCCTGTTTAAGAAGGGTCAAACCATTGGCATGCATCAAGCAGAGAAAACATCTAAGGAGATTATAGAAACTATTAAAACTGACTTAAGAACTGTCCAACACATTATTAAAAACTGGAAGGATCGTGGGGAACCATCGTCTTGGAGGAAGAAATGTGGTTGGAAAAAAATCCTGATTGATCGTGATCAGTGATCACTTAAACGTTTGGTGAAATCAAAACGAAGAAAAACAACAGTAGAACTCAGGGCTATGTTTAATAGAGAAAGTAAGAGCATTTCCACACGTACAATGAGAAGGGAACTCAAGGGATTGGGACTGAACAGCTGTGTAGCCTTAAGAAAACCACTAATCAGTGAGGCTAACCAGAAAAAAAGGCTTCAATTTGCTAGGGAGCATAAAGACTGGACTCTGGAGCAATGGAAGAAGGTCATGTGGTCTGATGAGTCCAGATTTACCCTGTTCCAGAGTGATGGGGGCATCAGGGTAAGAAGAGAGGCAGATGAAGTGATGCACCCATCATGTCTAGTGCCTACTGTACAAGCCTGTGGGGGCAGTGCTATGATCTGGGGTTGCTGCAGTTGCTCAGGTCTAGGTGCAGCAACATTATGTGTCCAAAGAATGAGGTCAGCTGACTACCTGAATATCCTGAATGATCAGGTTATTCCATCAATGGATTTTTTCTTCCCTGATGGCACGGGCATATTCCAAGATGACAATGTCAGGATTCATGGGGCTCAAATAGTGAAAGAGTGGTTCAGGGAGCATGAGACATCATTTTCACACATGGATTGACCACCACAGAGTCCAGACCTTGACCCCATTGAGAATATTTGCGATGTGCTGGAGAAGGCTTTGTGCAGTGGTCAGACTCTCCCATCATCAATACAAGATCTTGGTGAAAAATGAATGCAACAGTGCATGCAAATAAATCTTGTGACATTGCAGAAGCTTAATGAAATAATGCCACAGAGAATGTGTGCTGTGATCAAAGCTAAAGGCGGTCCAACAAAATATTAGAGTGTGTGACCTTTCTTTTTAGCTGTTAAAATTGGTAAGTTGGGCGAGAGGATTCTGAATTTAAAACCTATAGATGTTAAGCCATGGCTGCCTGAATGTCTGATTTGTATGATAGGCTGTTGTCTTGTTTTTTTCTTGTATAAATGTTTTCTGATCAGTTATCATATAACAGTAAACTAATATGAGACTACATGGGAATTCATATGAAAAGGAGGTTAGACCATGAGCTGTGATCCCAGATTTTCTATATAGCATATACATATATAAACTCCACATAGTACAATTGAAGACTTACAAAGGGATATGTGTCTGGTAACATTTTATTAAATTGGTATCAGATCTAATGGATGGATGGAGTGTTTCTGTGACTTTGTCTTGGCTTTTCATCACTCCCACCGACTGCTGCCACCTGCTCTCATCTCATCCAGGCACAGATGATCTAAAATTTGCCTATTACTGAATATGTACACCTACTTGAATTCATACCTCAACAGACTTAATCAATAGTGACTCAAGACTGCAGACACTGGGAGGATAGAGAAAAGTTTGACACATGGAGAATAAGCTGCAACAGAACTGAAAAAACAGCACCTGAGCAAAGATTATGTGCGATTTATAGTACCGCGTCAGGTTGATGCATTGCTCCCAGACCCAATGCAGGACATGAAACGCAACACTGCCTAATCAAGGTGGTTGCTAGTAACAGAGATTAGCCTAGCTTGGGGGCCTTAGCTAAACGGTAAATTGGGTGAGCGTGTTTTACAGCCAGACATCGTTCTACCCACCCCACTCTCCACCAAAGATCCACCCAATAGCCCATATTTGGATTATCTGAGCAACAGGCACTCCTATAACATTAATTGTGTAAAAATCTTGTGCCATTAGAAGCCATATTCAGTCCAGACAATTAAATCCCTGGAGGGACTAGACAACACAGCACAAAGAAAACACAAAGAATTATAGACAGCAATGATGACCCCTTGTATATATTTTTTTTGTTTAATTATCAGTATCATTTTCATTTTTTAGCTAGAATGTTAGCAATTAGCTTGCTAAGTACAGTAGTGGTTCATAAAATAGTCCTCCAAGTAGTCTCTGTGTCACTACCTATTGTTCATGGATCGGTAATTGCTGCTGGTGTGACCAGGTTAAAATGCTGCACGCATTTGCCATGACTGAAAGAAGATAACTGCAATTTAAAAACAAAGAGAATCACAAGAGAAAATGGGGCTCACATTTATGGATAGGAACTACATTCAGAAATATGTCCTGCTGATATGTATTTAGACATTAAAACCAGATAAACACGTACAAACCTGCGTTTTCTCAGCAAAGGCTTCATTTTATCTGGGACATTTCCAGACATAAAATCAACAGCAGTCATAAAAATAATTACAAAGCACTGGATGTCCACAGTCAGTGTCAGTATCATGTAAATAAGGAGTTAATGTGTGTTTGTGAGAGCACTCAAGTTGACTCCACACTTGGGATGTGACTTGGGGCCATTTAGCCATGACCATCAGATAGCATACTGGTGATGCAGATGAGCAAAGTGGATTTGCCATGATTGATTTGACAGAACAGCGGAGCGATCATGGGGACTTTTTAGTAGAAACATTTATGCACATCAATATTCATCCATGTGCCTCTCTAAACACATGTATTCTCGTCAAGGCTGATAGCAAGTAAGAATTACACAGCGAAGCTAAGGTTGATGTTAACGATGTTAAGTCACACACATGCCTATATTTTTTGTTCTGTGCAATAATGGGCTAAGACAAAAAGAAGAAAACAGAATATGTGTGAGAAAGTGTTAGACAGGCAGCGTTCACTCTCCACTTGGCAGTTAAATATCTTTGCATGAAAGGTAGAGCTACTTACTCACCCAACCCTGAATCCCCTCTAGAGGAAAAAAATCATCACTGATGGATATAATTTTAGAGGAAAAATGAGTCAAAGAGGCAGAGAGAGGATATAAAAGCAGATTATATTTAAGCAGTAATCAGGACAGTGAAGAGCTTGGGAGATTTTAATATGTTTAAATGTTCTTAATTGGGCTCAGAGTGGAGTGGGGCCCCTGAAAGCATCCACCCAAAACAGTGCTCTAAAGGTAAAAGCAGATTGGCTTTTATTGAATTGTAATGAGAAGTGGGAAATTGGATGTTAATTCTGTCCCTGGAGTAAGTGTGCTCCCTTTGCTCGGTGCGAGGTGTAGCTGTAACGGGGTCGTGCGATTGAAGTTGTGTTGCATCTCGTTCAGTTATTTAAGGTAAGGGGGAGGGCGTTGCTCAAACTTAATAGATTTTGCACTTGGTGATATATGTGCCAAATTATGTGTGCCAGTATTTGTGTGTCTGCTGGCACATATCAGCACATATCAACTGGCATGCACATCACCACCAAACACACACCCCGATGTGTACTCATGATGTCTATAGACGGTGTGATCACGTTTAGTGCTGACACTGTTGTCACCTTATTGAGGCCTTGTAGGAATTAGACCCCAGAAGATCTGCTCCAAGCACACTCCAAACACACTCTAAGCCGTGTTTCACTGCAACTCCGGATATTATTGAGATTTCACACTGGGAAGGGAAATATTAGTGTGACAAACATATCTGCCAATACAAACTTGCATCTAAAAAGGCATAGCGACGATGCAGCTCAAAAACAGCATTTCCATGCACTCTGTCCCTTTGAATTATAAAATCAGCTTGGCAAAAGAAGCGGCACCATAAAATTCAGCTGTGGTTTTCTTTCAGCCAAAGCGCTTTTCTTTTGTAGGGAGGGGGAGAAAAAAAAGGAGGGAGAAAAGCCTAGGTCTTAGCTGTGAGAGCAAGAGTGTGGGGAAAAGCATGGGTCCATCTGGCAGGGGGAGAGGCAGCTTTGTGGAGATTGGGCCCAAGACACACTGCTACAGAAGGGTCCTTCTCTACGACACCTGCAGAATACCTCAGAGCTTCGACTGCCTGCTTGCTTGCATTGTTCTACACAAAGTACAGGCATACGCCGCCACAACCTCTGGTTGCCCTCACCCAAACCTGGGAACAGAGGATAGGCCTCTCAGATTACATTATATCCCTGTACACACATGCACAATGTGTGCACATGCAGAGACTGAAGTCATAGCAGTGTCCTGTTGGCCGATATTAACATGCATACATGTATTGATACAGAGAGAGAGAGATAAAAAAGAAAGATAGAATCTAATGAAACAGATAATCACAGGGAGAGGGAGCGACAGAGCAGCTAGAAGAATGAGAGAAAATGCAAGAAAGATAGAAAGAGAGAGATGTCTCTTTTATTTACTCTCATGCTTCAGTGCTTCTTGTTAAGAAGAGGGAGGACATGGGGGCCTTATCACCCAATTTGCTGCCCATGTCTGTGTGCTTCTCAATTGATTTCTCTGACAAAGTCCGGAATCATTTTTCAACTCTCCTTCATCCCCTCCTTCTCCCTTCCCAGTCAGTCTCGTTCTTTATCTGTTTCTTTCTGTCTGCCTTTCCCTCATATATCAGGGCACGCTCTGCCTTTCTGTCTCTGCTCTCATCGACATTTGAAAAGGGTGCTCGCTGCTACTACATATACAGCACATAAAGATGTCTAAGAGACAAGCAGACAGAGTACATAACATATCCATCATATGTGTTAAATATAGACTATTTCACAGATGTTTTATGAAAATGAGAATTAGGACATGCTTGAAGCACACTGATGACAAATCCTCTCTAAGCTTTAATTAGGAACGTTGTAAAAAAAAAAAAAAAACAGCCAGTGTACTGTCACGTACAACTTTTAAAGTGTATTAAATGCTGCAATCATATTTAAAAACGTTATAATCTCTCTATATAATTAGAATTTTATGCGTAATTGAGAGTGCGAGTCACAGGTCAAGGTGAGTGTTAATTCTCACACAAAACCTCATCTGCAACACAATGACAAAACTGCCACAGTGAGATTAATGAAAACTGCTAAAAAAAATATAATATTATTAGGCTTACGACGTTCTCCTGCAAAAACAGGACAGCTGAAACCAAATCTCCTTATATGTTGCCTTCTGTTTCAGGGCTTTATTCTCACATTCACCCCACAGCTAATGTCTCCTAAACATCCATTTTTACACAGCTACTGTACTGATCAAAAGAGCTCTAAAAGTATCAAATATGACATCTTGATAATGTCTTCTATAGAAGAAATCTTTTTTTTCCTAATGTTTCAAAACTTTATGTTATTAACACTTTTCAAACTGTCCTTCTGTCTAGTTTTTGAAACACATTTTGTTTTGCTGCTGTGTTAAGTTTAGACTAGATGATTGTCGTCTATTTTATTATCTATTTTTTTTTCTTGCCGTGGACTCAATTCACAAACCTTGACAGATTTTTTTCCCCATGGTACGTCTTCCCATTCTCTCCCATTCACTCCATAGTACCCTTCCACACGCATAATACAGTTTGCCTCCTAATATATAAACGATTAAAGGTCTAAATTAACTGGACATTGATAATAATTCATTCTGGCTAGATGTATTTGTTTCGTTATTTAAAGTGTGCTGCATTTTAGGATGGCTGAATGGCTTTGCTTGATGCATGTTGTTTTAGCACTGAGCCGTCTCTTGAGCTACTTTTTACATGTTAACAATTGATTTTTAACATTATATCATCGTGAATACTGGACAGGTACACTCTCAGTAAGTGGTTAGCTGTACAGTCACGTTTTAGTTCATTTGGTGCTGTATAAGTATTTACGGTTAGCTCCTTATGTCACATGCTCAGACTGCTGGACATCGTTAAAACAGAAAATTGGCATCAATGAGCTGAAAAACAATACACTTGACTTTCTTTGAAACTGGTTATTAATATAGGTGATAGAATCAAACTAATAAAAATTAAGATTTACATTTTGTAGTCTTTAGTAGTCATTTAAGTTAAATCAGGCACATGGAAGAACTCCCCTTCCCTAAAATCTATAACATTTGAATTAGGTGCCACTAATTAGAACCTCTGTGGAGAGTGATAGGTAGAATTCGTCTTATTTACACCTCTGACATCTAAGGTCTGGTGTTCTCTTTGCTATTAAAGTCAGTGATCAGAGTATGACAGTAAGAAAAATCATTTACAGTTTAGGAGAATTACAGCAAAACTAAAAATTGCCACTTAACATATAAAAAAACAACAAGCTATTTTTCTGGACATGTTTGGTGCAGCCTAAAAAACAGCCAGTGTACCGTCACGTACAACTTTTAAAGTGTATTAAATGCTGCAATCATATCTAAAAACGTTATAATCTCTCTATATAATTAGAATTTTATGCGTAATTGAGAGTGCGAGTCACAGGTCAAGGTAAGTGTTAATTCTCACACAAAACATATAAAAAAACAACAAGCTGTTTTTCTTGACATGTTTGTTGCAGCCTAAGGACAACAGAGATTTTCAGGAAATGAACGTCACACTGCAACTGTGAAAATAATGCAAAGAACAAGAATCTAAAATCTTTAAAAAGTCAACAACTTCCATGTGACGTAGTTATCACACGATTGTAATATTTGATTGTTTCTGATGTTGCAATGCTTATTCCCTCCAGTTCAATATGAACAAAAATGTAGCTGATATATAGTTGTAGTAGAAAATAGTAGAAATATTAAATACTTTCACATTTTAGAACTGATACAGTAAACATATTAATACACTTGGTGAACCCTTAGTCTAGGCTTTAGGGCAGCTATGTTTGGAACCACTGCACGACTTCACTTTTTGAATATTCCACAATGTCTTTTTACATATAGTGAAGAACTGCAGCAGTACTAAAATAAATGATATGTTGCAAACAGGCTGAAGCTGTGAGAGTCTAAAGGGTCCTGCTGGGCCGGATGGGAGGAGGTCTAAACCAAAGCACTGGCTATCAGGTGATCACTCGACAAGGGTCAAGTTGTTAGGCTGATCCCATGAAGAGGCGAGGGGCCACTGCTAACAAGACCACTTATGATGGTGGCAGCTTTAAGTATAGCAAGCCATTAGAGGATCATTGCTCACATTGACTCAAGTGTGAAATGAAATGTGTGGAGAGATAGCAAAGAGGTAATCTTACCATTATCACAGGGTCATCTCAGGAAGACACTGATAGAGGATTCTTGTTAACACAAAGTATGAAACACAGACTTATAATGATACTTGTGCTTGTTAACGCTTCTATTGTCTGACTAAAAGAAGCTTTTGCATGTTAAGAAGGAGCCAGAATGACTGGATATAAGAATCAGAGCAGAGAGCCCTCACTGGCGCTTATGCTATTTATCAGTCAGATGTGCCACAAAGTAAAAGATGCATTGCTTTCTAGAATGACGGGATTTAGGTTTGAAATGTGACAATTTCAAGTGTCAGATTATCGCCAATGGCACTTCAGAGCCACCAGTGATACTCCTCTGGACTCCATGTTGGGTTTCCACTGATACTGATGGCCCCTATTGATCTGAGGACAGCTCATCTCCCCCATCCCCCTTTCCCCCCACACATCGTGCGTGGCGAGATAAAGGCTGGCCAGGCATGAAAAGTTGCAAGCCAAAAGTTTGAGCTGAAGAAAAGAGAAGAAGAAAAGAGGAAAAAATGGAGAAGTTTAAGCTGTGGAGCCCTTCCCCTGAAGGCAAGCTGGCCTGCCATCTGTGCAGGCTCTCTAGCCATAGCCACCACCCCTGGAAAAGAGAGAGGAGAAAGGCAGCAGGGTAGAGGCAGCCAGGGAAGGAGGGAGGGAGTAAATGATGGAAGAAAAGAGGGAAAAACAGCCTGGGTACATGAAAGAGGTAGGAGTGGGTGAGAAATGTAGGAAGCGATAAATGGACAAAGGAAAAAAAGCAAAAAGAAGAAAAGCTACGTAAACAAAGGTAGTATCATTCTTGACTGGTGTGTCAAAGATCAACCTCTGAAGCAAACAACTAACCACAACCACTTCTGATGACAACAACATAACCTCTCCCATAAGGGTGAGAAGAGAGGATCCACCACTGCCTTGAGCATGAAAGGAAGCGCTTGACAAGCAGACATGAGCTTTGCTTGTCTGCCACTGACACTGGGTCCACTTTTTAACGAAAACGCATCCCAGTTTTGTTGCCTTTTTTTTTTTCTTTACTCCCCTTTCCTGGGAAAATCTGCCAGAGCTTATCCATCGAAGCCAACACATGAACTTTCAATCAGGGATTAGCCGGATTTTCCAATGTGGATCTTCTTTTGTGAATTTGGCCAGCGTCGCCTGTGTCGTTGGCAAAGGGAACGTAAATAGAATATGATCCCTGGGCCAAGGGATTGCCTCGCTTATTTCAAAGAAAGACTTCAAAAACCGGGCCCACTTAGCCCGCTCCATGAGTGTGATGTTTCTGTGGTTTGAAGTGTGTCCTCCACATCAGACCACCAAAAAAGTCCAAGAAGGCATGGACATATGCTGCTCTCATGCATTTTGTCCATGAGGACAAAAGAAAGGGAAGGAAAGGACACAGTGTGGTGTAAAAGAGCAGGGAAAGGAAATAAAACAACTGCTCACACCCGTAAGTGAAGGGTGGCGGAAGTAAATTAGTCCTTTACTAGTGAGTATAACATCCCTCTATATGCTTGAACCCTCCCCTTCCATCCGCCCCCTCTATCTCTATCTTTTCATCCTGCACCCTCCTCTATTCTGTCACCATTGTCCCCTGTGCTGACGTCCAGTCTTCACAGATCTAGATGCTAATCCTAGCTTACCGTGCTGGCGGCTCCGATAAGAGAGGCCCCACCATTGAACAGCAGTGTGTGTGACTCCTGTAGACTCCAGTGCTCTATCAGACCACTCCATGTGGCCGTGGGCCACCGCCGAAGTTGGACCGAGGTCTATCCGAATGAGGGTTTATATTCTGGAACACACATGGGCATGCAAGCATGTACAGCCATGAAGAACTATATAGAAACACATGCACGCAAACACAGGCACTGAGCCACTCAGACATAAAGAGAAACTCTCTGATTCAACAACTACCCGTGAAGATTTAAACTTCCACATGGACAGAAGTTTTATCTTAAAAAGGAACAATAGGCAAATATGCCACCCAACTGAGCACTGTGTTTGTTCTTTAAATGTCAGAATGAAAATCCCCCCTACTTTGAAGAAGATAGGGCTTTAATCAGCCAGCTAACGCTGTTGCATCCATCATTCACTGCTTGGCTCGGTCATGGCAACAGACTTAACAAACACTCCATGTTTACTCAACAGCAAGTAAAAAGATTATCTATAACTTCATTCTGTCTTTTCCTCGCTTTTCCTCTCTGTCCATCTGCCGGAGATGGGTGATCGCCTCATATTGTTGTGCCTCCTATTGTGAGATCCTTCTCATCAGGTGGATAGGCTCCCACTGGGCAGCACTCAGGTGTGTGTTTGGAGGGGGTGAGGGTGGAGGTTGACTGTTGCAAACAGGCCTAAAATCAGATATTATGAGTAAACGTGTTGCTAGTGATTTAAACACATTCTCCGTCTAACCCAGGCAGTGAAATCAGATGAGAAAGAATTTCTTAAGGTCACACAAACAAAAAAAAAAAAAAAAAAAAAAAAAAGTGACTGACAGCAAGTACATGGTTAAAGCCTTGCACTTGCACATGACTCAGGGGCACAGCACAGCAGCGCTCCAGCTTCCTCCCTCACCTATTCTTTTCTATATTTCTTTTTTTTTTTAAACGTATTTTACGGCATGGAGATCCTTGTCACACAACAAACTAAAACAAAAAAACAAAAAACTAAGCAGTCCTTTTGTGTGTGTCTAAGAGTCGCTTGTTTTCCAGTTTCTCCACGGTGGTGTGTGGCAAAGTTGCAGCGCTTTTTGAGTGAATATGTGTGTGTATGTGGGGGTAAAGTATGTGTTGTTCAAGCCACCTAGGGGCTTGAGGGTGTGTGTGTGTGCGCGCGCGTGTGTATGCGCACAAAAGAACCTTCCTCTTTGCCCACCTATCTCTCCCAAGATGAGAACCCCCTCCCCCGGGTAAAATCCACAACCTCCAGCACATAGAGATGACGGGTGGGGTGGGGGATTAGATGCCACGGCTGAAAACCACGCTAAATTGAGCCCTCAATGTTTATTTTTACACTTTGCATTGTAAATTAAAAAGATGAAGAAGAAAGGATGGAATTTGAGGTATTGTCACAGCTACATCTTTTTTTTTCTTATTTGTTTTCCTGCAAATGAGATTGTTCTCCTTGACTAAGAAAGCAAATGTTACAGCCCAGGGCACAGAGGAAGATGATGCATGAGAAATCTGCCCAATATGTGTAAGAGTCTGTGTATGTTTGTGTGATGGAAAACGTACAATGCACTTTGCAGTTTTCTGTGGATCACATGTTACTATGAGCACTATAGGCAATATGTAAAAGGATTATGAGTAGATCGTAATCATGATCCTCCGAACACAACTATTTTACACACTAAACAATAATTCTACTAGGTGATACTGTATGGTGCGGTGTTTGATCTAATATGTTTCAGAGCACAGTAATGTTGCAGCACTGCATATATTTTCAATTCAATTTATTTATATAGCGTCAACAACAATACAAATTGTCTCAAGACGCTTTACAACATCCGGTCTTAAACCCGGCCTGAAACCCCCAGAGCAAGCCTGAAGGCAACGGTGGCAAGAAAAACTCCCTTTTAACAGGAAGAAACCTTGAGCAGAACCCAGCTCATATGGAGGGACCCATCTGCCTTAGGCTGGTCGGGTAGAAACAGAAAAGAGAGCAAAACACATACACATACACAATGTAATATGCACTGTGATGTTCACACTACAACGTACAAATCTTCATTACAAGTACTGCACAAATACATTTTGTAAATTAAATATGAAAAATAAATACTTTAGAATATCTTAAATGAATATATCCAACAGTACTGTATATGAAGAAGCTAAGATTAGCTTCAAAAAGTTAATGAAGTGCGCTTTATCCTGTGGATGTATCAATACTGATACCTAATGTGTACACCATTACATGTAACATATGCACGTTCACATCAGACTGTTATTGATCCGTTGAACAACGTATAAAGGAAAACACAGGAATCCGGGGAACAAAGCGAAAAATCATGACTGAAAGCTGATTCGTAGCTAACGTGTATGTGTCTAGCATTAAAATTCACTCGCTATATATCTTTCTCCCCCTCACTTTTTGTGTATGCAAGCATATTTGCAAATGTGGCGTGATATCAATGTCAGCTCTCAAGTATCTGATCCCCCCCACCCTTCCATTTTAAATTGCCGACAACCACTTAAATACAGTATATCCCCCAAAGAGTTGATTAAGCAATTCATACATACAAAAGCCTGCCTGTCACTATTTAAGATATGGGCCAAGATGTCTCCACATTTTTTTTTTCTAGACATGTTATGAGGCTTCTTAAAATATAATACTACATTTAATGTATTCCGTTATATTCCTCTAAATGCTTTCATCAGTCTCTGAATGGTGAGAAAATATGCAGTTTCATTATCTTTCAATCGTGGTTGATGAATGTATGCCAAAGGCCTATAAACTGTACATGTGTGTGCATGTGCATGTGTGTCATTCTAGGTCAATATATGTTTCTATATGCGAATTCTTTACAAAATCTGTGTATGGATGTGCTCCCATTTGTGTGTTGAGGATAGGATGGGGTAGAAAGGAAAGCAGGCACAATCCTCTCTCCTCTGTCTCTCCTCAGTTATTTGTATCAGGGCTGCGCATCACTACGTTAAAGTCTCTATTAATCAATCTCCCCTCCTTTTTATTGTATCACCATGCACTGTGCGGAGATTGCTAAATAAAAAGACATTTCTGTATGGGGAGGAAGGGGGAGAGAAAGAAAAAAAATGCAACTGTATTCATTGGACCTTAAAATGTTTTGATGGCTTCTGGGAGCCACATTATATTTACATAGGAATGTGTCATTAACGTCAATGGTGCAGCAGAAACTATTAAACTAATACAATGCTAAAGCCAACAACCTTGAGAATTTGATTAAAGGCCTTTGTTGAGTTTTAAAAACCTTCCATTCTCCAGTTAAAACAAAAGACTGATGGATTCGGCTGCGGTTATAATTCAGCTGTCAACTTCCATTGACGCTTCTGACTGTCACAACTAGACGACATTTACATACTTTATATATAGACCAAAACAAGGGGTCTGTACGCCGGCAATCATAATAGCAGAAATTTCTGGAAACGTACACACACACACAGACACACGCGCAGACACACACAGCCACTGTTTGTCCTTCATTTCAAATTAGCCCGCTGTAATTTTGAAAGAGGCTGCAGGCGTTGTTTGCTTGGCAAAGTGTTGCTGTTTTAGTGCATCTTTAATTCTGCTTTAATTGTAAAAGCGTCTACCCCCTCTCACTCTGCCAAGTGCTCCTTAGTTCTTTGCTAATCGGAGGCCTTAGCTCATCTTTGTGTGGATATTACAGTGCCCATGACCTTCTAGGCCTGTTAATTAGCTCACATGTATTGTGCGTCTATGAGGGTGTGTGTAACAGGAGACCAAACGCAGCATCTTAAGGGAGACTTCTACCATGAATTTGCTTTCCCTCTCCCCCGCTCAGTGTGTGATATTGTCGACTCTCTCTAGTAATTTAGTCTTATAGTAATATGATGATAATGTATGCTCCTGAATAGATGGGGGACACGCAGCATCCTATTTAGCACCTAGCTGTGTTATCCCCTGATCATATTTTCAATATAATTATGAAATTTCAGAAAATGCATGTGGGGATGTTTCGACAAATAGGAGCCATGGCAAAGCGAGACCCTATTTGTGTTTCATTATCTGTTGGAACATATTTTACAGTCATTGTGAGATATTTAACATTGTTTTATCATACCCCCGAGATATCTTACACACGGATCTAATTAAAGTCACCATTTTTGCCCAGTATCCTATTTAAAAAATCTATATATTCTATATAATTATGAAATTATGCATTATTTAATATATAAACCCCAAAGCTCCTTGCAAGTGGCAATAATTTTAATCAAAAGAAAATGAATAGATTCCCCCTCTCTTGGTCCTGTTTAGAAGCTTAATTGGAGAATGGAGTAATTCTTGATTGTTCTCAGAGTTTTCTCTGCCAAAATGAAAAATACAACTGAGCGAATTAGTATGAAAGCATGCATGAAATCTAGTTTTAAATCATTTACGAGCCATGTAACAAAGTGAATATGATTACATCGACTTAGGCCACCACTTAACAAACTGTCTGTGTGCACACACCTCGTGTCTGCGTGCGTGTGTCGGTGTGTGTCTGTGTGTGTGTGTGTGTACATGTGCACATAAGAGGAGAGCCTGAGCGGCGCGTTACGTGGAAGAGGCTGTGTCATCAGTTTTTTACGGGAATATTACACAGAAACACATTGTTGTCTCCAGTATTGTTGTGAAAGTAGCCCATTAAAATGCAAGCATGTATATTAAAGAGCAGAGCTGCCTTTTGATGGATAGTCATCTGCCTATGAATAAGTGTGCATATTGATTGGCAAAAAAGGTGAAAAGCAGTTTGACACAATTATTTCTGAAAGGCCCTGGTTATCCCACATGATTTAAAAACCATTTTAAACGCCTGTCACTTACATTCCTTTCTATGAGACCCCAATGACTCCTGAAAATAATAATTATGTAAAATGTCCAGGAGATATTGGATGTGGCAGGCTCTATGCAGACGCTACGATACGTATTGATATGCATCTATAAGAGAAGATAGAGAGAATGAGAAAACCATTACCAGGGATGACTGTCCTCTCTGTCTTTCTCCGGTTCTCTTTCACTCTGTGTTTCTTTTCTCCAACAGATCCAGATTTGTTAGGCCCGCATGTAAGGAGCCTCGTTTGCTAATAAGGCAGACTTAAAAACTTACAGTTGCTTAAAAGTAAACAGTTGTGGATGCTTACTAGCAAAAAGATGAATCTCATTAGGAAATATTAGATTGACTGATTTAGTAGCCTACTGGAGGCTGGACTGGATTTACCATACAGTGGCAACGCTGCAATGCAATCATCTGTACTTTTGCAACATGGACTAAAAAATGACAGGTGGGGATTTTCTACTCTGAAAGGGTTTTGAATTGAAAGCCATTGTCAACCATTCATCCCCTTTCTCTTCAGTCCCCCTTATTTGCTGGATTAGAGTGTAGAAGTGGAGATTTTTCTTTAGGTTTTCAAATTTAATCAGCGGGAGACACTGTGAGGAGATAAATCCAATGAAGCAGGCTACCTGAATTCTATTTTCTGTTCTGTAACAGAGAAGAAATATGTTCCCAATTTATGGCCAACAGGACATTACTAAGTGTGTTACTATTTAAATTCACAAGCAGACAGCCAACCTGGCAGCAGTGAACATGCATCCTAATAAACAATCACTCTGCATGAAGATGAATTTATAAGTAGTCAATGTCTGGTGTAATATAATCAGCCTAGCATGTACTGTGGTTAGCAAGTTCAAGAGGTGACAAAAGATAGTACACGTTGTGTGTGTGATCACTGACTAGTGCGTGTTTCCGTGTCCAAGTGTGGTTGCTCTAATCGCCCTCTCCACTCATTGTCGTCATCATGGCTACTCTACTGCATTCCGGTTTTACTTTTAACATTTTGTCTTTCATGAACAAATGAGCTGTACATCAAATTTCATTGCGGCAAGGGTTTTAATGGCTGTTTTACCCTGAGAAGAAAATCCTATCTAATTTACTAATCTTAGACATTAATAGATTGAATTGGATTAATTAATATAGATCAAACGTATTTTGTTATATTTTATTTTATTTTAGTCAATAATTATTGTCCAGATGCCAAGGTGACATGATCTTCAAATTGCTTATTTTGCCTGACCAAGAGGCCAAAGGTCAGAGTATGTTTACAAAGATACTGTATAAAGTTAGAGAATCAAGACATTCAAACTGCTGTATTATTTAAGTTTAAGAACTGTGAGCAAGAAGGGAAACATGAGAAGATTTTCAAATCCATTATTTTTTCTATTACTGAAACCTAATATTTTATTCTTTACAGTTTTATATTGCTATCTTTATATTTTAATTATGTTTTTATCCATGACGGGTAGTTAATTTACATATACATTTTCCTTGACACTTATTCTATTTGTGTAATCCAGAAACCAAACCATGGTCCTTTGTAAAATGAGCATACACTGCTCATGAGCATAGTGACGGGTCAAGTAATCGTTCATTTTGGACCTGTTTCTCCAAGTGCTGATTGTTTCCATCTGTGTCACTGATTGGCTATCACTAATATTTTTATAATCCTTTTGTATCATAATTCTTTAGCGAACATGATTCAACCTTGAATTACTCTTTTATGGTGGTGTCACTACCTGGAAACCACTATGAAGGAAGATAACTAGAAAACAATATCAGAATCTGCCACTTGAACAGTCTTTACCTGAAAACTGTTTTTATGGAATTTGCAAGAACGGGTGTGTGCAGCTGTTTGTGTGCAAACACACACACAGACACACACACACACTCGCTTGTGTCTGCATGTGAGCCGCAAGGTGTATGTGACTGCCTGAGTGCATATGCTATGTGTGTGTATCTGCACAGCGTGTGCTTTTGTGTTTTTAATGTACTGTAGTTTCCACTCGCATCAATCATTCCATACAATTAGCCCAATTCCCGCTCAATTTTCTGCTTTCTGAGGAGAGCAGCATTGCTGACTGCACAGGCAGCTGTCTCTGACCAACACGCGTGCGGCACACACATGTGCGCTCGCAGTCTCCACCCATGCTTATAACACACACGCAACCTCCGAACATGTACGGTGCAAAGAGGACAGCAGGTGTCTTGTCAGTGCACAGTATGTGTGTGTGTGTGTGAGTGCGTGCGTGTCAGTTTTCATTCATCAGCTATTTTTCGTTCTCTTTTGACTGGGCACACCTCTTTCTTTCCTCCTTCTCTGCCATCACCCTCAAGTGTCATTTGTTTACCATAGCAACCGGATTAAATTAGGGGAAGTGATTACGGCTTATTAACAACCAAACGCTGAAACGCTGTCAGTATATTCTTATAATTTGGTATGTAAACACTTTGCCCTCATAGCTCTGTCTTACCAGAAATTGCTTTGTACAATTTGTGTGCGTGTGGGTGTGCGTGTGTGTGTGCGTTAAGCACAAGTGGTGATGGTTGGGGGGTGGGGGGGGTTGGGGTCTCACTCATAATAAAAATATAATTATAAATCAGACAATAGCCACTCGTTGTACCCCCTCGAGCTACCCACCCACTGCCCCTTTAATCACCCTGTTCTTTCTCTCACACACACGTACACTCATCTATGACGTAACAGCAAATGCCCATGCCCCCCCCACGAAAAAAAGAAAATTCCCAGGTACCACCAGAGAACCACTTGTAATGAACAATAAAAAAGCTAACCTCTTCTCTTTTTTTCCCCTCCTTGATTCTAACTAATAAACCCACTAGAATTAACATTCACACTTCATGTAATGAGGTGCGGGGACGGGGTTGGTGAGGGGGGTGGGGGGCAGACTTTAGTTCTCCATATTGACTGCTCTCGCCCCTAGCCCCGCTTTGCATTTAATACAGTACTCCGAGCCAAAGTGATTGTCAAATTATTTCCTTGTTGTGTGGAGAGATATTTGTAATTAATATTAAAATTAAGCATTGCGTTGATGCCGGGTGGTGTATTATTACAAAAGCTGCTAGCAAAAGGCCGCTGCGCTTGCCCACTGCTCTCATCTCATTTTGGCTCTTTCTCTTTTTCTCCCTCTCCCTTGCATCAAAATATTTCTCTCTGATCACCTTTTACTCACCTCTAACTCTCTTCTTCCCTGCTCATAGTTTTCTCTCATTCATTTACAGTAAACCTCTCTTGCTCCCCACCCTCCCTTCTCTTTTACTTACCCCTTTTCTTATCCTGCTAATATTTTCTCTCCCTGCCCTCCCCTCTCCTTTAAGACATCAATTATACACCCACAGATTATGTTTTCACGGGGTGTCCCACCGGTTTTGGCAGAGTGCTTTAGAAATGCAGGATCATTTTAAATAAGCATCTACTCACAGAAAAAGAAAAGGGGTTGGGGGGGGTGAGAGAAGAAGAAAAAGAAAGATGAAGGAGTATGCGAGATGGAGAGAGAAAATAGAAAAAGAGAGAGGGGGCTGCTCTAGGCCAAGAGAATATGAGCAGGTGCAGCAGGGAAAATGAGTGCTATAAACAAGCCTAGGTCCTCGTAATTTATCATTAATCTGGGTGCCTGTGCTCGCAGTGCTGGGCTTATTCTGCATGCTGATAGCCATGTCATATTTCTTATCGCAGATTTGTTTATGCTCTTATCCTTGTTTCTCAGGCTTTACACTTACTGCTATGGCCTCAGCTATTACCACGCTGGCATTTGGAGAAGGGAGACGGTAAGTTGTGTATGTATGATGAGCCACAAACAAGAATGATCCATGAATGTGTCACTTGGTCTTTAATGGATAAAACCAACAAAACACAGTGGTTGAGCCTTGTACAGAGAAAAACATACATGTTACATTTAAGGTGAATGCAGCCTTTCATAGTTATTACAAAAAGTAAATCAAGCAGGAATCAGCAGCATGTTAACAGTTGTGCCTGGGCTTGCTGTTGAAGTCCCTCCTTTGTACTGCAATATCTGAGTTCCTCAAACTAGAGACAGATTGCCACGGAAATCAGTTCAACTTTAAAGAGGCTCAGATGGGCATCAAATCTGTCCAAATGTTCTGTACATTGACAAGACACACCAGATTTATCATGAATTTCTCATATTGGATTACTTCATTAAAAATGTTCCAACCATGTTTACTTGAATAATCAACCAACTAACTGTATCTAAAGCAACAACATGATCTACTTTGGAAAACTGTAGCAGAAGCATAAGTGTTTGAGTGACTGTCTCGAATGTTTATTTTTCATCAAAGTTAGGACGATTAGAATGCCCCCCCCCACCCCCCCTCATCCACATTTGAATTGGTAATACTGCTTCTTTGTTTACTCTGTGCAATTTACTAATGAAAAATATGTGCAGAAGTTATTGATTCATGACCGTAATTGTTTAATTATTAATCAGTTTAGTCTTATATTAGCAATTTAAATGTAACAGGGAGCTTGAGAAAACTGAGACGCAGGTTCAAGTTTATTTTCTTTTTTCTTTTATCTGCCATCAGAGATGGCAGAAGACATCAAAGACAAAATTGCATGTGCTAAAAATGTGTAATATTAAATGCAAGTCTTGCATGTAAAGATCGTACCATATGAAGACAAACACTTTTAATGTTTGACTGAAATTTCCTTTGAAAAAATGTCACTGGTGGACACATTAAATCTTAAAAGGCAGTTGATGTACATGCACAGTACATGTTACACAGGTGTTCCTCAGCACTGGTACAAAGCAAGACAGAATGTCATGCTAGCAAATGATTGCAAATGAATAAGGCAAAAAAACAAACAAAAAAAAAACAGAAAAATAGATAGATATTCAATTCTATTATTGTTAATATTACCTGGGGATATTCACTTGCAAAATTGTACATGATAATTAGTGACTTTACATAATCAGCTACTGCTTCTTCTCTAACCTTCCTGCTGTCATCATAAATAGGATGTACTTTCACCAAAAACTTGACTACCCCCCTGTGGAAGCAGCTGCTTTGCCAAGAATCAGAACCAGAACGCTGGATAGCGGAGGTTGTGTGTAATGGAGGCTGATGGTTTGTGTCTCTCTTTGTCTCAGATAAACGACTTGATCCATGAACAAGACTTATTTCTCTGCGGTGGCAGTTAACACAACAAAGGAGTGGATGCTTAATTGTGCTGTATTGTAGCTAAACAAGATTATCAGGGCACAAGATAGGGCTGACAAATGATAACATTAACAGCTACAGGTTACAACTATGGACTGACACTACTGCACAGAAACACATGAGAGCTTGTCCTTTGGAATCGCCGCTAGCACTACTATAACAGAAGTACTCACACAGTTTCATAGTCTTTCAAAGGTACACGCGTGTTGCACAGTGGAAGAAAAGGTGTGCCTGAAAGAGGCTTCTCATGGGGGTTTATTTCAGTATTTTTCGGTATTTCTTCTAAACACACACTTTTAAGAATGTGTCAGTGCGTTGTAAGCACTTCACATATAATTTCATACCGTTTTGTCCACATTGTGAAGAGATTACCTTAACATCTTGGCTTTTGTGGCTCTGGCTGTAGAGCACTCATCTCAGGGCAGGCAGTTAGATACTGGCCTCTGCATTTGCCAAATCAACACAGAGGTCAGCAGGAATGCTACAATTGAACATTTTTGCTGTTTGCTATCTAGCATGTCAAGGATTACGTTAAGATAGGGTTAAGGTAGGTTACAACAGTAATTTATTAGCCTGGTGTAGCCAGATTCAATTCTTATTGGAATGTTAATCTGGTAACGGTCCATTTGGATTTCATTATGGGATGTGTTTCAACCGATACAGAGAAAAAAATACCTCTGCACGCAATTGGATAGGCCTCCAACCAATCTGAGCCATTCAGTACCATGTCGCTGTTACTCTTCTGTCTATCACTGCAAAAAGGCCACCACAACAATTTGACTGGCCTGGTAGATCTTTGCCTGAGCATAATCAGTTCCCAATTAAGCAAGCACAGAGCAACTTTCTACCACAAAAAAAATAAAAAATAATTAAAAAATGTTGGCGGGGAAAGTCAAGCTGGCTTTCTGACTAGTAATTTTGTGGTTTTATTTGCTTCTATGCAAATAAAAATTCAAAATAAAAAAATAAACTGTCGTCTTGCTGTTTCAGAAAAGCTAACATTGGTCATGTCAGCACTTTGGGTTCAATCACTGGCCAATAATACAATGATTTCAGATTTGAGCAGGTAAAAACAACTTTACAGCATCTGTAGAAACACTAATAATGACTTAATGTTACACAGCAATTTCACATATTTAGACTGGTGCATTGTGTGGTGGAGTAGTCAGATAATTACCTGTGTCAGAAATGGCTCAATTTCACCCCCCAAAAAGTACACTTGTTACTTTTTCAGAGATTGGAGCAAAAGCTATATTTCTTTTTGTCGCCATGATAAAAGTAGCCTTGGCTAACAGGCAAATATGCCTTCAACATCTCCATCACTACTGTTCATACTTTCCTAAGCTCTAGAAAATGAAACTAGCTGGCATACAATACAAAGTGACTGAAAACTTGGCATACTTTAACGCTAATATGGCTAGTTCTACTCGCAAGTCAACCGGTTAATTTGAATATCTGAATGAGCTTTAGGTACAGATCAGGACAGATTCCAATGCAAATTGTGGCAACAAAGTTAAATAAATACCATATTTAGTTGCAGCACGCTACTAATCCTGGGAAATGTCTGGGAGTGAATGACCACAAAAAGTTCTTAATAAAGGATAAAAGCATCAGGCAAACCACCCTGGCTTTTAGAAGTAATCTCAAAACTCTCTTTATTCTACTATACAGTTTTTCAGAGGAACAGGTTCTGAGTGTCTCAGAGATGCCCATTTAAAGAAAGTAAAAATTTCCTTTTATTCATATTATTATAATTATTACTACTTTATGAAAAGTTATTGTTTTAAATATGAATACCATTAAAACACAAAAAACTTGGCATACTGGCACCAGTCTCTTTGTATGAACAATGCAAAACCATTGCTTTTAAGTGTCAGGCTGCACCAAAAGTTATTTCCATATGACGTTAGTGCAACAATACACTCATTCTTCTTCTGAACTAAAAAGCGCGGACAGGACAATGATGTTTTCAGTTGACGATGTGCGAATACTGTATGTGGGCCCTTGTTCTCACAGAAAGGGAAAAAGGTCACTACAGGACTGTCACGCCCCAAGGTCAGTTCAAGTGAAGTGCATAATTAATGATGTGGCTCGAGGGCGCCAAACTCATTTTCAGCTAAGAAAACAGAAAGAAAGGGTTTGATACCTAAATGAGATATTTCTCCATTTGAAAAATGTGACATCTGCGCTAGCAAAAAATACTGATGGAATTTAAAATATACATGTTGTAAAGTCACAGTTGAGTTTAATGGTGACACGTTTTAACATGTTTTGTTATTTGTGTGTGTTTTCTGGCTTTATCAAAGCGCATCATGTGTCATTCTTTGGTTTGGTTTTGATTGTTCTTTTACGTTCCTTCGCGTTCTTTCAATCATTCTGAAATAAAACGCTTCAGACATCTAAACTCAGAACACACAGGTTTTTGGAAATGATATTGGTGGATTTTTATCAGAACATGGTCCCATCTGACAGAAACCCAGGTGGGGTAGCAGGTGCCTTCATTCTGTGACCAATCCCAGCGATTAATGGATCAATTAAGTTCCAGGTAGATGAGAAACCAGCTGCATCATCCTCAACATTAGTGACTTATCTGTGAAGACCTTCATCGGAAATGATCAAAAATATGAAAGGACACCACACAGGGGTTGTTACTGAGGCTGTGATTGAGTCTTATGTGTTTACTAACTGAATGACTAATGTATTAGTCAGTGGCCTTTTGTCACAGTTCTAGGAAGTGGCTCTTTTCCCTCAGCACTTAGCTTTTGCTTCAGTATTTCTATAGACGCTCTGTATTGACAGTTTGAATAAGGGCTGGACCTCGTCAACCATCTTTTCAGTGTAATACAACGAACAGGAGCCCCAGTGCAATTTGCTAGCATTTGCAGTCAGCCAACTGTCACACTAAATTTACAGTACATATTACAGTTAGGAATCACTACAGCTAATAAAACAGTATTACTACTGTGGCACTAACTTGTCTGTTGTGTTTACCTGTGAAAACAGGGCAATGCAACTTGTGTTAATTGAGCTGCTCATTTGCAGAGACTAATTTTTAAATATTGTGACTGTGCATTGTTTACATCCATGTTTTGCTGTCTTCTTTCTTAGTGCACTTTGCTTGCAGATAGTGTGCCATTAAATCGGGGATTTGTATCGCAACCTCCTTGTGCTTTGGATACAAGTGTGGGGCATCATGACCATGTAAGTTGTTTCAACTTGAGCAAATAATGGCAACTGCAAAAGCAACACAGAGCCCCGAAAACTCATTTAATTTAATTTTAATTTTAATTTAATTTAATTTATGGGATATAGACGCAGTAACCTACGCATGTAGCCTACGTACGTGAGAGCCATTTATACTTGTGCACTTGTCAGTCTGGCTCTCTCTGTGAAAACGCCACCCAAACACTAGGGGGCTCTGTGTCTTTTTTGCCAGTCCAGTTCATTTTTGTTTCTACTTCCTGCTTCACTTTCAACAATGGCGACTGAAACTTTCGCCGAAATTTCATCCAAGACGAGTCATTCAAATGTTTGTATCTCTGAACCTCCTCAGTTAACCTTTCCTCAATGTGTTCCATCTTTATTGATCCAAAACAGTCAATTTGAAAATTGCGGAGCTGGAGAAGCAGCCGGAAATACTAAAGCAGAAATATGCTACCACCAAGTGAAAACAGTCATGGCTTTTGTGGTCTGTGTCGCCACGGCACAAAGTTACAATTCTGGGGAGGTGCACAGCAGGGTACTGTGTTAGGGTCTGCGTAGGGTCTGGGCTAATGCCAAGGTATAAACTACGCATAACTTTTCCAGTCAATCAGAATGGACCCTTATTAAAATAGTGCATTATATTTTAGGTTGAAAAAAAAAAAAAAACACATCGTGTGTATCAAAAGAGGATTTGACCTTCATTGTTTATTACCCTTAATATTTTGATAAAACAAGGTTCCATATCGGCCCTCCGAAAGAGCCAAGATGCAGCAATATAATTTAAAGTTTGCTAACATCCAGTAATACTTGTCCTACCAAAACAGACAATACTGTAATAGAGAAACCCAAGTATATAGAACTGAGCCATGCTGCCTTTTATTCTTCAGCATATGTTTCATGCATACGAGAAGCAGTGTTTTAGTTCTAGTCTCCTTCTAGACAGTTCTAGAGACATTCCTTTCATTTCAAAATACTATTTTAATACAATGGGAGCAGCATTTGTCTGTTATTACTGCAGATTGGAAAAGCACCAAGTACAGTGTATTGAAGCTATATTTACTCGGTACTGAATATTCAACATGCAGACATAGTTAATTGTAAAGGATTATCTAGGACTGTGTTTGGTATGCTACTTAATGACCTAGTTAGATATTGGGTTAAGCTAAGAGCATCAAAATAGACACTAGCAAGTGTAGATTTCTTATTGCGGCTGATCTCTTTCTGTCTTAATATGTGTTGCTTAATATGTATGTGTTTATGTCAGAAATCTAATTCTAAGGTTGTCATCACACTCTCTCTCGCTCTCTCACACTCTCTTTCTCTCACAGCAGTCAGTTAGATTTTAAGGGCAGTAAATTGTTATCTTTTCCCCTCTGTAGGAGTTCCTCTTTGAAATTTACATCCAATCTATAATGGCCCTTAACTGGTACCTACTTAAATGTTACAGTGTGATGAAAGGAGGAGCTTTCGGAGAGCACATCAAGTTTCAATACAGTTCTGTCCCACTTTTCGCACGCATGGGCTCGATCACGCAAACACACACAAATGGCCTCCACAGTCACCCACTTTTACCCTCTCAGATATTCATACCAACACAAGCGAACGGATGCGGAGACAGGCAGTGATGTATGCTCACCTGAGCTTTGATGGGTGCAGTACTGTGAATGACAGGATTGATTCTTGGGCACCGGGTTCATTTACATATTTTTACTTTTCTCAAAGCATCAGCACACTTAACACCCCACCACCACCTCCACCACCACCCCGAAAAATGTTTCTATGCTAAATGCGTGTGAGTATGTGTGAGTGCACACCTCACGGCTGAATGTGTGTGTCATAGTGTGTTATTACAGGGGAGAGAGGGAGAAGCTTGTCTTTTTCAAGGAACACCCCCAGAACTAATGTTCCACACCTGTGCACAGCGCGGCACTCTTTATCGAGCATCACAGGTGCACTGCATTAATTGTGGGAGAAACCATTTCATTGGGGGGGGGGGGGGGCAGTGGTATGGGGGTCCTCCTGCGCCTCCTCCTCTTCTCTGGCACGCATTCAATCACTCAATATTCACATCTAAATTGCTTTTAGCTTTGAGGGTTTGAAGGTTTTAACGCATCTGCGTGAATGATATCAGAAGATGAGCACCGCCCTGTTTTTCTTAAATAATGACACGTTATGTTCATTTGGGATAGGTCCAAGTGTGTGTGTCCCTTATTTGTGTCGTGCCAGAGATGGCCTTCCTGCTGCACCTTGGAACAATCATGAAAGTATGACCAAATACATGTTGTGTTTGTAATGTTCTACTGGGTTGAGGAGAGCAGTAATTTCTACATTGTGTGTGTGTGTGTACGTGTGTGTGTATGTGTGTGTAGGGTTTAAACACCTGCGGGACCCAGAGGTCAAACGTATGAGACTGCCCCCCTCCGGTGATGCAATTACCATGCGTAAATACCTTCCCCACTCTCTCTCTCTCCTCCTTTCTCTCGTTCTCTTTTTCTTGCACTTCAACAAGGCATTCTTTTATATCACCTTCTGTCACTTCCGTTCTCCTCCGCTGCACTTTTTACCTCCTTTAATTTTTACCCATCTTCTACCACCTTATCCTCCTCTTTCCCATCGCCGTCTTGTTCTCTTTTTTCCACTCTCTTTCCCATAGACCACATTATGACTGTCTGTCAATCAGTCCATTTAACATCTGCTCTGAGAAAGGCAAGGCAGACAATAACACATCATGGTCACTGAACTGAATATCCCTAAAGATTTCAGAGGAGGCCTCTTTTTTTTTTTTACATTTTCCTTGTTTTTTTCTGTCTGTCTCTCTCCTTTTTTTCCTTCTTTTTTTTTTTTGGAGGTCCAGTAATGAGTTACAAAAGGTCATTGGAGCATTGCAGCTGCTCATCCACTCGTGCCATAATCCATGGCACTCATGCCTGATTACCTCTCCAATGGTCAAAGGTAGGGGAGGGAGTAAAAACAATGGGTGCAAAGCATAAAGCTCCTCCAAGAAATATGGGCCAGGGGTGTTATTTTGGAGGGTGCCAGTCAGAGAGAAATAACCCTGAGCAGATCCATTTATTCTTTTAAATCAAAATGCTTCGGCGGTGGCGAGCAGTGAGGGGGAAAAACATGACACATTTTCTCCCTTCCCCTCCATCAACAGCCATTTTGATCTCCACAATTGACCTTCCATGGCATCATTTACAATGAGTCATATCACAGCCACAAAGTGTTAAAGCCGCAGCACACTTGCTTGTGTGTGCACACAGACACATGCTCAAACACATGGATAATCATTCTCTTTTCTTGCCCACACAAGCCTGCAGGCACACACACACACACATACACACACACACAAGTTGTGTTCCCAGGCATGCACACACACACATACCTCAACATTATTACACATGCACTTGTGGGCATAATAGCTTTAACTAGACCAAATTGTCTGCCCTTCATTTGTATGTCTATGGCGACCCACATTCTCCATGACTCGCCCTTTGACAAAGAGGGGTCATTCCCCCAGCAAAGAAAATGAAGCCCAGTAGATATTGTTTGATTGGATTTTTCCTTTTCAAGGTTTCAGGATCATTACAGGAATTCATTTGAAGTGTTGCTGAAAATGAAACTGCGACCCTCTTCCCGCGTTTAATTATTCTAATACCACTTTCTTTTTTGCTCTCATTCTCTTTTTTGTCTGTCTGCAAAGTGTGCCATTTCGAGAAATTAAAACCATCAGGCCAGACCTTAAAATGAGACCAGGGTGGACTAATTTTCAGCCAGGAAGTTATTTTGTTTCTTCTCAGCCATCTCATCTCTTTCCTCTGCCTGCGCACCACCGCCTCCAATTTTTCAATTTTTTTTTTTTTTTATCATCTTCGTTCTCTTTTTTTTTTCTCAGAATCATCCCTCTTCTGTATTCACCACTGTTTTTTTCACTCTGACCTCTTATAACTTCCTCTGTCTGTTTCTTTCCCCTTCTCACTTTTACAGTGTTTCCATCACTTTTGTCTCATCCCTCCAACCCCCAGCCGTCCACATTTTTAAACACAAGCCAGTGCATTGGTTCCAAACCAAATGTGTTCATTCCAACATTTCAATAAATTGAGTAGGGGAGGCATTAACGTTAATCACAGCGACCACATTGTGCTTTAGACACGTTGGTGGGATTATGGATTACTATTAGCTGGATGGAAACCGATTCTTTCATTTGAATTCCGACTTCCTCGTCTTGCTAAAATTAAAAAGAGAACTAATACTTCTTGGACAATAATACTTCTTCTTGGACAGGACTTTGCTCTCTCTCTCTCTCTCTCTGTCTCTCTCTCTCTCTCTCGCTTGTTCTCTGTCTCTTTTTTCTCTTCCTGATCTGCAGGAACACCCAAGAAGCAGCAAATGACAGACAACAGACAGTTCACATCTCCATTTAAATTGCAGCCACATGAAGCTTATTGTTTCATTTAGAAACTGATACCTCTGTGGTTGATAATGTTAATTTCTCCTGCTAAGGCTGATGCAGTCTGTCTCATTTGATATTCACAGTTAGTTAGCGAAACTGGCCATGCTACTGTACTGTCAGATTCAGTGTGGTGTGGTCGTGCTCTTTCAGTGCATTCATTGAACATGCTGATGGTGTTGGTGAACATGTGACATGAATGTATTCCTTAGCAATTCGTGAACAAGGAGAGGAGTATTAATACAGTGAAGAACTTGTACTTTAACACTAATGGCTAGTTCAACTTGAAATGCCGCATGCTACTAATCTTGGGAAATCTTTCTTTTTTGTAGTATACAGTTCTTCAGAGGAGGAGGTTCTGAGTATCTCAGAGAGTCTCATTTAAACAAATGGAAGAACGTGAACTAGTTCACTTTTTTGTGGACTGTGAACAATAAACATGATGTGTGAACTTGTACAGCACTGGCTAGAGGAGCTCTCGGGGGAAGCCGTAAGACATTCAGTAAGAAGTTTAACTTTGTAAAAGGGCTTCCTATGTGCTCGTATTGAGTTTATTCTTTAATTTCCTAATTTGGGTGAAATTCTTACAATAAGCTTAGCAACCATATTATTTTTTGACAAAAAGCATTTAAGCACTAGAACTCTGGGATGTGTTGTAACTTTTAAGAGGTTGGGCCGATACATATAAACATACAAACAGCAATGGTTTTCACTACTGAAAAGTGAGCCAAAAGCTGGTCCACGCAAGAGTTTTGAGGTTTCAGCTTCAGTGAAACATCTGTGCACATCCTGGAGCTTTATAATTAAACCCCTACAACCCGTTGGTATGCTGCATGCTTACACTACAGCTAATATCACGCTGCAAGACTACTTCAGCAGACAAAGTACAACTAATCCACCTATCATCCAAACATAAACTATTTATTCTATAAACTAATAACGGTGTACATAAATCTATACAAGTTATTTTTGTCTTCTAGGTGGCAAGGCATTTATGGCAGGTTTTGGCATAAAATATCTCGATCTCCTCCTTCTGGGAGGATAGTCACACAGCTAACTGCTAACAGTCTGATGGCTGACTTCTGTTTTCCATATGATACTGTGTAAAGGTAATGAAGAGTGTCTCAGCTTTGGGGTTGGACTTTACATGGACTTTACAGTAAATTTGTTGCCAGTGAAAACAAAGCAGTGAGTTTAAAAAATCTGGTAGATCTCAACACTACTGGGGCTGAGTGGTGTATATCTGGTCATGCTGTAGACATGTGTAACAGATGGCTGGAGTTATGGTATCCACATTGCCCTTTTTATCTTGTCTTTACTAGAAGAATTCTTGTCCTCTGCCTCCAGTGCTGTTTATAAGTTGAAAAACCTCTTGTTGAAGATCTCTGGACATGACTGGATGCAGTAAATAATCCAGTAATATCGAAACTTAATTCATTAAATGTACTATTCCAAGAAGCAACAATTGATTTTTTTGGACCTCAACATCCTAAATTGGAGTTGTTCTATCTGCTTTGCCAAACACAGTGCTGAAAGAAAAAAAGTGTAAATACCCTCCCAACCCCCTATTTCATCTCAAATAAGCCTGTTGGGACTATTTTGAGAGAGCCAAGTAGCTCTGTAATTCACACAGTCACAGATTTAACAGGAATGATCATTTGTCTTATTTGGTTTTCTGTTTGAACATTTTTCATTTGAAAAGTTCCGTGTCCACCATCTCCGTCAACTCTGGGACAAAGTGGAGTATGATTTAAACAGAGCTCCTCCTTGTTAAACATTTACAATATATGTTTAACATATGTACACAGATATCCTGATGGTAGGGTTTTTCATATGTAGGAAAGGTGTCTTACACATTAAAACCACTGACAGGAGAAGTAAATAACAAAGACCATCTTGTGACAATTCAGTGTTCTGCTGGGAAACTTTTGGACCTGTCATTCGTGCGGATGTTACTTAGACATGTACCACCCACCTAGACCAGACCAGTCACCCCCACCCCATAGCAATGGCACTCCTTGACGGTTTAGGAACTACTCAGAAACATGAAGAGCAGGACAAGGCGTTGACCTGGCCTCCAAATTCACTAGATCCCAAACTGATTAAGTATCTTTGGGATGATCCACAGAGGCCCCTCCCCTCAACCCATACTAACAACATTCTGTTGCCAGACACCACAGGACACCCTCAGAAGGCCCATGTCCATTATATGACGAGTAACAACTGTTTTGAGGGAGGAAGACCTACACAATATCAGGAAGGTGGTCATAATGTTATACCTGACTTGTGTATTTCTTTAAGGTTGTGAAGCAGTGTCCCGTCTAGTGCTTCTAGTCAGTGATGGCTGGACTCACATTTCAACAAGAGCAACATCTTTTCTTAACCTTAACAAAGAGTTTTGAGTGACCTAACCATGGCCATAAAAGAAAATGTTAAGCAGCCATAGAGACAACAAATATGACATGGTGAAATGTTACACAGATACACAAGCCATAATCCTACATATCCTACAAAAATCCCTGTCCTACTTTAAGTTTTGAAATAAGTGCATGCATATACTAAATCACAGCTACATTGATTTTAGGAACCCAAAATACAAAGTTTATAAGGTTTTTGAGGATAAGATTCTGAGGTGCTTTGAGAAAGCACTGAACCCCCTCAACCAGGCAACACAGTGTCTGCGAGTGTACGCATTACTGTGTGAATGAATAGATGGTAATGCAGAGAAAGAATTTCCGCTTGAGGGATGAGTAAAGGAAATACCAAAAATAACATGTATACTGTACATTTACTGCATATTGTATAACTATAATGCCAGTTATTAATTAAGAGTTACTGGGCATCATACTAGAAATCCCAGTTTAAGAGTCATCACAGTGCACGCCAAAGCTTGACAGTTGTAGTTAAGATAACTTAAAAATATACCATTCCTTAAAACTCAGTTTGGTTAGTTCACATTATCTGAACAAGAACCAAATTGAACCTGTCTTCCTGTTATTTGAACGTTTTAACACCTTTGGCCGTTATTTGTGAGAAATACAGTATGTCTAAACTGTGCTTCAGCAGAAGACATATTTTAGTGCTTGCCGTGCTTGTGACAGATAGGTGTAGGTGTTAATATGTGAGCATGAATGGGTTGGAGAGAGAGAGAGAGAGAGAGGGTGTGTGTGTGTGAGTGTGTGTGTGTGTGTGTGTCCCTGACGCTGCTGTCACCAGTGGATGGTATATGTCAGCCTTGACGACATGCTGGCTCCACTTCATCACCAGCTGCAGCCCAGCTCAGCTCCAGAAAAACTGGCAAACTGTTTCTCTGCCTGCCTGCTTGACGCACAATAAAACTGTGTCTCCATTAGACAGGCCTCTGCAGGCCTGACAGACACACACACACACCACACATAAAATTTAAACACAAACATGCAACCATGTGCAGACATCACTGTAGTCAGACACGTTCTCTGATAAATGTGCAAACTGATACACATTCACACAATGTCCTTGCGGTGTGTCCACGGTCCGTGCTTCTGTGTCCACGTGTGTGCGTGCGAGTGTGTATCTGTGTGTCTTTTGTACCTTTTCTAGAGACAACTGCTGTCTGTGCCAGATACCATCATAATGTTGGACAGGTGTACAACATGGTAATCAGGGATTTGCGAGAGAGAGGGTGTGTGTGCGCGTGTGTGTGTGAAAAAGAGGGAGGACAGACAGAACAAAAAAGAGAGAAAGATGAGCAAGTATGCAGTACTAGTGTATTTTTCCCAGAAACCTGTATTCGTTCTCATCCCCCAGTTGCGTGGGATTGTACCTATGTGTGTCTGAGAGGTCTTTCTGGACAAGGTCAGGATCCTCTTCCCTCATTGCCCCACAACATTGCCCCCATTACTCCCCATTACAGTCAATCACAGTCCTTCTCTTCCTCCCTCCTTCCCTCTCCTCATCTTTCTCTTTTACATGTTAATCGCCACCCGTCCATCCTCTGTTTTCCCTCCCTCCTTTCCCTACTATTTTCTGCCGGTCTCTTGGCCATGGAGCTTAAATGACAGGCTGTCAGAGGACAGTGAGTGCTCTGGCCAGGTTAGTTAATGTGTTAGTTACAGACACACCTGCCAGAGAAAAAAAAAAGCAACATCGGGGATCTTTAGATAACAAAGGGCTGATGAATGACCAAATTAATCAAGCAGTGAACAAAGTCATCAAGTTTGCACTTGTTTTAACAGCCAGCACAGATCCACGCCTTAAATTCTCATATTCATTTCTATTCTCCACTATTGTGCATATTGCGCTGCCCTCATAGATGCACACACATTAGCACATAGCGCTGTCAACCTAAATGATACTTTTCAACATCTTTCCATTTGCACCTCCTCCTCCTCCTCCTCTCGCCTTCCTGTGCCTTAAATTATTCAGATCTCTCTACATTTGATTTAGCATGCCTCCTGTCTGCCATTTCCCCCTCTTTTTTATACATTTCATTATGTTGTATGACTTTAGACCCACTGGCTGGAAAATGACAATTATTTTGCTCCAGCAGCCAGCTATTAACAGAGCTGAAGAATACATGGAGTGGCGTGCAGAGCGGAGACTGCAGAGTAAGAAAAAAACACATGCATGGTGTACATGTGGTTGCACAGAGAACCACACATGCGTTCATGTAAATACTGTATAGGCATATACTATTAACCAAATTGTATGAAATGCATGTGTGCAGCTACTGCGCAGTTTTTGTTTTTTTTTACGTCTTTTTTCCATCTTGCCTTTTCTCAGATACACTCCCATCTATGCACACGCTTATTGCGCTATAAAGCAACGAAAAGTTTGGCTTGTGGCCGAGGCCACGTGAGGAATGATTTCATGGAAAGAGGAGAACAAAGAGAGAAATCTGTCACAGCGGAGTAATGCCTTTTAGATGTACCTTTAGCGTGGCGGGGCTAGAGAATTCAACCCATATCTAATGGTAGCTTGTTTGGCCTTTTCATCAATTCTGCATAAATATATATGAGCCACAGGGAAACATACAAGGGACCTAATAGAAATGAATGAACTACTCAACCATATATTTGCCGTGAGAGATATGCAGCCTGTGATTGGAAAGGGCATCCACTATCTGCAATATTGATAATACTTTTCAAATTTCATCTGCTTTTGTTTGCGTTCTGCGGCCGCCTGTTTAAACATGGTGAGAATTATAATGAGGCCAAACATTATCTCCACCAGTTGTTCTAGGCTGAACATATAACTTTATCACTGAAATGATTCCCATACTTTGGCTGCATTGTAGCGTTTCCATTAGAGCTTGGCTATCTGACAGAACTCCAACCAATCGGCAGCAACAGTGGCCCACGTCTGGTGGCCAAGCAGTGCCTGAGTCTGTGACATGGTGTGTGTGCTTCTGCATGTGTGCGTGTGTGTGTTTGTGTGAAATGTGCCAGGATGTATAATTGTAACCATCTCTGATCAAACAGGCTGGAGGACAATGTGAACTTGCTCTATTTTACCTTGGATGGTATTTGTTTAACATCACACATTTTGTGTATTAACACCACTTCGCATTTTAGGGTTGTTTTTTAGACCTTTTATCTTTGATTCATTATTTCAGCATAGCGTTTGTCTGGTTCTGCCTGTTTATCTCTCTGGTGCAAATCATGTCTTGACAACATATAGACATCTGGTCACTACACAAGGCTGACTTTTTTTTGCGGTAAGGCTGAAAAGCTCTTCAATGATACACATGCACTTTCACGTCCACTTCACAAAGTGATTGCCCGGGTGAGTATGTGTGAAGTTTGACATTCTCTCTCCAGATTTCTTTTTTCATTCATTGCACATCTCTTTCACAGTCTCTATAGAATACCCTAGCACTATGAATCCCTTCCAAGACAGACCGTCTGTGCACAAATATTGTATTTTGATATTTAACAAGTGTCACACCTCACCGTCTGTACAATGGCTGGCTTTTTACCTTGCCTTCAAATGTGACCATAGAGCACTTATAGGACTTTAGCCTTTACTATGGCACAAGATAGTTCTCTTCTAGCATAACCCAGCTGCTTCAGATTTGTCTGTGGTATCATTTGGATGTGAGTTGACGTTTGAGTTGTAACTTCTGTGAAGATATAAACTCTGAAGATGTAGAAACGGGTGTTTTGAGCATCAGTGGATCAAAAAGACCGTAAGAACAACTAATAAGTGCCTTTTAAATTACAACAGTGCAGCCCAGCATGCCAACCAGTGTGATTGTTTGATCCATCTTTCTATTGAAAGGCAGGTTCAGAATGGAAAAGTGTAACATTACATTTCTATATGAACAAAAGAATATAGAATCTCCCAGCTGAAACAGTCATGGGGCCCTCTAAGCTTGTACATCTTTAAAGTTATAATATCATGCTAAAATGTATAAAAAAAAACATATGATTAGAACAGTTACTGACCACTTCCCATTCATTCTTTTAAGGCATAGATTAGTAGTGCTACATATATGTGTAAAACAGAAGCAGCAGACTATAAGTAAACATTTATTCTTTTATATGTTATTATTTGCTGAGATTTGCCGTAGATTTTGTTCTATTCTTTAAGACGTGATCCTGCCTGGCAGCTACATTGAAGAATGCTTTCAAAAGGTTCTCAGCAGCAGAAGTATGCAGAGGTTAACTGTATTATATATCCTCTTAAGAAAGCGCAGGAATCAGTCTTGCATGATTGCCCCTCACAGTGCCTCACACAGGGGAAGAGAGAGCAGGTTATCCATGTAGAAATTGCACAGCAGATATCATACACCACAGCTCTGTCATGCACAAAGACACTGGAAAAAGTACCAAGACGATCTTTCATCCCAGAGTCGCTGAAATCCCCAACACACACACACACACACACACTTAGAAGAGCAGCTCAGCCCCCACACAGGGACTAAGGGTTATTTGAACTAAAGCTTTGTATGGGGTTACAGGCAGCGTTCAAGCTCTAAGACCAGGGCTGGTCCAATGCCTACCATGGACTTATGGTGATCTTGGTGACTTGGCCAAACGTTGCAGCCCAGATCGAGCTGTGTCACCAGGGATAGACATATCAGAGGAGCTCAGTGAAGCTGGCAGATCATGATAGTCATCTTAGGGAGAGGGGTCCCAGTGATTAAATCCAGGCTGTTGGATCCCACCCTCTGGCACTTGACCACACACATGCATGCGCACCCACTCACACACACACACACCCACCCACACCACCTCAAACACACATACACACAAAGATGCATGCGTGTCCAGAGTCCCAAACCCAGGATCATTAATATTTGCACATTATAACCCTCCTCTTTTCTCACACTGCTGCCACCAGATATACCAGCTGGGTCCGCCTATCCATTACCATAATGCCATCAGTGTGTGTGTGTGTGTGTGTGTGTGTGTGTGTGTGTGTGGCTATATCCGGCTAAATGTAGTTCCTTGTGTGAGATTTTGTTGTCTGTCTCTCTGTATTTACACTTGCTGGTTCTGTCCTGTATGTTGGTGTATGTAATATTTATGCATGTGTCTTTTCTCTAGCCTCCTACAGTGGGCACGCATATTCAAAATGGATTTAAGGGCTAAATTGTATAATGATTTCTGGGAAAACAATAAATTGAGGTTCCAAATAAAGGCCATTATGGAAATGAGATTATAGAGCAATTGAATTAGGCTGTAATCACTGTTTCTATATATCATTACAATGCAACTTTATACAGCATTACTCTGCCCAGGGCTATAAATGACAAACAGTGTTTCTTTGTGGAGTATTTCAGGAAATCCACAAGGGGAGGGTTTAATTCAGATTCACTCAATGCATCTCCACCTCCGCCACTTTATTTCAAAATTCACATTATTCCCATTGGGTCAGACACATATTTACAAATTTAACAATTCAGTCCGGTGCTGCAGAACAAAATATGCTTAGAGACAAAATAAACCACAAATGTCAATATTTTCTACTAACCTTGAGTTTTTATGAATGGATTTTCACCTACGCCAGCTCCCCTTGAGCCCACATAAAATATAGGGATATATACTTTGGGAGAGCGTAGTTATAGAACACATGGTCTCAGTCAAGTAGCATGATGCTGTTTGACACATTATATGATGACCATTGCACCTTCCCAGGCAGGAAGAAGTTGTAGTCAGGGCATAATACCAGAGAGTATCATAACCCAGCTTATTGCAGATATTACAGCCTTGACATATACAGCAAACAAGTAACAATGTCTGCAATAAATAGTATATCCATCAGAATGGATTGACAAGTCTCTTCTTACACAGAAAATATATTTCAACTGGATGTTGGCCACCACTCATAAAACCCAAAATGATGGAATCCTTTTATTCATTGCTTTGTTTGATTGTTGTTATGAATTTATTGAATAAAGAGTGACTAATGGCAGGAGTTTTAATGCCTCGAGTAGCTGAGATTGTACAAGTCTGGGGAGTGGATGTGATGAAACTGCTGCTTTTCCAAGGCAATGATGCGTTAACCTGCTATGACGCATGTCAATACATCAAGACCCCACCTTTGTGAGGTTAGGCGGAAAAAAACACACATTTGTTTTGACATGTGTTAAGCGTGTATTTCTTCCAAAGGTAGAAACTTCAAGCCTAACCAGGTAATCTGTATCAATTTGTCCCTTAAACACCTTTGATCACATACGTGCATGAAGATCTTTGAAATTCCCCATAACAGGGATTATTAATCTCTCTGTCATCTTGCAAACAATAGTCACATGCACTGCTGCCAGCAAACACACACACAGTCTATCATCACCAATGAGAGTCCTCTCCTCCTGTTTTCTGTGGTCCATGGGGATTTGTCAGTGCTCGTCAACCAACCGTGTCAACCGTGACAGTCGTCCAGATGTCTCCTGCTGCCACAAAGATGACAGGAAGGACAGGAAGAGAGGAGGAGTGAAGAGATGGGGAGAGAAGAATATCCCTCATCTGACAAACACTACGGTGGGACATCCATGAGCAATCAAAGTCAGAGCACAAAGAACTAGCCATGTTGACAAGCACTAATAAAGTGAATTCCAAGCCTGTGGTACTTCAGGGAATACACAAAGTTTGTGAGAGAATGGCCTGTTGGTCAGCTTATTTGCTGAAGCATAACTCAGACATTTTTGCAAAAGGACCTTGTTTTATGATATTTTCACTTCTGACCAAATATACATCTGCTGCTTCCGTCTTAAACTACTGCAGCTCAAGCAGCTCTGTAGAGCCTCTGTGAAACCTACAAACACACATGAACATTTTTTTTTAATTCATTTGTTTCTGTGACAGCTCTTCAAGTGTATTATACATTACTTTATATAGAGGTGCATATAAAAAAAATAACTTTGACCACTGCTGTTTTGATCGTGGGACACTGATATGTAGGTCTCTCATGGACTCTTGGCAAATACTATATGTAATCAGGGACTAGACTCCAGTCTTTTTGATCATTATCGGCAGTTGATGAGTGTTATTGGCTCACAGGAATATTTCATTGATGGAATAAGGAGTATGATGGAGTATGTTGGGAGAAAGAGAGGGCAAAAAACAACCAAGCAATCCATGAAAATTGTGGTCGTAAAAGCCACAGCAAATAATAGCGACCAAAAAGGAGAGCAGCTGGAAGCAAAATTGTTAGATTCTCCTGCCAAACCTGCTATACGCTTGTTTTTTATGTGCATAGTTGCAGTATATAGCTGCTAAGAAAACATGGTAAAGAGCAAATATTTGCAGCTCAAGATGTGTAACCCTTACATTCTCACTATCAAATATTCACGAGCTACTTTCTTTTCTATAATGTGACACATTAAACTCATATGGAGGGCATGACAGGGCAGAGATCCAGCAGGCTGGTGGCCTGTGCCAGGAAGTGCTCTACGAAGCACATGGTGAGAGCCTGCAGCACCAATCAGCCTGTACTGAGGCTGTCAATGGGCTCATTAGCACTCATTACAGCGACCTCTTGGGCACCTGGGTGCCCTTCAGAGCTCTTAGGGCAGGGGGGTGTGGATAGACTGTGGTCGGGGTGAGGGGCAAAGCAACAAAAAACAGAGTAAAAAGAGGACAACAAAAGATATAGTCAATTTTTGTCTTGAAACTGGAGCAAGGAAAAGCAACATGAGGATAATGTTGTTAGGCTACTAAAACTCGGGTAATGCGGGTAATAACATACATACAGTAAAAACTGATTTGTAGATTTATGTTGTACTCTAGTGATGAAAAGGAACTTTATTACTGAGGTGGTAGAAATAACCTCCACTCGTTCTTAAAGCATGCTTTAGTTAAATTCACAGTGAATTTTTGTACAATGAATTGGCCACAGTTGTACTTCCTCAGTTTGTGTGCTTTGCTCCAAACAACACATATCATAGCTATAGCTAGAAACGTGGCAAGCAACATGTGGATGCTATTGCTACTGACCAAAAAAGAAATTTTTCTCTGTCATTGCCTTACACTCATACAGAGGTAAGTAGGAATTTCCCTAAAGTGGAAATATTTTCAGAAAGCTTGTCTTATTAGCTTTGTGTGGGAGTACTGTAGGGCCCCTAAGACAGCATCATGGCCTTATGGCTGTGTTGTCACTTGAGGGCAAGATTAAAAAGAATGTACAGAAAGAAACAGCATAGAATGTGTAAAATACTATATCTTTACCAACCATGAAATCAACTCCAATAGCCCCACCAATCTGATATACTCTTACCTTGTCCAAGCTACTACCACACACTATCCTGCACATGTAAGTGCCTCACGAAATGAAAACTAACCCAGAGTTCTGGCTGCCACCATGAAACCCTGCAGAGAGCTGGACCAGCATCTGTATTAAAAACATACACCCGCAATTAGGAAACACTACCGCAGCATATTGGATAATCATTTTGAATTGAATTTAAAAAAAAAAAAAAAAAAGTAAGACATTATTACATTTGAGCTCTACATTTTAATTTCACATGCTCTGACTTAGAAACAGCTCAATAAATACAAAGTTGCAGAAACACAAGCAGCCATAGGTTTGCGTGTCTGGGAACTGTCTCATAACAAAATACATATAGATTATTAAGAGTGGGGTGGTGGTTAGCACTGATGCCTCCAGATACTGGTGTTTAGGTGATGTATAGAGCAAGACATATTGTATATAAACGCTTAAATATCAATTTTGATTTCATGGGGACTTTAAAAACTTTCAGAAGCATCAGAGCTCCTGCAAGAATCAGGATTCCAGGGGAAAAAACAGAAAAGTTAGCATATCTTTCCTCATAGTTAGTAGATCCGTATCTCACAAGGAAAAATTCAAATTATTTTACGTAATGAAGCTATACTAAATCATAATTATAAGATAAGGTATCCAAAGAAGTAAATGCACACCTCAGAATCGCCTCTCTTGATGGTCCTCAAGGCTCCATCACGCTCTGACATGCGTCGACAGGGACCAGGTGAAGAGGTTTGGGCATCTGGTAAAGATTCCACCTTGGCATCTCTCCTTGAAGGCTTCACAGACATGGCTATTTAAGAGTACACTGGAGTGCAGACCCAAAATTTATAGGAAGTATTCAATATATCATATTACATATCTCATCTGCTTTGGAAATACCTCAGGATACTTCATGGGGGACTAGAAAACACTGCCTTAGAGAAAGATATCTTGAATACTTTGCTTAGCCTGTTGCCCCCTCGACCTTAGTTACGCAGACGAAAATGCATTGATGGACGGAGAAATGCACTGCATTTTTGTACTGCTGCAAACTTCACTCTTCATCTGTTATTGACCCAATAGCCCTGGATCTTAAGGTCCCACACACTACAGTGTGTCATAGAAATATATCAACAGCCGTAACAATGTGGCTTGCTCATGTTCTTTCATTATTGGTCTTTTCATGAGAGTTTTAGCTAAGAAGGAAACAAATCACCAGATTTATCTTAGGCTTGGTTTTAGAACTATTGATAACAATTAGTGATGTACCGTACATAGAGCATGACATTGGATCTCCTGTCTCTGCTCATGGATGGCTTTGATTGTGGGCGTTTATCATGCGCATACCAGAACAGATCTTAAAGTTTAGAATGGAGTTACACATATTATCATGGGTGATCTATAATACTTTTGCCTTTTGTGGGATAACTAAGAAACAGTAGTATATATTTAAAAGGTTAAGATATTCATTGACAGTGCCCTGTAGCATAAGCATATCTATAACAAAAATCAGCTACCTAACAAAAAACTAAGAAAACCTTAAAAACAGATGGGCTGAGCCAAAGAAGGATTCCCCAGACCTTGCAATGAACATGAACACTGGATGAGTGAAGAAGGCAACTCAGACAAAGAAACAATGATTGTCTGCTTCTAAGGCAAACACCAGGAAGTCTGAACACTCTACGGTTTCTTTGTGTGTTTTTTTCAACTACTTTTTTGTCCAATAACTTTCTTTGAAAAATGTGGTTAAGCAGCAGAGTAGGGTTAAAGGTAGAATAGATTGGTTCCTTGGGGAAAACAGGGGCATTACAAAGCAGTGCTGAAGCAGGGAAGGTAGGTAAGTAGGACAGAGTCCCTTTAAATGGAAGTAAGGGGTGGAAGTGCGGAGCAGACTTTTTTAGTGCCTTCACAGGGGAAGAGCATCGAACTGTCGAGATAGGAGGCAGTGGTATAAGGGGTTTAAAGCAGTGTAAAGGCAGCTCAGTGGAACATAATCCAAGAGGCCTTTTGTTCTCTTTGAAATGTGATACTATTGGTTCATGAAAAAGCACTTCAATTGAGCGACTGTATTGAGTGGGTGTGTGAATTTGATTTCATTCCAAACAGCATTTCTAATCCATATTCTGCTCAGGTGTCACCAAAGATGAAATGCAATTAATGGACCTCATCAATCTGTTATAACATCGTGCATAGAGAAAACTGTTAAAAGAAAAGGGGCTGAAAACACTAGAGCTGAAAATGAGGCCACCAAGAAGAATACTTACAATAAAGCAGCCGATTCATAACATTTGCTCTTCATATTACTCATACAACAGATTCCCACCTGGGAACAAAGTTGCCTTTTAACAGGTAATGTCAATGAATGCCTGCTCCTAACATGACACAGATTGTTCTTGTTGAAAAGCTTAAATCCACCCCCACCCATTTATTGCACCTCAGACACCGCCATAAATGTTTTAGAAACCGCAGTACAAAACGGAAAAACACAAAAGGATAAATACTCGACTCCCTGTAATGGGGATAAGACCCCGAATATGTTTTGGAAAGACAATCAGCATCATAGCAGCTCTGTGTGTCTATTTACATTGTGGCCACCATCGCTCCCCTCTCCTCCAACAAACAAGAGAATGGGGGTATGGAGCAGAGGAATAATAATAAAAATAGAATAAGGAAATATATTTTGCATATTATTTTAAGTAACTGTTCAAATTTCATTTCAGAATGGTAATCCACAAAACAAATATGTAGCGGCATATTTTAAAAAGAGGCTCCGCTCGCTTCAATTTCCTATTGTGGTGTTACGCCGTGTGTTTGCTCTTTGTGTCTGTTTGAATTGATTTGCACAGCTCGGCAGACAAGGGCTGAATGCTCAGACCAAGAATCCATAATTTCATATGATCTGATAGTTCTGCAGTATTACATTGATTTTTTTTTCCTCTCGCTCTCTCTCTCTCTCTCTCTCTCCCTCCCTCTCTTTGGTGTTAACAAACAAGCTAAGGTACCTGCACTCAAGGATCCAGAGCAGAGCCAAAAGAGGCATTTTGTTCAGGCTAAGGTGATAATGTGGAGAAAGGGACATGTTTGTTTGAGGAAGGGGATATGTTTGTTATGTTGTTATATGAGGAGATACTTCCCATCTATTTCGCTATAGGGCTGTGGTATCTGAAGCCGCATAATATCCACAACTAAAGACTTAAAACACTGCTTATCTGCAGCTGGTTAGTTACACACGTAACATACCTATTACCACATACACACAAAGAGCAGTTGTCCTGATCTCAGAGTAGATTAGATATTTGCTGTGATGAAAATCAACGATCCACCTCAAAACTAAAGGCCTGCAGCAATCTTTGGGGGGAGAAAATAGTTAAATACTGTTAAACTCTCTGATACCTACTCATTTGTCAGGGTTTGCACTGAACAAATCCTACAAATTAAACGGTGTACTTTTATAATGTCATTCTACTTGCAACTTTTTCCTTGCAGACAATATCGATGTGTGACCGCTAGGTGCTAGTGACCTTTATTACGCTTTGTAAATGACCCTGCACAAGTTCTGTGTCAGGTTTTATACTTTGGCAGCGAATTTGAAATTTGGTTGACCCAAACTGACTCTCATAACATAGAAAGTTCAAACTCCACATGATCGGAGTTGACAGTCTATCCATGAGGACTGTATCAAAAGAGCGGGCTAGTTAATGGAGTCCGAGATTCGGTCTGAATCATTAGGAACATGAAGGCATCCACTTCCGTGAACTGAGGGCGAAGGGCATGTACAATAATTTATAATGCATGCACTTATATGTAAATGCTATTTTCATTGGAGTTGCTTCTTTTGAATGATATGAATGCCGTTCTAGTTGTGATTCCCCCCCAGTGTAGTTACACTGAATTGGCCTTTGAGGAATGAATAAAGTATGTTTAAACTTAAAGAGAGAGAGAGAGAGAGAGAGAGAGAGAGATTTCAATATCACCACAAGATGTAACAAAACAGATATTATGATGCCTGCATATGCAGAAGTACCTGAATAACTGTGTTCATGTGATGTTATGCTACGGCAAAATGAAAAAAAGACTAAGATCTCTTACAGCCCAGACAAACAGTGCCTTATCAAGAAAACTGAACAGCAGGAAAATGCATGTTGCATGATTTATATGAAGCAAAACAAGAATAAAACATATTTGCACTGTGCACTGAAACAAATGAGGTTTCACTCTATATCAGAAAAATCAATACAATAACAGGCTCTGTGCGCTATGCACCCTGTATGCATGCTTAATAAGTACTATTCTCCTGCACTGTTACACTAAGGATACAACCTGCAAAGTTACATATTATGATATCAAGAACCTTTTTCTCTCTTTTTTTTTTTTTTTCTTCAAAAAACTCCATTCTCAAGCCCCTCTTTTGGGATTTGGTTTGAAGAGTGGGGTGTTAAGTACTAAAACCACAGTTCAGAAGAGGCTTATGTTAAAAGAGTCATCCTGAGACACTCACCCATCGCCTTAAAAAGAGGGAGAGAGAACCGTGATGCTATCACCTCCCTTACCTCCTGTACAACCACAACCCCACTCCCCGCAATCCGTTTCCACCTGCCGTCAACTTTCACGCACCTGTCACAGACTTATACAAATACTTATCTCCAGGTAGCCGGGCAGGCTAACACCTCACACGGAAGACTGTGGGTGGGCATGTGTGTAGGTGTGGTGTAAAAGAGACAGAAAGACAGAGACGGGGGAGACAATCAAAGAGAGCAGCTCCGAGGCAGAGAAAGTAAGTCAACGATAAAGTGAGAGATGGGGATAGAAAAGAGCGATTGGGTTGAAAAGCGGTAATATCCTCTGAGCACTCTCCTATCAGTGGGGCGACAAAGCGGAGTGAAGCCCAGGTATTAGCCTTCCCTCTCCCTGTCTCGCTCACTCTCCCTCTCATTCTCCCACCGCGTACCTCTTCGCACCGCCGTCTATTTTAAGCCATTCCTTCAACATGCCGTGTCAAACAAGCCTGAAATCCCTGCTAATACTAGTTACCCCTGAAACACTGATCTTACTGCTTTCGTTAGACAAGTCACCCCCCACCCTCGTTCACCACCACACACACACACACACACACTTTCAAGAGGAAAAAAGTTAGAGGAAAAAAAGTGTTTTGACATTGCCTTTACATTTTGAGCCCATTAAATCCCAGGATCTGTCTCACTTCTACCTGGATTTTTTTTTTTTTTATTCCCAGAGATAAGCCAAATTAATATGAACTCACCAGGGCCGGTTTTAAATGCTTTGTGTTATCCAAAGCCCTGCGCTCCATCTCCCTCTCGCTCACACTCTCTCAAAGTTATCATGGGGCTCATGATAGCCTTTAAACAAGCAAGGTGAAGTCCATTAATTAAAACTTGCTGCATTCCATGGGAGAGGGAAAGGGGAAAGAAGAGGGGAAGACTTCATAATTTAGCGAGCCAAAGGGCTTCCCCTATGGTGGCTGAAACAAGAGGAAAAGCAGCAACCCATCTCTAAAGCAGAGGCATAAAGATGGCCACTTTAAAAAGATGCAGCGTCCCGTGCATAGAGCACTCACCTTGGAGACAACAATGAAAGCCTTTTGATGTATGGCAGCGCATAGGACACAATATATTCACCGTACAGAATGCTCTCATATGGCTGGTCTCACTCTTAAAAATAGTGACACAAAATCAAGATTCAAAATGGGTCTGTGTGCTTCTTCTGATGTTAAGTGCAATGGTGCACTTAACATCAGGGAGAAACCCCAATGCAAGCCATGTAAATCAATCTGAGTTATATTGCACTAAACTTTATGCAATATACCCTCAGCTTTCATTGCTTCTATTATGCACATTTACATACAGTCTACACAAACATGCATGGATAGCAGTATGTACACACGCATGCAGTACACACACAAACTCCCTTACACGCGCACTCATAAGAAATCTATTGAGTGTATTTCTCCTTGCCAAGGATTTTTTTTTTTTCCGAGTCAAAGATAATACAATTCCTTTTTTTCTTATTTCCTCACAATACATCTTTCAGTTCTGCCTTTTCCGCGCATGAAATTCATTTTCTAATGGAAATATTTGTTTTGTAAATCAAATATGTATTATGCACAGAATGCAAAGCACAAATTAAATTATGTTAATGAAATGAAAGAGATATGAAATGCATATTTCATGGACAAAACATAACCCTGCCGAACAGCCATTTCTTGATAAAATCTTTAAACACAATCTCATTCGGAGAAAGACATATTGCCATGGCAGATAGCACCTCATTAAAATGGTCTCCTTTAATATCAGTGCTTAGTATATATGGGATTGTAAATAACCACTGGGGAAGAGGAACCAATAATGAAATACTGTCTTTAATAGCTTGCCATTGATGTCAGCATAAAAAGTCTACTAGAGGAATATTGGAAATTGGGTGTGCACACACATAGTCAAAAGCTGTAAATGATTGCATATTTAAATAGAGCTGACTAAGGAAAAGATGATATAGATATTATTAATAGGCAGAAAATTATGCTGACCTTACATAATTCCACAAAAAAAGCACAGACTGTTTTAAATTTTATATTGGTTACACTTAATGAATAATAGATTCTGTAGCTGTTGTTGTGCAGTCCATGATGTTAATAAAAGCCTAAGAATAGGAGCCCTGCTCTGCCCAGCCGACTAGCAAATGAACTAGACTGGCTTTTCAGCAGAAATAAATACAGCAATAAATACAAAAGGAGGGGGACGGGGCGGTAGGAAGTTGGGGGCGAGGGCAAAGAAAACAAGAGAAAACACTGGGATGGTAGGGGGAGAGAGGGAAAGGGGAAAGTTACACTAATCGGTAAAGGAAGGTGCAAACAGACAAATGGAGAACAAGGTGGGAAAGAACAACCGCAAGAAAACAATCCGGGCTCCGTTTCGGCATGGTGCAGGTTAGATGACACTTCTAACTGCAACTGAGATGGCTGTCCTTTCAGGGCACGTATTTTTAAATGGCCTTGGTTTCACTAATTTATTTTGGGTTAAAAAGTAGACCTTATTTGTTCCAAAGAACAGTCCAGAAGGAGGGATAGCAAGACTGAATAAAAAGATCAGGTCAACTGACTGAACTGAACTCAGCTGGCCCCATTTACATAGTAAATATATCTCTTCTGATTTTGTCTATGGATTACTTCTTTTGTTAAGTTATGTTATGTTCAGTGTTAAGAATAAAGAATTAATGAATCATGTTGTAATCACATAAAGACAACTTAAAGGAGACACTTTTTGTCACTTTTTAGTTCATGCTTCCATTTTGAAATACTGCAGTTTCTGGGAGATAAAAGGGAAACAATCAGTATCAACCATAGACTGTATAAAGATGGGCAGCGAACTCCTCCTCAAAAGTGAAGCCAAATCAAGCAGAGCTCCCCCTGGTGTCTGGCTGCAGTATAGGTCATAAGCTCCACCCCCAAGTCCCATGTTAGTGGGGAAAGTTTTAGTTAAGTAAGTTCTGTTTTAGTTATTTGACGCATGCAGAAACAGAATGTGACATCGTGAAAACTACAAGCTGCCATACCAACCGCTCCATGAAGCAGTCCTGTAGGCCGTGAAAGGTGGAAAAAAAATAATTAAATAAATCAGTACAGTCCATAAGCCAACATTTCTTTGTAGCTGATGGAGGTAGAGCAGAGCGTAGTATCAATTAAACAAAAAAAGTGAGTCTGGAGGATGTGTGGGTGGGTCATCGAGATCGTGGCTCCACACTTGAGACTCTGGCTCCAAAGTCACAAGATGGTGCTGCCCATGTCCCCAGGAAAATAGCGTCAGTTTTGCCAATGCAGGGAAGTGGGGACGCATTGTCCATATTTATATACAGTCTATGCTATCAACCCATTTGCAGCAGAAGAATTCAACACTTTTTGACATGGGTGTTGCAATTACAGTGAATCAGAAAATGGGAAGGTCCAGTATATTAATGCCTGTGGTCCACAGTGATAATGAATTAAAAATCAGACACTTCTCGTCTCTTCTCTCTAAACACATTTGCGTACATTGTTTTAAAAGTCGGGCGTTTTGATAGTGTTGTTAATGCTTCTTACTTCATTCACAAAAGGGATGCAGAGGGGACACACGGGCTGATGCAGAGAAGGGTGGCTAGAGGAAAAGAGGAAGTGTTGTAACAGAAAGCGATGAGAGAAGATGATTGATCTAACTAGCACAGTATAGAGAAGACAGAGGATTCAGTCAGATCAGTGATATAAGAGAGATTATTCAAAGGTGGAACTGCTGATATACTGACGAGATTAGTGCTGTGAAAATATACATAGAATTTATCAGTTGTTCACTTAACATCAACAGTAAATAGATATGGCACCATATGGGTCTTAACTATTGAAAGGCAGACCACCCTATACGCATTATTACTGTATTATTTAATTGGGTAGTCGGATTGGTAGGAAACCTAAGATTAGGCGCACCTAGGAGACATAGATCCATGGAAGAGCCCAACATCGTGCAATAGATGCTGGAGTTTTGTTAAGGCTAAATGAAATCCAATTTCACTGTGTATATAGCTGACAGGTTTAAATGTAAGGTGTATTATAAGTGTAATCCAGACATAATCCTGAGACAAGACAGGTTATTCTTGGATATTAAAGGCTACTGAGAGACAGCAGGAAGGAAATGACGAGGCTCTCTGTGTCCGTGCGGAGTGTGTATCTGCGGGAGGGAATCACTGGAGAACAAGGAGGAGAAGGTTTGTCTCAGTGTCAGTAAGGAGGAAGGTTTGCCGAAGAGCGGGCCGATTCTTGACAGGAGGTCATCACACCCAGTCGCTTTATATCAACCTCACTTTACACGCCTAATTTACCCACCGGTCCCCTTCCACTTCTCCTTTCTCCACTGCCCCCGAAATTCCCATTCTCTTTTTCTGTGCCTAACTCTTCTCTTCTCGCTGCGTCTCTTTGACTGTTTTTCTGGCTGGACTGTCCTGAAAGTGGTTACATTCAGGGCTTCGTCCTTTGCGCTTTAGAGCAAAAAGTAAGCAGTGCCTGCCAGCTCAGGGATCCTGACTTGAGTGGGATTCTGTACTCACATGACATGGCTCCTCTCACTGCAACACATATCCAATGCACTCTCTTAATCACTGCGGCATATTTAAGCATATTCCCCTAATTTTTTTTGTCTGCATGCCTGATTCCGCACACACAAAAGTCATGCTGCTGCTTTGTGCTGCTGACGGCATTTTAAAGGCGACTCTATCCCATATGAGTCTGATTATGTCTTTTGAATTACCGTTTTTGTTTGCTTCACGTTGCTCCTGGCACATCTAACTGGCGATTGTTCGTGTTTTCAGCTAACAGAAACAAACGCAGGACGCAGGGCTAAGGCTGCAGTGTTTGCACCCATGATGTAGTGATACGTGATTGGCTTTCAAGTGTTTGTTCTCCATTGAGATGCCGCTGATCACTGCTCCAGTGTCCAAGTGAGTTTTTTTTTGTGCTCGTGTACATTCTTATGTGCAAGGGGATGTTTATGTTCTGTTCAGCTGATGCGTGTTCTGGCCTGACTCTTCGTTCTTATATTGGAGTTGGCTAAATATCCAGCTTGGGTTGGCGCCACCACTAACAAATCTGTTGTCATATTTTCACTTTTCCTACCTCTTTATTACCAGCCAAGATTAGCGTACACATTCATGGGGCAGGCTTCTCATTTTCGGCTGTGCTGACCGCCATTTTGTTTCTAAATGGTGACAAACCAGCTGTCGCTCCTGAGGCCACAAAAAAACTTGTCAACATGCCAAAGAGAAAATAGTCTATCAGGTTTCAATAAGTTGCATCACTTTTTCTTACAGCTGTTCGATTGTGATTATTACAAAATGCAATTATTTGCTCTCACTCCCACAGATAAAAGAGTCTTCTCCAGTTAAACAATCTAATGCCAATTAATCAGGTGTCAGAACATTGAAGTTCATCTCCCATTCGTAGATCCACAAATCACAGCCTATCTGTAGTTTTAATTCAAGACTTTCAGTATTTGGAGCAGGTTGACTGTGAAATGTGGCTCATATAAGTACATTTGATATTAGCCTGTACTCCACAGTGTGTATACACTATGTGCAATATATATTTAATTCAGACTAAAAAGCAGATTGAAATGACACTGGATAAACCTTAATTTACCTTTTTTTTTATCTCTAGACCTAATTTCTCCGTAGGTCAAAGTTGTATTCTGCGTTGAAGATGGTCCTCTGTATGTCAGGGATTATTTTATCATCTTTCCAAAACCAAATATACAGTTGGTCAGGGCAAATTAAAATGAGCACACCCAGCTAAGTAATTTACCTACAGCACAAACATTTCTTCCAATATCAAGTTAGAGGAAAACTACATTTGTAAGAGGGATTATATACTATCTATTGACACATCCACCGGATTTCTAAATATGTAATTATTAGACTTTTCAGAAGCTTTAGCAGCTATGTTTCAGGTAATCTGCTCTCCAGCAACATAGGCCATACTAGCGTGGGAAACAGCTTTTCCTTTTTAGGTCTTTCTTTTACATAAATCGAACATAATAAATATACATACAATACAACATTAAAACCACTGACAGGAGAAGTAAATAACGTTGACCATATTGTGACATTTCAGTGTTCTGCTGGGAAACTTTTGGACCTGGTATTCATGTGGATGTGGACATGTAGCACCCACCTAGACCAGACCAGACACCCCCACCTCATAGCAATGACACTCCTTGATGGCAGCAGCCATCCCCAGCAGGATGCAGCCTGACACAGACACACACAAAAACGGTTTAGGAACAACTAAAAAAAACATGAAGAACAGAACAAGGTGTTGACCTGGCCTCCAAATTCACTAGATCCCAAACTGATCAAGTATCTGTGGGATGATCCGCAGAGGCCCCTCCCCTCAACCCCTAAGACCCAAAGGTCCCCACTAACAACATTCTGTTGCCAGACACCACAGGACACCCTCAGAAGGCCCAAGTAAATTCTCAGATGAGTCACAACTGTTTTGGAGGCACAAGGGAGATCTATTCAATATTAGGAAGGTGGTCATAATGTTATGCCTGATCAGTGTATATAATAACTATGTGCAACACTTCTCATTAACAGTCTTCGATTACGTGTTCACCAGTGTATATGGAGGCCTGTGCATGTAATTTGTCATCTTGGTAGCCAAGAATTTGGAGGATGAGCTTCCTGCAGATTTGAGATGTCATGCCTTGTAAACATGCTTACCTAAACATCCCCCAGTCTATTGTGTAAATATCCTGTGCTGGAATTATGCTACCGTTACATTTTCCATTTCTGAATCTGGACTTTGTCATTCTTTATACCACATCACCTGCACGCAAATTTGCGAATGCAATATGTAGTTTTGGGGAGTCATTGACAATGGACGTATGTTGTTGCATGTATGGAGACATACTTGTAATAACGGCCTGTCTTAAGACCACTGTGCTAAGGTATCTGAGGGTGAAAATTATTAATGGATTTGAAGGGAAATTTCACTAAAAATAAAAATAAAAAAAGCCAACAAAAGAGCAGTGAAAAACTTGAGTGCTGTGGATATGGTTTCTCAGTGGTTTGATTACAGAGCACAATCAAACTTTGCATAATAATCAGAAATGAGAGGAGGGAAACCCTCCATTATTGGCCCAGCATGGTGACACTGGAGAGCTCATTTCTTCATTAGATATTATCACCACATAATATTTTGTTACAGTGGTAGAAGCACTGACCTATTAAGTACTGAGCTAATGTACAACTGACTGACTGTTTGGTGTTGTGTACAATAGACTGAATTACTGTGTAGTGTACAGACAGCTGTGTGAAGCATACAGGCAGCTGATAAATGAAAGGCAAACCTGAAAAAACCTGAATAGATTGAAGAAAGATTAACAAACTTGGTTTGATGCGGACCATATGGGCTCACTGACGGATGCATTCAGTATGAAAGTTATGTGTGATTGGGTTTTACAGTAACCCAATCAAATCCCAAAAGCACATCTATCTGAAATGTTGGTTAGACATGCTCTGTCCCACATCATCAAAATGCCAAATATCTTCAGTTAAAATTCTGTTCAGCCCACCAGAGTGTTGGAAAATCTATAACAAGCAGCACTTAAACTGCTTTGGAGGTTTATGTGTTAAAACCGCATGTACCCTAAGATTGTTTGTGACCCCAAACCACCAGATCTTACTCTGTGCTCATACTGTAACTAAATGAACATGCACAGATATCCATGTGTAACTACAATTGTGGGGACTCGCTGTTGACGCCTTCCCTAGCCCTTTACCGAAACATGACATCTGAATGTTTGACCCAAACCCTTACTCCAGCCTTGATTTAACTGGAACAGTAAGCCTAAATCTAATTCGTGACCATCATTTAAAGGGGTTCACTTTGTGAGTTTCAGCATTTTGTTCTCCAAAACCCTGGAGCTTTCACACACAAGATATATGTTCTACTGTGAAGTGGTAGATATCAGTGGATGTGGTTAACTTAAGACATTTTAGGAAAGTTACACACATTGACCTATTTATTAATCACTCAAAAATACAATTTAACTAAATACGCATATTATGCAACTTTTTCCAATATGTGCAATGTGAGCTACAAAAGACACATTTAACATAGCTAACACAACGCAAACATTGGTCTGATACTAAAAGGAAAAACTGGACATATAATATATAATGTATTTAATAACAAATCAAAGCACAAATTAATTGGTTGCTGGAAAGAGTGGTAGCTAGTTAACAAGAAAAGCACAGTTTCTAAATGATAAGTGATGCCTGCAATCTTGTTTTAGCTTACAAGTGTTTTCCCAGTGGCCATTGTGTCAAAGAGAATCTCACAATGTCATCCCAATATTTGGCAAATGTTGCAGTTCCTGTGTGGGTTGAAATGAACAAAATATCGATCATGTAGGAAACAGCGGTGAAAGTTTGACATTTCACAAGCCCTGTATGCATGTTGCTCTTAATTGGATTCCAAATATCAGACATACTAAAAGAACTAAAAGAGCAACAGGTTGAAACATTGGCCCACCGTCAGGAAAAATCACTCTGCAGCCATCCATGCGCTTTCTTAACACAGACCATTGTCCCCATCAGTCTTCCTCTTTTCCTCCACACAGAGTAGGGGAAACTTGGTAAATGTAGACAAAGACCATATTGTGATGAGTTGACACATTGTGTCTGAGTGGAGCACAAGAGGGAATGGAACAATGGCACAATGAATCCCCATTTTCTCAAAGCTTAAAAAGACCCAAGGAAAGGAAAGACGTTCAAATTTAAAAATGGGACACTGCATATAAGCAATTAACACCATTCTTCTGCTTTCCTTTTGAATCCTTGAAGAAAATACTGTTGAAGAAAGGATACCAATGGTAAATTTGGTGGTAGAGAGAGGTGACCTTGTTAGGTAATTAACATCTTATTCTGAGTTTAATTAGACAAACTAAATCAATTCAACCTAGGAATGAAAGGAGGGCGCCTCTGAAAACAGGAAAGGGAGAAGGAAGGTAAATTCTGTTTTAATTGTATGAAAGCATTAAAAATGCACCTGTTCGCCGGCAAATTGCCTCACTCATGGAAATCCACAGGGAGATGCAGCCCCTATTCAAAATAGCATCAAGTTGTTAAGATAGCTATTTATGTGCTTGGGTACATGGAAAAGGAAAACAGAGGAGGGGGGAAGAAATCCAAATTATGTTCCTTGTTGTTTGCAGTCCCCCTTGTTAGGGATTCTAAACAATGCCTCAGAAACTTTTTAGATTTAGTGCTTTGTGTCTCTGTTGGCTTGTCTTCACCAGCCAAACCCTGTCTTAACCCCCTTTGGTGTGCAGCAAATAGACTCAACCTCCTCACAATCATTTCCTTGATGTTTTCATCCTCTCTTTTCCTTCTTTCTCTTTCCTCTCCTCTCTTCTCTTGAGTCCCTGAGCTACTGCTTTATTTGCATCTGGTCCAAAAATAAAGTAAAAAGGGCTTGCTTTCTTGTCAAGATGTGTTGAATGACAGGCCAGTGATGGGAGACTGTATATGAATCAGAGATTCATCAGAAATTTAATTGAGATTGGGTCCAGAGGTCATGAAGTTAACGTAGCGGGGAAGCACTGGCCTCGTAACCAAGATTGATAGCATGACAGTAGCCACTTGACACCACACTGGCACTTCCGCGCGCGTGTGTGTGTGCTGGTGATGACATGTACTGTGTTGTATAGTGGATGATATCTGCAGCTACCACAGCTGTCAGGTTTTTTTTTACAGTACTTACTTGTCAGTCCAAACTCTGCTGATCATCAGTGTTATTTTGTAACACTTAATCAAGTCCTCTTGAGCCACAGAACACATACTCTAAAACTCAAGTGTGCTGAGCTTCATTTGCAAAAATCAGGTATGTTCAGTTTGAACCTTTGTTGCTGAGAGTTAAACCAAATCTCAGCCACATTCAAAAGTAAAAACTGGGTTTGTTCAGCATTTATTTGTTAGGATTTTGTCAGGATTTTTGGTGTTTGCTGAACAAACTATCTCTAATTTAATTGGATTCAGATAATTTTTTGCCTGACTTACTCTCATGATGGGTCTCTGGCTGTAACTGGTATCTGTATATTATGATACACAGATCAGATTATTGTGATAGGCCACGGGTTTATCAATAAATGAATGCTCTATGCTACACTGCCTCAGTGTTTGACCTTTGTTTTTGCACAAAACACGTTCTATCATGTTATAATAATAAGTAATACATTTATTAAGATACAAGATAAACTATGTTACAAGGAAAGTTTCTTGTAAAGAATGAAACAATAAATTAGTATCTTTTAACAATGTAATTGTAATGTAAAAAAAAAAGAGTTTGTCAATAAGTAAACTTTGGGGTAAAATGAAAAACTGGGATAAATATATATATATATATATATATATATATATATATATATTAGTCTTGGGAGCATCAATATGTTGTTGATTATATGATTTCCTATTTCTCTCACAGTGAAAAACATAGCTTCTGAGGCCAAGTTTGAGGGAATTAAAAATCCTGCATAGCATAAGATTACATATGGGACACAACAATTAATTAGATCTGACGTGTTTACTTTTTGTATTTGAGGAAAATCGCTTTTGATTTTAAGTAGCTTTCAAATTCTTACAGTAATATAAACAATTCAATAGAAATCTATTGTAATTGACAGGGTGTTTACTGTGGTGTGCTGTTCTGTAAGTCAGCATTACTTTTACAGACATGTTACAGACAACACAGAAAGTTCTTCTTGTAAAAAAAAAAAGCCTCTGGAAATGGCATAGGCAAAGTAACTAAACACCCTACCAACACACAAAATGAAAGTCCATAAGTTTTTTTTTTAGAGCGTAAACAGTTCTCGTATTACAGAACAAAGAAACAAGTAGATCAATACAAAACGCAACACAGCTTCCTCTTGTGTAGCTACAAGGATCCAGTGGCTATTCTGTATTGAAAGCAATCCCCATGGTACCAGGACATCCCTCCCCACCCACCGACATTTCTGTCTCTGTCTGTATATATAATAAATTATATATAAATTCCAGTGTGTTACCACAGTCTTAGACATTGCTGTTTGTACTCCACTTGATACAACAAGATAAAGAAGGAAGAACCTGTTTTTCATCCAGCTGAATGCAAATAAGAACAAATAGAGGAGCTAAGCAAACACCCGTGCAGAAAGCACACCGTTGGTCTGTGGTGAAAACAAGTTGTTGATAAAACGGTGAGGCCTGTGGGTGGTTGGAGCCCGCTGCTGGTCTCCCACAGTCAAACCGCATGCAGCAGGTACAGAGCACTTGCACCTCTGTAATTGGCCACATTGATGCTCTAATAACACGACCCTCACCTCCTGGACCTGGCGAGCAGAGCCTTTTCTCTGTTTTTCAAAAAAAAAAAAAAAAATGGGAAGCGCACAAAGCTAAGAGAGAGCAAGGGAAGGGACAGACGGAGATAGAGAGAAATAAAGAGAGGCCAGGCCACCGTGAAAAGACAGCCAGTGAACAAAACCACTCCACCTTGCATGAGACGAGCTCCGATTGGCAGCGCTTCATCTGGCCTCAATTATAGCGACTAATTAGAGTTTCACAATTTTCTTGTTTGAAGTATAAAGAAATGACAATGGAGGTCATGTGAAAAGCTCTAATGCAGAGCGTCATGGCGTAAAAAATCCCAGACCTTAATCCAACGCTACCATGTGCCCTCTATGATAACACTGAAGACAGAGTGTATAGAACAGTAGAAAATATAGTGGCAAAAAAAGAAACGTTAACTATGTTGTCCTCTACCCCATCCCTCCCTTCTTAAGTCCTTTCCTCCTTTCATCCGTGCTTTCCCCTGGATTTTTTTTATTTCAAGGCTTTTTTTTTAATTTTATGCCATCTGGCCCTCTCATCTTCCACCATAAAAAAAAAGAAAACTAATTCATGTTCCGAGTCATCCGCATGATGAATAGTGCAGGTCCAGGTGCTACTGGTGTAAAAAAAGAAAGAGAGAAAGGGGGTGGGATGGTGAGAGAGAGACATTGACAGATAGAAAAGGGGAAACGGAGTAAAATTACACATGTATAGTAATTATGTGTGTAAGCCATTATAAACAAGACATCTTCTTAAGGATTGTACTCTTTAGAATCTATCTATCCATGACCCTCATATGACCACATGTATATTGTTTATAAAGGTTGTGAGGAGACCCATTTCTATTGTGCCTACACTGTAAAAGATGGGGAGAGCAAATGTATTTGGTCGCCTCTTCACAAGCTATGTAAATGTCCCTGATTACCAAGTCCGCCCATAGACCTTTGTTGCTGCCATGCCCCATCTTGGGCTACTCTCATTTCCTGTCCTCATCAATAAAGGTAAATATGCCGAAAATGTGAAAAGGCTCAGGTGAGAGTTAGATTTAGCCTTAAAGTTCTCTTGAAAATTTAAATTAAATTCAGTGCAAGTGGCTTTGTAAGACTGTACTTAAACACCAGTGAATGAGAATGTGTATCTCAAATTTTACTGCATGACGAGATGGTTAATTAGCAGCTAAATTTCTACACAACATGTAGAAGACAGAAGAAACACCTGCAAAAATCCTACACAGGCCCTACTGGGACTAAGATTCAGATAATTCAGGCTGCTGAAGTGAATTAACTAAACTGAACCTGAGCTTGTTTTTGGAAATAAAAAATGTTGAATTTATTCAAATTTACTTGGTTTTGTAACTTTACAAAATAATCATGGTATGGAGAGAAGACTAAATAGTGACAAGATTTTGGATCTGGTACCAATGTTATTTATTTCTGGTTTTATTTTAAAATCATATCTCTTCATGTAGTTTTTCTAACTTCCTGCTTTTGTGCCGTGCATTACCTCTGTCTAATCGTTTAATCAGTCCCTCTCAGTACATATTCCCTTCTCACCAGTCCTTAGTCAGATTCTCCTTGGAGTCAAGTTATCCAGCTGCGTCTTGTATTCCTTGTGTTTGTCTGGTTCTGCTTTAATTTGTTGCGTAGGACCCTTTTGGCTCAGCCGTGTCTCTAAGTCCTTTTAAAGTCTTTGGATTGTGTCCCTGTTATTTGTATATCCTTGTCCTTGAACTTGCTCAACGTCTCTACACTTCCACTTACTTACTAAACATGTCTGACCTCAGGCCTTGTGTTAAGGTTATGGGTTTGAGTTTACTTAACTGTGTCCTGTGCCCTGCCTTTGGATTCTTCTTCCATGAATGTTACACAAGGACTAATGAATTGTCCTAAAAACACACAGCCATAATCGGTGTTACATTTCTATTGATCACATTTATAACTTCACCTTTTGATCTAAAACAACCAGAAAGATAACATGGATTGGCCTGGCTTTGCTTTCTCTCTCTCTCTCTCTCTCTCTCTCTCTCTCTCTCTCTCTCTCTCTTGCTAAAAAGTGTCCTATTGAAGAGATTTCAATCATCATAATGAATCTGAGTCCAGGCAGCAATCTTCCTCACATAAAGAAATTCTAAGAGGTTATGGAATTTGCAGAATGAAAAGCTTTGAGGAGGTAAATGGCCACATGTGGCATGTACCATGTTTTATGAGGGTGTGTACACTGACTTTGGTGTATGTATGTGTATCTATGTATGTATGTATGTATGTGTGTGTGTACGTTGGAGGCATGTAGGATCCTCCTGGTATCCTGGGACGCGTGGACGCTGTAATATTTAGAGAGCATCATTCACAGTGCCAGCGTGGGAGTTTAAATTCTGCTGACCCAGACTGCTCAGCTGTATGTGACAGTGACAAAGATAACTGTTAGTGGTTTCTCCACTTGTCACCTCACGTTTTCACAAAGTGAGGTGATTCACAAAGTGAGAAAAAATTAAAGTCGCCTTTTCTTACACACGTAGAGGCATAACAGTGTTGGTAAAGGTTTACCCGTGTGAGTATGAGGATTTGTACATTTCAGCAGTGTATCAGTAGTGAAATGCAGCTCACCCACAGGTAGATCCTTATAGGCAATCCCAAGTTATTTGGCCGAGAAGGGAACCTTAACATTTTCACAATATGAACAATCCAATATCGTTTATAATTCTAAACCGTCACGACTTCACATCGCCTGCTAACATCACACTGTGTCCCATTATCCTTCGACAATAGCTGGCTCTGCACCACCTGAACATTCTGGTCAATAAAACCACAGAGAGACTGTGGAGTTGCAATAGAGATGCCAGGACTGGCTGTGGCTGTAATGAACTCTTAAAACCAGGACGTCCTGGCCGGGGTGTGCACGTACAAGTGTGTGTGTGTGTGTGTGTGTGTGTGTGTGTGTGTGTGTGTGTGTGTGTGTGTGAATCCGTGTATGTACTGTATGTAAGCGCATGAGCATTTGTCAGTGTTAGAGTATGGACACATATGTACATTTACTGGTATGCACACTGGTGATGGATAATGAGTATGCACGTCTGACAGTGTGTGTCTGTCTGTATATGCGTGTGTGTGATCGAGCCCAGTAGCTCATCAGTGTCAGGGCTGAAAAGGTTGTGGGATGAATGAGAGCAGAGAATCAAAGAGAGATTACACGTCTGACCATGTATCATCCTCGATATATTGAACGCAGCCTTTGTGGAGATGGGGGCCGCTTATAAAAAGTGGCATTGTGCAGCGGCTGAAAGAGCGTGTGGGCTCAACTCCATGACTAATCTGTCCCCCCGCATTATTTTATTCAATCTTCCCCCGACTTTATGTCTTCGACATTTTGCTACACTCAGTAACTTTGAGTTGAATGGACAATTTTAAAGATTTTTAAAAGGCATTTGCTCAGGCCCGTACGCTGGGAGAACAAAAAAAGAGACTATCTCTTTGTTTCAGCGCATAATTTATGACTAAAAACGGTCCTCCGACTAATTCTAGCAGGCAGGGTAAAGTCTTGAGCACATTCTTTTTAGACTCAATATTGAAAAGAGTGCTGAATTTCTAAAGGGAAACGTTTGATAATGCATAAAAGGATTCCCTTTCTCTTTCTAGCCTCTATAACCCACTTCACCCTACGAACTCACTTAGACAAAAAAAAAAAAAAAACACCAGTATTCACTGGCACATTCACACATGCATATGAACACACATTTACTGACACAATTCACTCTCCATTTCTCTTCCTCTCTCTGTACACCATGCTTGATCCTGACTGGAAAAGGATGTCACATACCCATATGACTGTGAATGACAAAACCCTCCAGTGTCACAGCAAAGAATACAGCATGAGAATGCATTTAACTGTTGTGAACACTTGGAAAACCTGTTGTTTTATGTCATATCTACCCTATGCCATTTAGTGAGCCCACTCTTTAATCCAGTGACTGCATAACGTACAAATGTAAGGACTTCCTAAGCAGGACCATGCTTTGTTTGTTTATCAAGAATGTACAACTTTTTTTTAAATAGAACATTCTATAACTTATGAATAAAAAGTTCATAAATAATAACAAATAACAGTTATATTAATTAATAAAGCACACTCTTACTCAAGTAAACACTGCTCTACATGGAATGGTATACCCAGTAGATTGTGATGGTTTATTTAAGCTCATGTCGAGCTAGTGTCAAATAGTCTTCTATTTATATAGTGTTTTTTTACCCATTGTTACTCAAAGCGCTTTACAGTCACAGTGACACATCTACTCATTCATTTACACAAGCACACACATTCACACACTCGGGGGTTGGTGTCTTGCTCAAGGACACTTCCGTATGTGGTCTATATACCAGGAATCGCCAATAAAATTTTAGTGTATATCACACAATGATTTCACAGATCTTACAAAGATGCTCTTCTGTGGTGTATTTTCTGGTTTCTGCTCTTTGACAATTGTTACAGTCTCACCTTATATGTTACAACACGCGTAAACTAACTTTCGTGTGGAACAAACAGTAAAGGAAGTGGGTAAAATGTTGTTGTGGAAGAGAGAGTAAATTAATCAAGTATTAATTTACTAAAAATTTTTTGTTTGATACACATTTTATGTTTTCTGAAGAGATGTTACTTTTCAGTATTACAGGAAAATGGAGCATAGCCTTAGTTTAGACAGAACCCAGCACCTATGATATTGCTATTTGATTTGTGTCACATCTTTCATTAATGCTTTACAATCACTACCTCATTCACCATTGGTGAGTCCAGTCAGGGTCATGTGACACCTGAAGTCCCTCCCTAAACATCAGGTGAAGAGAGAGCTTGGAAGGATTAAGGCCTGGAAAGCTGCGAGTCCAGATGGCCAGAGGTTGGAAAAGCTGTGAAAAACATCCTGCATGGTACCTGTGCCTAAGATTCCACATCCCAAAGATCTGAACAGCTACAGACCGGTGGCACTGGCATCTCACCTGATGAAGACACTGGAGAGGCTAATCCTTGCCCATCTGTGCCCTCTGGTGAGCTCATCGATGGACCCGCTTCAGTTCGCCTACCAGCCCAGCATCAGAGTGGATGACGCTGTTATCTACCTCCTAAAAGGAGCTCTCTCTCACCTGGAGAAGGCTGGGGACACTGTGAGAATCATGTTCTTTGATTTCACCAGTGCTTTCAACACCATCCAGCCTAACACACTGAGGGACAAGTTGGTGTACCACCTCACATCCTGGATAGTGGACTACCTGACAAATAGAGGATACAAGACTGTGTGTCTGATGTGGTCATCTGCAGCACTGGAGCCCCTCAAGGAACTGTCCTGGCTCCCTTCTTATTCTCCTTCTACACTTCTGACTTTAGATACTGTACCTCACAACCAGCTGTCATCTGCAGAAATTCTCAGATACTCTTATAAATACCTGGGTGTTCACCTGAACAAAAAACTGGACTGGTCTAGCCATGCTAGGGCAATTTCTAAGAAAGACCAGAGCAGACTCTACCTGCTATGAACACTTAGGTCCTTCAAAGTGCAGGGAGCACTACTGAGGTCCTTCTATGACTCTGTGGTGACATCAGTCATCTACTACAGAGTGGTCTGCTGGAGCGGCAGCAGCTCAGCAGCAGACAAGAAGAGACTGAACAGACTGGTGAAGAAGGCCGGCTCTGTTCTGGGCTGCCCTCTTGAGCCTGTGGAGGTGGAGGGTGATCTGAGGATGGAAGCAAAGCTGTCATCCCTGATGGAAACCAATCCCACCCCCTCCATGGCACTATAACAGCACTGGGCAGCGCCTTCAGCAGCCGACTGTTTCACCCGCGCTGTGTGAAGGAGTGTTACCGCAGGTCCTTCATTCCTGCTGCTGTGAGGGTGTTCAACCAAGTTTGCTCCTATAGAAACAATTGTAGTACTACTGTTGTATTTCATTTGTTATTTTTTGTATTTATTTAATGTTTACCTTTCCTTGTCTTGTGTGCACTGCCTTTAATACCATAAGTTGCAACACTGCAAATTCCCCCACTGTGGGACAAATTAAAAGATTATCTTTTCTTATGGTAGCCATACTATTATGCTGATACACTCATGGTAATGCTGTTTGGTGCTGCAGCTCCCTAAACCCACCCAAACCTTTTCCTGATGTGCTGTATGATGGTATTGTTGATTTAATTGCATGGCCATAGATGTTTCTTTTTCAGGGGGAATAGTTCTCAGTACTTGTTTCTGCTCAGATGTTTTGAAAGCTCCATTAAGAGCACCATGACCATTAGCTATGAATAACCATATGTCATCCTTTCTTCGATTTTAAATAACAGTCTGTTAGACAAATTAGTAGGACAATGGAGCAATATTTGTAAGTGTGTCCCCCTTTTTGGATGATGGTAGGATATGTACTGCATATACTATATTTCTGCTACAGGTTTCATGCTACCCCTGCTAATCAACAACAACACAGATAGTCTTACTCTAGTCCTAAACAGCCACAAAGAAAGTAAAAAATATATTTTAAAAAAATTAAGCAAAATTTTGTAATTTATATAGCCTACAATAATAATTGACTGCCAGCTCAAAGCGCTTTACAGTCACAGTAACACATCTACCCATTCGCTCACACACCACTGCCAAGCACTGGGAGCAACTCTGGGTTCAGTGTCTTGCTAAAGGACACTTTGGCATGTGGCGAGTTCTAGGGATCAAATCACTAACCATTTGGTTCAGGGACAACCCGCTCTACCTACCGAGCCACAACCGCAAGACGTATTTGCATGTAAATCTCTGATTAAAATCGCCCGAGTGTTATTTTACAGAATTGAGAGTGGAAGAAGAGATCAAAAATTGAGGCAAAGCTTTAAGGTAGCTAATGGGTTCCAAGAAGAAGTTTTGTAGTTTAGTACTTTCAAAATTTTAAAAAGCTGTGAAACTATTTATTCAAAAAAGGCATTTTTCAAAAAGCAGAAATGCTCATGTTCTATGTCTGCTATGGGTCCTCTTCTCTAGGAATAATTTTAAAAAAAATCATTTAATGCAGTTATAATTTTAGTCAATTTATTTTTTGTAAACTCTGCAGCATAATTACTGTTAAAATGTGTAAAACATATTATATAAAAATGGATTAGTATAGCTAAATTTGACATCCTGGTTTAAAGTTCTCTTTGTAAAACATGTTTGAAAGATACCGCTACATGGAGAAAATGTGATTTAAATGAGTCCCCTTTGTACAATATAACTGAGGAAAGGACTAATCTGGTAGACAATATACCTTACTTAAATCCACTTTGTCCATTCCCATCACTGCATGCAGGTAGAGGGTTAGGATCAGCATTTAAGCTATATGCCACTGATTAAATGGCAAAAACTTCACACCACTACTGTCATCTTAGTCAAACCGCTTTTTATTCCTCTCAGTTTTTCTTCCTCTCTTATACCCATGCAAAGACACACGCACACACACACACACGCAAAACACTCCTCTTTACCTTCAAAAAGCCAGGGGAAGGCAGTCTGCATGAATAAATAGTCTAAGTGCTTATATTTCTATTCCTGCTTACCCAACTGCTAACAAGACCCAGTTCACAGTCAATGAGCTACTTCGGCATTCATGAGGATCACTGACAGTCACTTTGCATTCAACGCCAATCACAAACAGCAGAAAAAAGAGCACACACACGCTAACACACATAAAGAAATGTGATTACAAGAGGCATTCTGTGGTGCTTCAGCATTCCCCAGTGTTTTACCAAAATAAAACAGGCATCCCATACCCATCCAGGCAGTTTGAAGCGTGCACATACATGAGGATAGCGAGCAGGAAAACATGATTACCCTCCACGCATTTAGAGGTCACTAGCATTAGGAGATTAGGTAAAGTAAGCAATCATCATTTGGATATTTGACGATGAAACTATCCTGTTAAATTGATTATAGTGGTGCGCAGGGCAGGAGAGGGTGACAGCCACACCTGGCGACATATGGACTATGTGTGTGTGTGTGTGTGTTTTTGTGTGTGTGTGTGTACTTGAATTTCTCATGTTGTGGGGACATACATCTGTTTACACAGCTACATGGTCTGTTTCTGGGACAAAGGGTTACATGTTAGGTTAGGGTAAAGGTTAGGATCGGTAGTAGTCGTATTGGTGTTAGCTAAGGGAAGTCTCCAAAAAAAAATAATGTAATCAGTGCAATGTCCTCTGAAGTGAAGAACACACACACTCTCTCTCTCTCTCTCTGCCTGTGTTTGTGTGTGTTTGAGATTTCCCATCATATTTCATAATGTGCCACACCTGTCCTCCTTTGCTCTGCTCCTCTGTTCATCCTCCGTATGCATGAGGGTTTTTAGTAACAGGTTATGGTGCAGCCTGCAATTTATAGTATAACTGCATTGTGTGAAATGGGAACCAGTAGTTTGTTGTACGTTTTGTAGGGATGGGGAAATAAACTACTTCTATTATGTGTGCACTAGGTAGAATAGTCAACACATATGTTTAGGGGAAGCATTGCTATTTATTAAAGTATAAAAAAGGGAGAACAACCAGCATAAAACAAGTATATTACAAATTATGCAAGAAGTTTAACCTATAGAAATGCATTGTGTTTTGTAAATCTGTAATGTGTTTTGCATGTAACAGCAAAAGCCTTGACATAATAAAAAGGGAGACAGTACAATTACAATATCTTCCTTGAAATTTAGTGCAGTGGATAAATGAACAAAAGAACTACATGAAAAATACATAGTGCAGCATGTGAGTGAATGTACTTAGTTAAGTCCTCAACAGTTTCTGTGAGGCTTCATTGCGCAGAATGTTAATGTAACTCATTTTGTGTCAGTATTTTTACTTTAAAATGGATGTCTACTGACAGTCTGTGTGGTTTAAATTTAATAGGTTTCTCACTGACATACAAATGTGCGGTATTAGAAACTAACTGGTCCCTAATGCAGCGGCTAATTATGAATACTTTAAGGTGTAAATTGCTATGCACTAATTCATGGAGATGTTGCATTCATAAAATATGCGGTAAATAAAGAGTAGAATTCATCAATCTGTGAAACCTCAACATCTTTTCACTCTGGCCAACACCATTCAAGTACATTTAAAAGCAAAGAGAAGTTCAAAATAGTTAGCCGTATCTTTCTCACAAGAAATTACTTGCCATCTGAAACGCAAGGGCAAAATGAAACTTTTGTGACGTATACTAAGTTTTCAAAATAATCATAATAAAAGGCACCAAATCATTAATATTTTTATTGTACCTATTCAACAAACTGTTAAGAGACACAGTAGCTGTTTGTTTTTTCTTTCCCATTCAACAGCATGCATGACTCTGTGTCTGAAAAGTAATATCAACCTAAACTCATTGGCCAAAAATTATAAGAATAAAAACACACTAAATCTAAAGCAACCTGCTGAAATTATTTTAAAACTATTTCATATTGGTAGTAGCATTTTTGCCAATTCGTTTTTTAGCATAGAAATTTTTTGAATGGAGATTTCCTTTTGATTAGGTGTGTTAGCGCAGTGTTGTAACAAGAATCGTTGCACTAGTTTAGTTTTTACCCGTTAGGTGGCAGCGTAGACTGTATATAAATATGAACAACTCGTTCCCACTTCCTTGCATTGGCCAAACAGAGGCTAGTTTCCCGGGGATATGGGCAGCACCATCTTGCGAGTTTGCAGCTAGATTCTGTGCAGCACGATCCAAGAGTGGAGCTACGTGGAGCCGCTTTTTCGATGATCCGCCCACATTTCCGCCAGACTCATTCGTGTTTTCGTATGATTAATAGAAATGCTCTACCCCCACAAGTTACAAAGAAATGTTGGATAATGCACTGTATTTATTTATTTATTCCTAATCTTACAGTCCTACCTGACTGCTTCACAGAGTGGTTGGCATGGCAACTGGTAGGCATCATGATGTCACATCCTGTTTCTATAGCGTCAAATAACTAACTAAAACAAGACTTATCAAAAAAAAATGGACACTTTAGTATGCTTCAGCATTATATTAACTACCTAAAATGAGAAAAACCATCCTTGAAAGAAAATGTATTTCACGTGGTTGGCCCAGATATCATCCACATGGAGGGGGTGGAGCTTATGACCTATACTGCAGCCAGACACCAGGGGGAGCTCTACTGGCTTTGGCTTCACAGTAGAGGAGCTGTTCCGTCATCCATCTTTATTTACAGTCTATGGGTGGCGGTCAAACATCAAAACAATCTTAAAGATTTTCAATTTGACTCATGCAAATATGTACTGGACTAAGATTATAAGAGTTTTAAAATCCTGCCCAACTTTAAAATCAGGTTGAATCATACACAAGGAGAAACTTCACATGAATACTACTCTCTAATCTCAAACTTAAACACACAGCGAGATTTGAGAAGGAGACAGGATATTACATGATTATTGTGGCCGATCAAGGACTGCACTGAATGCACCACCTCACAAGATGCTGAAAATGTATGTTGTGTTCTAAATGAAGGAGTCTTTTATAATTTAACTGCAGAAGTTCTGATGTTCAGCCATGAACCATGCCAGAGACAAAATCAGTTTCAGTAAATATTCTATAAATTCTGAAATTCCCTTTACTCCAGTGTCCACTGCCATCTGCCCCAAATAAGGTTTATAATAAATCTTTCCCCATAGGTTGTATTTCTCTCTATGTGCAAAGTTGTGTTATAAACTTCATGCATGACATAATCCAGAATGCCACCACATGATCAACAATGCTGGCTCATGTAAACAAATGCCACATTTAAGAAAAAAACACAAATTCACTCTGTCTTTTTGTGCTTTTGCCACCACATAACTGAAACTGCTGCAATCTGTGTCTACATCAGTGCAACACCACAACTGGCTTGGTATATCCTGGTTCAGCTGTTACAATGCAAACGACTGTCTTTTTGGGAGGAATGAGGGAATGTGTGTCGTGCAACTGCCTTATCTGTGGCATTATGGACTCCTCTTAGATTTCTATTAAGAATTCTTCGAGTGGTTTGTCTCTCCTTTAAAACGTCTCTAACATAATCTTTTTGAACTAATTTAAGTTGCAAGTATTTCTCTCTGTCGAGCCTGTGACTTGTGTTTTATCATTTTCCCACACTATTTTTGTTCTTTTTAGCCATTCCCCAATAATGCTTGCTGAGACATACGCTCGTGTTTTAATAATTCTTTAATAATTTCCTATCTAGAACCTAGAGCAAATTAAAGTTAAAGGCATAATTTTCAATTGTAATGTTATCGCTTACATATGAACAAGTAAGTGGTTAAGGCGTACTTTTCCTGTGCAAAGTAATAAAACATTCTCACCTACATGTATCACTGAAGACTCACAAAACTAGTGCTGCTATATCCGTCGGCAGCTTGAGATCTCAGTTAAAACCCAGGAGGAGGCACAGAAAAAACATGCTGGAAATACCCTGAGTTTAAAGTGCTAAAGTGAAGACTAAAACACAGATTTATTCAGCAGAAGCCAAAGACCAAGGGAGAGTTTTAACACATTTACACCAGAGAGCCCTCTGAGGAGAGACGCACCAGTGGGTGGTTGTGTGAGAGCTTATTTGAGTATGTAGTATATTTCTGCCTGTGTGTATGCTTGCGCGTGTGCGTGTCTGTGTGTGTGTTCATACTCCCATCGGTGCGTTCATCTCTCTTATCCATACACCCACCTTTTTCTTGGTTTTGAGACAATCTCCCAGGATGCCTATTCTACATTAAACAGTGCTTTGAAGACAATTGAGCTGAGACCCAGGCTGATCAAGGCTCCCTTATCCCTCCCAGCACATCTATTATCAAAGCCTTCGTACCATTACCGTCATTATACACTATGTATTATTATTATTATTTTGAAATGCAGCGCTGAGAGCAGGCGTGAGACGGGGGCCGCCGTAAACAAATCTATTATTGGTGATGAATTGCATAATAACACAGGCATAATGCCATTCTCTCACAAACTGGTGAAGGTGCTGAACTGGAAAAAGTACCCCGTCTGTAAAATTTGAATAAACAATGGGCAAGAGAGGGAGAGAGACAGAGATGGAGTGGTCGTTAGGTGGTGTGTTTTTAAAGCTAAAGACGGTAGTTTGCTAAGCACATGGTCCTGTGGTGGCATCTCAGTATAGATTTAAACCGTAATTTAAGAATACTAAACCTTGAGCTTGTTTCTGTTGATGGCATCTTTTGTCATATGAAAGAGCAGATGACAAATTTACTCTGAAATGGTAGAAATTAGGTAAGTACATTTACTGTCCTTTGTCATCTATTATCTAATATTTGTATCTGATTACTATACTCATTTCTTTCCAGATGCACTAAAAAATACATCATTTTGTCTAACTGAACACCATGCTGATACTGGGTAATCTCTACAAACAGATATCTGAATCTGTTAGATGTTGTCCTGGAGGTAGTTTGGTTTCCTTTTGTTGAATTTATGAATGAATATACAAATCGTGCTATACTGTTCAAACAAATACAACTATTAAGTGAGCGGAAGCTGGCTACTTGGGAAACAGTTTTGTCATAGTTGTTTCATCTCTGAACACTAACTCCTTTCTCACATCTTAAGTTAAACTGCGAACAATGAACAGAACACGGAAGAGGAAGTCTTGGCCCGGTTATCCATTAGCTATGATGACACTAAAAGACATTGGCCGTTTCCCAAAAAGGTTAAGTCATCAGACAATAGCCAATGGTTCCCACCATTTGGGACCTAATATCCTCAGTTCCATGGGACATTAATTCTGTTTTTCTTTAAGGTTCTACTCACCTCTGTCAGTATCAGTAACATCATACATTTAGCTATATTTATATATATATATATATATATATATATATATATATTATATTATACATAGCTTAATTCAACATAAACCGTTGTTTACTTACTAGTCTAGAAGAAATGTTGCAAGTACAACATCAAACTTTATTCCTTTACTCTCCAAGAGCTGTCTCGAGCAGTGGAGTGCAATGCCAATGTTTACTCTTGTTTGGCTCCTTGCCGTGATCGCCGAGAGCCCCCACTATCACATTTTCAATAAGCACAAACAAAAGACAAACTTTTGTTTAATGCTGTTAGTATCATAATTGGCTTTTACCTTGACGTATCAAAGTGCTTGTGTGTCTTGTTCCCATTATACTTTGTTGGTAGCCTGGAAGCCAGCCCAAACATCCTCCTCCCATGAAATCTTTGTGGTGGAAAGTTGGTCTGGAGTTGGTCTGTTGGGACCTGGTTATGCTCCATCAAAGATCTGCCAGGGCAATCAAAGGGCTTTATGCTGTAATGGACAGAAGAATAATAGCGTCGTGGTTGTACATGTCCAGCACCAGAGAGTTGAATTACTTGGCTTGGATTGGTTGTACTATTCAATTGTGTGCAGATGGCCAATAATAATGATGGCCAAAACGAAATATGTATATATTTATATATATACCACTCAGGCATGACATTAAATCCACTGACAGGAGAAGTAAATAACATTGACCATCTTGTGACAATTCAATATTCTGCTGGGAAACTTCTGGACCTGGCATTCATGTGGATGTTACTTAAACATGTAGCACCCACCTAGACCAGACCAGGCACCCCCACCCCATAGCAATGACACTCCTTGATGGCAGCCTGATACAGACACACAAACAAAAACCTTTTAGGAACAACTCAAAAAACATGAAGAACAGCACAAGGTGTTGACCTGGCCTCCAAATTCACCAGATCCCAAACTGATCAAGTATCTGTGGGATGCACTGGACCAAGTCTGATTTTAAATTATATTCTACAGTGTGTTTCAGTGTAAGGATAAATGAGTATCCTACTCTTCCCAGTAGTAGTACAGCCTGGCAGTCAGAGAACCTTTGTTTTGATCAAGTTCTATTCTTGAGGCAGAATAAGGTTACCTGTTACATATCATTGCTCTTTGACTGTTACTATACTCTTCGTATCTCCCCTTCTTTCTCTCTTTTGTGGGTCACAAAAGAACATGAGAGTGAAAGAATGTGTCCATGTTCCTCTGCACACACTCTGACACTGTTTAGTTATGCTAATTTGAATATATTTTTGGGTCAATTGTGTGCTCACCACAGACGGCTTCCACGCCTACCCTTTACCGAACAATTTAAATTTTTAATATTCCATTTAAATTATATGGGCCACCACTGAGGCAATCTGACAATGCCAAAAGGCCGTCTTGATTTCTTATTTATTTGTAGAAAAAAAAAATACAGATACATTTCTGTCATAGAAATCTTATTGCCCTGATTTCTTCATCGTCTTTCTCTCATCTGACGCAGTGCTCTTATCTATCCTAAAACCATTTCACCGGAAGTCTTTTTGGACTTCCTACACCACAAAGAATTAAATATATAAGATTATAGATTATAAACATTTAAAATATACACATTTTAGCATTGCAGTGATTTAAAGAAGAAGTTGCAAGAACTTTGCAGTTAAATGGGTTCACAACACAACCACTTGGAAGTTCCAGGCATCTGACATTCTATTGCCTTGGACAGAATCTGCATGAATGGGGGGTGCAAATGACACAACACAGGATCTTAGTATATAGGACAAGTGTGTGTATAATTTGGAAGTTTGAAGTTTGAATATATGCATGTTTAAACACGATAGTTCATCTTTTTAATGGTCAGTTGGGTCAACATACATATTTAAAACTCCTAATGAATCATTCTTAATTGTGGTTGGTTTGTTTGTCTTAAAGAAAATAATGTACAGTAAGACAAATTCTTTACAAAGCATATTAGACAAAACAAAGAAATGCAAAAGTGGATAAAATACTTTCCAGGCTCTAAGGGTTAAGAAATAATCTGTAAAAACATTTATGAGATCCAAGTCTAGCACCATTACTCTCTCCTCTTCATCTGCTGTTCCCCATCTTTGTTTTTTTTCTCTCTCTTTCTCTCTCTCTCTCTTTCTCTTTCTCTCCCCACTCCCTGCTTTTATACTCTTGTCTTTTCTCCCACCATCCTCTCTCCTTGGTGATTCACCGGGTGTAATATTTAATTATACTCTATAATTTATGCAGGTTATCAAACTCTGAGCGCATCATTTTATGTACATTGTGTAAATTGCTTTTTTTCTCTCTCTCCCCTCTCTGTCTCTTTCTGTCTTTTCTTTTCCAGGCTTTTTTACTCTTGGATGGGAGGAGGGTAAATTCTTTGCAGGCATAGACAGAGATATTGAAGCCTGGGTGCAAATGTGAAATGAATAAACAGGCTGGATCTCTTCTTCAAGGGCCTAAATGAGATCTGCACAAAATAATTTAAACTAGGCCCATTCATCAAGCCCACCCAGGGAATGTGTGTGGCAGCGGCCTGTGTATGTTGTCCATACTGTATGTGTGTGTGTACGCATGGGGGTGTGAGTGTGTGTGTGTGCCCCTGGCAGAGATGGTAGTCCTATCCTTGTGTAGAAAAAACAAAATGACAGAGATTATGAATGACAGACAACCAAATTAACACTAAAATGAAGGTTTTATACAAAAGTTTAAAAACATCTGGGAAGTGAGTCACTTAATACATACACTTTCTTCTCATTCTTTCTCTACAAACCATTAGCAGGCTCAATAAAACCCTACTGTGTCCAAAACTATATCCTAAAAAAATATTAATGCCTAAGTGTATTTTCACAGAAATATGTCAGTTGATCCATATGGTGATTTGCATTGACATAAAGCTGTATCTATAGGAATTTAATCTTACTGCCTCACTTCCTGGCCAATATGGCAGGTGACAAAAGTTGATTTACATGCCTAAGATATTTCCTCCCTTCATCCGGTGACTGTCGGTGTTAATTTAGCTGAATCCATGTACCGCCCAGCTAAAAGCTTCTCCTTAAAAAGATCTGTAGTTTGATTTTCAGTCTCAAAATCCCTATTTTAATCATTTACAAGGGGTTGCCAGAGCATCTGTGTCCTTCCATTTATTCACTATGCCACTCAACTAATGGAAGATTTTTCCATGAACAAGTGTCATTATCAAAATGGGCAGAATCGGTTAGATCTCTGTACTAATTATGGAAAAAATAATACAATACTTGAGCCAACAAACTCTTAAATCATGTTATTTGCACTGCAGTTATCTCACAAGGACTAAAACCAAAATAAACAACTTAATAGAATGTTCATGCAGTGAATGCAACAGAGGTAATCCAGTCCTTTGCAAATGTACGCTATATATACGTATAAATGAAGAGGATGACAGAAAAACAGTCAAATATTAATTGAAAACACTTATACTACTTAAAAGTGTATATTTAGTGAAAATGTCTGTAATTAGTGCTTTAGATTTCTCTGAAAATCACAGTGTCATCTAGACTGAGGTTGCGAACAAGCTAGGATTTCTAAAAGCATCTCTGTCACAAGCTTAATTATAGAGAAGCCAGAACTTTCTGGCAAACCTGTACTATATGGAACAACTTTATTGTTGCCTTCAACAAGGTCTTTGATGAAAATCTGACCTGGGTAAGGGGTCTGTTGACAAGGGCGGGCCATCTTTCTGTCATAGGCCACATATGTTGCGTACTGCTATGTTTACAACAAAGGACAGGTGCTATGTGAAAATGCCCAACTTAACTGTAGAAAAAGAAATGCTTACAGTCCAGTAAAAACAGTGGTTTTGGTGTCTGCAGGGATCATCTCCTAGTTGTCTGTATAGCTCACCTATTATGCATAAGAGTACATGGCCGCTTTAACGGAGAGATGGGCCAATAGCTGTCTCTCTATAGCCGGACAAACTTCACCACCCACAGAGATGGGTGAAATGTTAGTCTGAGTATGGTTGTTTGTTTATTAGTCTGATTATTCTTCATCAGATCTGCCAGGCTAATCAAATAGTTTGGGTGGACTTCATCCTTCATAAGTAACAGCGAAATAGTCATACAGATCATCTGAGCGTCGTGGGCTTGAATTTGTTTCCAACAAAATTGCTCTGATTGGTTGAAGGACTATATAATTGCAAGCAGAGTTTTTTTTTTTCTTCTCTGTATTGGTTGAAACAAGCCCCATAATGAAATCCAAATGGTGTTTAACCTCTTTGCAGGGTCAAGATGGTGACATTGAGCCACCACACTGCTTTAAAACCACTCTAAACCAAATCTTACAGAGCGTTTGTATGTGTCCGTGGGTGGTACAGGCCTTGAGCACCCTCGTTAGATGCCTTTGCATGCTTATTGTTGGTTGGCTGTTGATCATTGTAGTCAGTGTGAGGCTATATGTCCAATGCAGCTTGTTGGCTCTGCTGATATTCCATCTACTGTATGACTGTTGTTCAGAAGTGTTTCTTCAAGGTAGTAGACTGCTTTCACAACATTTTAATGTTAAATCAGCGTAACATTAACATTAATTATGTCCTTTTCCATTTAGTTGGTCCAGGACCCCGGTATTATACATACTGGTTCACTGGAATAGTTGCAACACACTAAATAGAATGGGACTGTAATTAACTAAAAATGTATTAATTCCAAACATTTAGACTTTGATCTTTAGCTAGAAATGGCCTCTCATGAAAAAAAAAAAAAAAACAGAAGTAGGACTTCAACATGTCTCTGGTCAAGCAACTCTTGTAGTGAAAAAAAAAGTGTTTTATTCTTATCAGACATTTTGATACTAGAACATTGTTCAAGACAAATGGTCTGAGGAATACGAGGGAGCTGAGTGCTTAATGGAATAAAATGAATTCATTACACAGTGTAATAAATTCCTGGGTAGCTGATCAACTTAGGTACATATTAAAAGAGTTTTTTTAAAAAGGAAGATAAAGTGCTCTTAAGATAGCGGCTGTCTGTGTAAGCTGGACTGTAAAAAAAATAAAAAATAAATAAATAAATAGACCTATCTTTCTTCTTATTATATTAATATTGAAAAAAATGTAATATTGGTTAACTATAATACTGTAGATGAATGAAACTCCCCATGAAAACAGCCATAACAGCACAAGCAGTATAAAATATAATTAAGATGTGTTTTGAATTTTAATCATGAATTTCTTCAAAGCCAAAAGGCTTATTTTCTATGGTCTTGGCTCATTCAAAACTATTCAGCAGCTTATTCACTGTACATCACTTAAAAGGTCCAAGATCAACAGGCTGGTCCAGGATCAACTGATCTAGTAATCGAATAGCTGGGTTCAATCACTGCAATAAATAATGTTTTTAGAATGCATTTTCTAAAGTGCAACACAAACAGAAGAAAAGAAAGAAAGAAAGAAAGAGAACCAGAGACAAAAGTGATATGTGTCCTTAAACGTTAACAATACCGAGGGAGTACAACTTTATTTGGTGTTAATAAATGACATTCAACACGTGTGATTAGCATTGTTGTCTCACAGTGAGAAGGATCTGGGTTCTGGCTGGGGTCTTTCAGGGAGAACATGAGTTTGCACCGTGGAGTTTGCATGTTCTTCCTGTTCCTGAGTGAGTTTTCTCCAGGTGCTTCCTCCCAAACTTCAGAAACATGCTTTGCGATTCCAAAGTGGTTGTAGGTGTGCTGTGAGTGTCAGTGGCCTCCGACTCTCTGTGTTAGCACTGTGATAGGCTGCTAACCTGTCCTGGGTGCACCCTGCCTCTCTCCCAGTGTCAGCTGAGATGGCTCCAGTCCCCATGGCACCCTCTAAGGATAGTAGTAATAGATAATGGATCGATAATGGGGAGGCAGACAAACATATATAGTATATGTCTGGTACTTATTTCAAGTAACACCAATATTACTATGTAGTTTGCTTTTAGTACACTTGCACATATAACTACTTCTACCCACATAAGGACTACCATTCACAGTGCAATTTTAAGTTTTTATCAAACCACTGCTACCCCATTCCCCAATATTCCCTCACCCTCCCTGCATAGCTGCATTTTAAGAACATAGGGAGTGGTTGTAGGGAGCTGTGTGCCTAGTATGTGTGCATAAGCAGCTTCACAAAGGTGATATGCATGGTAGGAAATTGAATGTACAGTAGGGGAGTGCAGTAGAGGAGAGTAGAGGAAGCCAGCACATTGCTGCTCTGTTGGAAATGACATCATAGCAGGGGTTAAACAGCCCCTGTTTACCTTGATTTATAATCCTTCTCCTCCTCCCTTATTCATTCTCCCAATACCGAAGGGTGAGGCCAGCTGCTGGGGAGGGTAAACAGCAAAAAGACTAAGGATGGGACTCGTGACAACAATGATGAAAATTAATTTGGTCATGAAAAACTTAATTTCAATGAATATGCAACTGTTTTCCAGTTGTCAAGCAGAAACCCTGTACCTTCAGTTTTGACAGTTGCGATTTGTGTCCATTCTGCATCAGAGAAAAGAATACCTATAAAAACATGGTAGGTAAATTGATGTTCACAGATGTCACACTGTCACAGTGGCCAGAGAAATCTTGGAAAAAAGTATGAAAACATATTAGATCTTGATAATGGCATTATTTGAATGTAAAGTTAATGTAAAGTGTAAAGTTAAAATGACCGGCATTCAAAAGTTGCAGTTTCCAGTAGAGTAATACAACACATTATTGCTCACACACGCAACAATTTGTTCTTTATGAATGAATCCTACACACATACAAAAACAAAAGCATTCAAAAAATAATAAAAACTGAATGGATGTATTACAGATGAGCTATGCACAATTGCACGCAAAGGATCAATGTGCTGAAGAGATAGCAATATGTACTATAATAATAAGTACAATAAACACATAGGAATGAATTTACATACATTATTTTATTTTACACAGTAAGAGTATTGCACGGGTGAATTCCTGTGAAGTAGTTTAAATGTTCACGAGAGAGGAGGTCTGTGTGGTCTGTAGGAAAAGGCTCCTCTAGATGCTCTAGTGCTTAATGCTCTGAATGGACTGCCACTAGGAAACAGATAAAAGAGGTTGTGACCTGGTTGTGAGGGGTCTCAAATGGTTTTCCTGCACTGTTCCTCTCTCTGGGAGAACGCAGGTCCTTTAGGGTGGCCACACCTAATCCTCTCAGCAGTCTGGACCAACCGTTGAAGTCTTATGTCCGATTAGTTCATACGTCCATAATCGGACATAAGAACTAAAGCAGACAGCTGTTGACGTGCATATTACCGACTTAGTGACAGCACCTGTGGCAGGTTGAACTTCTTCAGCTGGAAAAGATAGTGTAGCCACTTTAATACAGTATTATTCAACATGTCAAGTTTAATAACTAGGAATATTAAATTAAACCGTCCAAAACTCCACATCAGGGCGCAATCACTTTTAAAATGTTACTGTACTGGAATTATTCTGTTGGTACAGTCCTACATTGCTACCCAGTTGTCAGCTGGGGCTGTGTTTGAACAATTCTTACACCAACTAGAAGGGGGCTTACTGTGCTCATTTCCAGCTCATTATTTTAATTCTGAGATTCCACTAGAATAGCTTCGCATCATTCACAGTTGATTCACAGTGAAATTGTCCTTTATGTACCCTCTTATTTAATCCACAGTCTAAAAAAGTGCTTGTTTCTTTTAGGTCTCCACTCCTTAAAACACCTGGTTTCTTCTGATTGGCTGGCTATGCAGAAGCCTTGTGCTGTTCTTCATGTTTTTTGAGTTGTTCCTAAACTGTTTTTGTGTGTGTGCCTGTGCATCCTGCTGGGGATGGCTGCTGCCATCACGGAGCGTCATTGCTATGAGGTGGGGGTGTCTGGTCTGGTCTAGGTGGGTGGTACCTGTCTAAGTAACATCCACATGAATGCCAGGTCCAAATGTTTCCCAGCAGAACAACACTGAATTGTAACAAGATGGTCAATGTTATTTACTTCTCCTGTCAGTGGTTTTAATGTTGTGGCTGATTGGTGTTCATTCAGGTAATCAAGGAGAAACACACACTATACAATCTAAGTAACAGTATGATCTAAGTAAATAAATGTAATCAGAGAGAGTGGTTGTGAAAGTGTGTGCCAGTGATCGTATCACACTGGTTGTGCACCAGAAAGAATGTGAAATCCGTAAATGTGTTTGTACATCCTTCTTTCGTTGAGTCTCTCTTCTCTTGTCTTTGACCCTCTTCATGCTCAGACCACGTCAGCCTGTGTCACAATCATTTCTCCTAAACAGAACCAAGAATTTAAGATGGAGTAAAATAGGAAAGACTTGTGCTGTAGAATCCCATGCCCCGGAGGTGTCTTCACCTGCAATGTTAGCTCAAATGGTCCACCATGTCTTTTGCTTTCAGCTGACCTGCATGATTGACCAAGTGAGACACCACCTGGGGAACACCAGTCAAACTGTCTTCTGCCTTTTCCACATGTTACCACAGGACTGTGTTATTTACAAGGCATACTGAGATGTCATCCTCACGATTTGCACAAAATGTTTGTTTTCTTAAGTAGAGAGAAACAGGAAGCATGAGGAATGCGAGCAGGGTAATGATATTCAGTGAAGGTCTGACAGGTAAGGATTTAAAAAGGAACATTACTGCTGGTTGCATTGGATACATGCCCTGACCTGTCGGCTATACTGTTTATACAGTGGCCTGACTGACCCACACAGCCTTAGAGGTTCTAGTAACATTCTGTAATGGTAAGGAAAATAAAGACATTATTTTATTACTTTAACGGTTGTTAAGTAGTGGGAATTTAAATAAAGGGAGTGATGCATTGACACCCTCCTTTATTTAAATTGGCTCAGATAATGTTTTGAGTGTTCAAATGTTTTAGTTTCAGAAACTTTAATGTCTTTGTGTCAGTGAGTGTGTCTGTTTGGACGGATAGAAAAGAGAGAGGGGGATCACAACAAAGTCGTGTTGCCTGAAGGCTGAAGGAAGCTCAAGCCTAAATTCCTCATGTCTACCACAAAACAGTCAAGCATTCCACTACTGTTTGACACACACACATAGAGATTCACACACATTCAGTCGCACACCCTCTCTTCACAGTGTGGCAGCACTTCACAAAGGAACCATTGAAGGGACTCCTTGAGTTTTAAAGTTGAAAAGTATGTCTAATTTTGGTCAGAGTTCATTAGGCAACACAAAAGTGGGAGCTTGCAGAGAACATGAGGACAGTAGCAGAGGCGAGCACTTCATGCCAGGACTGATAAGAGCAGACAGAAACTACAAAGGCGCCTCTCCTTCAGAAGGAAAGGATGAAGAAGGCAGAGAGGGAGGAGAGAGGGAGAAGACAGAAAGAATGAAACCAAACAGCAAGCAAAAGTCTTGGCCCAGAATGTTGTTTGGGTTTTAATACATTCACATCACTGTTTGTTAATGTGACCCATACCAATATTCAACTTAAATATTCAGCAGAGGGCAGAAAAAGCAGCACTGATGTAATGGGAAGCAAATGAAAATGAAATACTTTAAGTAGGACTACTATACTGAGGGTATTAAATTGTCATCACATTTAAGTGAAAGCTATGTCAGAAACAGGACTTTATGTCAAATGCAAATCCACACAAGTCAAATTACATCCCCTCATTATAAGGAAGAAATTAAGAGCTTATAAAATAAAAATATAAAGGCAACAACAGCAAAAGTAGAAGACTGCTCGAGGTGCGTGTGGCCTCCGAATGATAAAATGAGCAAGGATCTGCCTATGTGATCTGTTTTTACTGTAAGTGGATTGCAGTTTTGCTGCTTTGGTGTAAGGCCCTGAGCTGTAAATGGATATCGGAGATTAGATCTTAAATCTGGAGAGAGCTATGTCATTTTCCTATTTTTCTCTCTTATTGATTCTGGCCACTCTCAGCTCCACATGAACAAAACCTTTCAGACTAGAAAAGGCCAATCCAGTGATGTTCATATTCCCTACTTCACTACTATCTTGTTATATTATAGATGTTACACAAAATGGGGATAAGATGTCATAGATACGTGCACTGAGAGGTGGGTATGCAACACCAAAACTAGTGTCTTATACTAAATATTACTCATATACTGTTTTACTGTCTAGTCTATGCTGCATGCATCAAGAGTCTTAAGATGATGTGACTGAATGAACTTTACTCAGCCATCCAGAACGAGCTGTGGTTGCCAGTACTTGTTATGTGTAATGGATGACAAATAAAATTTTATAAATTGCCCATCAATTTACCCCTAGTGTATTATTGTGAGCTCAGGATTTCACATTCACACAGCAACAAGTCCTTCAAACTAAATGATCAAATGTGTTGTTGTTTGCTGTTGCCTCATCAAGAACTATAGCACAGTAATTCTTCTCCCACCTCATCGTGGTCAGGTCAGTTGTTTTAATGAGTGTAACGTGGAGCTAGTGGAGTGACAGCCATGCTTTAACAACTTTCATGTACCTTTCATGGAGGCTGCGGGTACAAGTACCCATGCAACATTGGGCCAATACCTTTAGCTGGTGTGGCCCATCCCATAATCACCATCCACAGCATAAGGCTTCAGCCACCCACTCTCTGTCCCCACCGTAGACTTTACAAGCTAATGAAAACAAATGGCTTTTCAATGGGCAGACAAACCTATTTCATACATTCATCATCAGCCTCATAGATTTCTAAAATCCCATCAAGTCTGTCCCTGGCCTACACCTCACTTTGTCTCTGGCTTTCTCTCCATGTTCATTCGTCTTTCTTCCCACTAAATCCCACTCATAGGCTGCAATCACAAACATTGTAGCTTTTCAGCATCATTTATACAAGGCCCATGTAGAATAACCCACCTGACAGTTATCCACTCATCAAACCTCTGTTGACAGAAACAAGTGGATAGGACAGTATTATCTAGAGACGACTGAGTGGAAACATTGCTGCTAATTTCACTGAGGGCTTCCACTGCTTCTGCAAAACTTTCACACTTCCACTGCAAATAAACTAAATTTGATTAGTTAAAAGTCAAAATTTAATGATCCCTGTGAGGAAATTGGGTTGTTGCTGCAGCATAGGATCATGCACTGTGGATACAGAAAAAACAGATTATATGAAAAGAAAATACCCCAAATAATAACAAATAAAAAATAAAAGTAAGGAAACACAGCAGCAACAGAATAAATATAACATTTATTCTAATATTAATACTATTGTTATATTATATATTGCATCTGAATACATATAAAACAGGTCATGTGCATGATACAAGTTCAGATTGTGTATTTAAGACAGTCAGCACCAACTCTGGATGTTGGTGACGTTGTTTTTCCCACATTACTCTAAACTCCTTCAAGTATTTCAGCAGAATCTCAACACTGTGGCTGTTGCCATAGTGTGTGCTGTGAAGGAAAAGATCTGAGGAACTTGGACAAAGCAACTTCAGCAAGGACTCAACCCAGCCCTAACACAGCCTGTTTGTATCAATGAACTGCTGCACACTTCTCTAAGACACTTCACAGGCCAGTGGAGAAAGCTGTTTCTGCGGTGGTCAAGCAGAACAACTGCTTTCTTTCCCTCTCTTGAGCACCAGAGATGTTGACTTGGATGCTCTGAAGCTCATTCTAGCCCAGTCCATTTCTACTCCTTGAAGAATCCACCGTCCACGGGGTACAGACGCTAACTGTCAGATTGTCAGAATAAGCGCATCTATATAAGGCTGATGCAGACTAGCTGTCATTTTAGGCCTGTGGTTCTGTAAAGTTGAGGCACATGTCCATAGCCTGTGAAAACAAAGTGAATGAAATGGTGGATCCTTTTCCTTTTTTTCACCAGTCAGATGTTACACTACTAGAGGAGAGATTGGCGTTTCAGGAATGTGTGTTGCATCAGCTTGAGGGATGGAGCCACAGCACTGTGCCATACCGTAGTCAGACTGCCCTTGTTCCACCCGGCTTCCGTAACTTGAGGTGCCAAGACATTTCTGCTGCCATTTCCTGTTTGTGCTGAAGTGTTAACTTTTAAATTTTTGTTTTGGGCTCACTCAGAGAAATACTATTTAGCCTGTTGTATAATATGGCTATGGGTAAATGCTATATATATATATATATATATATATGTTTTCTGTATATTGACTATGGGTCTGGGAAACCCCACTGTTTAAATGGATGAATGGCATACAGAGGGACACTCAGTGTAACAGCAGTGCTGACTGATGGGTAATGATGATGTCATCAACAAGTGCCAATCCTGATGAAGGCAGTGGATCAGTGCCAAGCTGCGGGTGGCCTTGACAGCCAGATGCCAAGGCAACAACACCATTCAGTCCATCAAAGAGGGGAGACACGATGATGGAACATGCAAGGTGCAGCCTAGAGGCGAGCTGTGGAGTTAACACACCAGGAGCATTTGCAACCATCTTAAACGTTGAACGTTTGTCTCATTACTATTCCTGTAATGCATGTATGCTTAAGAAAAATCCATCTTAATACACTCATGCTGTTAGATATAATCAATTCGTCATAGTAAGCGGAGTGATTACAAACATCACTTAAGCAGATCACTTTTGAGATTGTCTCCTTAACAATTCAGAGGAGATAGATTGATTTAATTTTAGAATTCATTTTTGTCAGTTCTAAAAGTCAACTTCTGGTCTCTAACCAAGAATGGATGCAAAAATGGATGAGTATGCATATGGAAAGGCATGTGGATCATTGATAGAGCCATAGCTGAATGAACAGGCCTCATATTTTGGGCAAATCAGGTATGTGGTTGCAAGAAAAACTAAACCCATATCAAACATTGCTTCCATTAGTAGCTCAAAGTAAATTCCTCATTTACTGCTTTCATTATTTGTGTAACTCATATTCTAAGCCTGCAGTGCTAGTCCTATGCATTAGGCATAATTGTGTCGCTGAATTTTAATAACACATGAATTTAAACCACAACTTCCGCTGTAATTCTGACCACCATGCTTTTAAAACAGGAGCACATTTGTAAAGCCAGCCCGGTACACAAATTAAATATCAGTCTCCATGCCGTGTAATGTTCGCCAGATCTTTGTGGAGGATTGTAACATGATAGTATGAAAATGCACAACAGAAAATATAACATCAAAATAGCAATTTTATACTTAAATTAATCATTTTTCTCTGTATCACCGTTGCGATGTTTTCAATTTGCTGTTTTTGTGTTCTCTCTCACTAGGTAGGAGCCCTCAGCAGCAGAAGCAGGAGTGGTGAACAGTTAATAGTGGCACTGCAATAACAATAAAATGTCATCAATCTGTGGGCGCCTCCTGCCTCTGTCACACCAAGTTTGTACAGAGTAATGACATTAGGCCCGGAGTAGCAGGCACACTGCTCTCTTAAAGGCACCACACCACCCAAACAAACAAACAATACACCCAGAGAGGGAAATGAGGGGGTTGAAATAGGGAGGAAAGAGACAGAAAAGACGATAGAAGAGGAGAGCGGGAAGAGAAAGAAATAGAGGGAAAGAAATATTAATTACTGGAGAACCCATTTGGATGGTATTGTTCATCAGTCTGCACAAAAATCTACGGCTCAGTAACGGCTCAGTTTTGCTGCTATGTGTACACCCTGACAATGTGTCTGGTGTCAGAATCTTCACTGCTAAATATTTTATTTTGGAAGAAAGTTCCGTACTGAAATCCGGAGGGGAATACACAGTTGATTTCAGTGGGAACTTTATCCCACTAATGTCAGGCAATACACAAAAAAATAAAAAATAAATGCCTTTATAAGTGTTTCCCCGACAGTTTGTGTGGAAACGGACCTGCCAACTTTCAACTACCTGCTTGACTAAAAGGTACACAGTTTAAAAGACTGATACCACATTGGTGACGGGAAAAAAAGAACCAACGGCATGAAATCCCACAACACAATAATAGCCCTCATACACATTACAACAAATACGCTATGTTGTTAAAAATAAATCTTTTCATTCAGCATTTTTTAGACATTGACACTCCTGCCCTGCTGCTCATCTGCTGCTCATCTGTGGTGCAGTTTCAATCATTCGTTATTCAGTGTTAATATAACTGACACAATAGCTCACATGCACGTACAAAATACTGGTATATAACACTAATCTTAATATAGACAAACGCCTATTAGTATGGACCAATGTTGTGTGTGTGCGTGTGTGTGCGTGTGTGTGCGTGCGTGCTTTTGCCCTGTTCCGTGTGTATTTACGTGTGCCAACATGCTCTCATCAGTGAGTGCTGACTAGCATCCATCTGCATGCCCGTCGGTGACACATCAGCCAAGAGCCTCCATCAGTGACACACACACTTGGGGATGGGGGCTGCACAGGGGCAGAGTGTGAGAGGCAGACAAAAGTGTGTGTATATGTGTGTGTTACTGTAAGAGAACAAGGGAGGCAGAAGGAAAGAAAGAAAGGGGAGGGTCTGGCCAGGCAGCATTAACCCTGCGTTGCCTGAGGCCAGACCCTGCCATTGATCCCGTTTCTAATTCACCCCTGCTGGCACTGCTTCTGCCAGCCACTACCAGTTACCACACAATCTGCTCAGGGGACTGCCCAACCCTGCTTAGCCCTACACCCACATATACAATAATCTAGAACGAGCTATGCATGATGATCACCCAGACCTCACAATTCCTCAGACTGATAAGAAAAACTGTAGAGGTAGAATCATGATTCTTATCTTGTTATTTTCTGTTGATTTTGTAACAATAGCATTATGCTGACAGAAGAAAAAATTGCAATCAGCTTGAGTCACGCACTTAAGCAGAAACCTTAAATATATTCTCAGCTTTTATCTCAAACTTTTACACACTGCAAGAATTTAAAATAATAGCGCAACACACGGTTCAAGATTTTACTCAGATTATCATGCCACTTTGGAGAGCATTGAATGCACCACCACACAGTTGTCCATTCTTCAGCCAGAGGAGCACAGAACTCCAGAACTTTACAGAACTTTAAATAGATCTGGTAGTACTCTAAAACACACAGACCAACGGTTTCTTCTGTTTTTACATTACAGTGATACCAATACCAGTGATGTTGTTGTAAATTACTTACCGTTTGGTAATTTTCCCAAGATTGCAAGAAGCTTTCCAATTAAAACTGTTACAGTATAAACCTTACAATCTAACTTAAATCTACTAACTGTTGAAACATTCTTCTGCTTTGTTATTCGTCAGAAAATGACCGGCATACACACAAGTTAATTTAATAGTCGGTTATGCAGAATCTTCTCCACTGAATCAGCACAACACTGTGAAACTGAATTGAACTGTGGGATTGGCACCTCTAAAAATAGATAGCATACATCTCACATCTTTTCCACCAGGGACAAGCTCATTGTGCTCAATCCAGCCAGTATGGCAACCGGAACAACAACGGACACCCCTGCAGAAATACAGAGGAAACCATAAATACCATATATAGATGAACCCATCATTATCATTGATAGCTTTCAGATAGTTCAGGCGATCAGGATTAATACCGTCAGGGAACTGTACTGTAGCCTTGCTGAACTGCTGATCTGTGAGTGTAAGTCCGTATTTCACACCCAGGGAGTTGTCACACAGCATCTTGGTTGCCTCTAACCCAGCAACTGTGCTTGGCATCATCCACCCTGGTTAATGCAAGATATGACTCTGGAGCTAGGGTCTTTCTTCAGCATCTCAGGAGACTTCAATCCCTGGACATACTTTCAGTCTCTATCCTGTCTTTCCTGTCTCCTTCTGCCGTACAGAAGGAGACAGGCCTACTGCAGGCTAATTTTAAGGAGGCCTGCTGCACCATCACCTTCCGTGCCCAGGAAGGAAGATCATACTGCAACTTGGTCCACCTTTGGCCTGAGTACCAGCCACTAGTTATTCATCTACCCACCCTCATCAAGACTGTGAGGGGTTGGTCTGATGAGATATTTGCTACTCTGAAAGACTGCTTGCACTGACTGGGATGTTTTCCTCATGCCAAATGGTGAGGACATAAATCGACCCAACAATCTCTGGGGATACCACTTATTAAGTTGAAGCTGTCCTCTGTTTTCCCAACACTAAGCCTTTGGTCACCAAAGACATCAAAGCACTACTAAGAGTAGAACTGGATGTTGCAGTGAGGGAAAGGAGCCTCTGCTCCATCTTCTTCCTATGGGCTCAAAAGGGTAGAGGCTGCAACAGAATAACACCAGGGAGGTTTGGAGAGGTATGAAAACCATCAGTGGTTCTGCAGTCACACAGTAGAGGAGATTATCAACAGCTGACAAAATTATGATTTTCTTGAACAGATGAGACATGTTGCCTCTCAAGTAACTTATCAATCAGCAGTCACTCAGCCAACAGCAATCTCCTGGTCCTCTCTGTGGACCAAGTGAGGGGGCTGGTTTTGTGGTCTACCCGTCCAAGAGTGCTCACTGTTAGTTACACCAAACTGTGTGTCATACTCCAGGACATTACCTTACATTTGGAGAAGATCCCTGTGTTTTGGAAGACATGCTGTGGTTTGCCTACCAATTGGATGGACATCAGGTGGTTGTTCGAATTTCCCTGCACCCAGCTAGGGAAGGAGATGACTACCGTGCAAGTTGATGCTCATCTAGTGTCCATGATCGTGTAATACCTTACCAAAAAAGGGGAAAGACTCAAACAGAGGAATTACTCAGTCCAGGTAACAATCCATAACCACAGGCCAAAGAACTGTTGAGTCACACCTGGTAAGCAACCGAAGGGAAATCACTATAAAGGCAATAGTCACTGCCTTGAGGCATACATTGTAAAGGTGAGGGCATGTGTAAAAACCAGGCCAGGTTAAATTCTATCCAATGTAAACAGTTGATCCAAAATCTTCATTCAGAATTGAGAAAACACTGACATTTTGCGTACTGCTTACTGCAGTCTGTTAACTGTTTTCTGTATACCTGTTTACGAGTTTCCAGTAGCATACTATTAATGTTAATCTACTAAGATTAGGGCGCAACATTAAATACAGACACGCTCCTGCAAATAGCTAGCTACATTGTTATGCACATTGGGACCAATAACACGAGTATGAAGCAGTCAGAGATCACAGAAGAAAGCCAAGGGAAGTGTAAGAGTTTGCCAGAAGATGATTCAGTGTTAATTTCCTGAGGGGTTCCTCTCACCTGATACAAGATAAAGAAATATCCAGTTGGCCTACAACGCTGAACCTACTAGACCGGCTGTTTTGTGACAGTAAGGAGCTGGCAAGAGCCCCACAATGGACCTAATAAAATCTTCCAAAGTAAAATTCCAAAGGTAGCTACAATACTGTCACAACACCATCGCCGTCAAATTATTAAAAAAGTCCCGATGTGGAGTTATGTGGGAAAAAATTGAGGTGAGAAAGTGTATGTATGTACATGTACATGTACACACACGTGTAGGCATGACCATGGAAATGTATATGCATTTTTGAATTTCAAATTGCAATAATCCCATTAAGAAGATATTTCGCTGAGTTAAGTGAAGTCTGGCTCTAGAAGTAATCCTTGGAAATGATGGTAATCTCACAGTAAATTCATAATATAATTTCCCATATTGGTATAAAGATGGTCTGTGTCAAGACAGTAGACCAGCTGCATCTTGGTCTATTGCTCTATTCACCGTTGGACAGAGCTGGGTAGAGTCGTAAATATTTTTAATTTATACTCATCAGCACTTTAACAAGTTGCTGTATATTTGTGCTGCTGGTTTTAATGGTCTCTATTTACACCATGGGCCAAAGATTGTCCTTGGGAAAAGGCTCTACAGTATTGTAACATGATTATAGACAGGATGAAAGAGGACTTTGTTACAAAAGTTACTGTGACTGACCAAGGTGCATTTTAAGGACCACTTTTTTAAAACTGTGAAATTTAAATACACTCTAAGTATATTTAACAGTTATTTCTGCATGGCTTCATCCACAACCTGCTCCACTCCAGTCCGGTAGGTGGTGGTAATGCAGAAGACTCAGTCACAATGTTGGTTTGTCACATTTTAACTGCACCTGTCGAAGTCTGATATTTTCTATTAGGCTTTCTATTAAAACAACAGGTATCAGTACATCACTGTATTCAAAATGCCTGAAATGCTAAGCTTAAAGCAAACACACTGAGTAGCTCAAAAGGTTCCTTGTCCCTGGGGAAAGTTCCTGCAGTGGCAGCTAAAGGTGGAGTTGTACCACAGGCAGTAAACTTGTTAATCCTCTGGAAAAATGAAATTCTACAAAGGATTATCACTACACTCTACTGTTAGCTTTAACTTGATTAATCAAGATTAATTTTAGGACATTAAGAGCTTATTAATGGGACATAATATCAACGGCACCGTCTGCAATAAGAAAACTTGACCATTATATGCCAGAACTATAACTACAAAATTACAGTCAAGGTCCTCTATGTTATGTAGTTTTCTGTCTAAATAAGGAGCGGAAACCATAAACCATGAATTATATTTGGCAAATTACCCGTCCCTCTCTAAACCCTTTCTCTCACTCATTAAATATCATAAGCATTTGTGATTTCCATAAATATCCTGTCATGTCTAAAATGTCATGTCCTTAACTTTAACAGATAGATGAAGCCAGCCAGCAACGTCGTATACTCCACTTTCTAAAGGGGCTTTATAATTGTAGTTGTATGAACACAGATGTGGCCTTCTAATTCTGCACAATCCTGTTATCCAAACTTCAGTGGATTCAGTGGATAGTAAACGACCCCTTTTATGGGGCTCGTATTCACAGGTTTATTCCTGGTTGGCTGGCTGAGTACATAATGCAAATTTTCAGTGGTATGCACAAGGATGAAAGGTTAATCCCATAGACTGCTTTTAGAGGGCTCTGTCTGAATTCATAGAGCTAGAATAATAACACATAATCAATATGCCCTCTGCTTGCATCCCTGCATTTAGCTGTTGAATTGTAGCTGGTAATTGCGTGTGACACTTTCAAGGGAATCAAAGTATTCAGTATTTAAGAGAAATGTAGAGTTGAATGGGAGTTACTTAGGCACTGTTAAAGGAATAACCAAATCGTTTATTAAATCAGGCAGAGGCCTTCACAGAAAAATGCGCAATAACTTATCCTTCAAAACATTAACAAATATAGAAATAAAAGGTGACATCTAACCGTACTTCAAATCCATTAGATAAGAATTCAAATGCTGTGGGCTTGTATTTCCATGTCTTTGTTGCTGGTCACGTAATTAGTTTTCTGAGGGATAAAAGCAGAATACTTTTTACTGTGATCTTTAAACAAGCAGGTTTTTAAGAAAAGTCAGTTGTTTCTTAACTGCGAACAGGCAGGCCACAGGAGAGTACAATTCAAAGTCACTGTTTGCATGTGTGTGTTTGTGTAGCTAAGAGCAAAGCTAAGGTCCCATGCCTCCCTCAATACACCATGTCAAGCAATGCGCACACACATACAAACACATTCCCTCTCCCCGTGTAAGGGGGGTGGGTGGGTTGGTTGCCTTGGAAACACTTCAGTCCAGATAATTATTACTGTAACTGTCTCTGCACACCCCACCTATAATGGAAATGGATCATAAATTATAATCACTAAGTGGCAGCCTTCTGTTAGGGCTTCCTGTTCGCTGCTGCCACCCACTGGGGAGCAGGGGAAGTGCAGGGCACAGCATTGAGCGAAGTGGAGCTGCTGTTCACTCCAGTGGCACAGCTTCACTTGTATATCTCATTCCACTGCGCTCGCTTTTTTTTTTTTTAAAGTAGACATGTTTTTTTTTTCTATCTTAGTAAATCTTCACAGTGAAAGTTTAACCCAGCTGACAATAACAATAATTTAAAAACATTAATGGCAGAATGGAAATATGGCATCATGCTGAATCTGTTTAAATATTTACAAAGGCCTATTCCCATGGTCCGTTCGTAAGTAATCAAAAAACAATTAAATATTCTTCCCGGTTGAAAGTCGCTTTTTTGTTTGTTTGTTTTTAAAACAAAATAATTCAGTGCCTTATAAAGAAGTAGTCTGGCTTGGGTTGAGTAGTAATCGCAAAGTGAGCGTCCTACTTTTCCCCTTCCCCTTTATGAGAACTGGGAAGGAACAACCAAAAAAATGAAAAACAAGGGAGGAAATGAATAAACAAACAAAAACACAGATTAAAGTATTAGGAATATAAACTAGCAGCCAAAGGAAATGCAATAATTGCCTAGCTGTGTATTTATCATGGCCTTTGTTTAGCCACCATATTCCACAGAAATGATGAGTTTCTGGCCTCCAGTTTGATAGCTGTAGCACGCAGTTTTGTGCTGCACAAGACTTTTATTAGCACAAGACACTGGGATTTTTCTTTTACTCAATTTCTCAGTCTTCTCTTTTGTATCTGCAACTTAAAACTGTTCCGTCACATTCGTAGCCCCATAACAGGAACCTGCCTTTACGCTAGCTGCTGAACAGCTGATTTTAATTCAGCTACTTCCTATGAAGTGCTTTCTGATAGGAGAGAAGTGTGCAGCAGAGGTCTTCACCACACTGCCAATTACTGGTAAGCTGCAAACGCCTTAAATCAGCTTCCATTTATAAACATAACTTCAACCACAGCGGTCAGATTACTGTAAGACAGCAGGTTTAAAAGCCAAACCTCGGTAGCCACACACTGAACATACCCTGTTTAAATACAGAACCAAAAACACGATGCAGGGTGAATATGTTTCCGCCGAATGATGCGCCGAATCAAAAACTCAAGACACGGGACTTCCGGTTGAGCATGTAAGCGAGAGTCACGCAGTGGAGTAGGCTCCCGACACTATCAACTAAATTTTCTACTAAATCTACATTTTCTCACTCTAAACGCACTAGTTTTATTTTGTAAGATTTTTTTTTACTTTATTAATCCTCGATGGCGACCGAAAGTCGACGGAACAAGACTAAAGCTACTTCTGCTACACCTGCGGTCTGTAATGGTAATGGCTCCGCGGCAGGGTCTCTTAAGCTGCCTGTTGACCTGGAAAATCTCCGCGCGGTCTTGATGTCAGAGCTGACAGCAGCTATCACCAGTCAGCTGAAATCCGCTATCGATGCTGCCCTTGCACCCATTGCTGCCTCTATAGAGGGTTTCACAGCCAAGTTCGAAGCGCAAGACCGCCGTATAGTGGAGCTAGAACAGCACCTCAACGTGTATAGCGACAGCATCGTCTCGCTAGAAAAGGCGGTTAAGGACCTAGCTACATCCAACAAGCAACTGACCGATAAGATGGAGGACCTCGAGTCCCGCTCCCGCCGCTGCAATCTGCGTGTTATCGGCATTCCAGAGGGTGCCGAAGGACCTGACCCGGTTGCGTTCATGTCCAGTTTCTTCTCCGAGGTGTTGGGACCTGATGTATTTCCATCCCCACCAGTCCTGGACAGAGCTCATCGAATCGGCCCTAAACCATCGGATAACCAGGCTAGCGGCAAACCAAGGGTTTTCATAGTCTGCTTCCACTATTACAGCGATAAGGAACGAGCCAGTCGCTGGGGGGCTGTCAATCGGCGACAACTCTTCTACCGGGAGAGGAAAATCTACATCTTTCCTGACTATAACGCTAGCACTGCAAAAAAGAGGGCTGCTTTCTCCATTATGAGACGATGTTTACGCGATAAGGATATGCAGTTCTCCCTTCGTTTTCCAGCCCAGCTGCGTATTGACTACGGTGGAGAGAAGCTACAATTTGACTGTCCAAATAAGGCCCAGAGATGGTTTGACGACCATTTCCCATCAGAGTGAGTGTTATCTGTGTGTGGCTGAGGTGACACTAGTTTGTACTCGTTCTGTGACATTGCATTTTGTATTCCTGCTTCAGACTTGCTTTAAACAGGCTTTAGCACAACGTTAGTTACCTAGCTGTTGGGCTGGTGGCTAGTTAGCAAAGCACAACTGGCTAGTTTTACACACCTGCCCTGTTGAGGTAGGCTGAGTTTCCATCTGCCGTTTTTGGCTCACTTAAAAGCCTTTCTTAATGTTAATATGTAGTTTAGCATCAGTCGATAGGGTAAGATGGCTTATTTAACGCTGAATTAATGTTATATGCGCTGATGTTTTCTTGTTTTCGTGTTTGTTTGTTTCTTGCTGGTGGGAGGAATGCTAAGGTCACCATTAGCCTGCACTAGACTGTATGTTACATTTTGAGCGCGCAGTCTGCCCTTATGTTGTTCTGACAATTACAAGCAGCTCTTTTAGAAGTTTTGTTCAGATTTATTACAATGTTTATGTGTGTTTTTACAATGACTATTAATTTCACATAGTAATTTTCTTGTTTTTCACGTTGTGGAGCCTCTCTGACCATGAGAGGTAAACTGTTTAACTTGTTTAGATGCATCGGATTAGGAGATGTGGTTTTTGCCTGCAGTTTCCCTTATTTGGGAAGGGAAATTTAAGGTTTGATGTGGGAGGGGAGGGGAGGGGGGTGTGGGACAAGGTCTTTTTACATGTATGTTTTTTTCCTTTATCTTCTTTTATTTACGCTATCATTACTTTATGTATTTCCCTGTTGTGGTTGATCTGCCCCTACTGTCAGTCAATCTGGTTTGTACTCTGTCCTAATGGCTGTAATGTTATCAGGTTTCTTTTTCTCTTTTCCATGCAACCTCATTTAAGCCATGGTTGATAGGTACAGAAATGGTTCCTCCTTGAGATTTCTGAGTTGGAATGTAAAGGGAGGTAATAGTCCTGTGAAGAGATCCAGAGTGCTTTCTCACCTGAAGCAGCAGAGGGTTGATGTGGCTTTCCTTCAAGAGACCCATCTGCGCATTAAGGATCAACTTAGACTTAAACCCCGATGGGCTGGTCAGTATTTCCATTCTAATTTTGATTCCAGAGCTAGAGGTGTAGCTATTTTAATACATCAAAAAATACACTTTTCCTTGGATAGGGTTCTTTCTGATAGGGGTGGAAGATATGTGATTGTTGTGGGCTTGCTTGACTACACACCTGTTATTTTGGTAAATGTTTATGCTCCTAATTTTGATAATGTAGAATTTGCTAATAATCTATTGATGCAGATCCCAGCCTTAAATACGCATTTATTGATATTTGGGGGGGATTTAAATTGTGTAATTGACCCTGCACTGGACCGGTCCAGTTCACGTACTAGTGTTCCCTCTGCCATGTCAAAATATTTTTCTGATTTTATGGCCCAACATGGATGTGTTGATCCCTGGAGATTTCATAATCCTCAATCCAGAGAATATTCATTTTTTTCCCATGTCCACCATACATATTCTCGCATAGATTATTTTTTTGTAGATGGCTCTCTACTCCCAAGGGTAACAAACTCTGAATATTTACCCATAGTAATTTCTGATCATGCTCCCTTGGCCCTTGACATAATCATTTCCTCCCATTGTAAAAGCCGCCCCCCGTGGAGACTCAATTCTCTACTTCTTTCTGATCCAGCCTTTTGTGACTTCATCTCTACATCTATTGACAATTTCCTTATTATAAACAAAACAGATGGTATATCTTACTCTTTATTATGGGAGACACTAAAAGCTTATCTAAGAGGGCAGATTATTTCTTACTCATCGCATCAATCTAAAATTAGGAAAGCTAGACAGGAGGAACTCTCCAATGCTATTCTCGGCCTTGACCGCCAGTATGCTCTGACTCCTTCTCCTGAACTCTATAAACAACGCCTCAATTTGCAGGCTGAGTTTGATCTTTTATCCACAGGCACAGCTGAGCGGTTGTTACTACATTCTCGTGGCACATACTATGAGTACGGGGACAAAGCCAGTCGCCTTTTGGCTCATCAGCTAAAACGTCAGGCAGCTGAGCGTTCTATACCTCAAGTTGAGTCCCCATCTGGAACTCTTACCATTGACCCTATGGAGATCAACTCTGTTTTTAAAACGTATTACTCCTCACTTTACACATCACAGTCTCCAGATAATTCTGATGTGATGATAAAATTTCTGGATAACTTGGAGATACCCAAAATTGAATCCACACGGGCTGAACAAATTGATGCTCCTGTAACTTTAGATGAGATCTTATGCTCTATCAAGTCTTTACAGTCAGGGAAAGCCCCTGGCCCTGATGGCTTTCCCCCTGAATTTTACAAGAAATTTCATGACAAACTGGCCCCACTACTGTTGTCTGTGTTTGAGGAGTCGCTGAGGCTGGGCACACTTCCCCCCACATTGAGACAAGCCTCAATATCCCTTCTCCTAAAAGAGGGGAAGGATCCCACTGCGTGTGGTTCATACAGGCCCCTTAGCCTTCTCAATGCTGATGTTAAGGTTTTGGCAAAGTTACTGTCATCTCGCATAGAGGATGTTCTGCCCAGCATAGTATCGGAGGAACAGACTGGCTTCATTAAAGGTCGTCACTCATTTTTCAACATTCGAACCCTGTTTAATATAATTTATTCCAAAGATGTAAATAGACACCCTGAAGTAGTAATCTCATTGGATGCCGAGAAGGCTTTTGATAGAGTTGAATGGGAGTATCTTTTTGCCACATTGACTAGGTTTGGCTTTGGAGATGCATTCATATCTTGGATACGCCTCTTGTATACATCGCCTCTAGCCTCTATCAACACTAATAACTTCAAATCTGACTATATTACTCTGTCCCGTGGAACTCGTCAGGGTTGTCCACTTTCCCCTTTGCTTTTTGCTATAGCTATTGAGCCTCTCTCAATTGCACTCAGAACCTCACCCTCGTTTGTAGGGATAACCCGCAAGGGATCAGAACGCAGGCTTGCCTTGTATGCCGATGACTTGCTTTTGTATGTAACTGACCCTGTCTCCCACATACCTAAGATTTTGTCTCTATTGGAAACTTTTGGCTCTTTTTCTGGGTACAAGCTCAACCTGCAAAAAAGTGTATGTATGCCTATAAATGCAAAAGCGCTTCAACTTCAACAGTCTGCTTTGCCATTCCAATTGAATCGTCTTGGTTTCAAATATTTAGGAGTTAATGTTACCCGCTCACTATCTTCATTATTTGATGCAAACTTCACTCCTCTCCTTTCTCATATGAAGAATGCTTTTCAGAAATGGCGTAACTTACCCATGTCTATGCTTGGGAGAGTTAATGCTGTTAAAATGAATATACTGCCAAAATTTCTTTACTTATTTCAATCTATCCCTCTATTTTTACCCAAATCGTATTTTAAAAGTATTGATCAGGCACTCATCTCTTTTATATGGGGAGGGAGGACTCCCAGAGTTAGGAAATCCCTGCTGCAGCAATGCACTCTCAGCGGAGGGCTCTCTTTGCCTAATTTTTTATATTATTACTGGGCAGCCAACATCCAGAAGTTTTTGTTTTGGTTGGATGCTCCACAGACATTGTGGTGCCAACTTGAGGCTGGGTCATGTGTGTCATCTTCTCTCTCTGCTCTCTTGTTTTCTTCCATCCCCTTATCTCCTTCTCGCTATACAGACAACCCAATTGTCTGTACTTCTCTTAAAATATGGTATCAATTTAGGCGTCACTTTCAGTCATGTTCTGCCTCTACTCTAATGCCCATCTGCAGCAATCATCTTTTTCCTGCCTCTCAGTTGGACCCTGTCTTTCGTCTCTGGGAGAGAGGTGGTATAGTGAGCTTCAGTGACCTATTCATAGACAATGTGTTTGCCAACTTTTCAGACCTATCCACCTCTCACAACTTACCCCACACTCACTTATTCAGGTATTTTCAGGCTAGGCACTGTGTCTCCACCACCTTTTCTGACTTTCCCTCCCCACCCCCAAGACAACCATGGGAAGAGTTATTTCAACTTAAAACTCATCAAAAATCTCTCATTTCAAAACTATATCAAAGTATTTTGTCATTTGATAAGCAGACTGGCTCTAAAGCCGCTGCTGCATGGGAGACTGAACTGGGAGTAGAATTTGGAGAGGGTTTTTGGGAGAGAGCCATCAAGAGAATACGTACCTCTTCGTCATGCGCTCGCCTAGGTCTTATCCAGTTTAAAGTGGTACAGAGATTGCATTTTTCACAATCAAGACTATCAGAAATTTATCCAGAGGTTGATGACACCTGTGTCAAATGTGGAGCAACTCCCAGCCATCTTAGTCATATGTTTGCCCTTTGTCCCAAACTTGAAAACTTTTGGAATTCTATCTTCAATATCCTTTCAGACATTCTTCAAGTCCAATTAGAGCCATGTTCTCTACTAGCTATTTTTGGTGTTACACCAGTCCCACAGCTTCTTAATAGAAGACAGGCAGATGTTGTTGCCTTTGCTACTCTGCTGGCAAGACGTAGGATTCTATTCTCATGGAGGTCCTCACAGTCCCCTTCTGTGTCCCTGTGGCTGAAGGATCTTATTTACTTTCTAAAACTAGAAAAGGTGAAATTCACTCTCAGAGGGAACACTGATAACTTTTTCAAATGCTGGAACTCCTTTATAACTTACTTCAAGGAACTACAAACACTTCCTTGATTAGGGTGTGCATTCACCCACAACCACTTTTTACCCCATTGTTTTTTTTCCCCCTCTTTGTTGTTTTATTGTATTATTACTTATTTATTTATTTTTTTGTTTTATTTTTATTATATATAATTTTTGAATGTTCACTTAATTTGGTTTCTCAGTTAATGTTTGTGCGTTTCTGTATGTGCGCCATGTAAGACCTATCTTGGGGGGTGGGGGGTGTGGGATTGGGGATGGTTTGGGCTTGGGAAAAGGATTCTGTATTTTATTATATTGTATACGTTTCTCATTCATGTTGTATTACTGTCATACAGTGTTAAAACCGATTGTCCTTCATATAATAATAATAAAAAAACCTTGAACAAAAAAAAGCCAAACCTCAACAGAAATTCAGGTTTCATATCTGGTGTCAACTCTGCTCACCTCTCCTGCTTTAAAATGAGATGCCACAGCATTTTACTTCCTGCAGCCGCTCACGGGAGAGCGGCAAAGTTTCAGGGTGTTCAAATGACCTCAGCATTATGATTGTAACTCTGCAGAAAGCTTGGCAATAAAACCTTTTAATCATCAATTGTTGTTTCTGCTGAAATCCCAGTCCATTTCTTTTCAAAGAACAGACGGTGTCACACACAGATAAACACGCACACACGCACGCACGCACACACACGCAGCCATACACACGGAATCTCTTTCAAAATAAAGAAAAAAGATCTTCTGTGCAGTTACTGAAGAACTTTAAATTACACCATCTCACAACTTCATTTCAAAAGAGAAGATGTGGCTGCTTCAGGAGGCAGGACCTTTGAAAAGTTGATAGCACCTCATGTTCGCAGTTTATGGCCAGGGGTTTTGCTCACTGCACAACACAAATCACAGGTGGGTTTCCTCATTAGGCACTATTGACAGGCCACATAAAACAGAATCTATCGCTCCTCCAAAAGGCTCGGCAGCCACCATCTAGCGGGGCCTTTTGGTCTCCCCCCTTTCTCCCCCTCTCCTCCTGATCCTCTCGTCTCTCTTCTTTTCTCCACCATGCATATTTCAGATCAGGAATGGATGTCAGGCAGTGCGTGGGAATTATTAATCTCAGGTTCTGTACTTGTGGTGAGCTGTTTAAGGATTCATACTAACAAAGGGCAGCAAAGTCACGCAACAGGGCTGACAAGGCCTGTCTTTTTACCTCCATACCTCTACCTGTCTACAGCCTCTCCTCCTACCCTCTGCAGCGGCCACACACACATTTTGGCTTTTTCGCCTGTTTCTCTCTCACTCCTTGCCTCTGTCTCTCTCTCTGACTGACCTTTGGAGCCACTTAGGTTCACAAAACACCTCCAAACAGTTCCTCTCTAATGGCCCACTACTCAAACAATCGGTAGAACGACCTGAGGAAGATGATTGATCTCTGACAAGCGGCTCGATGCATTCCTATGAGTCATTAGATCAGCCTGGATGGAGAGAGAGAGAGAGAGAGAGAGACAGCGATATAGAAAGAGAGAGAGAGACCTATCGGAGAATTGGTACAGCTGTGTGTACAACCAGACCAGGCATTTATCTAATGTCAAGACTTGCAGACAACCTTTAGTCTGAGTTTGATGTTGGAGGAGCTTTGGAATGACAACAGCATTCACATTCACACTGGCATGCCCAAGCTCAGGCCTCTGAAACACACACTCATTCCTCACTGAGTAAAGGCACTCTATATGTGGCCAAATGAAATTAATCTGTAAGAAGAGAGAAGACACACTCACTCACACACACAAACACATCAGCACGAGCAGTCGGCACTAAAACAGTATCAGTAGAGCAGCTCGGCGCTGTGAAAAAGAGAAATGTCTTCTTTAAAGATCCTCTTGTTGTGTTGTCGCACTGGGAGATAAGGACGGATTAGGCTGAGAGACGCTCTGAGCTGAGACACGCAAACATGCTGTTGAACATGGAAGTGAAGCACCAGAAACTCTCTCTCCATTAAATCAACACACACACACGCACCCACACACAATGCTGGGTGCTCTACAGTATGGAGGCTCACTTTTAGACATGTGAGCACCAAAAGTGCTTACACGCGAACACATATAGAGTGCTTAACATACGCTGTTGTGCAGAGCTGGCTGAGATGTAAATATAGATGTGAGATTTAGAGCTGCTCACAGCTCCACACAGTATTATGCATTACAAATATGCATTACATTTTTAAATTGTCAAGAAAGCAGAAAATTGAGAGTCATGGGTGAAAATATCTTAAATCATCCTTCAAAGCCGATTCATTAAAAAACAGAGAAAACTCTTAGCAAAAGACTGCTGCACCGCCCTCTTCCTCACTGTATTTGTATTAAAAGAAAGACATTTCTTGACAATATTTTCCAAATGTTGGTGGGGTAACTTATTTGTCATTTACACTGGGACTAAACAGTGAGGGATGAGTGGTGTAATATCTGTCGTAGCAGCCTTGAATACTATTGAATGCAGCCCTCAGAGTGTCACAAAGTGGATCTCATTTTTGAAGAGTAAGAAGAAAAAAAAAGAGCACACATGTTGTGCTACCTACGAAGTCTCCAAATCTAGTTTGCTGTGGGATTTCTATAGCATGTGGAGCTATATTGCATTACACACAAGCGCAGACCAGAAATGATTTAGGATGCTCACAGATCCCACACTGTTCATGTAACTGGCCGTAACTGTAAATTACATGTGAAATCCCCTTTGTTGCGGTGGTCACGGGTAAACTAAGTTTTGTTTCATTCAGGTCATACTTTGGGGGTTATATTTTCAATGTAATCTAGCTTGTTTAATTTCATTTATACATAGTGTATAGGTTAAGAATAGCACAGCTGTTATAAGTATACTGTTCTGTATTTCCCAAAGACAGCATTGGTAAAATGCAGCATCAGCTTGATTGCTAACGTATTTGTTTTAAATCTGTCTGCAAATCCTTCATTCTTTTGTGAACAGCTTACGCTTCAACAGAGGAGATTAAATAAGTGGATGGTGCAACACAGCTAATGAGCAATGATAGCTTCCTCCGTTTTGCACACTCTAGCTCTCTGTTGGCTCAAAAGCCATTACCGTAAAGATCAGTGGCCATGGTGAACAGCAAGGGTTTACAGATTTGCAACGACTGAATTTACCTTGGTTCTGCAAACAAATCACTTTAAATGATTTGATTTGGTTGAAAAAAACAACAACAGCAAAAAAAAAAAAAAAAAAAGAAGTATTTGAAATTGCCATCATTTAATAGCTTTGCAAGAACAGGACCAATATCTGTTATAAACCATGTGCACACATTTCAACAGTGTCACGACCTTTAACACTACTTTAAAGACAGCTTCAAAGGACTGCTATCAACTCTGATGCTGATAATGTAGAGCTGCCAGGCATGCTTTTTTTTTTACTGTTTGGGTACATTGCAAGGAGCCTGCTGATTTTGGTGACACAGTGGAACTGTGGTGAACAGCTAAAGACCTTAGAAGTTGAAAGAGACCAAAACTGCATGTACTTATATTCACCAGAGGGCAAGAAAGACAACTCCAAACTAATGACAACGTTTCTCCATAACTACCAATCACTTAACTAAGCAATTCCAGCTTTTAATGTCTTACTATTATTTTTGAAGGTTACAAACTGTTACGACTTTTTAGGGGAAAGATTGCAATTTGGTTGTGTTTTGGTTTAGGGTGAGTCACTTGGCTGAGATGGTTAGGGTAAGGCCAAGGGAATACTGTGTCAATGGAAGGTCCTCACAAAGACAGACACACGGGTTTCTCTGTGTGTGCGTGTGTTTCTAACTGTTCTAGGTTGTTGAGAGGTGTAAGGTGGTGGCCCTCAGACCCCTCACCCTTCAACACAAAAACCTTTGCACATACAGTACACACACACACTCCTCCATTGCACCCACCCAACCACCAACCCAGCCACCCACCTCCCCTCCATCCATTTCCATCCACCACAACCCCAAACCAGTCCAGTGCCAAGGCAGCACAGATGCAAACTCCCCCCTGACCGGGCTACTGCCAAGGCACCGCTTCCGAAGCCTCTCCACCAGCTGGAGACTCTGATGAGGCCAACACATCCATTTCCCTGGTAACCGAAGGGCCCAGGCGCACACAGAGGGACACACTTGCATATAAACATGTATATGCACCCATGTGAATATGTATATGCCACACACGCGCAGTGTCCCATCAGCGCCTTCCCCCCCTTTGTACAAAACCCTCCTTTTCCCCCCTCCTTGCCCTGTTTGCTGCCAGGTCTATTATCACAAAGGATGCATTGCAGGGCCACAAAACAACAGCTAGATACATTTGCACCCAGTAACCAGACATATGCAGTGAACAGCATGTTTAGAACCCAAAAGGTCATTTGGTTTTGCTTGAAAGCCTGAAAACCATCTCAAAAAGTCAGTTTAAACTGAGACAATTTAAAAAAATAAGATGAACATATAAACTCTTGTCTGTAATGAAAGAGCCAGGTTGGTAATTAAGATGAGTTTTACAAGTATTACATGTAGCTATTACAGCAAATCACAATATTAAGCTAGAGCCATCTTCCCCTTTACTGCAAGCTAAGTAATGGTTAAAGGTCTTTATATAGCACTTTTCTACCTATAGGTACAAAAAGCCACATACCAGTGGGGTTCAGTGTCTTGCTCAAGGATACTTCAGCATGTGGTCCATGTACAGAGGACTGAACCACTAAGCCTCTAACTCATTGACAACTGGCTCTACCTACTGAGCCAAAGCCTCCCCAAAGGACGTCATATTGCATGTTATATTTTTCATTTAATTTTTTTGATCTGATTAATTCAACTGTATGCATTGTCCTACATCCAAATACACAATCCTATACTTGTCAGTGTTTGCTTCTCTGTCTGACATCACCTGAAACTATATGTCTCTTTTGCATTGAAAATTCCTGTAGCCTTGTACAACATACTTTTAGAACATGCAGTCATGTCTAAACTATCACATATACTAGCATCATCTACAAGAACCTAAGCATGCATAGCTTGTGCATATAGTATAAAGTGACTTCCAACTCCTAGTAAGAATGTTTAATACTACGGCATCTCTTACTGCCATACCCTCCCATTGGCAGAAGGCCACAGGAGGGTGGCAAGTGGCAGGTACACAGGTTTCCAGTCCATCACAGGACTAACACAGACAGACAGATAAGCACATTCAGATGTGTGGCCGATATAGAATCATCATTTCAACTTACATGAATATCTTTGCACAGCGAGGGAAAGCCCATGCAGGGATGAGGAGAACCTGCAAGCTCCAGACAGAAAGGCCCTGCGAGGTGACAGCACCTTTACTGGTTATTATTTTACAATTTAATGCAATCAGGAGACAGTGGATAGGAGATAGAAAGAATAGAAGAGGGAGGCAGACAGGGAAAAGGTCTTGTATATATTTAGTACTCTTGTACCAATAGTACTTTTTGCAGTCACAATGATGCATCTACCCACACATGCCAGTGCCAGTCACTCAGTGCCAGGGATCAAACCACTAACTCTCTGGGTCACAGACAACCACCTCTACCTATTGATCCACAGCCGGCAGAAGAGGAAACGGGTAGAGCTGCTCTTTTGCAATAGTCAAGCTCAGACAAACAGGACCTCTTTGTATCAGGCTGACAGTGTAGGAATAGCATGGCATGGCAGGGAATGACAAAAAAAATGACACAAGGAAAGGGAAGCAGAGAAGGAATGTGGCTGCTGGAATGGGATCAGTGGCTGAGCTTTAACCTTGGGGCTCTTTGTGTTGGAAGAGGAGAGGGTCCTTAGCCTCCTTGCGTTTACACACAAAGGGCCAAAGGGGGTCTGAGTCTTTTACCACCCCCCTCACCGGTCCTTACATACAGCGAATCCACTCTGCGGCTGAGAGACAAGGAAGGTTCAGCAATGTTCATGTCGACAGAGTCCTGCGAAAGCCTTTTGATGTCCCTCTTCTTTTTGAGGGGACCGCAGAAAGGCTGCAAGACGTTTGGATGTGGTGCCAAGAACAACAAGCAAGGAGGCAGCTGTGTGCAAGAGGAGGCGGATCAGCCCAGGAATCAAAGATGGCTGGCGAAGAAAGGAAAACAGTGTATCAAAGGAGGTGTCCCACGTAATTGGAGTTAGTCAGTGTCTTTAAATAAATTGACTTGGGCGGAGGCCACCGAAAGAACATACACACAAGCAAAACAGCTGCTACGAGCAGAAGTGATCAAAAAACTTTTACTTTTCAGGAAATGTTTGACATTGTTATCAGCAGCTGAAAACTGATCAATCTGACTGGTGGAAACAAAAAAACTAAATTTGAAGTCCACCAGTTTATACTTACTGATCACTATTCTAGTCAGTAAACAAGAACAAAAATAGATATATTTTTTTCAACTTTAAATGTCAATTTGCTGTTTGCATTATGATATACATACATTAAAAACTCACAAGAATGCAAAACAAATCTTGTCTGGGATGAAAAGTACAGAAATGTTGTTAGAAAATGAATTTACTTAAGCCACTGGACCTCAGTGTGATTGAGTGTGGGTGTCAGTACAGTGATTAAAAACCTTCTGAGTAAATTAGATAAATCAAACACGGGGGAAGTTTTTGTTTATGTAAGTAAAGCATGTGATTATTTCTGCCTGTTTTTGGAGTTGGCCACTGTTTTCCCACGTAGGCGACCTCTTGCAGTTGTGTTAATAAGTGAGAATAAGTGCTTGTTAAAAAGAGAATCTCTGTGCAGATGAAGTTAAGTTTGCATGCATATTTCTTTCCAATGAGCAGTTTTCTTCAGCTGCAACTCTTCCCTTCAAGGCTCCAGTAGGAACCAGAGAGTGACATCACACCTCGCCACGTCCATCTTTATACACAGTCAATGTGTTAGCCTTTTTATCTCTTTACTTGTCTTAAACTGGTGGGAAATGGCATGCTTTTAAAAAGTGATGGTGTTAAAGTGATGGGGAAATGTGATTTCCAGGCATAAGTGGTACATGTGTGTGGTTGGAGTAGCCGCAGGGTAAAGAGATGCTGTTGCTTTAGCTGTTGATTTCTTCCTGCTCAGGGCGAAGAGAGGAGAGGCCCTAGGGGCACAAAGCCTCAGGAAACGTCTGGATATCTCTTAAGAGGCTGTTTGCCCCAGCTGTAATGGAGTGTGGAAGATGGAAAAACTGTTTTTGTAGCATAAAGTTCACTTCATGATCACTTAACTGTGTAGAGCAGGACAGACAGAGATGGAGATGGAAGGCAGATACTGTGACTGTGTTCATGCTGCACTTGAGGAAATGCTTTTAAGGCGTTTCATGGCATCAGAAGAAAAGTCTAAAACTTGTGGGTAAAGTATAATTATCCTAATTGTATAATTAGAGTTGCAGTTACTGATTATTTAGATTTAAATGTATTGTTTAATACACCCCTTTATTTTTTTTTTATCCAGGAAATATATATAAGTCTATTTCTTAAAATCCAAGCTTTAGGTTTACAATGCAGGAAAGGCTGACGGTGACAAATCAGACTTGACAAATCTGATCCCGAGCCGAGGGAGAGATTATAAAAGTGTTTTGCCACACTGAGTTGTCCAGTTCTCAACTGACTGGAACTGTGTAAAATGACAGTTGCTTGCTGTTAGCAACCCAGCAGACACAGTTTAGCATTTTTAATGCAAATATACAGCACATACAGTATAGTAACTATTTCCTAAAATAGGCCTAAGTAAACAAAATAAGTCTTTTTCACAAAAAAAATCTGTACATGAGGTGATAAACATGCATGATGCATGTGGGATTCATATCCTGCGAAGGACAAAATAAAAAAACTAAACTAATACAAAAAGGTCTAATATTTTAATGCTGTAATATTGAATTATACTGGTGTCAGTGACACAGAGACATCAACTGATCCATATTAGAATAGGATGCTTGCTTGTATTGTATTCTATAAATGTAGATAAAACAAAAACTCTCTGTCCATGAGTTGACTTTTACTGCATTCCTATGAAATATGTACAGTAGACGCCTTGTGCAAGCAAATATGTTCCTGTTATGGACATGAATGGGTTACAACAGTAGTCCTTAGCTTGCTAACCTTGAATGCAGATTGATTAGTAACTCTGTTGTACTACATTGCACAGGTAGCATTATAGTAATCCTGTATATAAGTCAATTTTTTGCAAGGTTGAAAATAAAAAGAAGACACTAACCTCAGGCTTTTGTTCTTATCCCTCTGACTACTGGTTGAGGCAGAAACATGGTTGCTTATCAGTGATGAATAAGTTCCAATTGGTTGAAATCTGTCTTATTTGGTGGATCAATCCGATGATAGGGCCGACAATTGGCTCAGATCTCTTTCTGTCTGGGCTGTAATCTAAGGCCCCGTTCAGATCTTGCATCATCATCAAAGCTGGGCAATGTGATCGCAAGTGGCCAGATTTAAGTGCCTGTGTTCATACCTGACATTAAAATGCGTCTCCACATGCTTCCTCGGCCAAGTCTTCAGATCCAATCTCGTTTTCGTGTTCTGTATGCAGATAAACATAACATAATTTGGGGTGCAGTAGAATATTAGAACAGCTACTGTCCCTAATGCATTGCCACCGCTGTTTCAGAACCACTACAGTTATTTGTTGTGTCTGCGTCATGAAGCATCATGAATTGGGGGAATGGTACATGCTTTGGAACAAGCTCCGAAGTCTCTGTCACTCACTGAAAGTACACACATTAAGTTATTTATTCATCTCTGTCCTGATATTAGTTATTTTAGACACCTGCATGTATTATTGAAACCTGGACTGTAATTTAGAAGCAATGACTGACAAATCTCTGGTAATTAAGGTAAATAAAGACACTGGTCATTACTGAGGAAATACGCAACCTAAATCCATGCTCTTATACATCAACATGATGGCATCAATAATTACCTTTATGTCTATACAAACAGACATTCCTTTTCAGGCGATTATTCAAAATAGAGGCTGTGTGTTTGTTTCTTCTGAAAGACCGAGGAAAAACTTATGCAAGAGCACCCCTGCTGCGTAGGCTGTCCTTAATGTGACCCAGGATGCACTGTGTGTTCACACTACCAGAGGAATGTGGCCTGAGATCAAATCAGTCAAATGACTGCAACCTCAGTGCATCCACGCCACAGTATTTTATTTCGTATTTTAAGCTGGCCACTGATTAGATTGCTCAGGATGGATGATAATGCAAAGTCTGAATGGGGACTAACATTAGCCTAACAGATGTTTCAGCAGGGGGGTTTATAATGATGTCAAAACATTTTTGCTCACAAAATAAAATCCACACCAACGTATAATGCAAAATGTCAGAGTGAGAGGGAAAAATTTAGGAAGGTTATGACCTCAGAAGTGACTGCTGGGGTGCGTGTCAGTGCATTATTATGATTTATTTAGAGGTGTTAAACTCCTACCGCTTATGGTCAGGAACCACTGTCATTTTTTAATCCTGAGTGTAAACGATTTAGAGCACATTTCAAATAAAGAAGCTGCGTATTCATCCACAATTTTTTTTTTCTCAACAAAATTTGCAAATATTCCACATTTCTAAATAACTTTGAAACGTCTTAATACAAAGTAGGCCACGGCTCTGCTAGTTTATCAAGAAGACTCTGCTAGATTAAGCTCTTTAAATGCCCTTAAAATATTGTACTTGCTATTTACTTATTTTACTATGAATTCTGGCTTTATTTATATAAAAGAAACACGGTATTATGTGAATCCATTTAGATCCCAGAAATTTGTTGTCTGGGCTGACATTTCCATCCAGAGAAAAACAGCAAAACTAAATTTAAAAGTCAAGTGCACAGAGTGACAAGTTTAAACCGTCTCCAAACAGCTTGGTTTGTTGTGATTGGACTTTAAAAAAAAAACAGGCTGTGGTTTTTTGAAATAGAGTAACTGCCATTTAGTGACGAGAATGAACGAAGATGAAGGTTACGTCTTGTTACAATAGACATTTTTTCAGTACGGATGAGCCGCTGATAGGCCGAGGGTGTGGATGTGTGAAAGATGATTCTGAACATGCAATATTTGAGTTGGGAGAGAGAGAGGGAGGTGTGGAAAGAGGATATGGTGGGGTTAGATAAAGGAGGACTTGTTGAAGAGGGGATAAAAGGGGAAAGGATGAAAGTAGGTAGCAGGCAGGGGAGGAAAGGGGACAAGACATCCACCCTACAGCCACGTGTTATGATCAGCTGTCAAGTATTCAGCTCCTCGTCTCACTTCCGTGGATCTAATCCGCCTTCTATTTTACTTAGCTGTCGTCTATTTTCCTCACCTTTCTTTGATGTGTAGTCTCAACTCCTCTACTTTGTTCTCTCCTCTTGTTACACTGCCTTCACTCCTCATATCACCTTGTCTGGGGCCATTTCATTCACATCGAGAACTGCTCCCCAAATAAAACCCCGGCGTTCCAGTGGCAGGATTTTTTGTGATTCCGTTAGCAGATATGGTGATGCTTTGTGTTTGTGGTTTGTGGCTCAACGCAAACGTGATCAACTGCATTTTCCCTCAGTTGCAAAAATAGAAGTGAACGCTGTCACAATCCCAACATGTTGTTGTGTTAAGACATTTACTTTCAGCAGCGTCTCCACTTGCTCATCACATAACTAACTCCTGACTGATTTACAAATGAGGAGAATTGGGCAACAAAAAAAAAAAAAACTGCTTTAGCACTTTTTGTGCTTACAAAGCCTGATGAAGAATTGAATGGAGAGAGTATACAAAAGTGATAATGAGTCTCCTTTTTAGTGATGAGAAACTCATTTGAAACTGCCCAGATTTCTCCTACAAAGAGGCACAACACCAAGGCTGCGTGTTCGCACTGTCTCCTCAGAATATGCTTTCACAGCCTCAAAACGATTCCTGTAGAAAAAAGTGATTTTCTCCTCTGCCTCTCTGTGGGTAATTCTCGCTGCTGTGTCCGTCCGCTGGCATCCGTCTCCAACTGAATCATCTTCAGTCATCTCCTGGATGCCTTCATGGAGGATCTCTCAGAATTACACACACATACGAATACAAATGTCTGTTCATGCAACAGGGGTGTTGCCCCAGTGCATTTTCATAAAGAAATCATATTTGAAATGAAATCTGTCGCGGGCTGCTTGTGGTAAACACCGTCATTTCAGAGAGACAGCTAAGCCCTACAAGGCTTTTCCGCCTAAACGGTCCACTTAAAGCAAATTATCATTTACCTTTTGACGTGTGCCAGATCATTAGGCAGGGACATTAAAACCAGCCACCACAGCACCAGAGGGGGCCTGAGTGAACCGCTGCCCGGTACATATCTGTATGAGAGTGTGCACGTGTGCGCGCTGGTGGGAGTACGTGAAAGGGTGTGTGGGCACACGCAGAAGTGCTTATATTGAGCATTTTCAAGAAAGTGTTTGCGTGTGCATGCTCTGTGACATCAAAGGGGCCAGCAGCTCTGGGTGTCACCATGTGCCCAGAATCATTTGACACAAGCAGATGCATCATTAAAACACTGCCACACTTGCTGGCCAGGCAAGAGACCAGGCAGCTCCTCGGACGCACATTAGCATTTTCAGCCCCCATTCTTTCGAAATGCCCCCAAATTCCACAAAGACACGCAGAGAGGTTGTAGAAATGCAAAAAGGTTGACACATCCGGGATGGGCCTTATTTTTTCCATTCTCATATTTTCCCCATGACTTTCCAGGAGAGCCGTGTGAGTTTCGACAAGTCTGTGTGATTTTGGAGGGGACTGACTTGGCGGTGGGGAATAGGCTGGGCATGTTGAGCAACTTGTGTGTGTGTGTGTCTGTGCGAAAGAGACAGTGCCTGCCCTGGCCATGGCAACCCAGCCCTTCTCATTAAATCAGGCAGAACAGCTCGTGTCTGGGGTCGACGCTGGCCACATAATGCACATATACACCAGCAGACAAACACACACGCTCGCACACAGAGTGACAGCGGGGCCGACAGTGGGCCAGCGGTGGACCTGTGATGTGCAGCCAGAGGATAGACGCGGACAGACTTCACCTTCTTCTGCTCTGCTGTTACTGCTGGGGAACACACAGCAGATGGCCGAAGCACAAGTGTCTCTCTCCTCACCCCTTCCTCACTTTCTTCTCTTTCTCTTCTGCTCTGCCCACAGACTCATCCATCCTTCCCTGGCCGGCCATTCTTCCACTCTCACTCATCCTTGTCCCCATGCATCGTGACTGACACTGAGTAGCCGCTGAGCGTTGGATAAACTGCAAAATAAAAGAAACCGAAAGTCTGACATTAATCTTAATAAAGACAAATGTATCCGGGATATGAGACTATGATGTGTTAAAGCACATAACCAAGATAATTCATGATGCATAATATAATAAAAAAAAACATAAAAGAAGCTCCAGAAGTTTTGTGTCACCTTGTGCGTTTAAAAACTCATCTGCCAGCCTTGTTGTTCCTCCAACTGTCCAAAAACTGAATCAAAAATCACAAAAATGAACCTCCTATCAATCCAGCTGCAGTCGCTTGGTGAACATTAACATGACTCTCAACAGCACATAAAGATCCCCTGTCCGTGTCTGTATACGCAATTAAGATATAAACCAAAAAATAAATAAATCTTTTACCTGACATGTTTTCACATATTCATGCTGAGATGACTTCTTACTTCATCTATTTATCTTTCAGATGGCACAGAGAAGCTCAGTAATTCAGCTTTTCATTTTGTCTTTTGCACTTTCACTGATGGCTGCTAATCACAAAAACACCGTTGAGCTTTTACATTTGCTAACACTTAGTGTTCGGGGGTTTTTGTAGGAAATAATTTCCTGCTACTTGGCATAAAGGGGAAACACTGATCCAACCTTTTCATTTCCAATATTGATTCCGGTAAATCAATAAATTTTTTTAAACTAAATATTAAGTCTATACGCTTAAGTGCAAGTAACGGAAACCGATCTGCTTAACAAAGTAGAAAAATCCAGTGATTGGACTGGTGATGCCCTAACATAAACAGAGGCGCTGCGGTTAGAATACCTGGGTAGCTGTCAGTAATACCCAGTATAACCGAGAAGATAAAGGCAAGAGCAACATCTGCAGAAACCTAAACCTCATTAACACGAAATTTAATGCTCACTTTTTTGTTTCCTTTCCTTAACATTAAACTGTTTTGATTATTTCAAATGAGATCATGTTTCACATCTAAGCTCAGAGTTCACAAGTTGTGTTTACTGACGATTTCAGGAATGTTGAGGGCCCTGAAGCACTGTTCCGCAACTGGTAAGTGAATATATTGTCATTTACAGAGTTCTCTTTGTAATTTCATAATAAGTCGGAGGAAAATGTAGATATCCCCAACAGTGTCATCTTTTAATTATGCCTTTGCATTTCCTATATTACGTTACCTGCTTGTTAGCCTCGGTGGCAAGACACGACAGCTTCATAACAGCAGCGCTCTCATGACTTACAACTGAGGTTACCAACGCAACACCAACAATCTTGTGCGGGCAATTTTTGAAGGCATCATCTTGCACAAGATACAGTTCATGAATTCTGGATCAAGCTGTAAAAAAATCACAAACTGTCTTAGATCACAGTTAGGCAGCATTGCACTCTACTGAAGCAGAACACGTTTTGAATGTTTCTGGCAGAGCAGTGATACAAAGCTTAAACGGGACATGTCACTTGCTTTATATAAAGCCCCTACATTAACACTCTAAAACTTGAAAAGTAGTGATGATCAGATAATTTACCGCAAGAAAATATATTAACTAACTTAAATGAGTAGGCTCGTGTTATTTTGAATGAAAGACATTTTAGGTTTTATGGTAATAATTATAACAATAAGCAACAAAATCTGCTGTCCTACTGAGGCACTTGTGGTTTGATTAAAAACTAATAAGAATGTCTCTGATAAAAATACAAAACCCCAAACTGTGCTTAGAAAAGACACAAGACATCTTAAAGTCAACACTGTGCTGTTCCAGTCCCTGTAATTTCCAGAGAGGAAGAGGATGTTTGGTCTTGGGTCTCATGTCTGCTGTCTAAGGAACTATAAATACACACCTAGACACTTCCAGGTGAAAGGACGGGGCAATGCAAACACACAAACATTACTAGCCAGACAGAGAAAGCATGGGACCGTGAGGGAGGGAGGGGTAAAGAAGCCAAATGAAAACCTATTGAGCTTAACAATAGTGTTATAAAAATGCACAGAGGTAGTGTTTAACAATGTGGTAGGAAGAGACGGGGGTAAATACCTCTGGGAACGATGGGGCTTGGCTTCGCATCAAAGCCCTGCCAAGAACACGGCATTGTCTTTAAATTCACACCATTGTCTTCTTTAAACACGCACACATACACACAGCCCTATACATCCAAAATGATGATGTAGGGGGATATTTTGGGGGCCTAAAACCCTTTTTTGTATGGAACTGTGGATTATGCATCAGAGATTTTGCTGTAAAATACAAGAATAGGATGAGAGTTAAGATTGGACATAGGTAAAACAATGGATTTTAAGCTCAGTGCTGAGGGAATATTTTTATATTTTAACCTTATTTTAACCACTCCTGTATCTGTCCATTAAATGAAGAGCTGGACTAGCAGTTCTAGTGTTTATCCTAAACCACTAGGCAAACCGTCTCTTGGCCCTTCATGTGTGACTTTAGTTCAGTTTATTTACATACAGAGCGCGAAACTGAGATTGGATCTGGAGACGCATGTTAATGCCAGGTCTGAACACACGTACCCAAAGCTGGTCACTTGCCATCGGGTAGTCCAGATCGGATCTTAATGCAAGGTCTGAACAGGCCCTTAAAGATACGAGAGCAATATCTGGTCTGATCTACCCCTTTAGCATGGAAGCCAGAACAGCTTCCTCTTATGATTGGTTGTGGGACTATCCAATTGTGTGCGGTGTTATTTTTTCTCTGTGTCGGTTGAAACACAGCCCATAATGACATTCATTTTGTGAACAGTATGAGTCTGGCTACATCAGGTTACTATCGCTGAGCAAGAAAGTGTATAAATGTTCATTCATTCATTCATTCATTCATTCATTTTCTGCAACTGCTTGTCCTCTGGAGGGTCATGACGGATGCTTTATCCTATCCCAGCTGTCACTGGGTGAGTGGCGGGGTACACCCTGGACAGGTCGCCAGTCTGTCACAGAGCTAACACAGAGAGACAGACAACCATTCATGCCCTATAAGTGTTCAAGGGTTCACAAAATATGAAAATTTTCAATTATTATTCATAAAGTTCAGACTTTAACGAGAATTTTCAGGTCCAATATTGAGAGAAGTTGCTCAGCAAACATCCAGGTGAGCACCTGCTAAATGACATGCAGTTACTAGAGTAAGTAGTCACCAAGAGCATCGCACATGGTCCCAAAAGCCTTAATGAAAGAGGATTATAGTCTAACAGCCACGACACCGTCACTTCTGTGATCCTAGAGCTGACTTACCACCATCAGACTTTGCAGAGATGAGCTCTCAGCTTAAATAAAATTGATAAGTACACAAATATCCCCTGCATAAAAAGACATTCGGCAGTAAATAAGACACATGAATATTTTCTCGCAGCCATTTTGCAAACCATACAGTGCTCACAACATACTTACCAAGACTGACGAGGTGTTGTCACAAATCCCTCAATAATACCAGCAATAAAGTGCAGATTTATGGCAAATGTTTTCATCGTTTTGCCTCTATCAGTGCCCCTGCTTCAAAATTAATTATTGATTAATCACTCTGCTTTTTAAGCAAAAATGCAGACCAGCAATATCAAACTATCACAAAAAAATGATTATGCCCCCAAATCACATTTATCTGGCCCATTCATTACTATTCTATTGACAAGGACCAAGCTGCTAATTGCCAAATCCAAAGAAATAAGGGCTGTCAGCATTTCCGTCGGTTGTGCTAAACTAGATATATAGAACAAGATGTAAGTTAATGGATTGATCAGAGCGGGAGGCAGGGATGGCAAGGCTAACCATGCAGAGGAAGGTGCATATGCATAATCATCAGTTTGCTTTGGTCTTAAGTCTACAGCGAAACAGCACTGAGACATGATGACACAGATAGTGTGTGAGTGTGCGTTTGTGGGCATGTGCATGTGTGCCTTCATATTGAAACGGCAGCTCAATTGCCAGTGCAGGCGGCCAGCAGTAAAAGGTCAAGGCAAAGTTTAGATGGCGTGTACCAGGGGCCTTAAGATATTCATAGCCAGCATTTTAGCCCGGAACATAATGAGATGGAACTGGTAAATATTTGCTGATGGCCTGAAAAATTCCAACCATGCTGGGAAGCTATTTTGAATACAAAAGATGTCGGGGGAGGATGATAAGTGAGGATGGGGGTGGGGGTGGTGGGGTCACCTGATAGCTAATTAGTACATTTGCCCAAATAATTAGAATGAGCGCTCATGGCTGATATCACACAGGAGAACGGTGTGTGTAGCATTCGGAATGGGAGAATCTGCATTTCATAGGCCGCTGGCCGCTTATAATCCTGCCCCTGAGGGCCTTTAATGGACATATTTACCTTTGCTACATATTGCCTGTCTGTGATTAAGATTGGCAGGTCGGTGCACCAATGAGTGTGCACTTTCTAACACTGATGCCTCCCCAGCAAGAGCCGTTCCCACCTGGATGTGCTCCGAAATTCCTACAGCTGTTAGAAGGAGACCCCCTGACTGTTTAGTGAAAGTGAATGGGAATTAAAGAAAAACCCTCTTTATGATTCTCCATCCCTCCCACCTCTCACCGCGGCTGAAAGAGAGAGGTCTGCGTGGAGACACACACATTACGCCGTGCAAATAGATACTCTGTCTCATTAGTCTGTCCTTTAAGTAAAAGCTGAACAGGATTATTTGTGGTGTCCCTATTATTATTACTCCTTTACATATAATTCAAATACATTCAGGGAATGGAGAAAGAGGATGGAGGTGAGGAAAAAGAGGAGCACAGAGAGAGAGAGACGCGCTTCCTTTTCCAAATGCACAGGACAATTGTGCAAGGAGTTCAGGATAGTGGTTCCTTTTCTTGCTAAAAGACAGAGGCCCTGTTCACGCCTGGTTATTCGGGTGATCCGATGTCAAGTGGCCAGCTTAGAGTACAGGTGTGAGCACAACCAGGGCGCCCTGATGAGACCCGATCTCCGACCACATTTGGAGGTGCTCTGTGACGCGTTTGTCCGCGTTCATTCGGTAGAGGTGAACACACAATCCGTCCTGGGTCAAATTAAAGGCTGCCTACTCAGCAGGGGTGCTCTTGTGTAAGCGCAGCCTCAGTATTTTACATGATGTAAATAACGTAATGAGCTCCTTTTAAAATATTCTGTCCTTGTAGCTGTTATAATCCAGTTATAATGTGAGCTTTGTCTCTAAAATGACTCAATAAATATAGGTGTATATGTGTGTGTGTTTGTTTTCATAGAGACTTATATATAACGTGTTCCAAAATGTGTGCGATGTCCCCATGTCTTCACGTCATGGCGAACGAACAGCTGCTCGTGGTTCTGATCGAGTGGTAGGTAGGTAGATCCATTAGAGACAGCAGCTGTTACAATATTCCACTGCACCTCAAATGATGTCCATGTTTACTGCATGCAGAGCGCAAAACTGGGACTGGATGTGAAGGCACATTTGGAGAGGCATTTAAAATGTCAGGTGTGAACAAAGTACTGTCAGCTGGTTACTTGCGATCGGATCACGGAGAACACATTCAAATAACTGCGTCTGAATGGCCCCAGAGAAGACAATGGGTGAACCTTAAAACATAAATGTCACAGAGGAAAAGAAGATTGGAATAGGGGTTTAAATGTGAATTAATGACAAGGGTTTAAACCACATTAAACATTCAGTCGAGCTTTCACTGCTGTTCTCTGCTCTTTAGAACACCGGGGAATTCATTCATTAGTTTAAGTCTTGCATTTACTTTGTTGAAAAGAGAAAAAGAATGTGATACCTTACATTGCCGTGCTCTTTTCTGTTTAACGCGAAGAATAAAGGAACTCGATACATCCTTTTTCTGCTGCTGAAACTGCAAAGGGTGGTCCAAAGATAGATGAAATGCGTGCCACATATAAATGCTGGGTCTGTGAAGAAGAGGAGCAACACAAAGAACCAGAAATGGGAAGTGAGAAGATGAGAAAGAGGGAAAAGTGAGAAGCAGGACTGAGGAGAATGTGCACTGAGAAGAATAAGTGCTACTTATTGGGTTACTATATGTTAGGCCCGGGAAGTTTTTCAAGGTCCTCTGCAAATCTGCTTCTAAGTCATCAGGCACAGATTTTTCTACTTCGACGCATGTGTTCAAAAAGGGGAGGATGAGCAGGAGAGGAGAAGTCAACATAACTGAAATAGAAATCTGAATTGGAAGCAAGGATACAGATCAAAATGTAATCCTGCTTATGGCTCGGTCAAGCCAAGGAGAGAGAGAGAAACCCCGACAGAAGGAGACATAGCGGGAGAAAGATTATGTGATACTGTGATACCTTAGCCTATCTTTACAATTAGTTTCCTTCTGGCTCAGCACACTCCAAAATCACATTGAACAAGTTGTCTAACAGGGTCAAGGAAAAGATGATTTAAGCCACTACTATATTTACGTGCAGAGCTACCGCAGCATGCTGCAATTTGTCTCTGTCTCTCTGTGTTTTTGCAACATCTGGCACCCAGAGATTTAGGTTAGACAGGTAATTAGTGGCACATATTTGTCCTAAAGACAGGTGTATTTTCATTTAAGAAACACTCCATCACTTCTCTGGATGAGAGCCTGTTTGTTACACCGATCTGAAGGATGCAGCTCCGCAGCCCTGCGCCATGAACAAAATGCATCCCTAAGGTTGTACAGATTTATTTTTATTTAGATGTTTTCAATGAGTTTGATGACGGCAGAGAGAGTTCAAGAGCAAAATCCCCATGGGTCTGCAGTGACATGCCACCCATGCACTGGCAAAGCCCTACTTTCATTACACAACCCTTGCATGATTGCAAGGTTTGGCACTGACTATCCCAAAATGTTTTCTTGCTTATGAATGAGGCATTACCGTATGTTAACAAGTTCACACAGGATTAAATATCTAACATCAATGTTCCTTCTGCAACATTTTTTTCCCCAATCTTTAAACCCCATATTTCTTTTGTCCCGGCAGCCGTGCTCCACCCTCTGATAGGTTTAGGAAAGAAAAATGTGTCTTATTTTAGTACATCAAAATGTATTTTTATAGATTTAATACTGACTTTCTGGTGCCTCTGTTTTCTCTCTTCTATTTTCCTTCTTTGTGATTATTGCAGCTCAGCAATCTGCTCCGCTCTCATCACCAGCCCATTCTCCCCGTGTTTCTCTGCTCTTTAACTTTCTTTTTCCCTCTCCAGATGAAGCTGTATAGTCTTTTAAAATGGAAATCCACTTCATCATGGTCACTTGGCTCATGGTTCTAATAAATCAAGGGCCGTCGGCCATAGCTGCTCCTCTCTGGAAAACAAACTGCCCCCGGATGGATCTCCTCAGCTGCTCCTAATGGAGGTCACATTCACAGACACACATTTACTCACACGCCTGTAGATAAAAAAATAAATAAAAAAAACGCCCATGCACAAACACATTTGTAAGCTGTTCTGAATGAAAGGCTGAATCTAAACGTAAAATAAGAGGAGTGATTTGAATAATTTCACAATAAGTAAATTCCTTCTCACACACTGAAACAACGTACTGAACATTCATATTATTAATTTCATAGTTACATGGGCCAAAACTGGCGTGAATGGGCAAACGAAAAAAAAGACCTCTGTTCTTATGGTGCAGGACTGTTGGAGTGAAAAGTCTATAAATATATTGTGAAAACCATTATCATCACCCTGTGATTACAAAGTGTGAAACTGTCAGAAAGTGTATCTGCATGGGAGCAAGTAAATGCAGATGCTCCGAGTATGCCGTATCCCAGCATGTATGAACGCTGCATTTATGAACACACATGCTCCTTTACGTTTTTTTGTTTTTGTTTTTTTGAATTTTTTAAGTTTTTCTTCTTATTCTTATTCATTGATTTCCTTTTTTTTGCACATCCTTTTAAAACAGTGCTTCACCTAACTGATTTGACACGTGGGGATATTTAAACTAACAACTAAGATTATTAGTTTGAATTATTAAAGCTCCACAACTGATATATCAGTTGCTGTACGTATGTTTGAAATAGTAAAAAATTCCCAAGAACAATTCTATAAACTCAGGCTGACGCGTTCAAATTGCTGGTTTTGTCTGGCCAACAGTCCAGAACTCAAACTGTTCCTCTTATAGTTATTTACAGTTATATAAAAGCTTGTTACCACTGAATTACTTTACTTCAATAATTAATCAATTATCAAAATTATTGCATGTTAATATTTTGCAAATATTTTTATTCCCGACTAATTTAACAACAATATTCCACAGAGAATGAAAGAAGGGATTTACGTTCGTATCATGACCAGCAATTAGCCACTCTGTCTCATACCTGCAGAGAAATGTTGAAATACATTTAATGTTTCTGCTTTTTGTCTTAAAGATTATATTTGTAAAGCCGCACAGTGTGCAAGAGGAACATGCGACCAAATAAAAGCTCTTTCTTCATGCATTTAATCAGAAAGTGCTCCATCACCGTCTTCACTTTTATGCTGATATGGGTCATTATGAGGCGTTAAAGCCCATTACAGTAATATTTATCATCATCTATCATGTGTTCATTCAGGTTGCCCATACACGCCGTATATATACATATAGTAGTTGCTGTTTTAATGCCACCGTCTCCATTATAGAGGTATTTTTCTTTAGTGAAGTCACACACCAAATGCTCTGTCCTGCACAAACCGATACCTTCTGTAGCCACTTTATCCATAGAAATATATTCCTGCTCGTTTAATTGTAAGTGGGGGGAAAAGAAAACAATGAGATCAATTGTGATTCAACTCATTCCTCTGAATGGAATTATCTGCACACAAAAAGAAATTCAAAGTGTCTCTGCTGTACGGGCTCAATCAAAATATTCTGATCCTAGTTACAGAAACTGAATATGTATGAACAGCTCAAATATGCTGAATTTATTTTGAATATTTAATGAGATATAAAATATAAGTCTATTTCAGCAACTAATAAAATCAGTCTTGTATGAATGTGCCATAGATTGAAAATGAATGGTGAGAGAGGGAGAGACGAGGAGGAAGAGGGGAGGAGGACTGGGAGGGAGGAGAGATGAGGGAGAAAAACAAAGGGTGTCAGAGCTTCATCAACATGCTATAACTGAGTGGCACAGCCATATTTTCCAGCATCAAGCTCAGTCAAAATACCAATGTGCAAATCGGAGACCCCTCTTCCCCTCCATCTTTCCATCTCTCCATATTCTTCCACACCCCCTCCTCCACATCTCCCTTTCTCTTCCTCTCTCTCTATCTCTCTGTGTGTCCAATCACACGGCAGTCCTTCTCAATAAAACAAATTAACTGATTAGACATTTTAATCTCAGTTGTCTTTGACCTTGTAGAATATATTACTGATGTCTACATCGCTGAGAGCAGATAATGCGGCAGGCAGCTGCTTTTCTTAAAGACAAAACTGCCCTTTTTAAAGAGGCGCCAGACGCACAAGCTAACAGGTTGGGGGCAAAAAAACACCCTCCTCCTCTGCCTCCTCCCCATCACCCCCCTCCTTCGCCCCCCTCCCCCCCCCACGCACACACGCGCGCACTTCACCATACACACACACACTTCACCAGACAGACACACACACACACACATGCACTCCTCACTCTCTCCTCCCCTCCCTGCAGGCAGCCAGCGGGGAAGGGGTTAAGGCGGAATGCATTAACAAAAGAAAATTATAGCGTAAACAGTTCATAAAATCTCACAGCCCCTGATGTCGGGGCTAGATCATTAAATTTCTGCAACAATTAGACCTTTTCTCACGGCGGCAAATTGGAGCCGTTGCCATGGCAAATCCGAGCCCTTAAGTCATATATCTTTGATTGCGGAAAGGTCAGGCGCAGACAGCCTAATAACTCAGGGAGCTGTTTGACAGATTTCATCCAAGCATGATCACATAACAGAGCCAAACTATGTCGGCAGTTGTTAAAAGCAAGGGAGGGGTCAGCGGGAAGGTTGGGGTTACGGAATGTTTCTGCTCGGCTGGGCCCAGCCTGATAATGTTCCTGACTGACTTTAAATCCACTGGAATAAAAAAGAAGAAGAAAAAAAAAAAAAAAGAAAAAAAGAAAAAGCTTATTTCTTTAACTGTAGATCAGTGGGGGTTGCTTTTTCACTTGACCAGACAGAGAATATTCTATACAGAGGGTGACGTTAGGGATGGATTATTTAATGCCTAGATGATGCGAGCTACGTCTCAAAAATAAAACGGATGAACAGAAAAGAATTACTAAATAAGCAGGAGAAAACCAAAACCACGAAGAGCAGGCTTGACTGGCAGTGTTTTGAGACACCGATGATGAACCATGATTTATTTCCCATTCAAACACATATGTTGAGGGAATTGAGGAAGACGTGAGCTCCTGGTACGGCGTGAGATCGAGCGGCAGGCTGCAGCAGAAATCCCTGTCATCGACTCGTTTAACGACCCTGACATACAGAACTTTGAATAACAATTAGCTTCTCCTGACTCTGTTAAGACTACATGTCTGATGCTGCTGGGTTGTTTAGACACCCCCTCTCTCTGCCACCCCTCCTCTATCCTTCTGTCTCTGTAGGCAGTGCTGGCATTTCAGCTGTCTATCCCAAAAGGCCCCAGCTGAGAAACAAGTGCTAATACCTCCCCCTGCTGGAGGAAAGATGCCAATGGCTCACGCTCTGTCCCGGGAAGAGAAGACAGAAGGGTCCAGGGGGTGGACATAATAATGTCGGCATATTACAGTATTACAGTACAATGCAATCTGTAAAAACTACACAGTAAATTCATCGCACTTAACATCGACTCTCGCTCCGTAAAATGGAGATTCAGAAAAGGAGGAGAAAGGAGTGAAAGGACTTGGGTGATCAGAGATTAAGTTGAGAAGCAACCAAAGGCCACTATGCAAACAAAGCACTGTGAATGTGAATGAAATAGTGAATTAAAGAAGAAAACACGTCCAATTTATCCAAGTAGGGTCTCAGTCTGGATCTGTACATAAAATTTAATCTGAGCACATTTCGTAAAAACGTATCATTGTCATCTAAATGGCTTGTTTAGGTTAATGGCAATAGATCATAATGAGTGCATGAGTTAACACGCTGTGTGTGCAGGAGTTAAATGAGAGTTTACGGTTGTTGTTTTTTTATCGTAGGTGTGCATGTGAGTGTGAACGGTTGTCTGTCTCTCTGTGTTAGCCCTGTGATAGACTGGAGACCTGTCCAGGGTGTACCCCGCCTCTCGCCCGATGACAGCTGGGACAGGCTCCAGCCCCCCACAGCCCTTCACAGGACAAGCGGTTACAGAAGATGAAGATGAAGTTTTTTTTATTTGGTATAGAAAATCCTATGATTTTATTGGTATACCAAAAGACTGCCAGATTTCTTTTACTGGCACACCTTTAACCATTTTCATTTTGTTTTTACACTCTAATTCCATGAGGATATTCCTCTAAGTTTTTGGTGCTGCTGTTATTGCAGCGTCCTGGGTAATTCTGTTTTTTTTATTTTGCAAAAAACAAAATTATACACAGTGCAATACCCATATCTCAGGTACTTTCACATTGTTCACATCCTCATGTCATTTTTGGTGGAATACTTATTTTTAGTTTGGAACTTGTCATTATTTATGTTATTCATGAATGTCAATATGTATAATCAGCATACTCATCAATATTTATAGAAGTAGTAGTACTAGTTAGTTAGTCACTTAAACGTGATACAGTCTGTAAATATTTTTGTACATTTAATATAGTTACTCTTATAATTTTTTTTTCTCTTACCTTATTCTATTTTGTACCCAAGTTGTATTTTACACTGTCTTGCCCTGCCACCATAACACCTAAATTTGCCCATGGGGATCAATAAAGTCTCCTCTCTCTCACCCTCTCTTTAAACCAAGGACAAACTGTAAGAAGAAATATCTGAATGAAACACATGTTGTACTATTTATTCATAGTTGGGTTTACTTTTGTATCCTTGAGCTTGTGGTGCTCTTCTCTCTTAGTTCTAAGGTGTATGGAGAGCAGAAACAGGTATGAAGTGCTCACAACTCCAACAACACTCGTAGAATATGAAACAGTTTTATTAGATCAATGTGTTTTGGCTTGTGGCATTGATCAGGGCCTTCATGGTGACCCAGATGATGACCTGATGAAGGACACAAGCCAAAACATATTGGGATTGTCCCACAAGTGTTGCTGCAGTTTTGACCCCCTACATGTGGGAAAAACTTACTCAAAAAACTAACTTGTGCTTGTTGTCTTTTGGTTGATTTTTGGTGGCAGTCCAAGTTAAGGCAAAATCTCAGCAGGAGCCCCAAAAATGATAAAACCTTTTTCGAAATGGTCATTTCTTTTGACATCCTGGCCAAGGCAACTGCGCATTCTATCAGCCGGCTGTCACTCCAGTGAGTTTTTAGAGTCTGAAGGCGTACACTACATAGAAACCCAGTAGCAAGTTCACTGTCACTCTGCCATGGTCAAACTCTACAGCCACTAGTGATGGATCTGGTGACCCAAACTGTAACATGGAGGAGGTAGGAAATACTAGATTCTCTAGTTGGGTGAGCTGAATGACAATTGTGCTGGAAGAACTGGGAAGGCCAACTTCTTCAATACACATGTGCGTTCCCTCAGCCTCCTCGGTCCTTGTGTGGAACCACCACAACCACTCTGCTGTTCAGTAAGAATATACACAATGATCCAAGCACTTTTTCCTCCAGACACTCCAGATTTTGAGGGTCCTACTTCAACGTTGTTGATGACTGCTGTTTCTTTCATCAGAGACATATGGGAAAAAGTGGTAAAATGTATTTCTATGCTTCATTGACTTTTGGCTGACAAAATTCATAGTCTAATATCTCAAACTCCCAGTCTAATAAAAAAGAATATCCTCCAGCAGCAAAGTTTGTCTTACACGCCCTTACATTGTCCACACTCTGTCTCAACTTTTCCACACAGAGTGATCTAAAACATGGGGGGAATTTAAAGGAACAGTATGTAGGATTGTGGACAAAACTGGCCAAAACTGGTACTGCAATCACTTTCAAAATACTGTAGAACGGTGTATCCCCTCAGCCTCCCCCCTGACTCGAGGTTGCCAGCTAAGCTGCAGGATCCAGCAGGAACGTAGGCTGCTACAAGGAGCTTCCAATGGCAAGTGACGAGTCCTACACAGTAAGTTTTTTTTTCTGTTAATAAAGTTTATGCTTCATGAGAGAGTTTTGCGAAGTAATTATGTATCGCAAAAATTTACTAATGGCGATTAGCCAAATATTTCGTAAAGATGTACTGTAATACCACATTTCAGTCGGAACACAGATTGTTTTCATACCTTGCTAGTGGTGCGATATAAAGCTTTTTATGAACGCATTTAGCACGGGCGACCATGGAAAATCCACTGTCTATATGTACGGAAGCACGGGGCTTTTAGCCTATACCAACAAACATGGTAGAATATAGCATCCAAAAGTCGAGGGTCAATTCCATGCCATTCCGGACTTTGTCACGACGTATTTCGGATTCATAACGAGGTCTTTTAGGTTTAGTAACGTTATACATGTTTTATCCGACACGTTCGTAGCTGCAGCTGTGGTAACTAGAGCAGAGCTGGCAACCCGGAAGACGAAACTCTACTGACTTCGTGATTAGTAGATAGCTGGAGGGTGGCGCCTCAGGCCAAAACACAACATGACAACATCAACATCAGTTGAGGGCTGCAACTTTCACTTTTAAATGACAATATCCTGGCCGGACCACTGTTGTCAGTGATATAAGTATTTGAAATGAACATGATTTCTTCATGTATAGTGACATATCAGGGCCATTTTATGATTAATTGAAATGCATTTCTTACATACGGTTCCTTTAACAAGAAATCTAAATATAACTATAATGTAATTGTATCATTATCTTACCTAAACCTGCCTGTAGTTGCCAGTAGTTCCACCCAGGATGCAGATTTTTCCACGCCAAGATGGACTGTTATGTAATCACACGATCTCACAGATCTTGTGAGAATCCAGCTGCCCGGCAAGGTGAGTCTTTACCGACCCCTGAAGGAAATATCTTGCTGCGACGTGCTCCACTAAGTTCACATCTAGCCACCTCTTAGTGTTGGCTATTTAGAGCACAGGGTGGAGCATAGGAGACTTCTGCCAAATCTGTCATGGGGGGGAAAGGCTGGCAGTGTCAGACAATTTTACTATGATGTCTAAGGTGACCCGTTCAATGGATATATTAAGAGCAGGGTAACTAGACATTGTCACAGTGCACACTGAACAATTGGTTCTGATGTTTAACTCAGGGACCAATACCTCACAGTCACGTGTGTCACTACATCACATTTCGTTTCAGCAAGTCCAGAATAAAGAGCAGTGACACTGGGATTGATAATATACAATGGATTAAAACATTTAGAATTACTTATTTTGAAATTCCACCTGTCTTTCTGTTCTAAGTAGTAGAAAAATTGACAATTACCTGCTCAGTGAAATCAGGCATGTTCCTAATAAGTTACTTCTCCATGGAAAGCATGGCCAGCGCTCCTGCCCTTCAATGGAATGTCTTGATTGCTATGATCACTAGCGTACTGGCTGTCACAGAGAAAGAAAAAAAAAGTATGTGAAAACAATTTGGGCATATTGAAATTGCCCCAGTGGGGAGGTTTAGTAGTACAATGAGATATGGAACATCGCTTGATGTTGATTGGACTAATAACGGGCAAACAGACAGTCAGTAGCAGCTTCAACACTGGTTGAACTTGAAAGAAAAAAATCCCTTTTTTTTCACCCTTTGGTGGGGCATCAGCTGGTCGCCCCCCACGCCTCCATGTCTCTTCCATGGCTCACTTCAGGTAAGGTGGCCGACCACTCACACCATAAGGTGGATGGATGGGATTTAAACATGGGAAGTGGCTGCTGCTGGGGACCAAGAGGCAGAATAAACACAAACAGGCCAGGAATTGTAACTAAGTGGTGTTGATCAGTTGATCAGTAGCATACAGTGGATTTTTTAGAGATTTCACACTAAAACTACTGCCTGCTTTGGTTGAAAACAGGGCTTCAATAGTGGGGAGAGAGAACCAAAGCAGTTAAGTTCAATTATTGTTGTAAAGTGATCAGTAAGCACTTTGGAAGGGAAAATTATTTGTTTAAAGGTAATGTGAAATGATTTGTTTTGTCATTTAGTTTGGATGTTTTCATCTGATTAATTACTGGCAATGAAACACAGGCTTATTCTATAGTCTTCTAGGAAATTTAAAAATTGCTAAAGATACTATTAAGTAAATATAAATGAATCCCTATGGGAATTTTGGTCCATAATTATAAATTTGGGACCAAGAAACCACAGATGAAGCTGACATAAAGTGGATGAGCACCTCTGTTCTTATAAGTTTTGATATTCAAATAATTTAGTGTACCGTGACATTCTCTTGCATAACACATAACATTTCACTTTGGTGGACAAAAAATAACTATTTGTCAGCCCATAAACTGACAGACCTAGGCATCCTTAACTCTGTGGCCATCTTGTCACAAATAAATACAGTGCTGCCTTTTATTTCAACTGACATGCAATTATATATAATAGTTTTGGAATTAGTTTCAAGGGCTGGTGCCCCAAGCATGCTTTAACCATTTTAAGTGAGCACAGATTTTCAGTCTTATAGTTAAAGCTTTGTTGGGGTATTCTGTAAGTGGCTGCAGCACCAAATTAGTTGTGCTGATCTGCACCAGGCATTTAAAGGCATCAGAGAAGTTGTGTATTACCTTAGAAATAGTCATAAATGTAAAGGAGGTAAACTGAAACGAGAAGGGAGGTACTGTGATGAAGCAAGTGTCAACGAGTGCATGTTGTGTGTGGGAGTTAAAGAAAAAGAACGGTGGAAAAGGGACCATGTGAGCAGAAAATGTGTGTGTCTGTGTGTGGCTCCTCCACCTTCAATGGATGTTGCCTGAGGTTTTCCAGGCCTCCCGCTGCTCCCCGGCACTCCAGGCGTCGTTGAGCAGGGAGGTAATTTGCTGACACAGTGTCACTTGTGATAATTGGGGAACGTCAGTGCGTTCACTCACCTGTCTCCACAGAGGGTGCTGTGATGTCATCGGCTAATGGTAAGGAACCACTCCTCTTCCTCACCGGCCTCCTCTTTCTCTTCCACCTCCAACCACCCAAACAGCTGCTGTTTATGTGATCGAGGGAGGAACAGGATGGAACAAAGCTCGCTTAATGGTATGCTTAATAATTTATTACCTTTACAGTCTTTTGCTGTCGGTACCTGGTGGGAATTGCAACAGCACAGTTTAAGGTTGATTTATAGATGAAGTGTAACAGCATAGCCATTGAGACTAAACTGAAATTTAAATTCAGTAATTAAACCACGATTACTAATCCCCGTAATGCTCTGTTACTCTGACATTTTGTCAGCTTGTTTGCTATCTCACTGGTAGTTAACACAAGGTAGTGTGTGGATGTCGGCGCAGCTCTCTGCATAGAGCAGGGAAGAAGGAAGTTAGTATCTAGTAAAAGAATCAAAATCTGACTCTCTGGAAGTCTGTTTTTATTACAAGGTTGAAGGTGTTTGCTCAGCTGAGCTCTGGACGTGTGGAGATCTGTGTCCCTCCATAGTGTAGCGCTGGCCATTTTTTAGGAGTGGAAGATTTGGAGCTGCTCTAAGGCAAGTGATGGAGCTGGAGTGACTGTAATGCTTCACTTTTGCTCAATATGTAGCCTAAGTGTAAAAGAGGTAAGGCAACAGATGGATGCAGCCATTGTTTCTGCCTGTTATGGCAACTTTATACCAACCAAAAGTAGGATATGGGAGTCAAGGAATCAGACAGGATATGATTAAGCCAACAGGCACATCGCTCATAATAATAATAATAATAATAATAAAATTCGTTCTCGGCATTTGACCCATCCATTCGTTCTCTAACCAATACATCACAGCTCACACACTGGCAAGTATATAGGTCAGTCTGTGATGGATAGAACTAAACATTTGCCATCTGACTGCTTATGTTTCTTGCTGTTGACACTTAATTTGGCGAATATAATAGCATATAATAACATGTGACAGACTGTTACAGACCGCAGGCAAAAAACTTACAAAAATAAAATTCATGCTAAAATTAAAGATCTCTTATTAGCCTTAATTTAAAGACCTTTGACCTTTGTAATGAAGCAGCTGTATGAGGCAAAGCACAAAGACGTGTTCTCTCAATCAGTCTTGTTGGCACAGACACAACAGTTGCCATGTTTCTCGTGAAACTGATCCATACCCCTATGAAACAGAGAGAAATACATGTACGACACAAGTATCAGTGCTTTATTACACAACACTGAAATTGGCCGGTACTGCAGGGTTAATTTGAACGGTGAGTAAAATTTTTAAAATTAGAATGGGAAAAAAAAAAAAAAAAACATGTCAGATTATATGAGCAGTGGAACAGGAGGCGAGAGGCCATCCGCACAACGAGGCAAGAAGGAGCAGCAGCCAAACCACTTGGGAGTAATGGTCTGTGAGGCTAATATTTCCTCTGTCTCTGCTGAACCCTGAAGGAGAGGGGGTGGGAGGGGCGGGTGGGGGTGTGTGTGGGGGGGGCTCACTTGTTGTTGGTGTGATGTCAGGGAGGTGGGGGGGGTGTAGGAGTGGCTCACCTGTAATGGTGAATCGCTACATTGTGGCCGTTCCACACTCATTACACCATTTACAATTACTGCTACCTATCACCCAACTCCCCAAGAGGCCACCATTAGCACCACGACTCAAATGAAGTGGATAATTGTGTCTCTCTGTGGCCTATCATGAGACAAGAGGGGAGGAGGGAGGAGAGAGAGAGAGGGAGACGAAAGGAGAGAGAGGAGGAGACAAAAAAATTCTTGTTCACCTATCTGTCTCAACAGTTTCTCTATGTTAAGACAAAGAGATATGTCATATGAAAAAATATAAGATCTGCTGTAACCATTAGCCCTTACACTTAGTAACTCAAAGCTTTTATGGCGGCCTGTGCAGTGTAATGTATTTCCTCTACTTTGATATACTTTGTAAGTAAGTGGCAATCACTTTCAGTGAAATGGAATGTAATGTAAATTTAAATGCCAATGTTAACTGTTAACATCGTAATCATTGGCAGACTCCTCTTGTGTGAGACACTGTGGCGAGACAAAAGATGCTGAAAAGTATAGTAGGGATATTTTGGGTGTTGCATACAGCTTGGATTTTATCCCTCAGCCCTTATCAACCTCTGCGTCTTCACTTTGTTCACCTTCACGTCATCTCTGAGACCTTCCTTTTAACAGGAAGAAACCCTGAGCAGAACCCAGCTCATGTGGGAGGGCCCACAGTTTTAGAATTAGAATTTTAGAATTGCTGGAGAAGCATTAAAACCCTTACTGCAGCCAAAAAAAAGTATTATTACAGTTAGAACAATTTCATCCAAATATGCAATACAAGAGGTTGTGGTAAGTGAATCATCTTCAGATCTAGATTTTTAGAGTTTTTTGAGAAGACGTTTCACCACTCTGAGTAGCTTCTTCAGTTGTAGGGGACTGGTGGGAAGTTTGAGGTTTAAAAAGGAAACTCTGTGGGTAACCTGTCAGAAGCTTGCTTGACATGTACAAGTCTGTACAATCCCCACTGCACTGAACAGCGTACACCACATTACTCTGTTTACTCTGTACATTGGGGAAACCAAACAACCCATCCATAAACCTACACCTGAAGGAACAAAGGACACTCCTTTGAAGATAACAACGTCCAAATCTAAGCCAGAGAAGACCGATGGTTTGAAAGAGGAGTAAAGGAAGCCATCTATGTCAGACTAGAAAACCCTTCTCTAAACAGAGGAGGTGGACTGAGATTTAATCTGCCATCTATTTACAATACAGCTTTAACTTCTGTCCCCAAGAGGTTTCAACCACATTCACACCTTGAGACTGGAACCTCTGACTGACAAAGGGTCGTTAGAGCACCATTCATAGGGAAAGAGGTCAGGGACAGTCCCCCCTCAACAGGTAAGTATCTAACCGTTATTGGAAATTAGCTGCACCGGTTTCTGGTTGTCAACAGAAACAAGTCAAGCAAGTTTCTGATGGGTTACCCACAGGGTTTTCTATTTAAACCTCAAAGTTCCCACCAGTCCCCCAGAACTGAAGAAGCTACTCGGATGAGTGGCGACACTGGGCAGCTGGCACATGCACTACTCTCTGCAACTGTGTGAAAGGAAATAACTCATCACACCAGCAAGTGGCAGTAATATTTGAATGCAGTGTCATTCAAAAGGGGAAACCAGCAGAGGCATTTTAGTTGAGTGGCTGGAAAGCGAGGAAGATCTACAAACCCTCTGCAGAACCATGTTGATCGGTTGGTCTACATTTCTGGTCTACTTTGTAAAATTCATGCATCTGAATGTTCAGACAAGATAAAGATAAGACTTTGTGCCTTTTTAACTTGGTCATCTTTTCTTCACCTTTGTCTCTTCCATTTCCCTTCTTGTGCACTGGTTCTCTAAACTGAACAGGCAATCAGAGAGAGATCAAAATACAGGGGCTGGAAAAAGCAACTAAGAAAGAAAAAGTTGTTACTACCAGTTACTAGCAGATATGTTTGCAGTAGACAGTCCCTGAAGTGTCACAGAGGAAAGGTGGGGCAGCCGCCATTAAAGGTGGAGTGGCTGTCATATCTCTGGAGATCTCCAAGTGGCTGCAGGGTCCAAGTGTTAAGGACTGACGTGGATCAGAAGAGTGACTTCCGTGTCCTGATGGGCTAATGACAGTTACCATCTCTAAACAGGAGACTTTCAAGTGCTCATGTTCATTCAAAATAGAACACATTGCACATAGGGGTGGGAAAGAAGAATTCATGAATAGGAAAGTGAACAAAAAAATAGAGATTCATCTCATGGCATCTCTTGAATGCTAAATATAAGATGAAGGCCAATAATTTTAGAGCAAGCCCAGAAAGACTTGTCAAACTTTGTGCCATTACTATCCTTTGTCTTAGCACAGTTGTCATGTAGGGCCTGTACCCATATGAAATATTAATTTTGCATAATAACTTTCAAAGGGGAATAAAGCACAGAGTTAATTATTAATAGCATGTGTATTCAAGGCATCTCTCTTTTTTCAGACGCACCAAAATATTCCCTGACAGTTGCCACTCGAAGAAAAGAGAATCCCCATAATGCCACGCTGAGGCAGAAATGACAATCACTAAACACTGACGCAAGTTCCATGAAACATCTAACCTACATTTTACAGGTATCAGTGGGAAATTCACCAACGCTCTGCACTTTCTTGTTTTTTCCCCAGCTGCAGAATGTCGCGCATGCTCTTCACATTTAAAGACGGTGTCATATTGTATGACATTAGCATGAGACTCATCCAAAGTACATGAGTCCATTTTACACTTTTCACAATTCAAGTTGTAACCTGTGCAAGCAATGGATTGCTAAATTACAGACAGCATCATCACATTGGTTTTTAACGTTAACTCAAGTGACAATACCACTAGTAACAACTAGATGGGATGCCATTTATCAGTATCAGGAAAAATAAGTTAAACCCTCACAATCATTTTATTCAGTGCGTCACATTTCATTTTAGGTGCTTCAAATCCAGAATAAAGAGCAGCCACATTGGAACTGATAATGTGCAATTAAATAAAACGTTTATAATTCAACCACTGTATTATACAATAAGTGCAATCACATAATTCACTATTTAAATGACTCGCTTACTTTGAAATTTTGCTCATGTCTTTTTTTTTTTAAAGCAGCATAATGGTCAATTACCATCTCAGCATGGCCAGTGCATTCACACATTCATGAAGCATTGCGTTTTGCAGGAATGTCTTCATTGCTAGCTAAATGGCTGCCCTAACGACCCAAATAAAAAAATAAATAAATTAAAAAACAGGCTGAGCAAGATGAAGGCACGTCAGTGGAAGCTCTGCTGGATCCCATTCGGATTGCGTTGCAGCGTCTGCAGTTAAAAAAAAAAAAAAAACATTAACATGAGAGTCTGTAAGAACAGTCAGGCCAATTTACAGCCACATTGAAATCGTTTCAAAGGGGCGGCCCAGCAGTGCTACATGGAACACGGCGCGATGCTCGTTGGACAATATTCAGAGGCACGTGGGCAATCTGCAACAATGACAGTCACTAACAGCTAGCCTAACACTGTGACTGAATGTGGAAAAAATCTCTTTCTGTCTCCTCTGGGGTGATTGGGTGACGTCCCACCACAGAGGAGGAAACTGTCCATGCATCCAACAGACTCCGATAAATATGAAAAAAGAGCTCTTTAAAAAGTAAGTGGACATAGTAAAACATTCCACAGAGCTAAAGGCGATCAACAGAGCTGGGTTAAAACTCTCAGGTTTCTCTTTACTTCTAGTTACCCCATACATTCTACATAGTCATTTGATCCATGTCTGATGCAGAATTATCGTCACGCGGAACCAACTAACTGTTGGCATTTAGGAAATAAACAGGAAGGCCAAGGTCAGTTAATTCAAAGTGTCTACGTCATACACCAATCAGGCACTGGCAGGGGAGGAAATCAAGCTAGCCACTCTGATGAGGAGAAATGCTATCTGCTAGACAATGGAGATCTCATTTACTGCATTTCTGTCCCATTTCAGCACGCTTTGCCCTGAGCCTCTTAATATGCATGTTATCCGACTGCATTGAGGGGGTGTGTGGAGCTGCCAAGGGCGGGCAGGCGGAGGAGGGGGAGGGGGTAAAGGAGAGGCGGCTGAGGCGAGACAGACCATTTCAGTGTCAATTTACAGAAATTCCCGCCGTCAAAAATGAGAGGGGAAAAGTGAGAGTACTTCCCATTTTCTTCCCAGATCTTTTAGTTTAATTCAATTGGACCTTTCAATACCATATTTATGACACACAGGAAGCATTCACCCGATTGCATTATGGGAAGAGGGGAGAGATAAAGACGATGATTCTTTAAAGCTCTTTGGCACCAAAGCAGATAAAAGCAGATAAAAAGAGGAGTGTGTTTTTCATTGTGTTCTGTTCTGTGAGGGAGGAGAGGATTAAGTCGCTTCATATTGCTGCCTGTCCATGTTCAGGAGACAAAACACAAGCTAACACATCAAACCCAGACTGGAGCTATTTTTGACTTCATGTTCGCAAAGTGACGACACATCAAACTTTCGCCTAGAAGTTATCAGACGTTACCTTGAGTTTTCAAAGCTTTAATAGTTTTGATAATGAAGAAAACAATCAAGGTAATATGTGAATCCTCAAAAACTGTGCAGTGTAGGAAATCACACCAAGACAAAAGCAGCAACTCTAACCAGCCACACATGAATAATAGGTCAGATGTGATCAAAACAGCTCCAGCTATGGCAAACCAGCGTATCCCTCCTTTTCCAGGAACCTCAATCAATACGCAGTCACTAATGTCTCTGACTGAGTGAGACACCCGAATCCATATTTAAATAACAGGGGGAGGGGGCATTTCACATATCATCTCCCTCAAGTTCAATGTGATTAGACACAACAGCTTTCACATTTGAACGTATTTCCTTCTAATTATTCACCTTTTCATCAGATGCACAATGACTGTGTGCCTCCAACTTCAGTCTTCGGGGAGAACAACCCTCGTGCTAGACCTACACAGGCCTTCCACGCCGAAAAGCACACAGAGAGGGTGCCAGATAGAAGATAATAAAATGACACATTCCCTCACTTAGCAGCACCCCACCATGGCTCCAGGCGCTACCTTTGTCTCAATCACAGCGATGACTAAAATCAAGCATTGTAACGCGACACCCTTGATTTCATGCAATGTGGCGGATTAAGGCTATGAATTGAACGCTCAGCTCTTTTTTGTGTTCCAATTTCCCAATTAGGATTTTCTGCCTTCATAATGGCACAAAGTATTCTCTTAGTCAAATCAGTGACAGCTATTTATATGAGCGGTAATCTCTCACCCAGCACCGAACTGCCAAAAAAAGAGGGATTGCTTTTCGAAGTAATGCTGAAAAACAAAAGGAGACACTGAACAAATGCAATTTGGCTTCTCAGTCTTTCTGAGTGTCCATCTCTAAGAGCGCGGTTCAGCCGGCCACGAAGAAGAAACACAAGTGCTGTTTAAGACAGCTCATTTGGTAAATAACCCATAACACCATGTTCACTACCAGTTACGCTTAGAATAAAATGTTCAAATAAGCACCCCTCCCCGTCCACGAGCAGCGGCTCATTCCTCTCTGTCTTGCATTTCAACAGAACAGGACATGAATGTCTGACAAGTAGGCTATCATCCAAGAGATCATTAAGCACAAGGGTTGAAGTGCCATCTTCAGTGCCATGGCAACAGGGTTGCGAGATGAGATAAAAACAATGCAAGGCAGGAGGCAGGGGGCGGGGCAGGCGCTCAACGATTGCCATTGATCGATGGATCTCTCTCTCCCTTTAGAGGCCAGGAACAGGAAGGGGAGGCTGGAATGGGGAGACAGCCAGAGAGAGAAGGGGGGGAGAAAGGCCAAGCAGCTTTAGGGCTTCATAGGTGCACAGTGGAAACGATCTCTCTTCAAAGCGCTGATTGTTTTCTACACAAGGGTCTAATTGAACATGTCAAACAGAGCATTTGCATGGGAATGATTATTTTTACTTTGTTACGAGGATGAGCCAGAGGCCTCACATCTCTACCAAAGAGCAGCCGCTCAGCATTCACACAGGCCAGGACAGAGGAAAAAGGCTCCTGAATCAAGTCACAGATTCTGGATCAAACCTGTATGGCTGATTATTTATAGTCGACTTTTTCTTTTTTTTTTTTTTAAATAGTTTATGACCTCACAAATCTGGGTGTATCAGTTCCTCTTTGTGTTGCAATCAAAACACAGCCAAGCCATAGCTACTGTATTTTTGTGAAGAATTAGCACTTTCTTGTGAATGTTGTATGCACACAGTATCTGTTTACCCCTTTTCTCCCTACATTACAGCTGTTTCGAGTATGATAGAGGTGAACTGAGAGGAGCGAGTGTATTATCTTTTGCAGCTGTCAGCACTGTTCATGGTTTTGTGCCAAAGCTCCACAGGGCTCCCACTAAATGCCATCAGGTTACGACTGTGGTTGTTTGCTTTTTTTTTAATTATAGCAGGGATGCTTTTTGAAGCATGCGATAAGCACTGCACCGCTCCCCCTCACTCTGAGGTTGCATGCACACAGCAGCACCTCGGTGCATCCACATACACACACGCAGATGTGGAAAACGTACTCAGACCTAGTTTGGCAAGTTGTCTCTCTCACAACATGTGCTAATCAATCTGTTGAGAGCAATCTGTCAGGAAATCTTTAGCTTTAAACAACCCAGCTCGAACAGGGATGAGGCCCTTTCTGCGGGGCAGGGCACTGCAGGGACTTACCAATAGCTGTCTTTACGCATCCCGGAGTGTCAATAAGGATTATGAGAGCGAGCTTTTATCTCTTCAAACACACAAACCAGTCACTCATTTAAATGGATGAACAATTCAGGTCTGCTCAATAAATAAAAAAAGAATATACTTCCATAAATACATTCAAATCCCAACTCCATTCAAAATCCACAACCATATGCTTAATTTAAGATCTAATCTCCCCTTTTCTATTTCCACCGATTCACGGAAGGAAAATCTTTGTACACATAGTTGTTTAAGACCTCAAAGGATAAACACAGACTACCTATTGTTGATGGCAATGCACCTTTATCCTCAACTTAAGACCCACAGTTCCTTTGAGAGTGCTCCTGGCAGATGCTGTATGCAAAGCAGGTGCACTCAGGGAAACATGCCTAACAAAAGAGACATTATTGCATTTCACAACCTCCCAAAAAGACGAGCAGAATATTAAAGGTGACACAACTGTATTTACACATCATTTGAACAGACCTAAAATAACCTCATTTCTATCTTGCTCTATCAAATAAAAGAGGCAATAAAATCTGCAGAGAGAAGAACAAATAAAAGCAAATTTTGACATTTTGCTTTTTGACGCCTTCCATTTATAGGTCAGGGGAAACACCAGCCGACCTCTCATTGTTTTTTAAATGGCATTTTTGTAAGGCTGGGAAGCAGGAATTAATTAATGCGTGGGTAGCTGCCACTGTCAAGAGGCAGCACATTAAAATCAATGATTAATAAATTCAAAACACACAACAAACTCAGCTGGGAGATGAAAATAGTATTGTGTGCTCCATAGGAAGCAGCCCCAGTGTGTGTCCTCCCACTGAACGAAGCGTCCACTCAGATGGCTAATGGAAAGTAGCCGGTGCCAGCTGTGTGCCTGTGAATAAAATCACTTTAATTAAAGGAATTACAATGGAAAAGGAACTGGGGATGTGTGGAGTAGTATCCACAGGAAATGGTGTCACACATACACACACAAACACACATTATGAAATCCCATAAAGACTTAAAATAACAGAGCGCCTTTGTGCTTGCATTATTAAATAGGCTTAATCCGCACATGCTCTATTGTACTAAACAGCTTTAAGATTTACAAATATGTCCCCCTCAGCGTACATTATAAGAGAAGACACGGATACTTTAGCAATGTCTGGAAGTGTGACACCCACTGAAGCACCAAGACAATTGTGTCTTGAGCAAATAACAAATCCCTGAATGCAATTTAATAAGGTATTCATTTGCTTAAGCAAGGACAACAAAATTAATGACAAGCAAAAATTAGATCCTGCTGGTTTGTCAAGGGGTAATGTGGGCAGTTTTATTTAACCTTTTATCAAGCATGACATGAAAATTAAGCACCGTGCCAAGGACTTTTAGAAGATCTGGTCTGTCACAGATCCATTTCTCTGGAGCCAGTTTTTTTTATTCAGTTTGAAATTCCACATTGTAAATAAATGGATATTATTTGAATCTGAAAGCTAATATATTGACCGTGATCGTTGGTTTTAAAATTTAAAACCGATGTAATACTTGTCTTTTTTGTAACAACAGATAACACTGAATATTCTGGTCTGACTATAAAACACCTGAGCATTAACATGCCAGAGTTTCACCCAGCAGTGTGTTGGTGTGTCTGGCTTTACTCAGATTTGGACCTGGATTTGGGTGAAACCACTGAGGGTGCAACACATAGCTGGACGTACGAGTCCAGTAATGAACCATATGAACCCAACGCGACCAGTCATTTCTACAGTTCTAGCCTACAACTCCATTTTATGGAGTTATCTTTCTTCTGCCCAGGCTACCGTGCTTTTTTAATTTTTTTTATAAATGTCCATTAATGTACCAGGAGCCCCAGACATTTTTTGTACCGCACACCATTTTATGTTGTTGTTTGGATACACAGCGAAACTAGGCATTGCAGCTAGGTGAATCCAGACCAGCTGGGATAAGGGAGTTACCAGAGAACTATGAATGTAGCACACTGTGTACAATGCGAACTTGTAAACCGTATGAATCTCTAGTGCCCTCCAGCCAACAAATAAAATTTAGACTAATTGTTACCCATTAATATTAATGCAGAATATTGTTCTCTGTTTGAATGCCAAATAACAGATTTGATTTAACTGGACAGTATATCATTATTCTTTGTTTCTCACGGAGAATAAAAGCCATGTGAACAGAAATTATATTTATGAAACAAATGCAGTGGTTAGAAATGTAGGTTAGGGTATTCTCAACTTGAATTAAGTAGGGGACGATTAGTCGACTAGTCAACTAGCCGATTTTACTGCTGCGCCGTGACACTTTAAGCAGGAAGTCGACTAATCGCCGATCAAGTGACAATAACAACACGGATGCCTCGGAGAAGACTGGTGAGGAGCCCAGTGGGTCAATGCAGCAAACTACTGGGTCAGACAGCAATACTACTGAAATGCATACTCATCTGAAAAGGCGTCTGCTAACGCTAGCAGAGGAACGGTCCAAATCCTCTGGACACCAAACGTCCTGCGCTAACAGAGAGAAGGAGGCTACACATCAACAATTTGCTGGTGAATTTCATTGTCTAAAGTTATTAGACCTTTAGCTGCTATACACGGAAAAGGCTTTGGAAATATACCGCATTTTTTTACATCTGCAGCGCACAGTATTGATAAGCTCATGTGTTCATGTTCAGTGTTGTGTTCTATTAGTTGACTTTGTTCCTGTGGTTGTAGAGCGTGTTTTTTGTCTCCATAGCTTCTTTTGTGTGAGACGCTACAATATGGATTCAGGTCAAGAATATAGATTTCATTATTGCAGAGCATTACATTCTACTGTGTTTTTTATCTGTGACGACATCGGCGAGTCGACTCGACTTTCACCACATATTAGTCGACTTAAAAAAAATCTGAATTAGTTCAACTCCTACAGTCAAGTATCACAAACTGAAGAAGTGAAGTGACACAATCCCTGAAACTGCATTTTCTGGGACTTTCTGGGGGTGATTTTGTGTCATTCAGGAACTGCTCAAATTCACTAGAGGAGCAAAAAGAGGCCCGAGCTCATTGTTAAGGCAAACATCAAACTAGACATTTTGCTGGCTTTAACTTATGAAGTAAATGTTGATTGCACAATGTAATGGCTGTATAACAATGACACCATCTGTGTTAGATCGGTTCCCTATAAGGCTCACTTATATACAAACAAAGCTATGGGCAGTAAGGAAGTAAGAACCCTGCTGTCAGGAGAGGGAGAAGAAGCCCAAGAGGCAGAGTGATAAAAGCTGAGGGAAAACTAGAGTGAACATCGGATGGGCATTCACGAGATGGAGAGAGCTCCAGGACTGGAGAGGATCATTCTTTCAGTTGTTTCTAGTTTTGGACAGTAGCCAGGCTAATATCAGTAGCTGTGTTGCTAACACTGGAAAATAAATGAAGAGGTACAAAGAAACCAAGGCCAGACATAGACACATGGAATATAAGAAACAAACATCTGACCGCTAGCCGTCCAGTCAGTCTGACTGTGACGATCACATCAGACTGACGCCGGAGACTTTTTCTGTCCACTGATTTCCAACAAGAACAAGTATCTGTTGTCACCATCTGCAATTTATGTCATTTTGTAAAAACCTTAAAAAACACTATCCCGACCTAGTTCTCTTTTCTTAACATTCACAAAAGAATTTCTATCTGCTTCCGTGTCTCCATTGTTGACATTAATGATTTTTTCCCCCTAAGGTTTTTTTTTGTCTGCTCCACCATCCACCCCATCGCTGAGGTTGTACTGTTGGTCCTTGTTTGCTGGAAACCACATTCCATGTTATTACTCCATATGATACCACGTGATCATTCTTCCCTCTCTCAGACTGATGTTAATTGTTTTGTGTTGCTGGTAGTTGTTGGCTCTGGTCTTTGTGATTTGAGACACAACCCTTACGTCCCAACCCTTAAGACCACCTGGAAACACTGGAGGGAGTACAGTTTTGTGTTTTCTTTAAGTAAATACTCACTCAAAACAGGTGTTCTGGTATTTTTATTTCTCTGCACCTCCCTGAAAAGCCTCTAGGTTAAGTGCTTCTTCATGTGTGCTTCTAGTGAGCTAAAGAAGTGACTACACTCAGATACTAGGATTTACCAAGAGCAACTGTTCACAAGCTCGTTAGCTACACAGGCACTAAGCTGTTTAATTCTATGTGTTTTCATACCGTTTTTGTTTTGACCATAGTAAATTACCTAATTGGTGGAGAAAATTAACAAACCTGTTCTGTGAACACACAGAACAGTCTCAGCTGGTAAAACATTCAGTCCAGCTCTACTCTCCATCACCACACAGACTGTGTTTTAAAGAATCACTCTCAGGTTGGTAACCCCAAATTAATGCGTAGGAAAATGAAGTATTAGATTTATAAATTATAAATTCACTAGAGTGACATTTGGAGTCACTTTTATAGTTGTTGTTGTTGTTGGTGGTGACCAGTGTTAGACAATGATAGCTAAAGTTGTGTCACATCACAATCATCACATCAGAAAATAACTAAATTACTTGATTGTCAAACCTTGAAACTTTCATAGTTCTATGATTGAGAAAGTAATGTAAATTTGCATTTTGTGACAATCCAATGTTCTGCTGGGAAACTATTGGACCTGGCATTGATGTGGAGGTTACTTAGACATGTAGCACCCACCTAGACCAGACCAGGGACTTAGACTTAGATAAACCCCTACCCCATAGCAATGGCACTCCTTGATGGCAGCAGCCATCCCCAGCAGGATGCAGCCTGACACAGACACACACACAAAAACGCTTCAGGAACAACTAAAAAAACATGAAGAACAGCACAAAGTGTTGACCTGGCCTCCAAATTCACTAGATCCCAAACTGATCAAGTATCTGTGGGATGATCCACAGAGGCCCCTCCCCTCAACCCATAGGACCCAAAGGCCCCCACTAACAACATCCTGTTGCCAGACACCACAGGACACCCTCAGAAGGCCCATGTCCATTCTCTGATGAGTCACAACTGTTTTGGAGGCACAAGGGAGACCTACACAGTATTAGGAAGGTGGTCATAATGTTATGTCTGATCGATGTATATACATACATATCAATATATATGCAAGAAAAAATATTTACCCAGGAAGAAGAAGTTACAAAGTGCTTACCACAGTTGAAAATTAAGTGAAAACTCAATGAGATAAGATAACTACAAATAAAACATAGAAGACACGATGAGTCAGATATTTTCTGGGCCTAAATAACTGACTACTGTGAAAAAGGGGATGACGAAATGTGGATTTATGGTGCATATTTTATAGATATTGTCCTCAGGCTTCAGTTAGTAAACAACTAATCTGGATCAACCAACATGAGTGTGACCTGTCTTGTTCATAGACTGCCTCAGTCCAATGCAAATGAAATACATCAGTGATTATCATGGACTGCATCATTCACAGAAAGGTCATTTCATCCATGTGCCTTCTCAGAGGAATGAGCGTCAGGCTCCTGTGTGGTCCATCAAGTGGCCCTGCATTCAATTAGAGTCACCACAAGAGGGAGGTAGACACACATTTAACAGCATGGCAGAATGGCCAACATGAACACTTAGTGTCTCTGGGCTTTTCAAACACACAATTTCTGACAAGGGTACTAAGGGTACTTCATGGTTTCCTTTGGCCCCTAAACAATCACTGGCCCTTATGGAAACTTAAAGTGATTAACTGAAAATCACACAAGATTTTCATGTGGATGTTCATCTTCATGCGCTGCCTCCATTTTGTGACTGCCCTACATAAATGTATCCCTTTGAGTTTCTGAAAAACAACAGACCTAGCCCTTGTTATAGTCAGTATCTGACTGCACTGATATGAATACGCCTAAATCAATCAAATATTTAAGAGAAACTAAGTCAGCTGGTAACATCAAAGTATCTGCTAATATACACTGGAGCAAGTTGTTTACATGGGATGGTGGCAAGGCCCTGAGGGAGGTCTGGCCTGGTTCTAACTCTGCTCAGCTCGAGCAAACAACACTGTTGGCTGTATCAACATACAGGGAAGAAACTAACCACTGGAGACTAAAAACTCTGGATGTGTGCTGGTGGTTTACAAGAACACCAGTGTGGTTGCTGTTTTATTTTCTGTGTGGTTCTCTGAGTGCTTGATTGCAAAGCTGTTTTCTTTTCCTCTGGCAGCTGACAAAGACCAACGGGGTGTTTCATAAAGGTGGCTCAGAAAAGAAGGGGAATTATTAGAAAAATCTTGTCTTGAATTAGACTAACAAACTGAACCATGTTTATTCAGTTTAATAAATCCATAAAGCCAACTCAGAGTTACTGTGAGTCAGCTCTGTTTTTAAACACGGAAGAAACACTATTAAGATAACTGTGTTAACAGTAAATAAAAGTAAAAAAGTCATACATTTCATGTACCATAGGTATGTAAAAAATGACAGCAGTTAAAGAGGGAGCTTTGGAACCATAAGGTCACAGGTTCACAGGTTCTATGTCCATGGCTGAGGTAACTTGAGCATTCAACCCTCCAAACCTCTCCCAGGGTAACACACATGTGATACCCTACTGTCCTGAGTGTACAGTGAATTAAAATAAAAGTTCCCTATGAGGGATCAGTAAAATAAATACGTAGGGACAGCCTGTATTAGCATTCTAATAGGAAAGAGGTTTGTGCTTATTACGGAAAGCGGCTTCTTACTATACTATTAAGTTATAATACACACCAATCAGACATAACATTATGACCACCTTCCTAATATTGTGTAGGTCTCCCTTGTGCCTCCAAAACAGTTGTGACTCGTCAGAGAATGGACATGGTTCTTCTGAGGGTATCCTGTGTTGTCTGGCAACAGAATGTTGTTAGTGGGGGCCTTTGGGTCCTATGGGTTGAGGGGAGGGGCCTCTGTGGATCATCCCACAGATACTTAATCAGTTTGGGATCTAGTGAATTTGGAGGCCAGGTCAACACCTTGTGCTGTTATTCATGTTTTTTTCAGTTGTTCCTAAACCGTTTCTCTGTGTGTGTGTCTGTGTCAGGCTGCATCCTGCTGGGGATGGCTGCTGCCATCAAGGAGTGTCATTGCTATGGGGTGGGGGTGTCTGGTCTGGTCTAGGTGGCTGCTACATGTCTAAGTCACATCCACATGAATGCCAGGTCCAAAGGTTTCCCAGCAGGACATTGAACTGTCACAAGATGGTTATTTAGTTCTCCTGTCAGTGATGATAATGTTATACCTGATCAGTGTATTAACTTACCATCTACAGTGACACTTTTGAAAACGTCAGCAAACACGCCACAAATCATTAACTCAGACCTTACTGAAAATTTCCTCTTCCAAGGTTGTAAACACCACAAGAGGTGCATAAAGTCCTACGGACTGGTCTCCTGAATACAATAAACACAACCCCAGTTGAGGGATGCAACTGTGTCAGTTTTATCAACCCGTGAAGCTGGACTACGGTTATATTTGTACACATTCTTGAAAGACGGTTTATACCCGAGTAGGATGTAATCCCACACAAAAATAACCACCGCTATGTCACACCATAATCAGGAAATAAGGAACACTTCAGAGGTTACCAAACAGGGACGTCCTGCTGTAAATTTTGTTGGTGCTGCTGTTGGTACTGTCCAGTTTTAGATTTGAGAAATCGCCATTTCCAATCAAGAAAGAGAACTTATATTATTTAGTATGTCTACAATTTGTGATCAGAACCTCCACAAGAGGAAGAAAGGACGGTCCTTAAAGAGACGGAAGTTCAAACTGACCTTTTTGAGACAGAAGCCAAACTGAGGAGTTGCAGAACTGTTAATATGCAATAAAATCAGTCTTTTTTGAAAGAGAAGCCATTGTGCAAAAACCAAACAAACCCATCAGAGAGATAGGTGCATTACTGACCAAAGAGAGAGAAACCAAAGAGCCTGTAGCTGGATCCCTTTTAATGTAGGCCCCGGGTGGTAATCGGATGACCTGGGGCCGAACCAACCAATCAGCAGGCCCCGTCAGACTTCCAGGTGGAATCACTTGTAGAATCAACAGAACAAACAGGGGAGAGAGAGAGAGAGAGAGAGAGAGAGAGAAAACAAGATACACTGCCCCTGTCTGGCACATAACATGCAGGATGTGAACTGAAGACACCAGTGGAGGATGAAGACCCCCTTTAAAACATCCAGACAAGTAAAGAGAAGGTTCACTACAAGGTCCAAATCCTTTATAGACATCAAGAATACAAATTCAACTTGGATTCTGACAAAAATACATCTAAAGAAACAGATCTGGAAAGGCATTCTTTTGACAAAAATGAAAGTAAGACCAACCTGTAGCAAAATGACAGGAAGAAGAAAGCAGGGAGAAGCCTTGGTAGGCCAGTGTGGTGGCATGGTCATGCAAAGTTGCCACTGGTCACAAATGTTCACTGATGATGTGACAGAAGACAGAAGCCGCTGGATGAATTCTGAATTGTAGAAGGATACTGTCAGCTCTGATCCAGACATTCATTCATTCATTCATCTTCTATAACCGCTTATTCCTGTTAAGGGTCGCGGGGTCTGCTGGAGCCTATCCCAGCTTTCATGGGGTGAGAGGCAGGGTACACCCTGGACAGGTCTCCAGTCTATCGCAGGGCTAACACAGAAAGACAGACAACCATTCACACTCACATACACACCTACAGCCAATAGAATAGAATCACCAATTAACCTAATGAGCATGTCTTTGGACAGTGGGAAGAAGCCGGAGTACCCGGAGAGAACCCACGCAGACACAGGGAGAACATGCAAACTCCACACAGAAATGGATTCGAACCCAGGACCCTCTCGTTGTGGGGCATCAGTGCTAACCACCTCGCCACTGTGCCGCCCTAAGGTGCACAGATGAACAATGTGAAAGCAACCCAGTTTTTGGAGGTTAAGAAGCGGAATATTCTGCAGTCGGCCAACAGACGTAACCCAGTGAAATATAAGGTTTAGTTACTGAACAGGGAAAACATTACAAATAATTCATTCTTTAGTTCGTGGCTTCCAGGCTTTTACTTTTGAAAGAGTAAACTAGTCTAGTCACTTTTGGAAACATGTTATTTTTAAGTATAACTGCTGAGTGCCTTTCTTGTCTTACCTGTGCCAATCACTTCCAATTATAATAGAGGAGCAATGAGAGTCAGAACCTCAAGACTGTTTAAAAAAGTAAAAGGAACACTTTAAAAACACATCAGATCTCAATGGGAAGAAATGGTGCTGGATATCTATACTGACATGGAGTAGGTAATGTGTTAGGAACCATCATTTAACGGAAATGAAAATGAAAATGATCAACCTACAGAGAGATAGATTCAAAAACTTGATGCAGCAGGCTTGTCCATTTTGATGAAATTTCATTGCAACTTAAAATGGTAGTCAGTAGTTTGTGTGGCCCCCACTAACCCTAATGTCAGAGCATACTCCTAATAAGATGACAGATGGTGTTATGGGTATTGTCTCCCAGATCTGGACCAGCACATCACTGAGCTCCTGGACAGCCTGAGGTACAACATGTGATCTATTTGATTTAGGTCAGGCAAGTGTGGGGGGCCAATTTATGGTATCAATTTCTTCATCCTCCAGGAACTGCCTACATACTCTCGCCACATGAGGCCGGGCATTGACATGCACCCAGGACCCACTGCACCAGCGTTGGGTCTAACAATGGGTCCAAGGATTTCATCCCCATACCTAATGGCAGTCAGGGTGCAGCTGTCTAGCCTGTAGAGGCCTGTGCGTCCCTCCATGGATATGCCTACCCAGACCATCACTGACCCATCGCCAACCTGGTCACGCTGAACGATGTTACAGGCAGCATAATGATCTCCATGGCTTCTCCAGACACTTTGATGTCTGTCACATGTGCTCAGGGTGAACCTGCTCCTATCTGTGAAAAACACAATGGCGGACCTTCCAATTCTGGTGTCTCTGGTGGTCTATGGCAAATGCCAAGCAGTGAGCACAGGGCCCACTAGAGGATGTCTGTCCCTTAGGTCACCCTGAAGTCTGTTTTTAACTGTTGGCTCAGAGACATTCACACCAGTGGCCTGCCGGAGGTCATTTTGTGGGGCTCTGGCAGTGCTCATCCTGGTCCTCCTTGCACAAACGAGCAGACACCAGTCTTGTTGATGGGTTGAGGACCTTCTAAGATCATGCACAGCTCTTCTGGAGTAACTGGCTGTCTCTTGGAATCTCCTCCATACTGTGCTGAGAGACACAGCAAACCTTCTGGCAATGCCACATATTGATGGGCCATCCTGGAGGAGTTAGACTGTCTGTGCAACCTCTGTAGGGTCCAGGTATCACCTCATGCTACCAGTAGTGACACTAACCCTAAACAAATGAATAAACTAAAGAAAAACAGTGAGAAATGATGAGAGAAAACATATCAGTGGCCTCCACCTGCAAAACCATTCCCGTTTTAGTTTTAGTTTTTTTTTTTTCCATCGTTGGTCCGTCTAGTGGACTTGTCGTTAATTAACTGGTTAACAACCCCCTCTGCTCCTTAAACTTCTGGTATATTGATACGTTCAGTTAATTGACTTGATGCTATACTCTGATTAAAAGTGTTCCTGTAATTTGTTTGAGTAGTGTATGTTGATGTTATTGGGCCCAAAATTATTAAGCAAGTAATTATCTAAGTTAGATCATTCTGTGTCTCAGATCAAGTTAACTCCAATTCAGTGTCTGTGTCCCCTCTGCTTCTGCTGAGCCTGAAGAACCTATAGAAGATTAACATTATACTTCAAGACATTGTCATTCATTAGGACACTGTGACTCCATGGCCATAACGTTCATTGTACCAATCTTCCATCATCATCACTGGAGTCACTACTGTTTGGATAAAAGCTCAACTGCCATGGTAAAGATTTCAACTGATCTACCAAAAAGGCTTTTAAAGTAAGATTTTGTATATGTGCTTTTGTGCTTTTCAGTTACTGTGATTATATACAGAAGAACGTAAACTGACAGCATCACACTGACACCTAGTGGAAGAAAGCCTGTGTGTATATCTATAAGAACAGTACTGGAGTGAAACACACTTCTGCTAATTACTACTAATTTAATGAAAACATTTGCTAGAATGGTTTTCTGATCCCTCTTTTCAAGAAGGCCCATCAATGTAAAATATGTAGCAGCATTTTATTTAAAAAAAAAAAAGTCAAATAGAAATCTTACATTTCGATGGTGGGCAAACACACTGCAGGTAGGGATGACAATAAACGATAAATACAATCAATATTTTAGCTTCTGAAGCCTGGCTGGTTCACTTGTCCATTGAGGTAGCCAAGCTACTGGTCCCCAAGCAAAACATGGCCATGTTTTGTCAAATAAAATGGCGAGAGTAGAATCTAAAAAACACACACACACACGCACGTCCACATACACACTTCCCATCATGCGAAGCCCACTTTATAGCAGCACATAGAGCCAAATGTGACCCTAGAAATAGTTTTGGGCAAATGAGGCCACTAATAGATTAATAAACACCGATCACTATTATAACAAACTCTCTCTCTCTCACACACACACACACACTATATCAAGTACAGACTCCATAAATGTCCACTCAATTTGGCCTCTGCATAGAAAATAAAAAAAGGCAACCACTCAATTTGGGTGTGGTTGGTAATTAATGCAAGCATTTGGGTGCAATGCAATTCAAAAACAAAAATCTTCTCTTGGTTTATCCCATCCCAAACAGCCATTTGCTTGGGTTATCATCCAAACTGGAGAGGTAAATAGATAAGATTCCTGTGGGCGTAAGGATAAAACCACTTGCTCATCGTGTCTCAGTGTTTCCCAATTTACCCAAAGTCAGTGCACGCACCCTTTACAGAGACATTAAAAAGCGTCCAGAGCCAAGTAATCATCAAGGAGATAAAATCATTTCCATCAATGTTTCCCCACTGAACTCCACTGTATGTACGGCAGAGGCCTCACATCAGTTTATGGTCTTCCACTTGCAGTTAAAAATGTAAAAATTGAATTCTGATTTGCCTCCGTCTGATCAGTTTCAGTGCTCTGTTACTTCGGAAGGTGCTTTTGTGGGGCACTGAGTAAGCATCCTCGGCCTGATTTTCAGCACTGCGGCGTCCACTTCAACCAGCTCTTCAGTCTTCTCGCTGCTCAGTGGTGGAGTCAGGACGCCTGACGGGACAGGACAGTTGCCATGACGCTCCAAATCCACATCCTGGTAAGAGTAGGACTTGTCCTGTAAATATCAGAATCACACATTTACCGTGCTGTCACCTGAAAGCACAACTGCAAGTCAATCAGATCCACTGACTGACTTTTTTTTTTTTTTTTTTTTAAGATTCCATTTTAAAAATTTGTTTTCATGGACAAAAGATTATCCCAGTTTTCTCACTGTTCTGATGACAAAACTTGTATTTACCAGCCATGTAAGGTAGGGGGCATGGGTCTGGATGTTGTGCATGTCATCCGCAGAGATTCCTGTGAATGTTTTCATAGGCGACCCGCCAACCTCTCGCAGCGCCATGGCAAATGGCACCATCCACCTCACACACTCCTCTACCTCCACCCTCTTCAGAGCTGCATGGAAAGGAGGAGGATGAACAAAGCGATAAGTCATGTCAACGCAAAGGTCATACCAACATGAACATACAAATTAAAAATGAGAAACCTTTTATTTACCTGAGACATTTTCCACCAGCTCCACAGAGGAGAAGTGAAACAGCGCAGAAGCAGCAAGGATGCCATTGGAAAACTCAAGGCAACGTACATCTAGCATACAAAGGTCCAACAACTAGAAGAATAGTATAGAAAACAAAAAAGAAAAAGCCAGACTGATAAGCTACAATAGAATAATGAGTCATGAGAACACAGCATTTGTCTAAATTCTTCAGAAGAATAATATTTTTGCATGAACAGTATTTTTATTAATCTTCTTAACGCTCCTACTTTTGTCACATAAAGATACATAAATAATTCATGAGGGGGGGCAACAGACCTCTGCGATCTGTGTGAAGGTGGCCTGTGGGTATCGGGGAATGAGCAGCTCTTCCGTTTCTTTCAAATAGGCCACCTGCATGTAAACATTTAGCCAGGAGATGGGAGTCTGCGGGCTCAGACTCCAGTTCAGCTCCTGTGATCGAAAGAAAGGAAAAGCAACATTAGTCGAGAACCTGCAATGGCAGGAATAGGACTACTTGACTAGCAATGATTTTATTGACGGAGCTGCTTGTAATCAGGCTCTAGCACAGCTACAACCAGTTATTAATTCAGATGAGTAGTTTTTGGGTTTGCTAAGTGGTAAAAGTATTCATTGTTTAAGGGGTCTGAACACATTTTCACATCAGCCAATTGTTATTAATTAGCTTTAATACCTACAATTATCATTTAAAAATTATATTGTTTGCGCCGGTTGTCTTAGCTTTAGATTAGATTTTATCACTTTTTATATATTTTATTAGAAGATCTAATTGTTTAGCATGATACACAAAACAGAAGAAATCAGGAAGGAGTCAAATACTTTGTTCATGGCATTGCAAATAAGGAAACATTACATGTGCCAATTTAAGGGTCAACATCCTGTTCTGGATTGACATATGTTAATTTGAAGGTATCCTCACTTTTTTTTTTTTTTACTTTTCGAGTGCAACTGGAGAACAAGAACTACTAATGACTAAATAGCTCATCTAACGCCACTTTTCTTTTGAATCAGACCATTTCATTACAGCAACAAATATATTTAGTCCAATATCTGAAAATGCAGTCTGCATGTAATGCCACCAAACTTGGGATTTGATGAAAGTAAACGGCATGAGTAGTTTAAAAGACAGACATACATCTTCATGTTGTATTGTGAAAAGCAACACAGTTTAAAAACACAATTTTCGGTTTGGCTTTGGGACGGAGAGGTCACTGGTTCAATCCCACAAACCGACCCCAGACACCTTGTTTGGCTGCCCACTGCTCTAAGTGTCCTGGCTTGGATGGGTCAAAGGCAGAAAGCTAGTTCCTTCCTTCCTTGCTGCATACACAGATTTAGAAGTTAAGACACTTAGTTGTGAAAATGCTCATCTTGATTGGAAGTAAAGTTTGTTGTCAGACAGACACTAATGTCAGCATTTGAGGGCTACATTTCGGAGCATGTCTAAATTTGTTTTATTCACAAAGCATAGACCTGTATGAATCATAGTGGATTTAAGAGCGTCTCAGCTTGGAAATTAGCTTTCTGTCAGTCTATCTTCAGCTGGTCACTGAACTTAACAGATTGCTTACACTAAAAAGAGTGCCTGTTCTAGTGAACTTGAATAACCTTGTAGCACAATTCCTGCCTCTGAAATCCAAGTGACAAATCTGTCATAGCGACAGAGATAATGCATCATGGCACAAAAAAACCTGCCAAATCAGAGTCTCTGCCCCATGCTAACAGTCTACTGGAAGATATTCGTTCCTTACCTTCATGATAATGACCTCCATACTAAGAATCTCATCTTCTGTGCAGGCTTCGTCTGTAACGTAGGCAAACTGGTGGACTTTAGGAGGATACATCTCCTAGGAAGCAAAATTAAAGGAGACAAGCATTGTTAACAACCAACATACTGTGAAATAATGCAGAAAGGGGAAATGCAATTAAGATCATGTACTCCAATTAAACCCACAACAAAAAACAGACCAAGGAATCAGTCTGATCATACAACTTTACATGCTGCACTGTCCTAACATTCGTACCTCTACTTTGGCAGCAATGAAGAGACAGGTGATGCCTATGAGCTGCAGTGTTGATTTGAAGACATTTCTCTGTGTGGCCATGAAGCGATCGAAGTAGTCCTGAGCGAGGTGGTATGTCTCCCTGTGCAGCTTGTACACCTCACTCACCTAAAACATGAAGAAACAGAATATCAATGCACTGTCATGGCTTCCCAGGACATCATACCATGTCTTAAAGTTTGCTTAAGTGACTATGGACAAAGCATCAGGGAGTTCACAAAAATGATAAAACAATCACAACAGCTCAACTGAGATGGCTGATAGACAGGTAGGCTGGAAGCCATTCCAAGCTTCTCCTTTTTTGTGGAGGAAATTTGTTCTGTTGCTCCGTTGGGAGTCACTGCTGTCTATTCCTGAATGACAGGTGTCACTGCTGAGAAAAATAGAATGTACACCACTGGAATGGCAATAACAAAGGAAATGTAAAGGACATGCATCAAAGTCCCCCCAAAGTTTTCTACAGAATGTTTCCTCTTTTAAAACTTGTTGCATAAATCTTCCTCCAAATGTTCTGTATACTCTAGACATTGCTATGATGCCACACTGATGAACTGTTGCGATCCTTGTGGAGACAGACCTTGTCACAGACAACTCCTCCATTTTGTATATGCACCTGTCGTGATACAAAAACTAATGTGCACTACCAGCCAAAACCACACCAAAGCGCTCCACGTGTGACACAGGTGCTCACTATAATAATACAGACCTCCATAAGCCAGTCCAGAAGAACTGCCCTCATCTTTGGCTGCAGATGAGGATGCTTCTCCATCATGTGGACATCCCTGGTGTAGGTCTTATCCTTCTCCAACATGTTGTTCCATACCACTTCCTTACTGGCCCAGCTGACACAGATGGACACATTGGTAAGAATAAAAGAATTCAACTCTCAGTGTGTACCATATGCAAAAGAAATAAAATCAAAAGAAAGCACTGAGATAACACTCCACACCATCTAGTTTCTACTGGGTTTAACCACAGTATTTTAACTTCACACATGGAGGTCGTACGGCAATAGTTTGAGAGACGTATGAGCTTAACCCTGGACAAATTATATGGTTCCACTAAGTCTCCACCTCTGCTCTTTGTCATAAATTCGCAAAGTCTGCTGGAGGACCGTGTTGTCGTGCATGCTTCATGCTTTGCCTTACAATTGTCACCCATCTATGGTTACTTTGAAATGAGAAGGGACAGATGGCAACAGGTAATGGAGCCTACACTGAGAAAATTCAACCACACAACAACAGTACTCACCACAATGCAGGGAGCGGGGCATGATGCACAGGGGTTACAAATATGTTGTTAAAGTTATAGTGGGGGAAGGCTGCATTCGCCATGGAAACTGGCTGGTATTCTTCCTTATCAGGAGTGGGGATCCACCTGTGCGGACTTGTGTAACCAGCATCAGAACTCCACCCCAGCTTTACACAAAATAGAAGAGAACGGAGATGAGACGTCAAGAATAAAGTAAGGTTGCGGCTTTGGTACAGAAAACATATTGTGGCGGGACCAACTCTCCATTAAGATGACTGCAAACAAAGCCTGAACAAGATCGGGCAATGTGTATTAGACGAATGACAATCCAAGTTTATATGCTAGCAGCGTTGACCTTGATATAATGCAGATTACAGTGTGGGTTATTTTAATAAAACTGTGACTTGGTTTGAGGACCGTTCTTACATGAAACCAGAAAGATGAATCAAGCTCACCTCACACTCGCGCTGCTTCTTCTTGGTCATCTCTGCTACCTCCTCATCCACATCTTGCAAATACTGAGGATCAAATATGGACAAAAAAATATATCTAAATACATTTTCCAGTTGTTTTACACACCACACACACGACACAAAATGGATCCTTTTCAGGGGTGTTAAGCTTTTTGAGCACTAATATAATGCAATAATAAATTCAAATAGTAAGTACCATCTATCAGTAATGCTTGACAACAAGCAAAGAACACCATTATTAGGCAGCACTGGCGAATAGAGGTGGCGTCAGATTTATACTTTACTCGATTATTCGCTTAGTTATGGGCTAGTGTGCAAGCCTTTCAGACCACTTACAATGGCAACATCTGCCTTCCTCTTTCTCGGTCGTACTGTATTTTCCTTGGGCGCCTCGGGAGCGACAGACTTGGGTTCTGTCTCTTCCCTGTTAACAACACAGAACAAAAAAAACTAAGCTGTAGGTTTCTGCTATCAACATAAAACTGCTTGAAATGCTCGCGTAAACTAGCTAATGTTGTCGAAATGAATGTCGTACAACAACAGGCTAGCCGGCCGGATGGCTAAAGCTCCAACTCAACTTTTCTTTCTGTCGTCACACACTTTGATTGACGGCCTCGATACAGCCGTGAATGAAACAAACGTGGAACTCACCGTTTTCCTCGCATTATACTCTGAGGGCTGGGTGTCACTTTCCGAGCAAACCTGTGAATGAGATTTTTTTTTTTACCTAAGTTACATTTAGGGGGTTAAGAAAACACATTCACACACTCCCAACCCCCACTCCAAACTCCCTCCATCTGACAAAGCCCAACGCAGCCTGGCGCGGGGAAATGGTATAGTACGTACAGATAAAAGTCGCCCAGAAAGCGCCATATCACTTAAGGATATTCTTCAAAAAGCTCGGTGACTAACATCAGACTCTTTATATCCCGCCTGACGTTATTACGTCGAGCATTTCTTAGTCGAATCTCGTTATTTTTCACCACTAACTTTTGGACAGCTGGTTGTGCCACATAATGGCCGAACAACGCAGCAGGGACGCCTGATTTCTCAAATCACTATTTAATAGCAACAACACCGAGCCCGCAGCTAACACGGGCCACAACGAAGGTTTAGCATCTAAACGGACGTTAACTTCATTAGCAACTTGTTGCAGATTAGTTAGCATGAAGGCAGCTTAGCTACAAAAGTTGTAGCTGAAACTAGCCCAACTCGACGTTGTGATAAAGTTTAGTTTCAGCCACTCACCCCAAGATTCTGCCTTGAAGTTCACTCCTCTCCGCGTCTTATATATAAATACAAGTGTTGTGTTCGAATTAAATTGTCTGTTGTTCGGATTTAGAGGAGCTGTATCTGTGTGTGTGCATCTAGGCCGGGCTAGTTCCTCTGAGCTGGCGCCTTGTAGAGAGAACAGATGAGTTTAAGCATCAACGTCAGTGGGGGGAGTAGATTTAACTTGGCGCTAAATCTCCGATCTCACCGCCTCTTAATATTCAAATTTCAACACCATCCGCAACAATTTCACACACGTAAAGCACAGTGAACGTATACAATCGCTGTGGTTTGTTGAAATTGCGCTAAAGAAAAGAAATATATAAGTTTAAAATGTTGCCGGTAAACGGGAGGTGTGGCTGCGCAGTGACAGCTGCGGGGGCGGACCTTCCTAAGCGGAAGTGCCCAGGGACCGCGTGGCTTGTCTGTCAGATGTAAACAAAGCAGCAGTGCTTTCGAAAAAGACTGAAAATAAAGCGCATCGCGGCCCAAGTTTTACGAGGTAGGTGAGTATTCTCGTTGTTCGATCGTCGGACATGGCTGTCAGCAGTTGTCATTTTTGGCGCATCTGTTATTTGGATAAAAAAAAGGAGGATGATCGTTCCTGGGCGCCCTTTTCCAGTACGGGTTACCATACCTGCTTCGGTTTGCTACCACCCAACTCTTTTATGAACAAACTTGTTGCACAACTAAATCCGGTTTGTGGTCAGGTAATATAAAATAAACGATTGTTAGCAGTTCAGACATGTTTTGAGGACGGTTTATTGATTTGGTAAAAAATGACCCTTGGTCAGTCACGTGATCCCCAAGCTAAAAAGACAAAGCCACAAGACTTGTCCTCTGCTCCCTAGGCGCTCCATAAAAGCAGAAGAATGAAGTTTTTGGATCTTTTTGGGCGCCTGAAATCCGTCGTTATTGGAGTGATTCACGTTAAAGCCTTACCAGGTAAAGTAAAACTGCAATGACACTCCAGTGTTCAAATGTAAAAGTTTAGTCCTGCATGGTAAACGTTCCCTGAGTAAATGTCAGTTTTCCATGCAGAAAGGCTCTTGTCAGGGATGAACTGTTAAATATTAATTTTCTGTATTATTTTTTCCTAAACACTAAAGTGCATCTTAAATTTAAAAGTGGGGTAGTTTAGTCTAAAATAATGTAGCATATAATAATAAGCTGATTATATGTTTTGTTTGAAAGAATTGTAAAGTAACTGATGACTTGATTTTGACAATACAGGTTACATTACATTGACATAAAAGAGGAATGAATAACCTTTGAGAAAAATGGTTTTTTACTTTGTGTTGTTGTGGAGAAGAAGTATAATGTGAGTGAAATTAAAGAGAAATAGTAAAAGTAAAAGGAATTTGAACATGTACTTAACACAGTATATAAGTGAATGCACTTGGTTACCTTGCATAACAGCTGCAAATGTGGGAGACATAACCTACTTGCAGTATCTCATGATGTATGTCACCTCACCAGGTTTCTTCTCTGTTTCAGGAACCCCTCTGGGTTGTTTGAAAATGCCCCAGATCACTGAAGAAGCGTGTCAGGAGGCAGCGATCTACCGTGATGCAGGGGTCGTGAGTTATTGCACATGTGATTTATATTCTTTACAAGTCTTTCCAGTCGAGCCGGTAACCATCACTTGTATGTCCCATTCTCAGGATGGCGTGATCATTGAAAACATGCATGATGTCCCTTACTCCTTCCGCGTGGGTCCTGAGGTGTGTGCCTGTATGGCTGCAGTCTGCGCTGCTGTGAGAAGCGTCTGTCCATTCCTACCACTTGGAGTGCAAATACTGTCTTCTGCTAACCAGCCGGCTCTGGCTGTAGCTCTGGCTTCAGGTTTAGTCAATCATAAATTAAACTGATGTTGATCTGCATATAAGGTTCTAACTTCAGCCGAAGCTTTCTGAGAACAGAGGTGTACAGTTATGCGCTATCATAGCCTATGTGTAAATAGATTTTTGCACCGAACACCACCGCAGCAGATTTCACCGTCTGCCCTTCCATTTGTAAACTGAGTTGTGTTTATCTGTTAAATAAGCTGATGTGTGTTTGGTCTTTAGTGAGGAGGTCAGATTCTTGCGTGTCAGCCAAATCATCACCAGTCAGTCAGCCATAATATTGTAATGTACGGTTACAGGTCTGGATTTCATCAGGGCTGAGGGATTTGTCTTTTCTCACGTTGCGGATGAGGGCCTTCTGAATGCCTGCGCCGGGGACTTACTGAGGTATCGCAAGCAGATTGGTGCTGACCACGTGCAGATCTTCACCGACATCAAAAAGAAGCACAGGTGAGCTCACCATTCGTACAACTGAATTAGTGAGTAGAACCCAATGACCCACTGATACACAGCGAAACCTAAAGGTGTTTCTGACACCTTATGTCTCAGAAAACAGCTATTATAGAGAACTGACACCAGTGACAGTGACTAACTGCTGATCAGACCCTGCCTTCTACTGAATGAAGGTTCATACAGTTTTGCTTTGACTGCACAGTACATATCAGTCATCAAACATTTCACCAGTTTCATTTTGACAGAAGCTTGATCTTTGATTTCAGTTGTGTCTAGCGAAGTTGTTTCCTGTATTTATCAACCTGCTTAAAAGGGAAATTTGGGACTCAAATATTATGATCCAAGTAAAAATCGTTCTCTTCTATCCTCACTTACAAACTTTAGCTCTTACTAAAAACAGTCATATCTATTTACCTTATATCTTTGACTTATTCAAATATTCCAATTTAAGTAAGTTCTGCAGGTGGCTTGAGTTGAAAGGTATACTTGTCAATACTTGTTTTTAGACAGTTTTACACACATTTTTATGTTAGCTGATTTAACACAAATTGAGTCAGTCCCAATATTATCCACAGCTAATTTCACTCTGCGTGTTCCCAGCTCCCATGCCCTGACATCAGACGTGACTATTGAAGAGACAGCACGTGCCGCTGAGTTCTTCCTCTCAGATGGGCTCATCATCACAGGATCAGCCACTGGAGTGCAGGCTGACCCACGGGAGCTCAGAGGTACGGCCACATGGCACGCGGTCAGGAGCCATACGGTGTTTCAGTGAATCCTAGCTTTGCATACACACAGCCTTGCAGTGTTGATTCAGCATCCTTTGATCCGTCATTTAGCATAGAAAATGAAAAAAGAAAGGAAAATTATTTAATTATCATTGAAAGGAACCAGAGAGAAGAAAGCAATCTTCCAGTTTTGCAAGTATTTCCTTTTCATTCCCTTACTGCCTCATTTGTCCAGCAGAGGACGCCATCATCTGTAGTGGTGAATTTTGAGACTTCCTGCGCTATTCAGTGTCCTCTATGGGTCAGGACAGTGTCACTCTTTCTCTTTCTCTCTGACACACACCATATGCAGTATAGTAGCACACTTCACTCACTCTAAGTCTTTTCAAAATCATTTCCAGGGGATGGTGATTGTGATGGGCAGTTATTCTCATTATAGGGTGCTATGAAGTTTTTATGACACAGTGGAGCTTGGTCAAGCTTTTACACAAGGAGAAATATTTTAAATTCTACATTATATTTTAGAAACACACTGTGATTTTTCTTCATGGTTCCTGTCATTACTAATAAGGACATACAGTAAGAGTAACATTCATAAGAGTACCACTTAACCAAGCTTTTCTAGTTACAGAGAAATGTGGACTGGATGTAAGCTTAATAAAGTAGTTCTATTGATTCTGTTCTACTGATGATCTCGACATGTTCTATTCACTCTTTTCTTTGACCTAAGCCATCATTGGCAGTGGTACCCACCATAACTTTGAGGTACATCTTTTTAACTGTAGAATTAGCTTGAGCTGCACTGAGCGGCTCCTCTTCTCCTGGCTATGACTGTACGGGACTCTGAGCAGGGATAACTAATGTGGCAGTTGGTCTGACTCGACCAGTTGGGAGAGAAAATATGAGAACTAAGCAAACAAAAACAGAACACTGAGCAGGTTTGTGGGGGCAGTAACTGCAGATCAGGTGAGCTCGAGAAATATGATGCAGTACAATATTTAAATAAAGTTTGCGGGAGCTACTTAAATGTTGTATGTATCAGTAATAATAATTCAGTGATGTCATAATATAAAGGGGCTAACTAATGTACCTCATAATTTTTACTTACTGTACGTGTATTTTTAAATTGTGGGTTCTGGCAGAGTGGCTTAATCAGCAGCCAAGAAGGCTCTCAATAAAGGCACTCTGTTTTGTATCTGCTGAGGGTTATTGGGTCTGAAATCTGTACCATGTTCCTCTCATAGCCACACCGGGGCTGCTATTTTAAGCAGGGTCTCCAACTTGACATATAATACTGTAAACATCTAAATGGAAACTTGACAGTCACACAATCTAGGTTCAGACATGCCAGTTGGCTGATACTCAAGAACAAATACGCAAACACTCACAGTCACTTGCCCCTGTTACCCTCGCACTCACGTGCACTCTCTCTTGTTAACACAAACATGCAGGGACTGGTCCCACAGAATTAGAGGGGGAGCTCACATGCCACTGCGTCCAAAGTTCACTCTGTCTATCGCAGCAGACGCTGTGGGGCGGATTCATTGGGATTAGAGTTCATGATCAAGCCTTGCTTCAAATTGGGTTAAGAACTGTCCAATGCATTATTAAAAACTGGAAGGATAGTGGGGAACCATCTTCAAGGAAGAAATGTGGAATTGTGAAAGAGTGGTTCAGGGAGCATGACACATCATTTGCACACATGGATTGGCCACCACAGAGTCCAGACCTTAACTCCATTGAGAATCTTTGGGATGTACTGGAGAAGGCTTTGAGCAGTGGTCAGACTCTCCCATCATCAATACAAGATCTTGGTGAAAAATGATTGCAACACTGGATGGAAATAAATCTGGTGACACTGCAGAAGCTTATCGAAACAATGCCACAGTGAATGCGTGCTGTAATCAAAGCTAAAGACAGTCCAACGAAATATTAGCGTATGTGACTTTTTTCTGGCCAGGCAGTGTACGTCTCCACTGAGAATGTTCTGCTGTTTCCTTGTGTTTACAGATGTTTCCCAGTCTGTGAGAACCCCAGTGCTGATTGGTTCTGGAGTGACCTATGACAACATGGAACGCTACCTCGATGCAAATGGAATGATCATTGGTTCTCATTTTAAGTATGGTGGACACTGGGCCAACGGAGTTGACCCAAACCAGGTGAAGAGGTTCATGGAAAAGATAAACAACCTTCGAAAATGAAACAGAAAGATTTCTGGAGTCACCCCAAAGCCTCAGCCTGTTTGTAAAATGACTGTTTGTACTGCCTCATTATAAACACGCTGACGACGACTTAAGAAAACAAGTTTTATTTGCATTTTTTTGTACATTTTTATAAATACACACGAATAGAAAAAGATTTTTTTTTTTTTACAACAATTTTTATAACATGTAAAAAGTGTGAATGCCTGCTGAAAAGTACAAAAGTAATCTTAAGCAGACGCAATGGCAACATTTTTCTTGTTCTCACACAACGTGAATACTGTACAGGTCAACATGCATGGAAATGAACTTTTAATCCACTTGGCACAAGAACATATAAAGTCACATGCTCATTACAACCAAGGGACAGGCGGTCGCAAAGTGCCATAATCCACTTGCGTAATTTTTCATATTTGGAGCAGTATCACACACTAACAGTAAAAACATCTTCCTGTAAGCCCTACCTCTACACATATGAATCTACACAAGTCAAACAACTCAGCTGTTCTGTTTGGATAGTTTACATCATCAACACTTATTTGAAAAGTAACTCTTTCTTATCAGTGCTTTCCAACCTAAAGGAGCAACTGTGTCTTTCATGGTCAGGAGATTGAGGTTCATTGATCTCAGTGGTTTCAGACATGAGGGTTGCAGTGCAGGTTGTCTGTATTTAAAAAAAAATATCTTTCTGTAGTTCATGCGGTTAATGTTTGATCATTTTACTGCACAGGGCATGGTGAATCTCATCTGCTTTGCCTTGGTGGATATAAACAATTAACAGTTTGAGGTGAAACAATGATGGGAAACCTGAGTAATTCAGGACCAAGGCACTGTGCTGCACACTGGGCTGTGGTGGCAGCAACTTCACACACACCCTCTCAGAAGCATCATTCCGTTCAGTAGTTGTACAGGCGCTGGCAGGGCTGCTTGAAGTGGCCGTAGCGTTTCTCTCCTGGGGAGAATCTTATCTTAGCCAGGTTCTGCCTGTGGAGGGCGCTGCGGCTCAGCTTCGTCCGCTCAGCCTGGGTCCTGGCTCTCTGCACGGCCAGCAGCTGGATGTGGCACGGCAGAGGGATCCCCCAGGCAGCAAGACGCCAAGATACATTCCGCCTCACTGCCACCGGCCTGGGCATATGCAAGGGAAGTGTTAACACTTTGTTTTATGTGAGATATTAGATGCAATACAGTAACACAGTATCAGAGATGTCATGTTACTGCCCACCCACTATGTGTGAACGTTCTGGCTTTTCTATCCTGATTAAGAGTTTGAGATAGATATGAAAGGCCAATTCCATACGGTTGGGATGCCTGGGATTAGAGGCCAGATGATATATTTAGTACCACTCAAAAAAACTCACTTGGAAGGTGACTGGGATCATGAGTTTCATCTCTAGGGATTAATAAAGATGTCTAACAAAGGGCAACAGCACACTGAAGTCCACCCTCATCTATGACTATTTTCCAGCTCCATTTAGAATCAAGGAGCAGACAGCAGACCTCAGAGGATGCTTCATCTGCTCTAGAAGCTCAACGAAGACACTCATGCTGGAGCAAATTTTAAAGATTCAGTGTTGGTTTCTGTTTCATGATGACTACATCAGCTAGCTGTCATGGAAACAGAGAGGAGGGATGTGGTATGGTGGCTACCTTCTGTTTGCTCCTCTGACAAGTTCAACACACTCGAAAGCTCCTTCATTTATTGTGTTCTTTATATTTGGACGTGACTATGGAGCTCAGAGAAGGATGACAGAAGTGGTGTGATTGAAAGTGCGCTTAGGCTGAAGTGTGTAAATAGAAAGTAACCTTGAGGTATCCTCTTCATCTTCATCAGAGACTAGCTCCTCATCCTCTGCTCCACTCACCCTGCATGTCATCTGGTAGACAGACATGCTGGGGTGCTCAATCAACAGGTTCTCAAGGGGATCCACGTCAGGGGCTGACAGAGGTTCGTTCTCTGTATAAGGATCATCCCAGTTCAAACAGATCAGTTAACGTCCCATTATAACCACAATCCTGCAGATAGTAATTAAGTGGAAATAATATGTCTAGCTGTGTTTATCTCACCTGGAAGATTAACAATGACCCACTCCTCCTCTTCAAGTTCCATAACCTCATAAGTGTCATCTGCAGCTGCAAAGTCCTCACCAGCGTTCCCCAGCAGATGATAAAGGATCTTTCCGATCATCTTTTGTCCTCTGTTGCAATCTGTAAATTAACATCAAGCAGGTGAGCTGCAAGTAGGCATCAAAGCAAGGGGGAGTTTTGTGTCATCGGAGGACATCCACTTAAATTCTGAATGCAAAAGTGAGTTAATCCAAGCCACATCCACCATCTGAACTCTGCTTGTACCTTAAGTAAATAGTTCCCTCTAGAGGCCGTGCCAACACATACCCCAAAGAATGTCTTCTCTTCCTTGGACACGTAAGGCCTGCTCTGTATCAACAACTGCTTCGATTACACCATCACAGAAACCCGAGCATGCTGAGTTGTTACACTGCTGTGACGTGGACTCATTTCAGAAGTAAAACAGCTGATGAATGGAAACAAGAGGTGGATATTGCACTGATTATGGAGATCATATAATCTGTGATCCTTGTCTAAACAACATCCATTCAGAAGATTAATTTTAGTAGTGATCTCAGGCTATAGACAGGTTTAATGGCCTTTTCCTGCAACCAGATTACCCTGTTACCTCTATGTATGGCAGTAAATATTTCTGGGACCTTATGTCTTATGTTATGTTATGAATGTTATCTTATGCAGTGGAAGTATTATATCTTATGACAATCTTTGGTAAAATATTTTCGTGTCTGTGTTATTTGTTACAAATTTCATGCAGTTCTTGAAAACTAAAATTTGCGATCTCTACTTCTTCTTCTGTGTTTGCTCCAATCTTGCATACTGTGGCCTACAGACTCCATAGAGTCCCTCTGTGACCCTATGGAGTCTGGTTTATTCAGTCCAAACCATTTGATGGACATAACCCTATAATTTTATTTTTTTCCTGATATTTAACAGATATTGCAAGATTTGCTTCAAAATGAGTTTATACAGAAACCCATGGCTCCAGACTCACTATCCCCTCTGGTGGTAGAAAGTGTTATTATGAGGTGGGATGGGCTAGGTCTGGCTTGCTGGGATGCTAACTTCAATGGATATGTAATTGCCTTTGACATAATCTGGAGTGGTGTTTTCTTTTTGCATTCTATTGATAGATATAATAATTTTTTTTAATGTTTTTTTTTTCTTTTTTACTGAAAATCTTCCGTCTTGCCCCTTTACTTAAGGTACAGACTTTATTGATCCACAAGGGAAATTGCCCAGTCACAGTAGCTCAGTTGCATGTAAAATTGTAAAAACACTCTTGACGACCACTAATTAAAAACAAAAAATAAAATAAAATTTACTTATCAAACTCTTATGGAAGGTCCTGGAAAACAAATAAAATAAATTAATTAACTCCTATATTTTAAAATACACTACGGCATCATCATATATTACCGGTATTAGTAGATTCTGCTGTTGTTGTTGTTGTTGTTGTTGACAAAAACAGATGCCTAAACGGGCCCGTGATTTCCCCCAGTGTCTGGATGCCTACTGCCTGCTAGTCACTCTGCCCTGGATCTAATTTCGCCTGCCTATAAACACACTCACTGTAGGACAAACTGTCTCTGCACCCTCTCTATTAATGCAACACCCCAACGATGACATAACATCAGCTGTTTTTGTTAACACCCGCCATCCACAGTTTAAAACAGCTGACAGTGAGCTCAAAGGTAGCGGAGTTTTTCCAAACTGGGAATGTAGTCCTTTTAAAACAAGTAATACGACAATATTCACACCGAATAATAAGCAGGCAACAGTCCTCTGCAGCCAGTTCCTGTCTGTGTCTTTGGTCAGAGAACAAAAGACCGATCAAATACAAGGCTGATAGATGCTAGTATTGCTGAGTGATGCAAAGACATTTACATTTCGACTTACCTGACTCGATATAACGATGTTTTTCTTGCACAGAAAAGGTCCTGCAATCTTGCTGTTCTTCCGAGATTGTTTTGACCCAAAAGTTGTTTATCGGCGAGAGAAGGTCCTCCCTATGTCCTGAAACATCACTAAACTCCGCCCACTAAGGCGGAGCCACACTGCGTACGCATATGTCAACAAACCAAACATGTCTCCTCGACATATAGGTACAAATTGCAACACTGGCAGAGACAGCGTTTTGTTTTTCATGATATCCTCAAGAAAACTTTTTTGGTTCTGCTTAATAATAGTTATTTCCCGAGTTCATCAATGTAAAAGTGTTTAGTATGTTACAACTTTGTCCTGGAAGGGCAGAAGAACGACTTCTGTGAAAAGTCGTTAGTTACTTTGCCTTTTTTCTTTATATATACGCTCTATCTCTCTCTCTCTATATATATATATGTGTGTGTATATATATCTCTCTCTCTATAGATATAAATCATATGTATGACTTTCAAGTCCAGATAGTTCACCTCCTACATCAAAACCATCGTATCAAAACACCGTTCTTTATGTAGTGCGCATGTTCAGTCTTCGATTTTATAACTCTGCTCATGCGCATTATAAAAAAACAAAAAAAACTAAAAAACTAAATCGTCGAAACAATAAAATATACGTGTTTTTTTTATTTCATAAGAGTAGCTACATTTTCTAGTGGTCAACGCATTTTATGATACATTTAAAAATAACAACATTATATTTTTCCCCTACTTTAGGTGTATCGGGAAGAAGCATCTTGGCTCGATTATATACTCTCTGGTGTAATTTGCAAAGCAGGAAGTAAATGGGACGCGCTAAGCCCATCATACCATGCAAAGATCATATCTTTTGTGGGTAGCCGTCTGTGAGTGTGGAGCGAAGATTATAGTAGCGCACAGTTACAACAGGATCAAAGGTAAGAAATGTGAAATTATTATAACAACAGTGTAACTATTACAGCTGTCTTCTGTCTCCGTTTAGATTCACTAAGTGGATGGGGTCACTTTTTTCGGTATTAAAAACAGAAGAAACTTTTTGAATTTCGGAAAACTGACGTTGATTTAAATGGTTGTCTTAACTATCATTACGTTATGTCACTTGAATAAACGCAACATAGACGTTGGCATGTTTGTTTGTCTTATATTATCTAGGGTTATGAACTTCTTAATACGTGGCCCCTCACGCCAAACTCCATTCAAAAAGTGGCTAATTTAAAACCAGTAACTCTAATGAGTGGTAGAAAGTTAAGAAAGTGATTACAGTGATACATTGAGATATTTTCACGAACCGAGAGTAGTGAAATTAACATTCGAAGTATTTACTTCTTCCAGACATTACAGTGTATTTGTTTGCATTGATTACATTGAAGTAAAAGTGAAACCATAGCCTATCTTTCTGATAGTTAGGTTTCATGTTCTGTTTTCCCTCCCTACATTGTCTGTGACATTCATCAGAGAGAAGAGAAGTTTTTAAAAACAGTTTAGAACTTTGTCTGTGAGCATGGAACTGGGTCTAATGCCAGTATATAGCTGTGTCAGTGCAACCTACCCTCATTTTACCAGTACTCCTTATACTTCTATCACTGTCTGAGGAAATCCACCTAATCTTCATGTTCACTGTGAAAAGACACAATACAAATATGAGGCGTGTGAGCCTCTGTGTGAAGGTACAAGATATAATTTCTCTTTAATGTCTTTGTTTAGGTAAAGAAACGACTGTCTGCTTTCCTGTCCCCCCCCAGAGGCTCAGCGCGAGGATGGCTCCACGAGTAGATGATGTGATGCGTTTATGTTGTGAAATATCAGCTCACGACGAGATCAAGGTCGCCGTGAAAAACTCTGCCAAAGGGGCAATGGTGGCGGGAGGAACTGCCTTTGTAGGCGGCCTGCTTGGTGGCCCCGTGGGGATCGCTGCTGGTAAGCACTTGGGCAAAGAGACAGTGTTTCTGAAGGAAGACATCGTAGCTTAAAGAGCAGTGTTCCAAATGTAGCAAAGCGGCTTTGAGATTGATGTTCCATGCCGTGGAGGAAAATAAAAGTTTGAGCAGGCAGTTGGGGAATATTTCTCTTTTTTAGGGGATATTTGTCTTCTGTTAACCATCTGAACAGTGCTAGTTTGCTTAAATGAAGCACAGTAAGCCCCAGCTGGGCCAACGCCAAGATAAGCAACTACAAAAACACACCTTAGTATTGTATATTGTGATGAGACTTAGTGCATGTAAGGCCAGGAGGAAGTTTTGAGGTGTCATTAACAGGGAGAACAATTTCTCCAGGGAAACATCAGAATGACATTTTAGTTTTTAGTCTTGCTTCAAATCCCTCTTCATTGGATTTGTAAACTACAAAAAATAGTAATCTAATCTTTAAAATTTTCACTTTCAGCTCCTCATCTTGTTTTGTTGTCTTGCAGGTTTATTTCACACGTGTGCACTCTTACTATTTCCTTTGTACAGCAACTGTAACTGATCATCCATCTCCTCCCCTCCTCTGTGTCTCTGCCAGGTGGAGCAGTTGGTGGTCTCCTGGGCAGCTGGCTGACCAGCGGTCAGTTCAGGCCTCTGCCTCAGATCCTGTTGGAGCTGCCACCCACTCAGAAGCAGAGGCTCTACAGTGACATCACTGCTGTCTTAGGCAACCTGGACTGGACGGATGCAGCTCAGCTCATTGCACTTGTGATGGGCAACGCCACCCTCCAGCAGCAGGTCACCGCCGCGCTGCTTAGCTACGTAGCAAAGGAGCTCAAAGCAGAAGTGCGTTATAAAGACTGAGTTACGGCTCCACTTGGACTTTTCTGGAAAGCCAGGCCTGGCAAACACAAACAGAGTCCTTTATGGTGTGTTCTGCACAAAACTGGAGGAACTGTGAATTATGGCGTGTCATTTTCATAACTGAATTACAAGTCCTGTCTCTCCAAACTAGAAACAAATGTGTTTCTCAATAATGTCTAGACACAGACCTTAGAACAAATAATGTTTTGTGTGGTGGACTGATATCATGGGCAGTTTTCTCTTGTGCTTCTTAAACTGACCAATAATGTGCCTAGAGAGTAATTTATTCTTTTTACATTGTAATCATCTTATTTTGACACGCTGTATCAGGGTGTTTTTATAAACCCCTGCTTATCAAAGTCAAATCTATCTATTTATGTATAATAAACTTTTGAACTGTTTGACTAAAAATTTGCTCATTTCTCAGGACTGAAAGGTCACACTTAAAAAAATCATGTAATGTCTACAGCGTAACTTCACACCACCTCTTTAAAATATGGCAAATTCTAAGCTAAATGATGTAACTCAGTAATCTGCAAACTCCAAGTTCTAAAAATTTAGAAGGTGCGCTGGTGCAGTGCCACTTTTGCAAAGGGTGTTGTGGCTGAGTGTAGAATAAAATAAAAATCACGCACATAAACAACCGATCTGTGTTGAGCATGAATGGGTAAAAAGTTTTCACGGTTTACTGACTTGGAAGAAGGAAACAGAATTTTGCACTTGCAGATGCTGGTTACTAAGGGTGACGTTGAAGCGGTCAATAAGCTAAATGTTCATTTAACACTCAAGCCCTGGTTTGAAAAGAAGAAGTTATAAATTAAGCTTCAGTTGATGTGGAAGCCATAAAAAAGTGAAGTGTTAAATAAGGTGCTTACGCTCCAGTCCAAAGTTATATATGCAAACTGACAATGTTGGATGGAAGTCAGTGTAGAAGGTGAAACGGGACAAACCAGTCACATCGGGACAAACCAGTCCCGTCTCAAGTATTTTCCTATAGAACTTTTACCTAGGTATGGATTTCAGTTTAGCTTTAAAATGACTACTGTAGGAGTAAGACCTGATTCTTGTCAGTTTTACATTTTTTTCATTTTCAAGTGACCTGGGTGAGAAAGTCATTTTAAACATAAAGCAAATTAACACAGGGCCGACCACAAGGTGCAAACCCATTCATGAACCATAAGAATAGAAATACCAGATTAAAACCAAAACTAAAAAGTGTCTGGAGCAGCATTCTTTGGACAGATGAAACCAAGATCAGCCTGCACCACAATGGCAGGAAGAAAAGGGAAGGCGAGGTTTGGCACGGCTCCTGAGCTGAAACATACAACATCATGTGATGGATGAACTGTGAAGTGTATAAGGGATATACTGTCTGCTTCAGTCTGGCTAAAATGAAACAAAGTTGATGCTTCACAGTACGGATGGACAACGACCCAAAACATGCTGTCACAGCAGTCGAGTGGTTTTTGGTGGAATATCCAGGTTCATCAAGCACGTATTTAAGGCCTGACAAAGCATTACACAGGAGGAAACACTGTTTGCTGATGTCTATTGGCTCCAGACTACAGACAGTTGTTTCCTACAATTTCCTTTTTAAAAACCATTAAAAGGTATTGTGTATATGGTTATTATTCAAATGATTAGGTATATTTGTCTGCATACATGGGCCCCTGATAATAAGGGAAGGAATAAAACTGTAATTCTTGAAAGTTAGTTAGCTTCAGTTTCACTCTCCTTTTAGCTCTGTTTTGGTCTCCACCAACAGTGTGTCTTTAACTGCTAAATGCTCCTCTGGGCTCTCCAGCTAGTTTCTAACATTATCTGTTACGCTGAGCTTGTTTGCTGGAATCACCTGTCTGCTTCAGCTGAAGACAATCCTGCGAGAGGTTAGAGTGAACCAAAAAGTTGCAATGAAAGGAGAGACTTTCTAAGCCTTGTAGGGGACAGTGCAGCTTCAGGGAATATTCCTCTTTTTGAATTAGGGGATATTTCTCTTTTGTAAACCATCTGAAGCAAGTTATGTTGCCAAAATGAAGCACAGCTGGGCCAAGGCCAAGATAAGCAGATACAAAAACACAGAGACTTCTCCGGGGAAACATCATAATGTTATTCCTAAGTCAATTAGTAAAAAAACAGTAAACCTTATTGTAGGACTGAGTCCAACTACTGTAAAAGCAGTGGTCATTGTGGCTTTAATTATAATAATTCATTATTCAGTCATTTATGGTTTGGTCTTGATTCAAACACTTTAATGGGCTTGTTAGCAAACAAACAAAACATCACCAGATTTTTCATTTCAAATTCCTCAAAACTGACCCTGACCTGTCCAGGGTGTACCCCGCCTCTCGCCCAATGACAGCTGGGATAGGCTCCAGGCCCCCTGTGACCCTTCACAGGACAATCGGTTACAGAAGATGAATGAATGAATGAATGAATGAATGTAACTGACCCTTTATCCATCCCCTCCTCTGTGTCGTTGCCACTTTTGTTTAGCTCCTTGAATAAATGCCGACTTTCCCCTTATATGCCCATATTCATTATACAACTTTAACTTGAATTTAAAAAAATGTTTCTGCCAGTGTCCAAAAATATCTTTACCCAACACTATGTCGATATGTTGCCCTGGTTTAAATTGCAAATGTGAACTTGCTCTTTCCTGGTGGTGTAGTGGTGTAAACATGGAAAGAGCCACTAGAGGGTCATCGGTGCAAGACAGTGACCGGTGAGGCTTGTACTGCAGCCAAACCCATGCAGGTTTCAGGTACACTGAAGGATTTAGTTATAAAAATGTTAACCTTCATGTTTTTAAATGAAAAGCCAAGAAATCTGCAAGGAAATCTGTTTGCAAAAGATTTATTGGTAAACACAGTGTTTGGTTGCTATTTACATCACATTTAAATAGCAACAACATATCCAGTCTCTTCTTTTTTTTTTTCCTAAGCAGCATTATCCTTTGGTACACAATATGGAGACGGAACATTTGTTACAAGGCACAAAGAGTCATAGCACTGTGACACGGTCTAAATGTGATGTTTAGGCCTGAATAGCTGCAGTACACATGTGGTTCAGCATAACCTCGTATCTCACACCCCATCTAAACACAGCTGAACATTAGAACACAGTGAGCCCACAAAACGTCTCTGTGGCTTTTGTGTGGAAGTAATTTTGAGCTTCATGTGAAGGGGAACAATAAAAGTTAACATAAGCCTGATTAGGTGTGTGAGAGAATGAGAGAGGCCGTTGACTTGATGAACAATCATCTATGGGTTGTCTTTTAACGGCCCCATTTGAACCCTTTGAGGGAAGCTGCAGCCCACATGAGCACATGTCTGTGCTTTTGGCCGTGACAAACAATGTCAAGCGCACTGCAGCAAAACACAATGTGAGTTCTAATGTACCGGACAACAGAGGGCAACAAAACACCAGAATCAGTTTAAATCTACATTAACGAGAGGTATCTGGCTGCAGCCCTCCACTATGAGGCCACTTCCAGCCGAGGCTCTGCTCTTAGGACAGATTCACCGCGAGGACAGGAAAGAACACGTAGATTTGATCCAGACGCAGTAGAAGACATGTCAGGCTTGTGGTTCTATTCAAAGCTAACAATGATGCATTACACTGTGTGCTAATCTTATGAAAAGGTATACACTTCCTGTTTCTTACGCGTGCGCTGTCCATTGTCTTGTGAACGTTATCGGAGTCGGTTCAGAGCATTTGATTACTTTGCACCCTGGTTGCTGGCACGGCCTTCCATCAAAGCTCCATCACTGTGGTAACCAGCATTAGGTAGCTAGAAGAGCATGACATACTTCTGCATGTCATGGAACCAGCCAGCTCCCTCCGGTTTTAGTAACTAGTATATAATATGAATGCAGACAAATTGTTATGACAGCAGAGCTTGTCCGTTATTTAACGCTAATGCACTGACGGCCTACCATCTTTTACTACATTATTGCCCACAAGGCAGACAAATGTCAAACAGAATGAAGAAGGATGACTTTAATTTTCTTATTGCATCGACTGTGATTAGCTATCCCGCAAAATTCACAGATATCCTATGTGCTAAACATAGTTAGTACAACACGCCAAAGAAAGGGAACTACTAGAGGGAACTGACTTCACGCAATGATCAAGCTAGTGTTTATTCAATAGGTGAGGTGTATATATTTTGTGAATAACAAATCCACCTTACTCTACAATTCCAAGCATGTAGGAGAAACTACAGTGGTCATCAATTCTATACGTAACAACGTAAAAAGGCCCCCTCTAGAGCCAGTGGGCCACTCTAGAAACAGGGTGGTGCAAAATGACAGAATCCATGCAAGGGTTACAGCTATAAAGGGCTCAAATAAATCTCACTAGATTCTATAAATCTGACCTCCAGGCCTACAAAAGCCAACACCTGAGCTAACTGCTAGCCTGAATTAATGGTGGTTTATTAGACAGTAAACTATGTCTTCTATTTGGTGCTGGGCAGGTAGCATACTTTGGGATTACCTGAGCATTTTGCTGGTACATGAGAGCAGTCACATTCATCCCTACGTGTTAAGCAAAGTAAAGAGTTTACAGATGCTACAAGCCTAACATAGTTCAAATGAACCACAGTGCTGGGAGCCGACTGCCTGGGAGTTTGTCCGTCTGAGCGGCACGTTTCACGTTGAACATATTGTCAAAGCAATCATTTAAAGCTATCTTTTGTTCTACTCATAATTGGCAAATATGAAACTTCACTCTTCACACACAAATACACACTGTTGCAAACCCTGCCTGGGACATTCATATTTCAAATAAGCAGCTAAATAAAATGGCACAAGATGACATTGGCTGGCTTTGTCTTCCGGAGCCATCCTGCCCAGTCGGGAACTCTTGGGTTTTACAAAAGTGAATGGATCCTCTCAAGATCTACAATGAAACCACTGTACAATGGGAGTCCACTGGTTTTTAAATTAAAACTTCCTGGAGTCTTATTGTTGCAGACAACCTCCCACTGTAAAACTAACTAATCAACTAGATGTGGATGAGGGACAAAGCCAGTCTTTACACTAGGCATCAAATGTAGAATTATGGATTACAATAAAGGTATATTTTATAAAAACAGGAAATACACCGTGCATCACTGAAATACAGATTTTAGCTAGTTTGGCAATGCGTTGTGAATAAATGCATTTAAGTGATAGGACTATGTGTGGCAGTGCTTTAGATTTGAACAACATATTCTAGTTGAAGATCATTCCTGATCTCGACAGAGTAACAGAAATGTCCAGGCACAGCTGTTTAGAGTAAAGCAAGTTCCATCACAATAATGAATTCCTACTTAGTGTTCTCTATCCTCTTTACGTCGTTTTACCCAAGTGTCTGCATTTTAAGAGCCAAATCCATGCAAATAGCAACCCAAACCACCATTCTACATAAATGTAACATCAAAAGTCCATTATTTGCTAAAATATGCTAAAATGCTAAGCTTTTCCTCCTGAGATAATATATGTGTAAAACTGGTGAGATAAGTAAGCATTGTGACATTAAAGTAAGAATTCTCTCATCAACATCTGTCAACTATTGTGACCTCACTTGTGCCAAGTGGTTCTGTGCAACAGTTCTTTGACACTCAACACAAACAAAAGTTTCTCATAAATACTTTCAGAACAACTGAATAGTTTGTTTAGACCACTGGTAAGACTCAGATTCAGTTAACTCAGTCTCTGACTCTTGAATCGTTCCTGAAGTGTTCAAAACTGTGAACTTCACACCACTACAGAGAAGCCTTCAGAGCCCCTTGCAGTGTCAACTGTCGGCTCTGCTGCCCACAGTATAAGTACACACATAACGAGTACAAAGCGGCTTTAAAGCAGTAACATAATAGTAAACCTATGTGCAGAAAAATACATTTCAATTCATTTACATGTAAAGCAGGTAAAATAAAATACAAAAACAATGTACACTGTACAATATAACAATTCCAATCTAAAGAGAGAGTTGTAAAAAGGCTGGTGCTGTGTTGAGTCTAAAACTGTTCAGAGAGCAGCTCACACAGCCTCTGAGACACAGAACCTCTGCTCGTCCGGAGGGTGAGACGGTACATCTGAATAGAAAACACTCTCAGTTACACAGGCCAGATGACTGTTCAATGCAGGGATCTGTGTGTGTACGTGTGTGTCCCTACCTGTGCTTGTACATTGGGCTCCAGTCTGAGGAGGCAGCCCACCTGAGTGTTCTTAGTGTGGATGACTCCAGCTCCAACAAAGTTTGCAGGATTGGGATCCACTCCGTCCAACAAAGCTACACCAAAACCTAAGATCTGAAGGAATTTATAGAAGAGAGAAAAAACATGATCATATACATTTATATGTACGTAAAAAGAAGGCTGGCAAAAAGAAGAACTGCTCACCTTGGCCTTGGTGACATCTGTGTCCATTGGGTGTTGGGCTTTGAAGATGTTCTGAACTTCTTGCTGAGGGCTGACGACACAGAAGTGAGAGGAAATTATTACTCCCCTCCACAAGAGGCACGCTTCTCTTGGCATTAGCTAAATGCATTAGCTTCATGCCAAGAGCAGTCCAAGTCTACTATAGTCATACCTAAACATGTTGTTTCATGAAATCTTTCATAAAAAAACTGACTAAATGTAAAATGACATTCAGATCAATGTAGAGCCAATGGACTGGATCCACATTTCAGTTATTGCTGACAGAAAATATGGAACACTGCTGTGGTGACAATAGAAGGCAAGCCTTACGCTCCAAGCTGTTTCCAGCGTTGGAAGAAGTCTTGGGATGTCATCTCTGTGGGCTGAAAAAACTTGTTCAGCATCACAGGGAGTTTCACCGCAATTTTCTGAAAAGCTCCGCCGTATCTGTTCTCATGCACAGAGTCAGAAATGAGCAAATATCCTAAAGTATGAAGTGACTAATTGCATCCAAATTAAAGAGTGCACTCAGACACCAACCTGAACTGAATGTTGAGGACTGGTGCATCAGTGAAATCTGACAGACACTCGATGTTCAAGATCTGCTGGACTTGAGCCCCGCCTTCTATTACAGGGTCTACTGCCTTAGCATGGACATTCAGCTGTGGAGGCGATGGTCAAGGATTCTACACATACTAACATGCAGCATGTCTCGGTGCAGTTACTGCATTTACCAGCAAGTGTTCATACCCATCCACATCGTGGAAACACCCCTTGGCTGGGAAGCAGCAGCAGTGCTTGCTGATATAGTCACTTGTCTTCAGTAAATTCCCCTGGACTAGAATGGAACAATCAACTTTGTCACATGAATCTATCAAGAAGAGCAAAGGATATGAGTCTCGAGTACGTCAGGACAAGTCACTGAAGAGGAGAAGCTGAGGAACTGGGTAGATGTTTTGTTGCCGTAGAACATATACATGCGCCCTGGGGGAAAACAACAGATTAACCATCTCTGTGTTTCTCAGAGTTTCTCACATCTGGCCGGATTTAAAATGATATACTATACATTGTTCACAGTGGATTCTTACCATTGTTCTCTAACAGTAGCCTGACAGACATATCCTTTAAAACTACCTCTAAAACTGATTAAGTCTGTTAAGATTACCCAAACGATGCAGACCTCGAGACTAATATAGGAAACTAGTGCTTTACAGCTGCTCACCCAGGTTCTGTCGGTACTCAGACTTCAGTCCAATCTGTAACAGCTGGTCCTCAAAGATAACTCCATTATTCTTACAAACAAACCTGGAATTTACAAGCACACAGTTACTGATGTATAACAAGTTCTGTCCTCTTCCGCTATAATGCCATCTTGGCGAGCACTGACGGTGAGAGGGGTCCAGTGTTTCACAATGACTGTTACAAGTACAACATCCAGGCAAGTGCAAGGAGGACAGAATGCATCATGAGACAAAGTGCAAGCCTTTTCTATGCCTTTGAGGCTAATTTTCACAATATTCAAACATTGTCTGAACGTCTGTGTATGTGTGAGAAATAAGATTAATCATCCAAGTGTCCTGACGTGCATGTCTAACTTTGTAGCCTTTTAATAGTTCATTAGACTTTCATCAAATAACTTATCATGCTGTCTTTACTTTACTTTTGATTTAACACAAAGTACAAAAGTACAAATAGAAAAGTATACACAGTACCTAATCAGTTTGACATTTAAGGGAACATGGATTACTGTTACAGTACAGTATTTCATTCTCTGTATTTCCTCACCTAGGAAAATGTTCTTCTGACACATCTATGGATTCAGGGGTGGAGATGTCGGAAAAGACATCCACTAGCAGACTGGCTCCTGCTGAGGGGGGTGAGTTTAGATTGAGCATGTCTGTAAAGGAGTGGGTGGAATCCTAGGAGAGAAACATCAGCAAACATCATCCCATTTAGTATCGACACAGAAAGCACACCAAGATCTAAACAGAAGGATGTACTAAACTGGGGTTCAAAGAAACTGTAATCCCATTTGATTAATCCATCCAAGTATAGACAGACACAATGATGTACACATAATTACTTTCATCTGTGTAAGCACACTCTGCAGGAACTGTTACAGATAAAAACAGGTTATAATTTCAAATCTATGAGGCACCGTCCACCAAACCTGCCTATCAGAAGTGATACAACAAACTATTTGTCATGCCCATCCACACAGAAATTGCACTACATATTCAAACTACATATTCAAATTATTGAATTCTGAAAAGAAAATGTATAAAATATCAAACTGTAAATCGTGGTGAGTTCTAAATCATGAGGAGTTGCTAATGTGCTGCAGCCATAGTGCTCTGCACTGCCTGCTCGGATCCCTATATTGTCGTTTTGTAGAGAAGAGACTGTAGCTGTGACTGTGACAGGGTTTCATTTCATAACATAAACTATTTGACCAATATCCAACAGACAAACTCATTGCTGTTTGTCAGCTGCATTGACCAGATTTCACAGTAACCTCTTACAACGCTACTTCTGACCTTGTTCGTGGCTTCTGTGTTCTCACTGTGCTCAGTGCTGCCGTTGACATTTCGTTTGGAGTCGTCTATGTCCGGCAGTTTGCCTGGACCCTTCTTCCTCTTCAGCTTGGCCAGGATTGAAGACTCTCTCTCTGGGAATGGTGGCATTTCTTCCAACACTGTGGCCTGTGGAGAGACAGAGAGTGATACAGTAAAGTTAAAGAGCAGGCCTGCACAATGCAGAGAGCTACTGCACTGCTGAACAATTTACACTGCATGTCAGTCCAAGAGGCTCTCACACAGATCAGGACTGTCCATAGAGGTAGCTGTCATGTCAAACATCTTGAGTCCCCAACAGCAGCCAGCAGTTTTGTTGTCAATAAAATCAACTCAACTGCACTCAGATGATGTGTATGAATATGTCCGTGTTACTCTTTCATCCAGAATCATCCAAATTTCTTATCAACACTGTAGCCAGGCTGACAAGAATCATAACGCTGTTGAGCCATCTGTTTCCTTAACTCTCAGAAGTAATGACTTCATGAGTCAAATTTTTAGCTATTGGAGAAACAATTCAAGACACCCTTCCCACGGCTGTCAAAGATGTGTCATTAAGTACAGTGGCATTAGAAACATCTGTAAGACCCAGACTATATTTGGACTGCTTCTGTCCAATAGCTCTCCCAGGGTTATCATCAACAGTTACTGCATCGGTCCCCTGGTTGCATCAGTCCCATCTTGTACTGTGAAGGGAGCCAGGAACAGTTCCTGTGTGCAACATGTTGGCCAACTCCTGGCCCTGGGTTGCTGCAGTGTGACTTACTGTAGTACTGTAGTGTATTCATTGTGATTTGGTGGTGTGTCTCCTGGTCCTTAGCTTTTTGACAGCTCATCCTATCAAACAAACTACCGCTATAGGTCCTGTCTGCGGGATAGATTTCCGCCGTGCACAGAACGTAATCTACTATCATCTATCCATTAAGCTTTCTACAATAAACACTTTGAATAGAAGTTTATCTATTCATATTATCCACCATCAATCAACAAAAATGTAACTCTTTGGGCACAACTCCAAGAACTATGTCTGGTGAACACTGTGCACTCCTACCACGATTCAAAAGATTCCCTGTATGTGAGACTGATGGACTGTGTTGCTATCAGCATGATATACTAACCAATATGTCAGTGCTAGCAATGCAGCTGAGCCTCAGGTACTCCACAGCTCTCTGCTGAAGCTCCACGTCAGCGTTGCGAAGCTGGCTATCTGAGCGCAGGACATCTTGGATAGTGGACTTCACTTCTGGAAACAAGTTAATGAACTTGATGTAAGCCGACAGCAAGAGTGCCCGAGTTGGAACAGAGCACAGGTGGAACTTGGAGTGGAGAAGATTGAACTGGACCAGAGGGCTGAAGGAGAAGAGAAAACAAAGCAGTGATACTAAAATCGAACATTCAGACTTTAAAACCACAGCATTTAAACCCTTTAAAACTACACCCATTAAAACCACACCAAAAAAAATGAATTTAGTATTTTCCTTTTTCTCTTCAGCAACATTAGCTTTCACCCCTGTCTCAGCTGCTTATGTCTTCATGTGCACCATCAAAAGTTTTAAGATAAAATGCGCCTTTTCTCATTAAAACCTGATCACCTGATCTCCCTGCATTTCTGGCCTGCAGCTGTGAAATAAAAGAATAATGTCCCTACAATGGTAATTCAACATTTCACAGGTGTGAGCACCACAAACCAAATATAAATCAACAATAAATAAAACAAAACCATTGTGCATGGCTGGATAAAGTGAGAAAGCATTATTTATTTATTTTTTGGTAAAACTGGGTGAACCAACCCTTTCAAAAATAAACAAAACCAGAACTATGTGGATGCTATTTGTACCTGGAGCGCGGGTCACCAGCAATTAGGTTACCAAACTCTCCCAAGATATAACCCCCGACCTTAACCAGGTTCTCGTGGCAGGCAGGAGCTTGGAGTGCCTACGAGTGTTCAAAGCATAATGGCATTGGATTAGTAACAATGCAGATAAAAGTAAGATTATGACTGAGACATGTGGAAACACGTCTATGTGAACTTTATGATGAAGATATTTCAGATATTTAATTTCCAGGTAAAAGCAATAATCAATAGGAATAACTGCTAGAAGAGCGTGCCTTTTGCAACAAATGTGACTAAACCTATATATCATTTCCACTCTACTGTAACCGGAAGTAGCCTATTCTAATTTATCCCACGTTAAAATGTTGCTAGAAACGTAACAAATGCTGAGGGCATTCACTGACAATAGTCCTGATCTGTAAAGACATTTATCTCCATGCCCACCTCAAAGACAGTCTTTGCAGCATAGCCTTGGACATCGTCACGGTTTATGACAATCTGGATGACTCGATACCACACCTCCTCACTGACATAGTCACCGGCGATGCGGATGAGGTTGAGGATGGTATCCACGTACCAGGTGTAGTCCACTGCATATTTTTCAGCCAGGATAGCCACCTTGAGCACCTGAAGAAAAGGAGCCACTGGTTGAGGGTGAGTAACTACACTGAGAAACTAAATGGTGTACAGGCCTGTACTAATGACCCACTATCTCCTCTCTGATTGAGTAATCGGCAGTCTCCAGGTAGCTCAGCATCTCTGCAACAATCTGCTTGGCATTGCTGCGGTCACACATGGCGTAGAGTAGATCCACAGCCCGCTGGCGAACGCTCACATCTCTTTCTGTCTGTATACGAAACAGACAAGAATAGTAGAAATGAGGTTTGACGTAACTGCAACGAGAAGTCCAGCCATGGTACCCAGAGAAAGAGGTTACTGGCTGTAAGTTTGTTGTGAGATTTTGAAACACACAGCTGACTCACCTTTAGAGCGTTGATCACAGTATTGATATGTGTCTTCACTGCCTCATGTGAAAACTCAGAGCTGGCAAGTGTGCACATGCTCTCCAAGGCCAAATAGCGGAGGTTGGTTTCCCTGTGCTGAAGAAACTGCCCTAGCTGGTTGCAGGCTCGTACCATCAGGGTGGGTTCACTAAGAGACAAGATATAAAAACAAGCTGTAGTTACCTAGCAACAACACAATTCAAACATCCCAAAAACCAAAAGGGCAACACAGGAATGTCAAGTAATGACACCTGTGTTTGAGAGTTTAATTTGAAGCATAACTGAGTCAGAGCTTAAATTTCAGTTTTTGGTGGTACAACATGATGTGTACTACAGCTGGACTGACATCTAAAACATCTGGAAACAGACACTGTTTGCTAGAAGCTTATCCTGTGACTCAGTGGTAAAATGGAAAATGACAACTTCCTGTTAGAGAACACATGCAGAAAGCATGGCAGGGTAGGACCAACCTGTCGTGGTGGATGATAAGGGAGATAGCTTCAAACAGAACAGCATTCCTTGCGTTGGAGTGCTGGATCTTCTTGGACTTGGGTGGCTCCTGGGCTTTATTGAGGACGGTCTCTAGACACTCCATCAGACGACTTCGCAGCGCTGCATCCTCTGTAACAAAGGCTTGGTACTTAACGCTCTATAATTCCTTACTTGTCATTGAACGTTTACAATTTATGTTTGTGATAGAGTTAAATAGCTCAATACAATGTATAAATACAGATAGTCCACACTTCAGTGGGAACTCCATGTTGCTGCCTTCTACTACAGGACATCTACGCAAACACAGGAAATGCTAAGACTGAGGGTGAAAATAACAGGAGCAAAAAAAGCAAATAAACTCTTGCCTGTGGCTAACTTATGGAAGAAGAAGAAAAGGAAAGTAACTCAAATTGACTCATCAAATCAGGAATCTAGGGATAACGGCTAGCCCTTTAAATTTATTTTCATTTCAGCTGTTAGTTTGAATATTTTACTGTGTTAGAAAAACACTATACTGCTCATACCAGGAGGAGGGTAGCATTGTAGCAGACGCAGCAATTTGACAGACAACCATGGTGCAGCAACGAAGTAGTATGTATAGTCTTGTAGGTCAATGGATGCAGATGTCACAATCTGGACGAGCAAGAACAAGATAAAAAAAAAGAAAAAAGAACATGTTTAAATCTGATATTATCTTTGACTTTAGAGAGATACATATATTATGTGAAAGTGAGACAGATACCCACTCTGCTGAGCCGGGCCACTGCCAGGACAATGGATGTTTTAAAGTTGTCAGGACTCTTCTGGGCCAGGGTGGTAATAAGGCTGGCAGCTGCTGTTACCACCCCCTAAAAACAGACACACCTTTATACAAAAAAATAGAACTGCTGCCTCCTGGTTGTATACCACCAACAAGTGAAGTTGCTCTTTGAATTCTGAATTAGAATAGTTTTGACTAAAAAACTATTCTAATTCAGTTAATCCAAGTGAACATTAGTAGCAAATTTAAAGAAATGTCCTCAGATTTTGCGTCTCACAAAAATAGCACAGAAACATCATAGCACAGTATTTTACCATCCTAAGCACTACAAACAATATAGAGTAAATGACTGTGGTACAAAACAGATGTGCATCATATTCATACCAAATATTAATTATAAACAATATACACATTATCGCAGTATACCGCTTTATTATTTTCATTCAGTGGTCATAATGCTTTCTGTTTTGTCACTTTTCCACTATAAACAATACTAATAACATTCCTAGAATCAGTATCTAGTATGGCATGGTATGGAAACACGTTTCAGAAACAGTCTTACCAAGTGCTGATCATTAAGCAAATGCACCACTCGCGCTGTCCATTCACCCATGGGCACCAGGTCAGGAGATGTCCTGTTGAGTCTCAACAGACACAGCGCTGCACTCTGCTTCACGCTGTCCATGGTGTCCCTGAAAGATGTAGGCACAAGGCAAATTAATCACACACATACACAACACACTGCTCAAATGTTCACTTTAACACTTAAAAATTATATTTATAAAACTTTTTTTTTTTTTTTACATTTTTATGAAAAAGGTGATGTCCAAACCTAGTTCCGCCCTTTCTCTGTTATTATATAAAGACAAAGCTTTCATTTGTCATGCACAGCAACAGGTTTTTATAATTGCTAACATGCTTTTTGCATGTCTTAACTGGGATTTTGAACCACGCCTCCTTTGTGGCAGTTTTTCTGCAGACCCCACAGCTGAAACGAAGCTCAAGCTTGCACTTGTGTCAGTGCAACATCACAGCTGCTTGATGTCTCCTAGTTAGGCCTTTATAAAGCAAGTAGTAATCAGCAATAGGAGAACTATTAGTGAACAAGGAAATTCTAAGAAGGTGTGTGTATGTTCCCTGTAAATCACTGCTAATCATTAAAATTACTACTTAAAAATAAAATGTCAACCATAAACAGATATTTGGTCTTAAACAATGAAAATGCTAACAGCTTTAAGTCAAGAGATGATTTGAATCCCACCATGCGAATTTGCATTTTCTACAAAACTGATGCGTTTTTACACACACTTCTCAAATGAACTCCTAGCAACCAAGACTGAAGTAAAACATTTAGCATTTGTAGGTTTTACAACTATTTACAGCTATTTGTTGACTTGGACGAAGTTAAAATCTCTCTATATTTGTATTTATGTACAAACCCTGCCACCAAGATGTTGGGAATTTCCGAAGCAAAAGCTTCAGCCATTTCTCTGCTGCCCACATTTGCAATGCAGTGAAGGGCCAGGTTCATGAAGGTGGGATTGCGACTGGCGAGGTCATTCTTAATGCCATTGTTGATCAGACGGATCAGATCACTGTTAGAGTTCACCAGCACTGAGATGAATAGGTAACCCTGAAAGAGGACACAGAAAAAAATGTTTTTGCTTTTGTGCATATGAAGCTCAAAGAATATACTGTATGTCAATATATTGACATTGTACTTTGTATACTGTAATGACACAAACTTACACTGATGAGCCTATCAAGGAGTGAACTCTATAAACCCTGTGGTATCTGGCACTGTAACATTAGCAGCAGATCCTTTAAATTCTCTAAGTTGCTAGGTGGAGTGCAGCAGTTCAGACTTGTTTTTCTAGAAAGTCCCACAAGTGGGAATTCGAAGGCCTGGGGAACACTTCTTGTTTCTCAAACCAAACAAGTGAGTATCGATGTGATGCTACAGAAAATAACACTGATCAGTCACAGAAAGCTTATTTCATTGCTTCAAGGTCAGTTCCAACAGCAATTGGTCAAATACCCTCGCCCACATCTCCACTTTCCAACACAAGACTGTTGTCTATCATCTGTGAGTGGTCATAATATTTTGTCACATCTGTGTACTTGTATGGTGACTGATCAACAAGCTTTCAACCTGAGATGCGGAATGAACATAAGGATATACTTACAATTTGTTTCTCGGTGTACTTGTTGGAGCTGAGAAGGTTGACAGCCTCCATGTGCCCAAAGTCAATGTCATGGCCCAGTAGAAAGATGAAGAGGAGCTTGCAGACATATTTCTTTTTACTGTAGCCATCTAAAGCCTTGTCTCCTATCCACACATGGAAATGTACAAACCCACACACACAGACAGTGATGGTTTTTAATGTCTACATAAAGTTATAAGTGCAAGGATTCAAATAGCATGATGGAGTTATTTTACTCCAAACAAGTGAGAAACAGTCCAATCCATATTTTCTAGTCAAATCATCCTGAAGTGAAATTAAGAAAAAGAAATGCATACGTAAAATATTTATTCAGTGATTAAATCATAATGCATGTCAGGTCATGGCTCCTCCTTCATTTTGTGGCGGTAAGGACGTTGTGTGTTTCAGGTCCTACCTGTCTGGCAACATCTGAAAATTGCTTAACATCCTCCTTTACATCTACTTTACAACGTTTAATTAAACAGTTTACAAGTCTGTGCAAATCTGAAATGTTGATTTTCTGTACACCTGTACAACATCTATTTTGTCGTTTTTATTTTTGGTGGGAGGATGGGTGTCCAAATTACAGAGGGTGTGCATGCTTTTAATATTGTGCCATCTGTGAATAACCATTGAGAGACTGATGAGTGTTTTCCACTCACCCACTCTGACTCAAGCCAAGATCACACTAAGCCAAATAAACTGGTACCTTTTTCTTTCAGTTTTGCCCGTCCTTCTACATTTAAATGGTTACTTTCCTGCTCAAAAAAACAAACAAAAAAAAAAACAAGCTTTTCCAAGAGCAGATTTTCTAAATCTCAGCTGGGCCTGGAGCATGTACAGAGCAAATGGATTGTAAGTTAACACATTCATAGAAGTACTTGGCCATGCCTGCGTTTGTCTGCCTTTTATTTTTCCTAGTTTTCAATTATGCCCAGACCATGTATGTAATTGGAAGTTGCAGTAGCTGTAAATGTCTACTTAGTAACACACTGCTCTGCCCAAGGTTAAATAAGTAACATAATGGCTACACTGCAACTTATAAACCACTAAAATACAATAGTAAATGAGTCAGCATTCTTTAAACTAAGTGCCTGTTACATTTTGTTACACAACAAAAAAAATCTGTAATGTCCAGTCCCCTTATCTTTGCAGCATTTTATTTGAGGTCACAGAGCCTGATATTTTTCTAACTGTCATAATTTATGCACAGGGAAAGGACAATCACATATAAAAACAAGCACAGCAACAGAAACATGCTCAAACAGAGATAACATACTGAAATACACATAGGCCAGAAAGAAAGGCACAATGGGCTGGGGAGGTTACTTCATTCTGGGGCAAACTAATTATAGGCTGCATGCAACAGGTGGCAGAAGAAACAACACCAACAGGACATTAAGAGAAACCAATTCACAGTGAGCAGAGTAAGAACTATTAACAGTGCAGGCATAAAAAACAGATTTAGTTACAGTAACATTTAAAGGGTAAACAGTTAAAGGGGGTACAGTAGACACAGTCACAACATGCATTAGCAAAGAGAATTAGGAGCAAGAGAAAAAGTGTGTAATAGAAGGCAGAGTTTCTGCTTTATGAAAAACGAGTCCGTCTCTGAATCAAAACTGCGGCCCTCCATGCAGCACAACTCCCATCAGACCCACAACTATTCACCTACCTTTAAATTTAGAGCGGATATTGGCCAATTCTTTGTTTATCCTCTTAACCTCTGCCTCCTTACTTTTACCTGCAAAAAGATCAAGATATTTTTGCATGTTATGTAAAAGTGTGATCACTCCTTAGTTACTTCCTACTTTACACACCATTGCTTCTTTCTGACAACCTGAGAAAATCAATCTATGCTTGCTGGTTTTACCATAATGAATATGTATCTCAGTGCTAAATTTGTATATATTTTTTTTGTCATTTATATTTGTTTCTGAGCGGAAAAATGGGGATTTGTCACATGGGAGCTTATCAGCTATAGTATATCAAACACCGAAATGCTGAAATAATTACGGCTAATTTGCAAATAAAGCATAAAGCAAACAAAAACAATGTTCTTTCATAATTAAAAAAAAAAAGGTCATTCATAATATAATGTCAAAGTTATCTAGGATGCTGTTTAAGCACTGTGCAAAAAATAGAAAATAAAATGTATATATACAATAAAATATAAATACAGAGAAAATGCTGAATGCCCTGAATTTAATGCAATATTCTACGAAGACAACATATCCACAAATGCAAGTTAAAACCCTACCCATGGAAGGGAGACAAATAACAAGGACAGAACAAAATAAGACGGACTGAGGTGAAGGGGAAAACTGTTGTGTGGTCTGATGAATTTCAAATTGAGAGTCCTTATGTAAATCAGGGAAGCCTCATCTTCCAGGCTAAAGAAGAGCGAGACAAATGGCAGCCAGTTCTCTGTAGTGACATAGTGACGTTTCAGTTGAGTCACCGGTAAGTCTGAGTTTTGCCAGTTTACAAGGCGGAGTAATTCATTGAGATAAAAATGGTTGGATTTTGCAATGTACAACATAGGACAGACTGTGCTGTGTGAAAACCATTATTAAAACTAAATGTAGCAGCACCTAAAACAGTGCATGCATTGAATGAGACTAAACTTTAGATGCCTCATTTTCCAGTCTCACCCCTTATTACTAGACAGAGCACTTTTGGAAGGAAACTACAGGGGCACTGGCATTTTATGAAAGACTCACTTACAAGGCTGAAAAGCCTAGGTGTCAAAATATGTTCAAAATAATTGATCTCAAGTAAGAACCACAGAGCAGCCAGTAATTTGAGGAGGTAGAATTGTCCCGTTTCTACAACAAAACACAAGACAAGATTGCAGTGTAGCTGCAAAAGGTGCTGTGTTATTTGACAGCAAGTCTCTGGACCATCAGTCTGTAGTGATGCTGTTCTCATGTTGTTCCTCTGCTCAGCAGGATAACTTTATTAAAGAGGAAAAATATGTATTTTAGGTAGTGCCCAGCTACATAACCACTGTTTGTTATTTCACTGTAACGTCCCAGGCATGTACCCAGGTATGTCTGTGAAGGTTCTCAGTCATCCAGGTCATGGTATAAAAAAAGGGAACTGGACTTGTAGAGTTTGAGAAGACGTTTCATCCGAGTAGCTTCTTCCGTTCTAAGGGACTGGTTTGAAGTTTGAGGTTTAAATAGGAAACTCTACAAGTTCAGTTGTCTTTTTAAATGCTTTTTGGATATTACCCAGGTACTGTAAAGCCACCATGAATGCTGAATGCTGTGTATAGATTTTGGAGCAGATGACAGATGACATCTTTTTCAGGGAAAACTGTGCTCATTTCAGTTTAACAACTCCAAAGTAAAAACAATCAATAGGGATCCTGCAACTTTGCATGGACCCCTAAAAACACTCTGGTGCATTATGAGAGTAAAATCTAACAAAAGAGGTCCACGAGCTGGTGGGCAGCTGAAAACCTCTATAAGGCAAGAATGGAAAAAACATTTCACTTTAAAAAAAAAAAAAAAGAAAAAGAAAGAAAGAAAGAAAATATAGAAACTGTCATCACTGCTCAGGAATTTGCACAATGTTGTTAGAGGTGATGCAACACGGTGGTGAATACAGTATGTGCCTCTTTTTTAAGATGCTGCATTGAATTGAAAGTTATATTTAAAAAAATAAATAAAATCATTTCAACATTTATTATGTTGTCTTTGTACTTTCTGATTCAAATTATACTCAGCGTCCCAATTGTTTTGGATATGTGTAAATGTTATACATGTTGTATGTATATTATATTTTATAACACTATATATTATGCTGGCCTATATATAGATATGCTTTTAGAAATAACTCGGTACATTCCTGACAGGAAACTGGACACCTGTATCTGTACCTAATACAGTGCACCGGTTTGGCTTTATCTCCTGTTAGCGGTGCGGTCCACGCCCTTTGACACGGCGTTAGCAACTTGGAGTTAGCAGCTAGCCAGGGTAAGCTACAACTGTTGAGTGGTGGTCCAAGGCTAATTTGATACGTTAACTTTAGCAAAACTGTGGGTCGAAGGAGCAAAGGACATATCTCCTCAAAGGACAAACCTCCTCAGAGGACACACTGCTTGACATGGACCCGAACCCACGCGACAAATCATGTGTATTAACGTTACACCTGCTAACTTGGTACTAGCTTAACCAAGAACTGTCAGTGAAGATGATAAACTTACAGTTCCTGATATCAGAGATGAACACAGCCAGGCCACGCATCCCATCTCCTTTAGAGACTGTAGGCATTTTGTTTACTTCCTGTTAATGTGATGTTATAGACTGCGTAGATAAAATAATCCAACTACATAAAGTAACTTTGTTTCAAAGTTGTTTTGCTAAACAGCTAGCCAACGCTGGGCAGTACATGGAACCCCGAAATATGACGAATAGCCGGAGAGAGGAACCAGTCAAGCTGCGGCTGCGTTCAATACATCCCGGGCTACACCCTGCACCGACAGCTAAGGGCTCCGTTCCATACATGTGAACTTTTAGACCAGCTCTACTGACACACTGGTAGTAGCGTTTCAGCCAGAGAGAAGGCGGCGCTGGACGTAAAGCCCACACCCAGCACATCACTGTGCTTCATTCAGGGATTGTGGGAATTTCGGAAGCTTGTCAACGTTCCATTTATTCCTAAACAAACACAAATAATTTTATACTTTATTTTACTGGCATAGCAATTTACTAATATACATTCAACCCCATCATATTAACATTCATGCACATGCACTGATCAGTTTCAGTAGCATTTACATTCACCACCAACATATTATTTGAAGATTTTGATAATAAATCTAAAAAAAAAAGGTATCAAGGTTAGTAAACGCCTTCTTTCACCAAATATTACATATTCATAATGTACAAAGGTCAAGACTCCAGCTACACTGACAGTATAAGGAACAGCTTTATTATTATATCCACAATGTATGCAATGTACAGATTATAATAGAGCAGACAGGGCAAATTTTTCTTTTTATTACCTTGCTACCTGCAACAAAGGGTTAATAATAATAATAATAATACATTTTATTTATAGGCGCTTTTCACAACACTCAAGAACACTGTACAAATTGTTTAAAATAAAACACAATTAAAGTACACACAAGCATAATATAGAACATATAGTTACATACAAATGACAGATAGAATGGGAGATAGAAGTGAAACTATGGAATGGAGTAGGCCTGTCTGAATAAATAAGTTTTGAGCTGAGATTTGAAGGTGGTGACTGAGTCTGAATTTTTTAAGTGTTCCGGGAGGGCGTTCCACAGGCAGGGGGCTGTAGTAGTTTTGAACCAGTTGTAGCTTATGGATGGATTTGTCAGGTAAACCAAATAAAAGGAAGTTGCAATAGTCCAGATGGGACGTGACCAGGCTATGGACAAGAGTGGCAGTATTTTCAGGTGAGAGGGATGGACGGAGACGGGAGATATTGCGTAGGTGAAAATAGGCTGAACGGGTGATGTTGTTAATATGAGAATGGAAAGAAAGAGTGGTGTCAAGGATGACTCTTAACCTGGGGAGAGGGGGAGACTGGGGAATTGTCAATTTGAATAGAGAAGTTGTTTATATTAGATAGGGTGGTTTTGATGCCAATGAGAAGAATTTCAGTTTTACTACTGTTGAGTTTAAGGAAGTTGGTGGAGAACCAGGTTCTGATTTCCTGAATACAGTCCGAGAGGTAAGTGGGTGGAAAGGTGGAGCTGGGTTTGGTGGACAAGTAGAGCTGGGTGTCATCCGCATAACAGTGGAAATTAATATTATACCTATGAAATATCTGGCCAAGGGGAATGAGGTAGATGATGAATAAAAGAGGACCAAGAACAGAGCCTTGGGGAACACCAGAGAAAAGGGGGGATGGGCGGGATGTAAATGTTTTTAACTGAATGAACTGAATGAGTGCAGCCAGAGAGGTATGAGATGAACCAAGTGAGAGGTGTGTCAGAGATACCAATGGAGGCTAGTCTATGGATGAGAATGGAGTGGGAGATTGTGTCAAATGCTGCGGTTAGATCAAGGAGAATGAGAACTGAAAGGAGTCCTGTATCAGCAGCCATAAGGAGGTCATTGGTGATTTTTAACAGAGCTGTTTCTGTGCTGTGTAAAGGGCGAAAACCAGATTGAAATTGTTCATATAGGTTATTGTCAGAGAGGTGGGCATGGACCTGGGATGCAACTGTTTTTTCAAGAACTTTAGATAAAAAGGGCAGATTGGAGATAGGACGGAGGTTACTGAAATTGTTGGGGTCTGCACCAGGTTTCTTGAGTATAGGGGTGACTGAGGCTGATTTGAGAGACGAAGGGACAAGACCAGAGGTGAGAGAGGAATGAACAAAGGCAGTTATAAGAGGGGTGAGAGAGTGTATGGAGGCTTTAACAAGACCAGTTGGCAGGGGGTCGAGCTGGCAGGTGGCTGGCTTAGCTTTCCTGATGAGGTCAGATGTGTCGGAAAACGAGGGTGATTTGAAGTTAGAAAATGTAGAGGAGATAGTTTGGGCAGGTGGGAGGGGTGAGGTGTGTGTGCTGTGAGCTAGCTGTTGGTGGATAGTGTCAATCTTTGTGTTAAAAAATTCCATAATGACGTTGCAGTAATCAGTTGAGTAGAAGTGAGGGGGAAGAGAGTCCGGGGGTTGTAGAGTTTTGTTAACCAGAGAAAAGAGAGCCTTTGTGTTCCCATCATTTGAATTGATTTGATTTGCAAAATAAAGTGATTTGGCAGTAGATAGCATGGCCTTGTAGTGGAGAATGTGGTTATGGAACATGTCCTGATGTATGGTGAGGCCAGATGTCCTGTAGAGGCGTTCTAGTTGACGTCCTTTGGCCTTAAGCTGACGGAGTTCAGGTGTAAACCAGGGTGCAGAGTGGGTAAACTGCAACTTTACAAAAGCAACCCCTCCTACCTTAAAGGGATCAAATCCCCAACACAGAATGGCATGAAATATGAGTATGTTAAACATATACCAAATAACATATTATGGTAAATAAAGTGCCATTGTAAGTATTCGTACTTGTCCGCTGATATGTGCGCATCATTCTGTAACCACGCCGCTGTACTGAGCAGCTCATGATGGAGTTGATAAATGTTAATGTTAACAGTTACTTTCAATGAAATCACTGCAAAAGAAGACCTCGTGGGAGATGGTGTGTGTATGAAGGATGCAGAAAGAGGATATTTATTTTTACTGCTTGTCTAGCCACTGGGAAACAGAATGAGGAAATGCATTTTGGATTTATGCAGCTGTTTTTGGGCCGCATTGCCACGATGCGTTATTACATTTCTGGGGAGAATCACGTCAGGATACAGGGTAGGATATGGAGCTCTGACGCAGATCCAACGCAGAACCAAAAATCTGGCTTGATGTCCTTACAGTAACATGATTTATAAGACAGGTTCATTTAACACACAATCATTTTAGTTAACACTGGGAAGAGGATGCCAAGAACAATAAGCACTTTACGCATTTTTCACTGAGGAGAAAAAAGAATGCAAGAAGCAGGGTGCAAGATGTTAAAGAAAACTACCTGCCTCTATTGTATTCCTCTTGCAGCATACACTAAAACAATACAGCATACTCAGTGAGTGTTGGAGGTCCCTCATCAGCCCATCACTGAAAAATTATAACCAAACTTTTACGAACATTTAAAAAATACTTATGTGTTTTCCTGACAGTTAAATTGGTCAGGCTCTCTACCAACCATTCTAACTACTTTCTGGTTAACTTAGGTGGCATAACAATTTTATTTTTTTATCTATCACTGCAGAGACTACATTTATTAATCTTCTCAAAGGACCTGAACCAAGGTCAGACTTACCTCTCAGAAAATTCTGTCTCTTGTTAACTTGTTACCAGTGAACCCACATCATCTCTGAGGTTTGCTAAAGGGCACATCCGGCTGTAAATGTGTTTAAATATGCCAGGGCGCATGTAGAGCATCCTGGAGACAGCTGTTTGAGACAAAATTAACAAACCAGATAGAGACTTCCTGTCTCTTGCTCTAACAACAATTACACATTATAGATGAATTGAATGGTCAAAGTGGGCATGTAGCGGCAGCCTTCGACCAAGAACAGTCATTGGGCTTAAGGTGTGTAAGTGGGCATGAATGTATGTACGTTTTATACTGGAGTAGTAGCATAAATTTGTGCTCAATTAGATTTGATTGGTTCAGTAATTTGCCAATTAAATCTGATGCTAAATGAAAAGTGTATTTGTTGTACAACTGGAAGCAGACATATTGGTTATAAACACCTGAAACAGGTGTAAAATCTTTGGGCAACCAGGACGATGAGGTTCACTGATTAGGGGTTTAAATAACAACATTCATTTGTACTTTTTTCAATAAATTTTATCACATCTTACTTGCAAATGTCTTCTTGTTGAGATACGTGTTCTTTGAAGTACAAACCAAGGCTTCAAGGGTACATGTAATGTGTTTTAAAAACACCAAATCTGGATAAAAACTCCACAGGGAATGTAAAGAAATAAACATAAGAAATAAAGACTTGTACCCTGCTACACTACTTTTGTGCATTCTTTGTCCCTGTCCATTTTAACTTAAGTGTATAGAGAATGGTGATCTGTAGGTCTAAGGTGAACCCTGTGTACACAGCAGTACCTGTGCACCTTACTATCATTCCTATGTATATAATATATATTCTTCCATCTCTATTTCTTGTCTTCTCTTATCATATTTTGTTTTGTTTTGTTGTTTGTGGTTTTTAAGACTGATTTTATGTGCAACTGAGCTACTGTGACCAAGCAATTTCTGTTGTGGATGGATAAAGTCTATCTAAGTCTAAGTCTAAGTTCTAGTGGGAAACTTTTGGAACTGGCATTCATGTGGATGTTACTTAGACATGTAGCACCCACCTAGACCAGACCAGTTACCCCCACCCCATAGCAATGACACTCCTTGATGGCAGCAGCCATCCCCAGCAGGATGCAGCCTGACACAGACACACACACAAAAGCTTTAAGAACAACTCAAAAAAACTTGAAACACAGCACAAGGTGTTGACCTGGCCTCCAAATTCACTAGATCCCAAACTGATCAAGTATCTGTGGGATGATCCACAGAGGTCCCTCCCCTCAACCCATAGGACCCAAAGGCCCCCACTAACATCATTCTGTTGCCAGACACCACAGGACACCCTCAGAAGGCCCATGTCCATTCTCTGATGAGTCACAACTGTTTTGGAGGCACAAGGGAGACCTACACAATATTAGGATATTGGTCATAATGTTATGCCTGATCGGTGTGTAGTGATGTACTGGAGAGAGCAAATATGGAGATGTTGAACGAAGTATTTGTTTCAGTTTGGTGTTTCACAGTCCTGAATTGAATGTATCTGTGTGTAGTGCACTTACCTACCAACCCATGTGAAATACCCATGTATGTAGTTGATGTGTGCTTCCCTACCTGACCACAGATCTGACAATATGTTACTGGTGGACAAATACACCAAATGTGGTGAATGATGCAATCCTGAGAAATTATAAAGAATGTATTTCAATACCAAAGTGAGGGGTGCGGGGAGGTACAGAATCAAAATACACAGACTTAAAACAAAGGAGTTTATGAGGTTTTGACACAGCCACAAACCCTGAGATATTTCCTCAGAATGTATGATTCACGCATTAATTAGTGTTTCCCGTTGGGAGACGTCATTATTTTCACTCCTAATGCTGCTACTGATGGTGAGAACTTGTAAATGGAGTGTTTGCTCACACCACCATCATCATTAACATCCAGCATTTGGTATGTTTGTGAGTCACCCACTTAATTTGTTTCACCGTTGGTAACAACTACCTTGGTGGTTTATTCCCTACAAAGACATCTTGTCACCACTTGATGAGACAATAACTAAATCTACAGTATGTAAACATATTGTCATACTTGTGTTAAAATTTAAATATTCTCCAAATTATGTCCTAACATTGATCTGTTCACAAAAGTTTCAAGACTGGAAGATATCACTGTGACTGCTGGCAAGGTAGCCTGCTGACTCACAGGCTAGCAGGCTCCAATCTTCTGTATTAGCTTGGACAGACACAAAGAGCCAGAGAAAACACTTTCAGGAAGTGTTCCGTGATGGAAAAGGAAATTCAGTCTGATTCATACAGTGCCAAATCATAATGCTTAGGAATAAGTTGGCAGGAGCCGAGGCGAAATATGGCCTGCTGCAAGGAATGTTCATATGAACATTGTCCAGCGTATGTCTCTTGGCTGGGATAATTAACAGCATATGTCTGGTGCGAAAAGCAACCATGTACAAGTGAGACTCTGTCCTGTTTTGATGCAGTTCAATGAAAGATTACATGACAGCAACAGGTGGGACATGGCCTGCTGACAGTGCATATGCTACGCTTGAACTGCGACAGAGGCACAGTAGAGTGGCACTACCACACCACTAATATTACTGTAACTCTAGGTACGTCTGGCTTGTTGGGACTTTACACTCCTGGACCACTGCAGCTTTTATATATATTATAATTTGGTTAGCGGCATGGCACTCATAAATTTGTGTCGCCAATGAATCAGCTGCTATATCTGATATGCCAGTTGGAGCAGTCTGAGCATTTCTTTTTAAACTGCTGCACATATGCACACTTTCACAGAGCAGAAGTGGCACTAGTGAGGGACAGAGAGTTAAAGAACAAGTCATACATGAAATTCCCCAGCACTAAAAAGCAGAAAAATGAGCAACGTGCATCTGATGAACATAACTGTAAATTTAGCAGCTACTGTATAGGACTAGGAGTTGGTATCGTTCCATGTGGAAAGTACGAACAGTTGAATGGGTGTAAATCTTAGCTGGCCAGAAATAAGATTGCAAATGCATTATGATATTATCCCTAACTGCCGAATACATAAATAAGCAGCTGTTACATTTGCAAGTCTGTCTCACCCATTGTTCTTTGAGAGAGAAAACAAGAAAAGGAAGGTTGATCTTACACTGCTCTTGTTTTATTAAGGATATTTTGGGAGATGACTTCTGTGGACTTGAGTTAACAAGACTCCCAGGATGCATTTTGCATCACTGAGCAAAAATTATGGCAAGAAAACAACTAAAGTCCAAGTTGTAGTCTCTCAGCAGATCTACTGGTTCAGTGTCCTGCTCGGACAGATAAGGGTTAATGGACTGAACCTCTGACTGAACCACAGTCGCTCTGCACTTTTTCCATCGAGTAATTATGCTTAATGTAATAATAGCTTAAGCTTACGAGAAGTTGCCACTGTCATATAAAACGGCCTTGGTAAACCCATTGTGTTGTTAGCGACTGTAACTGAGCATCAGGTGAGCTGATAGCTTGCCAGGTATAGTATAGTAGTTTTCCAATAACATTTAAAGCTTCCATGTACTGTACATGTGTAAAAAAGAACTGGACTTGTAGGGTTTCTTCGAGAGGCTTTGCCATTAATCCAAGTAACTTCTTTAGTTCTAAATGACTGATAGGGAGTTAATGGTTTTATTAGGTACATCTTTCATGACTAGCCTAGCATTTGTAACCACCAGATACTCACCTGTAACATCTTCAACACAACCCTACAAGTACAGCTGCCTTTGTTTATGGTTTGTTTTTAGAATCTATAATGATCTGGATGAATAAGAGCCTTTACAGACGTCTACTGTACATAATTAGCTTGTTGTAATTTTGGAAAGGGGGAGGTGTTTTGCAAGCGTAGAGCCTTCCGTACACTCATTCTGAAATAGAGCTCAACAAGTACTGAACAGGATTTTTATGAATGAGTTGTACTGTCCTGCTGTGATGTGCATGCCCCATAAATCATGACGTGTCCGCCCTCCTTTCCCCTCCCCTACAGCTTCATAAATACAGCAGCATGTTCAGACTGACAGCAACTTGTTCTGTAGCTGATCTTTAGTCTTTTACTGCTGATTTAGGCTGCCTCCTTTTCAGAGAAAATATTATTTTATAGGTTTTGGTTTTGTAGTTATATATATTATTTCTTTCTGATTTAGAGGGCGGTATGTATGCCAAGCAGCCAGATGAACCGGGGTCATGTAGTGGAAGGCCCTTTGACACCGAGAAGGAGCTCAACAGTGAAGTAAGTAGTACACATTGTCTTTATTTTATTTTTTTTGTGTGTGTGTTTCACTGAAAAGGCGTAAGAGTTTTATGTTACTCTGAGGTATCCTCTTGATTGGAGAGTTCTGATATAACTAATAAAGCTTTGTGGACCGTGAAAAAGATTAAATTGTTTCTGATGAGTAATATATAAATGCATTGTTAAAAGGAAGAAGAAGAAGAAAAAATGTACGCAGAAACTGTAGGAGACAAAAACAAGGGATTTATGTTAGACTTTAAGCAGCCACTTTTATACTTTTTTACACACTGTGAATCATTTGACTGTAACTTGCAGAAAAACCATTCGAGATAGATCAGTGCAGTTTCACTTATTCACTGTGCAATTACTCGGAGATATCAAAGCCAGAAGTCTTTGGAGCTGGCAACTCGGTAATTTAAGCATTAATTTGTCTAAGTTTTAGGTGTTGCCTCCCTGAACCGAAGACTAAGGACTGATAATGATCTGCAATTACAGTACACCAACAGTTCTATTGTTATTCAAAGACTGGTACAGTTATGATTACAGTATAGATATATAGAAATATAGAAAATACAACTAAAGACAGCAATGTTGCAAGTCATGGCAAACTAAATGTTACCTTCTAAAATGTTGATCTTAACAGGGGCTCTATAGAGAGACTCAATTCATATCAGAGTGTGGGTGTTGGATTTCATTATGGAGTGTGTTTCAACCAATACAGTGAAAAAATGCCTCTGCCTGCAAATGGATAGTCCTACAACCAGTTAGAGCAGACTTGAAGCACCAGGGTGATGGCAGAGATCCTGAATAAACTCAAGGCTGTTACAAGCTTTGGCACCAGCAAATATCTTTTAGGAAAGAAAGTAAGCATTTAGTTAATTAAAATGTTGCTGACTAATTTGCTTCAGCATCTTTGGCCATATAAATACCTGCCAGGTGTGTAAGACCAGCCACGATTATCTGAGCCTGGAGATGACTGGTCAGTTAATGTCCATCATCATGCTTTAGATAACTCTATTTTCTTGCCAAGCACCTACACAGCATTTAGTGAAATAATGATAACATTACAACATTGCCCTCGGAGAATGAACACGATCTAACAACATAATTCGTCCATCCATCCATATTAGCTGATCTGGAGGCAAAATTAGTGCTGACTTGTGTAACGCATTACATCCATGGTGAAATGACCATTAAATCCGGTAGTTTGGAAGCTGTTCCACCTGTTTTTGTCTTGTGTGTATGTATGTCCAGGGAAAACACGTCAACCTTGTTCATGAGTCTCACAAGTCCAAACAAAGGAATTCAGACTATGAGGCCTTTGTAGATTGTGACACAGACCACGAGCATCTCACGGACCTGACTGAGCTGCTAACGAAGCATGCTAATATCGTTGAGATTACTCCCTTTGATAACTCCACTCTTCCTAATGAGGGTAGGTTACACTTTACTTTTGACTAAATATGTAAATTCCATAAAACAAGCCTGATCACTGGTCTGTATGGTTCAATTCAGACTCTTATGCTGTCTTGTAACTATTAACTGATGGTTACATGCAGCAGAAGCATATTATTTGAACCTAAATTGTGTTTCAGATGTGCCCGGCGTGCCCTGGTTCCCTAAGAAGATCTCTGACTTGGATCTGTGTGCAAACAAGGTTTTGATGTATGGCTCTGAATTAGATGCAGATCATCCGGTATGTAGGACAGATATGCTAAGCAGCTCTGATATACTCTGGTTTACATAAATGACTGCCTAAAATGTGAAACAGACAGCTGAAAAAATCTTGGGAATTTTGAAAACATGTGACTTGAGATTGTGACTACACTGTTTTCTTGCAGGGATTTAAAGACAACATATACCGTAAAAGAAGAAAATATTTTGCTGACTTGGCTATGAACTACAAACAGTAAGTTCCAGTGTACTGTTTACTGATGCATTTGAAATTGTTCCATTTGGCCACAGTGTATGAAATTCATTAAGGCGATGTATTTTGCAATAAATCACAAGCTAAATGGAATTACTTAATGCTGTTTCAAGTATATTTTTTTGTATTAAATAATTCAATGAACGTGTATGCCCTTTTAATGCATACTTGGAGTTTTCTGTGTGGATTATTATATTTTCCCCTTTTCTTCTGACTTGGATTTATCACATATTTTTGCAAAATGTGGACTCCAGGGAGAATACCTTCTACCCTGGTCATGGCTAATAGAGATGCAGATAAATATACTCCAAATGAACCTAGTAAAGGCTAGCTAATCTTATTTGAAGGTCTTATTTAGGTTGATGCCAAGTGTGGTGTTAAAATAATATCGGCTGAATGTGCCATCAGTCAGTTGTTTAGTTAGTTCTGTTTTTAATTGTACACGTGTATATTGGTGACACATACATATTTCTGGAGTTAGCCCCTTATAAAAAGGTTAAACCTGCAGGAAGAGTATTTGATGAAGTGATCACCAAAATCAAGAGAAATATAAAAAGTGTCATCTGCATATAAATCAATCATGCAGGAGTGTGGACTGTTGTATTCAAATTATTGGGGGGAAAAAAAAAATAGAACAGTAATGGTGATGGTACATCTTTGTCAATGGTTAAATGGTTGGACTGCAATGAAAACAAATGCATTGTTGATGTCTATGAAACAGGATTAATGCTCGTTGAAATACCTTATCAAAAATGTCACAGTGTTGTTCAGTAATGTACAACAGCTCAGGTGTTTTTATTTAATCTTTTGCAGTTGTGCTTTACATAGTTTATAGAGACGTTAATGAGATAGCTCCATCGGTTTCTTGCAGCGGCGATCCTATTCCTCGCGTAGACTACACAGCAGAGGAGGTGCGTACCTGGGGCATTGTTTTCAGGGAGCTCAACAAGCTGTACCCGAGCCATGCCTGCAAGGAGTATCTGAAGAACCTCCCTCTGCTGACCAAATACTGCAAATACAGCGAAGACAACATCCCCCAGCTCGAAGATGTCTCACGCTTCCTCAAAGGTAACTATTAAACCAGATCCGCAAACTGTGATGTCTGCTAGAGTTATGTCTTAAAGTGGTTGAACATTTGCACATCTACAGTCACTTCTTTGCGGTTCGCTTGTGAGCTATTCACGACTATAAGCTATTCACAAATGTGCAGTAATGGCTCCTGTCCCTGTAAGGCCTCACGACACTAAAACCTCAGTTCCTTGTCAAGTAATTGCCTTTACAACCAAAGCTGCCAAAGACTGAGAAATGGTAACCATCTAGTGGTTATTGATGATACTGCTGTCTAACAACAAAAAACAAAATCTCAATACAATGTCTAGGCAGGAGACACCGCTGCTACTTAGTATTATAATTTATTGTTCTTGATTGTAAATGGCAACTTGTCAGATCAGGTCATCACATGTTTGAGCTTGACTTCTCTGTGCCAGTACCTGCTTACTGTATGATACAATAATGGACATTAAATGTTAGTACTACTACTACTCAAGTAGATTGTAAATGTACAGTAAATGTATCCATACATTTACAATCCATTTACAAGGAAGATACAAACTTTGAAACCAAGTTTTTAGAGCCATGTAAGCTTTTAATATTTGAAAATGTGTTTAATATGAACATTTAATGTTGAATATAAGGACACTTGAGATGCAGGTATGTGACAAAAAAAAAAAAAAAAAAGACATGATGTGTCCCGTACAAAAATAAGTGTTTGTGTCTCTTGTATGAGTGCAATTGATGCAGGATATCTACGTAATCCACAGACACTGTTGTCAACACTTTTTTAAGGAACCTTTGTCTGTCAAAGAATGAGACAGGCAGTATTTGTGTTTAGATGTGTGTCTGTGTATTTCTGAATAGAGCGCTCAGGCTTCATCATCCGACCGGTAGCAGGGTACCTCTCCCCCAGAGACTTCCTGGCAGGCTTGGCCCTCCGAGTTTTCCACTGCACCCAGTATGTCCGCCACAGCTCAGAGCCTTTTTATACGCCTGAACCGTGAGTACTAGCACATGCACTCACACACAAACTTGTACACAACATGCTCAGTGGCTCCCACAGTCCAGTGTTGTGTAATCATGACTTTTTCAGGGTGTTTATGTTTTCCTTTGTGTGTTTGTTGCAGAGACACATGCCACGAGCTGCTGGGTCATGTTCCTCTGCTTGCTGAACCCAGCTTCGCCCAGTTCTCTCAGGAGATTGGTTTAGCGTCACTTGGCGCTTCAGATGACGCTGTACAGAAACTTGCCACGGTGAGAAAGCACACATTACCACTTCACAGCAAATCTTACTTATATCCAACGACCAGTTGGTCATTTACTTTGTAAAAGTGAAAAGGCTAATGTTAAAAACTAATGTACATGTAACATTCACGATGTAGGGAAGTGTATGGTCAAATAAGTTTAGCAATAGAGAACTGATGAAGATGCACAGAAAGTAGGGTTTAATACATCCATGATCCATGAGACAAGTTTTCACAACATCTTCCAACCGCAGCACTGAGTCAGCCTTCTCAATCAGTTTGTTGAGTCTACTGATATGGTCCAAACTATAAGGTGTAAGTCTCCTAAAAAATCTGCAGCATGTCACCAGAGATTGCGTAACATAAGCAGGTTAAAAAAGTTAGAACATAGTATAACAGCTCTCTCTACTAGCATGTTATAGTTTCTAGTAATACTTTAACCAAATATGACCAAAAAATAAAACATTTTTTCAATTCGTGTTGAAGAAACTCCAACAGAGCACATGGTGGTTGTCACTTCTACACTAACAATTCATGATGAAATGACCACAAAGCAATGCCACAAAAGGAGGGCTGACTGGTTACAACTGTAAATTCTGCCCCAACAATTGTAAAATCTTGTCACACAATACACTGGTGCCAGTGAATTCCGATTAGATGAGCAACAAGCTACGGAAGAGGAGGGAACTCTATCTTGTGGAGCTGGACAAGGCAATGGTGTGAAGAAAGAGGAAGAAGAGAAAACTTACAAACCCAGCCTTGCTGTTGTGAAAGCAAGCTGCACCACCCCCCTTTCAGTTATGAGGGGAAGAAAGGATTCATTGTAATTACTTATATATTCCAAAATAGTAGTATCTACCTTTTACATTTAAATTAAATTTAATGCTGTAAAATAGTAATGGGATGGTGTGATATTTTCAACCTGTTTGTTCCAGTGTTATTTCTTCACAGTGGAGTTTGGCCTGTGTAAGCAGGATGGCAGGCTTAGAGCCTATGGAGCTGGACTCCTCTCCTCCATCACTGAGCTCAAGGTGACATATGACCTGCTTTATAAAGTTCATCTGCTAGACTAACCGCATTTATTATACTGCATATTTTTAACTTCTTGCCCCCGCTTTAAAACATATGACAGAAATCTTTAAACTATTACCTCTGGATTATTTTTTTCCACATTACATTTTCTTTGTGACCACAAACATGACATTTACTCCCTAACCAGTATAATCCCTGTGGCATTATTTCATTCAGACCAATAACTATCAAAAGTATCAAGCTTTTACTACTTATTAGAAGAGATATTATTGACAAAACAGTTGACATTTCTCCAATCATGATCACATGTGATTAGCCAGGACCGTGTTCCTTCACCAGCCAGCTTAAGAAAACATTTTCTTAAATTTTGTGTGACTAAAATATGATATGTCTCTTCGTTCTATTAGCATGCTTTGTCTGGTAAGGCCAGTATCCTTCCATTTGACCCCATGGTGACCTGTAAGCAGGAATGCTTAATCACCACCTTCCAAGAAGTTTACTTTGTTGCTGAAAGTTTTGAGGAAGCCAAGTACAAAATGAGGTACGTCTAATTGTGCTAACAATATAACAATAATGTAAATCATTGTCAAACTACTTTTTTTTTACAGTGAGAAACTCATGCAACCATAAAGGTTTTACCCTGCACTGTGGTAATGTTATCAAATGACGAAAGATTCATCACAGCTAGAACATGTGACAAAATATTTGCTCACTTTTCTAATATTTGGATGAGTATATACAGTAGATACCACCAACAAGGTGGTGGAGACAGAAAGGCACGAGGTGATCAGTTTAGCTTGGCATAAAGGCTGGAAGCAGGAGATACAGCTGTTCTGTGTCTCTCCAAAACTCTAGTAACATTAAAAGTGAGCTTTAGGAGTGTTTGCTGCTGTATTTTTTAACTTTGGCCAAGATCCCCTTTTCAGCCACTTTGCTAAACTCAGCTACTCATCAACTGATCAAGAAACTAATAAAAAAAGGTTAGATTTCTTAACCAATACCACCTGCTGGAGCATAGGAGTGAAATGACAAAATTGGTTTTCAGTCCCCATGCTATGGCACTTAAACAGCACCAGGACCTTTGCTCTTTGCTGTAATCATTTTTGTCCAACTCACAGCGGTGAGATGATTCTTTAATAATGGATTTTATAATGATTTCTAAAAATGGGTCTGAAAAGCTTTGTTTGAAAGTCTATTTCTATATCGTTACAGTCATGTAAAGTTTAAGCTGGTCTATTGATTTCAAATACTATGCTGTGCCTGCAGGGAGTTTTCTAAGACGCTTCGGATTCCATTCACAGTTCGCTGCAACCCCAACACCCAGAAGGACATCAGAAACACAAAAATCACTGCGAAAGACATCAGCCATGAGCGAAGACAACCTGAACTGAATCAGTAACACCTGAGCATCTAAGGAGGGGGGCTAGAGGGTGGGGGTGGTCTCTCAGCTTATCTCTGTACCCACAAACATCAGCACAGTCAGGACATCCTGATATTAATCAGTGGCATAGGTGTGTGTTGGAGCACTGAAACTTATTTTGGTCAGAGAGCAACAGGAGGATGAGGGAGCTGTACACAGCCACATAGTTCTGAATAGGTGATGATCCTGACTGCTGCTAACGGCTTCACAGAAGTGTTCATTACAGCAAAACCAAAAACTTAGCACTGGTTTAACATATGCCGTAGCAGTGACCATCATTACGACTTCTTGGTGCATCCATCAGTGCTTTTCTCTACGTGAAGTGATAGTCTTGTTTTATTGGGTAACTCACTGTTGTTATGCAGTAATTGCTATAATAATTTAACTATATAACCAAGTTAAACGTTTAAATATAACATTAAACTCACAATGGAAGGCTAGTGTCTAATGTTACCAAGTAACACTGCAATGAAATATCATCATGTTAATGTTGTTGCTGACTGCTACCAACTTTATGTGCCTCTCCTCTGTAAATGGAGCATCATGGCATGTTGACAACTAGCACACACATCAAGAGCTTTGTTAACTGGATATGCAGAAGGCTTTGTGGATACCAGTCCAGTAGAAACATAGCTGCAAGTGATGTTTTCACACACACTGCACAAATGCGTGCATAGATGTCTCATAGATGCATTTGTGCAAAATAGAGCTCACAACAGAGGGTGGAGAGGAACAGGAGGATGCACACACTCCATTTGCATTTGCAAACTGCAGACTATCACACTTAGTGCTGCTCACACCACAAGACATAGCGGGGCTGTTGCGCTTTCACTTAGCAACAGACTAGTTTGGCTGTGGTTCAGAACTCATCCTGCTAAACAGCTATTTAAAACTTGACTGCTGTGTCAGACCAAGCACAGGTTCTTCTAAAATGTATTATTATTATTATTATTAACTGCAGTTAAACTGTGTCTGAGTCGTACTCATATGTCATGGTCTATTGTAGCGGGAGGAGACATGTCTGATAGCATACCAGCATGCACTGGGGCAAAGAACCATCATCTTGGATCATTTCATCCTCGTTGCTGTTATTGTTGTTAGTTGTTTTATTGCATATGTGGGATGCATTGTGTCCACTGTTGTTGACATATTGTTGTAAAATGAATCAGTACAAGTGTATTTGACGGTCTGTACACAGTTATTGAGACTGACCTAACAAGTGATTTGATGACGTGCAGCACTGATCATGAATTTAGTTCCTCTAATGAATCACAGCAGCCATCCTTCACGCAGACTGTACATTAGCAACAATACTAGTATTCATTTTTACATTTAAAGATATGTCAAGGTTCCAGCTAAAGAGAAATGCACAGCAAGCTGCACATGCTGCACATGCTGCACACAGAGATAGGGCGCCACTCAATAATCACCTAAAAAAAGAACTGGAGTGATATGTGTCACTAGAAATACCTAACCCTTTAGTTTCCTGTTACTGTATGCTATACAGAACTAAAACAAATGCAACTGGACCTAACTGAGTATCTGCAAACATATCTAATATATTCAGTGGATTACAAACTAAGTTTTGTTATGTCACAGCCACTTAAGTTGATGGCCTTCATCCGGTTAGAGAGGATGAGGTCATTTGACCACACATGCCACACATGCATTTACAATAAAAAATAGATGTGTGTGGTTTCTACAAAGAAACATATAAAGAGTATATAATATATGTGAAAATATATATAAAATGTTATTAAAATAAAAATAATAAAGAAAGATGGAATACAAATATAGCTTCCAAGCAATATTTAAGACCAGGTTACACTATGAACAAGTAAGTCAAGGCCAATCCTATTTTACCATGCAGTTAAACCGGTGACATACTGTGAGGGCCCCTTGTCTTTCTAATTATATAATGATGCAGGGAGTCTTAATAGCCAGCAGAGGGGGCTACTGCCTTACTGAGGACAGTTCAAGCCAAGGTGTGGCTATGGCACCTCAAAGCTCTCCACATGACAGGCTTACCATCTTCATAATGGAGTAACATCATACACTTAAGTACTAGTAAAACAAATCATACTAACATAAAACCGAATTATGTAGAGCTCTGTTAACTTCAACAAATTAACTACATGAAACCAAATGAAGATTATATCTGTGCTAATGTCTAAATTATTATTTTTTTCTTTGCCAGAAAATACAAAGGACGCTTACTGTTAATCTTACACTCACCATCCAGCTGCAACAAGAGGGATTACAGACCTGCATACAGTGGACTACTGGAATTCTTTATTATCACGGTGTTCCAATAATTCTCTGAAAAGCCCCCAGCCTTACTAAAGTGGTTCACAGAGAGTACTGGCAGAAACTACAAAGAGAGCTCATATTTCTCCCATATTAGATTCTCTTCATTGGCTCCCTGTAAAATCCATAGAATTTGAAATCCTCCCCCTTACATACAAGGCTCCTAATGACCAAGCTCCACTTAGACCTCAAGGAACCACAACAGAACACTTCCTTCTCAGACCACAGGCTTGCTTGTGGTACATATGGTTTCAGAAAGTAGAATGGGAGGCAGCGCCATCAGCTATCAGGCGTCTCTCCTGTGGAACCAGCTCCCACTTTGGGTTTGGGATACAGACTCTCTCTTAGGCCTAAAACGGTCCCTTTTGATAGTGATGACTGGCTCAGATGAACCTTCCCTTAGTTATGCTGCCCATTCCAGTGTCTTTTTTCTTTTTATCAAATGCTCCCCTTTTCTCTTTTAGTTGGTTGAGGTAGATTACAACTGCCCTTTGTCTGCTTCTGTCTGAGGCGTCTTCCAGACACAAAAGAAGTTCTTCATGGCAAGGGAATTGAATGAACCAATTATGGACCTGGAAATACATCAGATAATCTCCAGACTGAAAAATAATAAAAGCCCTGGCCCAGGTATATTAACAAATTTCATAAAGCTTTTATAGAGATTATATCACCTTTATTGCTAGACGCTTTCCATTACAATCTGGAACCATGGACTCCTCTTGGAGAAAGGCTACTATAGTGGTAATACATAAGGATGGCAAAGATCCCACCAAATGTCAATCATACAGGCCAATCTCGTTATTGAATACAGATTTACGAATCTTAACAGCTATCCTGGCCAGACGTGTCAGTAAAATTACTACAGAAATTATTCATCCAGATCAGACAGGGTTCATAAAGGGAACATACTGTGGGGACAACATCAGAAGGTTAAATTTAATGACACACCCAGAAGTTAAGGAAGAGGAGTCAATGATACTATCCTTAGATGCCATGAAAGCATTCGATTGAGTATCCTGGCAAAACCTAATTCAAACTCTGACACGATTCCAATTTGGCCCAAACTTCATCAAATGGTTCCAAACTTATATTCAGATCCACAATCTGCAGTTAAGGTGAACGGGTTTCTCTCAGACCGCTTCACCCTAGAACGTGGTTGTAGACAAAGTTGCTCACTATCTCCTCTCTTATTTGAAAATGATGGTAATATAAAGGGGGTTACGATAAATGGAGAACAGCATAAATTTTAAATGTATGCAGATGACGCACTGCTGTATCTCACAAAACCTACAACAACAATACCATACTTAAAGGACCTCATTTTCACGTATGGTTACTTCTCACACTACACGTTCTACGTGGACAAAACAATGGCCATGGGTATAGGCGCTAACATCTCAGATACAACTAAATCGCAGAGCGGGTTTAAATGGCTAGTAGATGGTATTAAATATCTGGGCATCCATATACCACCTTCAATGGAAAAACTGTACGATCTCAATCACAAAAGTCTAATCCAAAACATTAGCAAGGATTTGGACTGATGGTTAATATCGAACCTATCTCTACTGGGCCGCATTGGGAGTGTCCGCATGAATGTGCTGCCTAAATGACTACATCTGTTTCAAATGTTACCTATTGACATCCCCAAAACTACATTTGACAAATTGGACAAGCTAATCTCAATATTTATCTGGCAAAGAAAGTGACCAAGAATCAGACTAAAAATGTTAGTTACCTAAAGCAAAGGGAGGGCTCAGACTTCCAAATTTGAGATATTACTTTTGGGCTGCGCAACTAAAAGTGTTAATAAGGGATTCAGGACCTATCATATACAGTCTGGCTTGATATAACATCTACATTTGGCCTGTGTAAAACAAATTCAGTACTTACAAATATTGGATATATTTGTGATTTTCATTCATTCATTCATTCATCTTCTGTAACCACTTGTCCTATGAAGGGTCACTGTCATCGGGCGAAAGGCGGGCTACACTCTGGACAGGTGTCCAGTCTATCTCAGGGCTAACACAGAGAGACAGACAACCATTCACACTCGCATGCACACCTACGAATCACCAAAGAACCGAACAAGCATGTCTTCGGACAGTGGGAGGAAGCCGGACACAGGGGACACACACAGACACAGGGAGAACATGGGATGAAGTGTTTGAAACACTTAATGAAGTATGGAAATATTACAATGGGACCAATGGTGGTAATAGACCAATACTTGGTGGTACATATGGTCTAATACTTGGTCTATTACCAAAAGGCATCGAAGGATGCACATACAATAAAAAATAAAGGAAATATATCAAATGGAACAAATAACATACTGTACATGTATTCACTAGAAGGTGGAGCCCTGCCATGGGTATACCGTTATAGTGAGGAATCCATACAATATGAATCCGATCTATATTATTAATTTGACTTTTATTTATGTATTTTTATTCTGTTTTCTAATCTTAATTTGTTTTGTTTTATTTTGTTTTATTCCTTCTTTTTCTGTCATTATAGCCTCCATCTCCTTTGTTGTGTCATAATTGCTATCATGTCCCTATAGGTTAGGGTTAGGTATTGGAAAAACTTGAAAAAATATGTTGAAAATGATTTTGTATGTATGATTCTGAATGAAACCGAAATAAAAGCTAAGTTTTCCCTCCCCATTGTCACTAAATACCCGAGGAAATGCTGTGTTTCTCTCTGCGACAGTGTGAAGTTTTGGCCTTCGCATGTAAAGTGCCCAAAGATTACCAGCGATTAGAAATAAAAAAATAAAATAAAATAACCGATTGGAAGCGACAATGAAGCAGAAGAATGTCTCACGTTTGCTTCCAGATCTGGCAGCCCTCTTAGCCCCCTGTATATTGAATCGTAAAAGCAGTCAGACAGTGTATTTGCGAACAGGGGAAACAGATGTCAGTTTGTACTACACTTTGACTTCCGGCGTGGACCGGAAAAACAACTTTCTTGTCGCAAAGGATATGATCGTGCAGAGCGTGTCTGAGAATGATTACATTTTAAGAGATATCCTCAGTATCAGTGTCGTAGGCTATCATTGATATTTGGCGTGTTTAACAATAATAATAAAAAAATAATGGGCTGATAAAGTGGGCCATGTGTTACAATAACGCACCTTGTTTGTTAATTACAGCTTACATAGTCTCCTTATAATATAGTTTGTGTATATTTATTTATTGTTCAATATTCCGGACGCACATGTATCTGTATTGTACTAACCACCACAGCAAATTCCCCATAATTGTTCATATGTGGCAATAAAGAGAATTCTGATTCTTAAATTGTAGCCCACGGTGTAACAGTGAATCCACTGGCTCCACTAATCTACCTTCTTGTACTGTTACATTCTCATGTTGACTGTATGGTTCATGTAGGCTTGGGGAAAAAAATAGAAGCACCTTCAGCTTCCTGCGCTCTGTTTGGACCGCTGCGTGTCAATCAAGACTGGAACGACTGACTGGACTGTGGCGGGGTGCTCGCTAGCTCAGGCCCCCGTGTGGGAGGGAGGAGCTGGGTGTTGCCTCTGTCTCCAAAGTGAAATCTGGATCTTCACTTGCCTGGACTCAGCCTCACGCACGCTTGCCTCCGGCGCCGTCCTGTTCACTCTACACCGAATAAATAGCCTAACGGACCACCATGGGAGTCGAAGGTTTCACCAAATGCATCAAGTACATGCTCTTCTTCCTCAACTTCATCTTCTGGGTAAGCAGCCTCGCTTCTTAATTCCGTTGTGTGGTGTTGTGTGTTCACTTATTTGCGCAGCGCCGCCGCCGCCGCCGCCTCCTCTCCCCCGTTAGCTGGGCACGGTGTCTCAGGCTGCCAGCCCGTCATGAATGAGCGGTGCCTGGTGAAATCAACAACACCCACCGTATGGCGCACTGAATTTGAGCTGTACACGTTGTATCACCTCAGAATAAAAATAAAACGTGTAACGGATTACTAGAGGACATCGTGGCGAAACGAGGTTAACCTAACGAAACGCTGAAAGGAAGCGTGTGGTTAATTCGTGTAACTCGACATTCACACTTAGTAAATTGTGGTTTCTGTTAAGCAAGCTAGAGTAGAGCCACCTTAGGTAACAGGCCAGCACGAAATGGACGGTAGAAAATAACGGTTTCAGCCTCATTATGCCCAGTCCTCTCCTTAGTTATGTTTTCGGTTATGACTTAAAACACATTGTTTAATATCACTGGTGGAGGTAAACGGGGGATAAAAGTGAGTTAATGATCATATGGCAGTTTTTTTTTTTTTTTTTTTTGTAGTTTGTAGGTCTGCCGTGATGTGCAACTGAGCTTGGAGAATGGCTTTGTTTGGATTACAACCTCCACCCAACTTGTGTGTGTGTGTGTGTGTGCGCGCAAGTGTATGTGGTGGAGGTGGAGGGGTGATTTGGTGGTTTCCACTTGGTGAGTCAAAGCCCTGCGTCGAGTAATGAATCATGGAAACATTTGTGGGTACTTTCTACCCTCCTTGAGCTGCAGTACAGATTGCTCATAAACATCTCTGATGACTCCGGTCGCTTTGTGTCTACGTGTTTTTGTTGGGTTTCGTACTGAGCCGGTGGTAGAAGTGGGGCAGCCCTGCGTAAAAAACAATCAAGGTTCTGCATTGTTGTTGAGACAATGGGGTGTTTTGCCAAAAGTCTATTTCCAGCAACACACTGATGCATTTAAAGGTGCACAGGGGCCAGAAGAACGCCGGCACAGATTCTTGTACTGACACTGGGTTGGTCACAGTGGCCACTGGTGATAAAGTCTGCTGGTAATAATGCATGTTGAAGAGAAGAACCCTGATGACATATCAGGAGTCTGGGCGCTCATGCATGCGAAAGCAGGGCCTTTGTCGGGTGACGTCAGCCCCATCCCAACCCCAACAAATAAACCAATAGAAACAATAGTGGTCAGCTTTCCTATTTTAAATCATTGTCATAAATTTGTCTGCGGATGACTTTCTCTGCATAAATGCTTTTACCAGGGCGAGGCCATTATTAAGTCAGAATAAGATTTCTTCTGTTGGTCTCTCTGTCCAAACACAGTGGATAACAAAAAAATAAAAAATGTAATGTTTAATGCTGTGATCTATGCTTAACCAATCAACTACCTTCATTGCTGCAAGTAACACTAAGGCTGGATAAACAAAACATTTTTGATATGACGACTAGAGGTAAAATTAAGCGGAAGCACCACAAATCTGAAACCAGGGATAACGTTAATTATATCAAAAATATTTTCTGCTTTCTGTAGACTATTAAAATAAACATGTGGCTTTGGGAAATTTGAATGCACATTTTTCAAATTTTCGTTTTGTTTTTTTTAACCAAATAACCAATCATTTAACCAAGAAAATAAAGAGAGGTGACACATTTTTATGCAGAGGGGTCATTCATGACCTGTAAAAACTATTTCATCTTGTGATTAACTAGTTATACTCATAAAAGAAAATACCAATTTCGTGTTAACCCTCTGAAACGCATCAGCATGTGCATTTTAGACCTAAAGTGATGACTGTCAGTGCTGATGAATTTCAGAGCATTTTAGGCGGCTCATAAGAAGAAATGAGATTTAGGAGAAAGTAATGTAAGAGCTGACAGCTGATTATCAGTAGTAATAAATAAATAATCTTCCATAGTAACTTTCAAATTAAAGCGGAAGTGTTGCAGTCTCAGTTTTCATTTGGCCTCAGATCACACTTCCCGTTAACATGCTATTTACAGAAAGACTCTGGATGCAACAGATGATCCCACAATGCCGACAGTTCCCAATGGTGACATGTTGCAGATTGGTTTAGGAGTACCTTCATCAGCAAATTAGCTAGTCTGTCGTGTAAGTTTTACTGTCAGTATCTTTCCACAATGTGTCCTTTCAACACCCTGTGTTGTTTTGCATTTCTGGGAAATGTGTTGCTGAAGTTGACGTCACAACATTTCCTTTAATGGACGTCACATAGCTGACTAAGATAGCAGAACTATAAGATGTCGCCCAAAATGGATTTAAACAGATGAATTGTTTCTGACACTGGGTTATGGTTTTAATACATTACTTGTCATATGGGGGGCAACTACAAAGAGGTATAAACTTAGACTGAAGTGGTGCAGCTTTCTTCTTGTAATTAAAAAAAAGTAATTTGACTAACTGCTTTGTTAGTCTAATTACTTTTAAATTGGCAGATAGCTCTGAAGGACAGATGCTACTGCAGTGCTGAGAAGAATCCTAGTTGTCGTAGTTGTCTGTGTCTGTTGGCTGTTAAATGAGTCGTTTGTCTTATCTCTGTTTTTGTTTCTGGATAGAAATGTTTAAAATTTATTCAAATGAAAGTCAAAACAGGTTTTAGATTATATCCAGAAAAAAACTTTTAATTATTTGAGTTTATATTGTTAAGATATATATGTAGAAGCTTAAGGCACTTGAGATATTTGGAACTTGATTCAGCATTATAAGACCTTCAGACATTCTGGCAGTATGAGTCATGAAGAACCATCTTAAACAAGAAAGTCAGAGTCCTGCAACAGATGGTATGGACCACACAGAGTGCACATCTCAACATCATGTAGTCAGCTTGTGCTGTTGGAAAGACAAAGGATTCTCTCACCAGATTTTAAATGAAGTATAAAGTACTTTGTATTAAGTTAATTCACACATCCAGATATTTATAGCTTTTTTAAAATTCCTTGCCTTTGCCATCATTGCCTTACAATGCTGTATTTCCATTTTAATTCCAACAGTGTCTTTAAGGCAACATAGTTTGGCTCTTGTGTTTTTGTAAAAAAATGGTTCATAGAAGAAAAAATGAGGAATGTTTGTTTCAGTTTCACCTCTTACATCCTGTGCTCCTCGTCCAGATCCAGTCAAGATTACTTGCATAAGGCCAACAACTGTCACCGGGTTTCCATTCACTAATTTACCAAATTGTGTAAATATGTGACTTCAGCTTCCCTTTTTTCATATCATACCATGTGATAAAAAGTCAGATACGAAAACAAGCCTCTCATGTGAATCATTTGATATCTGGCAAAACATAGTAATACATACATAGTAAGGAGCTAATCAGTGAAATTGTTCTTCAGATTACTTGTAACAGCGAGAAAACAAAACTAGGGAAAGAATGGTGTGTGTTACTGTGTAAAATAGGGTGTGGGGGTGGAGTGGACCGTGTGGAGGGGGTTCTGTGTCGTAGTATAGGAGTCTTACGGAAACTGTAGACAAGACCCCAACCCCCACCTCCAGCATGCCCAACATTCTATATCCCCCTTCTGCAGTCGGCAGAAATAGACCCTGGTGGGAGGGCTTCCATGGATACATGAGCTGTGCTCCGAAATATATTTGAAACTATTTCAAAGTTTCATCCTAAATTCTCTCACACTTGTGTCCTGAGCGACAAAATTAGTGTTCTTTCAGTTTGGCTAAAAAGGCGCTAGATCCCTTTACACAAGTAGGTATGTACTTTTTTAATGAGAGCAAGCAACAGTTAACCTGATGCAGCCTGCCTGATAAGGAATCTGATATGGAATGCCAAACAACTGATATAGTGACAGATTAAACGGTTGAATTCAGTTACTGGAAACAGTGCAGGTAGTCTATCTCTCTGTGTTTGCTGCAGTGTAAGCCCGTGAACTAAAAAAACATGAGATGAGTTCTTCTGTAGTTTTTAACTGCTACACGTCCTAATGTCTCTCAGTTTCGATTTTCTGACAAAGGCTTGATTTAACTAGAATCACAACCCTGCAGTTGTTCTCCTCTGCCACCCAGTCCGGTTGCAGTTTATTTCCATGTCTGTCTGAACTGGTAAAATACACTGTATGCAGTGAAGACTTGGAAAGAATTTATTAAAATGGGTTTTGCAGCACACTATTTTGACACAGTGAAGATGACCCTTTGCCTCATTTTAAATAGAAAAACGACACCAGGCATCAATTTATTGTTTGTTCTGTTCAATTTATTTTCATGGAATTTGTTCATAATCAGAATAAGCAGTATTGTATCCTTCAACAAATAGTCTGGGTAAAAGTAATAATTCTCTCTGTTCCAAGACATCTCAGGTACCAGGTCTAAAGGGTGTCTCCTGGATTTGTGATTAACTAGTTTATTACTTTGTCACGCAACACCACCGACTGGTGAATGTGCCTCTGAGTCCAACTCTGTTCTGTGAAGCTAATCTGCTACAGTAGTTGTAACTGTGACGGCGCTGGTCACATTTTCCAAGTATAAAAATCATGGGATTGTGTTTTGCCTGTGTTCAGTCTCTGTTCATCATTTATACCAACGCGGCCACACACACACACACACACACACACACACACACACACACATGGTTCAGATAGGGTACGTTGACTATTCCACATAACTTTCCGAATCTGCCCAATCAGACAATCTGACATGCACACCCACTTCTTGCTTTGATATGCCAGCTCTGCAGAGGCGAAATAGGTAACCGTGTTTGGACTTGTCTTGTACTATCTGAACAGTCAGCTGCAAAACTATCAGCGTCCCTCTATTTTTCTTCCTCAGATTATCAGTCAGGAACATACAAATCCCTTTGATTTCCAAAGCGGCCAGTCAATTGGGATGTTTAAAGAAATAGTTTAGAGCGCTCATGGCCCAGCCCTAAGTGGTTCTGTGGTGGAGCTGTAGCTTTGTGAGTATGTGTGTGCTGAATTTCTGCACTCTTGCCAGTTGTGGTGTTGATCTGGTTGCTAGGCAGCAGCTTGCTTTAGCTCTGGAATGGACCTAAATAACAGAGGAGGAGGGAGGGAGTGGGGATGGGTGAAAGTCTGTTCACTGAGGCAAGTGTTAGCTAGTTTAAACCTGGCTATATCATGCTCATGTTTGGGTTTATAATTTTATATCTGAGGTCTACTCTATTTTAGTTCATAAGACACGCTTGTCTTTACTGCCCATTGCTGCTGGACCACAACGCATGCTGCACTTTTAGTACAGCAAATATTAGCTCACCAACTGATAACTGATATTTGAGATGAATGACAAACTCACTAACAGACAGTATCCATATTATACACCATTGCTCCTAAAGTTGGAATCATTTTGTTTTAAGACACCTTCCTCTTTTATTCCTGTGTATGGAAATCACAATGCCACAATCATTTCATGAGAAGAGGTCAAATATGTTTACTTTACTTTATAGGGGTGTAACGGTACACACAAGTCACGGTTCAGTACAATGGGAAAAAAGCAACAAAAACTCGCACATGTATAAAACTAGCTTTTTTCATTTATTTTGAACAGACGGCAATAGACTAAAAAAAAATAAAAACCACCTTCTGTTGTAAAAGTAAAAAATAAAAGTAAAAATTAGAATAAAACATGAACAAATGAATTAGGAAGGTTCCCATACCATTCATTCATTTTGTTCATACAAAGAAAAAGAAAAAGCACAATTTCTTGTAGGGATAAACTGAGGTAGTCAGGGAGCAACTGGCAACTTTGGTAACTTCATTATAAGAAACTAACTAAACTAACTTGTTGCACTTTTTTTTTCCTTGTTTGGTTTTCCTACCGGGAAACCAAAGTGTTCCCACACTGGTAAATGAAGCCGGCGGCTCTTCCAACTCCACACTCTCCATTACTTTTCTTCTTCGCCGGTTTTTCTTCGTCTGTAGGCTAATGACGTTAGCTGGCAGCTTTTAGGCTCCTTACCGCCACCTGGACTGAAGTGAGGACTCGACTTTTTCTTTTTTATAATAGCTACTCACTCAGACGTATTGCCATATGACTGCGTGCACCGAACCGTGACACCCGTACGTGACACTGCGGCACGAATACACATACCGTTACACCCCTACAACTTTATAGACAACAGGTTACATCTGTACTTCTGACATGTTCTCCATGTGACTCCATGCATAGCAGTGAATCCACTGAAGTCACCAGTGTGCCAGCAGTTTCTGAATATAGTCATTAAAGTGAAGTCTGAAGACCCGAAATAACTGCACGGGTATGAGATCCAAATATACAAAATATATTGACTGGTGTCCAACACTTACTGCATATAAGGGGCAGGAGTGTGTTACCTCGTTTTGGAAATCCCTGAATGAAGTCAGTTTAATCAAAGTATAAAAACAAAACCGTGACAGCGGAAGCAGTGGAAACCGGGGCTTTTGCCTTGCAGTGAACATTTTACACACATTTAACTCAGGTTCTGTAACTTTTACTATGTTTAGCATAGAGATTCAGTATCATCCGTGTCAGAGATATGTCCCTGACTCTATGCTGTGGAGCATTGTCATGCTGGAAAACGGCGCTATCGCCCTATTCTGACTCCACCTGAACTGTGGAGGAGGTTTTCTTCACTGACCTCTCTGTATGTGTCTGTGTTGATTCTTCCCTCCCAGTCTCCCTGGCCCGACCACTGAGATACACCCCCATAGAATGATGCAGCCACCCTTGGCTTGGTATTTGTCTTGACAGTGTGACTAAATGGGATCCTATACAGTTCTTTGTGTTTTTTAAAGTTAGTCCAACGAATACGGGTGTCAGACATGATACGGCTGAAGAATTATTAAAGCAAACAGAGTGCATCTGACCACAATTTGGAGCCGCACCAAAGAATCCGAATACCTTTGTAAACAAGATTTCCGGTGTTTTCCATTCTTCATTTTGATGAGTCATTATGAGTAAACAGTTGGGATAATAGAACTTGTATTCTTTTAAGATTAAATCTACAACATAGTGTGTCTAAATAAACTTTTCCAACCACCTTAAGTGACCGTTAACAGTTTAGATAGATAGATAGAGTCTTTATTGTCCTATAAAGGATATTCTTCTGAACTGCATGCTCTATGTATTGAACTGAAAGTGATGTGCTACGAAATGCTGTGTTGGTTAACGACAGTTGCGACACTGTTGTTGAACCACCAGCAGTTCATTTCAGTAAAATAATATGAATACTGTATCACTCTGGGATTCCCCTAGAATCCGCAGTGACATGTAATGCACAGGGTTTCTTCCAGGAAATCTGTTTAAAGGAGAGGAAACCCACAGAGATTAAAATGTAACAATGAGGATTTTTAATAGAACTTTATTTGACATTAAACGGTCCATCTAGTAGTTCAATGTTAAACCTCACATTAATGTAATTTGTCTGCTTACATGCAAATCCTATTTTTTTTATTTTGATCTTACAGTGAGGTTAGATGAGGTCAAGAATGCACCTTTTCCCTCTGGTATGCAGATTCATTTCAGCGGTTTCCCCTGTCCGTTAGTTCTCTATTTTCTAAAACTGTTCCTTCCTTTTCAAGTAAGGCTGAACTTTCAGTTTTTTGTTTTTTTTTAGAAACGGTTAGCATCGTGTTTTGCTGGCAAGTTAATAAAGCTAAATTCGTGTAGCAATTTTGTATATGGTGGATTGACAGGGTTGTGCATCACTTCTTTTTTTAACAACACTGTAAATATTTGGTTATTGAGGAGACCAGTTGCTCTATTTGAATGCAAGATGTTTTCCGCTCTTGCTTGATTGAAGCTGTTCGAAAGTTCACGGACTCCTTTGTTGTATGTTTCATTGCACAGTGTTCTCAGTGGGTGATAGGTCGTAGCTGTAGACGTGCCAGTTTAGCACCCAGATGTTAATGCTGTCGAGTCATGATATTTTCCGGAAAAAACAAAAAAAAAGAATGAGAACCCCTATGGAACACTTTGGATGGATGGAATGATTAGTATTTGGTAGTCACAGTTTTTAAAGTTACAGTTACCTCACAAAGCATGTTTTTGTCAAGTTTTCACACAAATGTCTTATAGGACAACATTTTACATTCAAAGGGTCAAAAGTCAGTGACATTATAATGTTCTGCAAAAACACTATTCATTCATTTTCTGTCAGCGCGTGTGCTCTGTGGGTCCGCGGGGTAGCTGGAGCCTATCCCAGCTGTCATTGGGTGAGAGGCGGGGTACACCCTGGACAGGTCTCCAGTCTATCTCAGGGCTAACACAGAGAGACAGACAACCATTCACACTCACATGCACACCTACGGCCGATTTAGAATCACCAATGAACGTAACGAGCGTGTCTTTGGACAGTGGGAGGAAGCTGGAGAACATACAAACATACAAATTGTCACACTTCAGCTAGATGTATCAACCAGATATCATAAATTCAAGATGGCGTCAACGTGAGAGTGAGCGTCAGGTGTCTGCTCAATGCTTCATGCCTTCATGCTAAGTATTACTTAAATTAACTGCAACAATCCAAGCTATCAACTGACTGAACATTCACTCTACAAAGCTTAAGTTTTGACTTGTATTTAAAAACTTTCCGGCTACCTGCGCGAACGCAACAGCAGTCAGCATGGTCGACCAGCAACCCGTCTCTAACAACTCAATCTGGGAATCTATACAGCAACTGAAGGTGGAATTGCTTTCCCACTTTGACACAAAAATTGACCCAATTCAATCCAGTCTACAGACCATACAATGCTCATTATCCACACTCGGGGATCATGTCTCCGTCCTCGAACAAGGAGTGAGTACAAATGAGGACGACGTTCTCGACCTGAAAAAACATATCAAGATGCTAGAGAGTGACAACACTTACCTTCATGACAAAGTCGAGGACGCCGAAAACAGAAGCAGGGCGTATAATTTGCGCTTTCTGCATATCCCGGAAAAATCCGAAGGCATGGATCTCCTCGGCTTCGTGGGCGTCTTATTAAAGTAAGACAGCTGAAAAACCTTAATGATGAGCATTTCATTCAAGACCTATTGAATATTAAATGGGACAGGCTTAACCTAATTCCTGCTGTTGAGGATGCTTGGAATTATTTTCACACCGAGGTTCTCCAAGCCATTGATAAGCATGCTCCATGGAGGTCAGTAAGGGTAAAAGGAAGACATCTGCCTTGGATTGGTGGTGAACTACTCACACTTTTTAAACAAAGGGATAAGGCATGGGGTAAATATCGTTTGACTAAGGACCTTGTAGATTGGGAAATATATAAACACTTAAGGAACAGATGTACTACAAAAACACGGAATGCTAAATCTGAGTATTTTAAAAGTTCTCTATCAAATAATTACAACGATCCCAGGAAATTTTGGAAAAATCTTAATGAGTTATTTAACAAATCTAATCCAGGCGCTCCAGCTAGACTTAGATTCAAAAATTATATTCTCTCTGATCCACTTGCAATAGCTAATGCTTTTAATCAGCATTTCGCTTCCATCTGCAAAACCCAGTCTCCTAATTTCAACTACTCAATCTCAAATATGGCTCAACACTCTTGTGATAGGCCTACCTCTTTTTCCTTTTCAACTATCAGTCCCATCGATGTACAGAGAGCTATATCTGAACTGAAGACAGGCAGTGGTAGAGACCTAGATGGTCTGGAAACCAAGTTTATCAAGGTCGCTTCTGACATACTGTCATATCCACTATCTGATTTATTTAATCAATCTTTAACCACTTGTGAGGTCCCAGTAAGATGGAAATGTGCTAGGGTAACCCAAATCCATAAAGGAGGTGATCCACTTGACCTTAACAATTACAGACCCATTTCTATTATTAGTAGTGTGGCAAAAGTTTTCGAAAAGTTAATATTTAATCAATTATATAATTATATTAATATGTCTTCTATTTTGTCTCAACATCAATCAGGTTTCAGACCTAAATTTTCCACCACAACTGCCTTATTAAAGTTCACCAGTGATGTATCATCATCCCTGGATGATAATATGTCTACTGGAGCGATTTTTATAGACTTAACCAAAGCTTTTGACCTTGTTAATCATTACATTCTTTTAGATAAACTTCATGATATTGGGCTTTCTAAACAAGCTCTTCTTTGGTTCAGCTCTTATTTACATTTTCGACAACAGTGTGTCCTTTTTCAGGGTAGTTTATCTGGTTTTGCCATTATGGAAAAGGGTGTCCCTCAAGGATCTTCGTTAGGGCCTCTCCTATTCTCGCTCTTTATCAATGACCTTCCTCAAGTCTGCTCAGATTGTTCTATTCACTTATACGCTGATGACACAGCGATCTACAATTCTGACTCTAATATTTCTAAGATACAGAACACTCTCCAGACAGATTTTGATTCTATTCAAAAATGGTTTCGAAGTAATGACCTGCTATTGAATTAAAAGAAATCATATTGTATGCTTTTCCCAACTAGATCTGCTACCGTTAAACAAACAAACTTGTCAATTAGCTTTTTAGATGGCACTGCTCTTGGTAGAGTTGATGAATTCAAATACTTGGGCTTTTGGCTTGATTCTCAACTCTCCTATAAAACCCACATCAATCATACTATAAGAAAGCTGAATTGTAATATAAGGATGCTGTATCGTTTTAATAACTGTTTTACACAGCAGATCAGGTTGAGAATTGTGAAGCAGTTATTATTTCCAGTTATAGACTATGCTGATGTAGTATACCAGGACACCACTGAGACCTGTCTTAAGCCTTTGACTGTTGCCTTTAATAGCATGTGCAGATTTGTGTTGAAATGTTCATACAGGATGCATCACTGTATCCTATATGATTCATTGAATATTCTGTCACCTAATGCCAGGAGACAGTTTCACTGGTTCCAGCTCATTTTTAAGTGCATACATCTTAGTTATCCACTCTACCTGCAACAATATCTAATACCTTACAATACAAACTATAGTTTAAGGCACACCGAACATCTATCATTTTCAGTACCTCATATCTCCAAAGAAAGCGGCAGGCGTTCATTTAAATATAAGGCTCCCTTTGATTGGAATAGCCTGCCTGGGGCTCTAAGATCAACTACATCTTTGAGTCGCTTCAAGACATCTTTGTTCACATATCTGAAAGCAAATAAAAGTTGTAAATGTTTTTATTAGCTTTTTAGTGTGTCTTTGATCTGTCAATATGCTTTTTTATAGATATGTGAGCGTTCGCGTCTATATTAATGTATGTGTATGTAGGTACTGTGCGCATGTACATATGTGTCTATATGTATGTGGATATGTATGTCTATGCTTGTACATATGTGTGTGTATATATATATATATAAATATATATATATATGTTGTTTGTATTTCTGCATAATATTGTTTTGATTAATTCTAATATTAAAATTATTAGGGAATGGGAGCTGTTGGGGGTAGGGGGAGGGGGCTGTATGTGAATGAATGTGTATGTTGTACTGTACTGTACTGAGGTGTTTTGTCCTTGTACTGTTGTGTTATGTATTGAGGACCCTCTTGAAGTGCCTCTTGAGATGAAACATCTCAAGGGGCACTCCTCTTTAAATAAATAAATAAAATAAATAAATATGCAGCTACACCCATAATAGCCAGTCAGAGCAGCTGCAGCTGTGCACAGCTAGTGGCTGTAGACCAGAGATGGGCCTTTTATGGTGTCTTCAACTGGGCTCCTGTTTACCGTTTTTCATGATAAGAGACCTTGTGAACAGCCCCCTCTTGTGATATTCTCAACATCATATGTGAAAATGTTCACGACTTTGCATGTCGTAACGGCGACCATGTAATTTTCGCTTGAAGATGTATTGAGCAATCAGTGCATAACGAGAAGTGTTGCATCATTTCTCCTTTCTCTTGTATCTGTGATGCCTTAACCTGGTGATGTATTATAACTAGTCCGGACAAACGCACTACTTCATCTGTTCATATGAATCAGAGACAGCGCACACTGCAAGACAACGCAAAGTAGTCCAGATATACAGACACCCACCATGCCTATTAGGGGCTATAAATAGTCCTTCTGCTAAGTTTAAGATTAACATACAGCTATAAATCACAGGTGCAGTGCTGTGATGGCACACCATGAAATTGTGAAATCTTCACATCTGCCAGGTGTCCATTTAGTCTTGAAGAAGTTCTCCAAAACACCTCTGTCCAAGTGAGGAGTAAAACTTTCATGATTTGTAAGCCTCCCTCCGGTCTGACATCAGCGTCAACGAAAACAGTCCACTCTGAAATTCATGGCAGTAGAACGATTCCGATTCTGATGACACTGGAGAGCAATTTGTACAAAGGCACGGCCAGCTCCTGTTTGCTCTAAGCAAAGTCAGTTTCTGGACAGTCCCTGCTGTCCGCGCCCTCTTGCTAGTCTTTTTCCACAGTTGCTGTCAACTGCTTGTCCATAATGTCCTCTGCACTCATATTAAAAGATGCTTTGGTGGATTTTGAGGATTCCCTGAGTCGGCGTTGATAAATCCAGAAACAACTTGTAGTTCTTGCAAGAACCAATGACATTACTGGTTCCAGGAAGAATGACTGAACTTAAATTTGACCCCCAGAGACACAAAGACTATTAAAAAAAACTATTGATGAAAACTGACAGCATTCTGTCAATTTTATATTCTTAAATTTCATGGTGGATTTATGTTTATGCTCTTTCTTCCATTTATTTTTCTGTTAAGGTTGCTTATTTTTTTGTTTCCATGATACGTTCTGTGCCGAACATGTTGTAAAGCCCCTTATGGCAAATTTGTGATATTGGACTACAAAAATAAAATGCCACAAGGAACTACCGTGGCCAGTAAATATTGTCAAGGACAAAAATATTTGTAATTTATGTCTGCAGCATAAAGTTGTGCAATGTACTGAAAGAAATAAAATGTACTAAAGGAACTATATGTATTATATTTTGCAGCTTGCAGGAGGTGTAATCCTGGGCGTGGCCCTGTGGTTGAGACATGACGGCAAGATCAGCAGCCTGCTGGAGCTTGAACTAGATGGAGCCCAAGCCCCGAGTACCTTCTACATCAGTATGTATTTTATCGACGTTATTTGCATTTTCACAACACGTAATTTCTCTGCTTAAGTTTTCTCCGTTTCACATTTTATATACTAGAAGGAATGTGTCACTGGACTCTACAGTCATATCTTGAAACTATAGATGGCATCCCCTCCATTAGTGTTACTGTTAAGAGTGGCAGTGCCATTTTGTTACTTTCTGCGCTGCAGTTAATAGGAATGAATAGATATGTATATGCTATAATAGGACCACATAAATTATCAATGGCCAGTGCCTGTTAGATCTAAGTGGATCTACTTAAATTGAGTAAGATGGATGTGGTATTCATTATTAATATGTATTAAATCAAATGTGACTTTTGCAAGACCTAAGAACACCATGTACGCCCATGTACAGGTTCATATATTTATTTTAGGGGTCTGCTGAAATAGGTTTACTTAATAAAAAGACTCAGTTTTAGAACCTCTCTTTAAGGCTTCCTTTCAGAAGCAAGATGTGGTAGATCAGCTGGCACCATCTGGGGTGTTTGTCAACCACTTAGAGCACGTGTCCTGCCAAACAGGCAGATCCAAATGTGATAGATAGTCATATAGATAACGGAAGAAATAGCAGAACTGAAACTATGTGGTATTGGAAAGGCATACAAATATAAATTCCTTTGAATTGGACATGTTAAGCTGTAGTACTAATAGAGACTTGTGTATCCTTTTTAATCTCTGTGATTTTTCTCAATAAGTTAAACTCTTACATTACCTTCAGTTGGTCAGGTGTCGTCTCTGGTTTCCATATAAATGGTTGGTTTCCAACAAAGACCAACAGACACGATTAATTGTATGCACTTTTTTGCTCCCTGGCTGAAACAGCTTTACTGCTCATCTGATGGTGACAGTTCATAGCTGAATAAGTTGTGTTAAAAGCATAACAGTAACAGACGCCAAACACCTAAGCTTCAAAAAATTGTTTGAGTACAATTTTGTTTCTGGTTGCATTTTGCAGTGAAAAGGGTCTCCTCAAACTATATATAAGATACATTGCCTGGCCAAAAAAAAAAACTTTGCCACCCAAAAAAGGTCACACACTCTAATATTTCAGCACGTATTCACTGTGGCATTGTTTCAGTAAGATTCTGCAATGTCACTAGATTTATTTCCATCCAGTGTTATATTAACTTTTCACCAAGATCTTGTATTGATGATGGGAGAGTCTGACCACTGCAGAAAGCCTTCTCCAGCACATCCCTAAGACTCTCAGTGGGGTTAAGGTCTGGACTCTGTGGTGGCCAATCCATGTGTGAAAATGATGTCTCATGCTCCCTGAACCACTCTTTCACTATTTGAGCCACATAAATCCTGGCATTTTCATCTTGGAATATGCCCGTGTCATCAGGGAAGAAAAAATCCATTGATGGAATAACCTGGTCATTCAGTATATTCAGGTAGTCAGCTGACCTCATTCTTTGGGCACATAATGTTGCTGAACCAATCCCTTGAGTTCCCTTCACATTGTACGTGTGGAAATGCTCTTACTTTCACTATTAAACATAGCCCTGAGTTCTACTGTTGTTTTTCTGCAATTTGATTTCACCAAACGTTTAAGTGATCGCCGATCACAGTCATAATTTTTTTTGACGACATTTCTTCCTCTAAGACGATGGTTCCCCACTATCCTTCCAGTTTTTAATAATGGGTTGGACAGTTCTTAACCCAATTTTAGTAGTTTCTGCAATCTCCTTAGATGTTTTCTCTGCTTGATCCATGCCAATGATTTGACCCTTCTCAAACAGACTAACATCCTTTCCACCACCACAGGATGTGTCTTTCGACATGGTTGTTTAAGAAATGAGAAGCTACTCATTGCATCAGTTGGGTTAAATAACTTGTTCCCAGCTGAAAGATAATCACCCATGCAGTAATTATCCAATAGGAGGCTTCTAACTATTTGCTAAGTTAAATCCAGGTGGTGACTATTTTTGGCCAGGCAGTGAATATAGTGAGGGAAATATAGTTTTTGCCATGTCATTAAGTCCTCCTGAAAATATAATGTTTTGAAATGTGGTCTATGGTCTACCTATCTCACACTGGCTAAATCCTCTTTTTCGGCATACCAGCATCCAGTGTGCAGTGTTTGTCTTTAAATCTGGTTGCATATACGAAAAGTTGAATGAAGCAAGCCAGATTTAGAATAGTGCTTCTACCATATTTGTAGAGTGGTAATACATGTGACATGTAAAGCATTTCGTGTAATAACATCATGTAATAACTAGAACTCCAGAAACTAAATAAAACGTTGTTTGTGTACAACACTAATAGACTATCAAAACCCACAAAATCAATAGCCAGATCCACCCAGCAACTCCAAAAATGCTGAAACAAGCTCAATGTAGTGTTGTCTACCACTGCTGCAAAGAGACAGAGGGAGATAAAACATGAAGATGACGTCTGGACAGGAAGAATAGAGTTAATCAGGTGTGTAGTAAGCATCATGACAAGAAAGAAGCCTTCAGTTGACAGTCACAGTCTGTTTTTGGACTGCACACAGACAGCCACACAGGGTCAACGCATACCATTATGGGCTTGGCTGGATGACAACATTTGCATCACACAGACCTAACAGAGCAGGCAAAGCAATATTTATGTATCTGCATTATTGCAGACTGGGTTTCTGTGGTGACATTCAAAGAATGCTGTTTGAAGTTACTGCAATCAGATATCTGGATGTGAATTCAGAATGCCAGATCATCATCACACTGGGGCCAATGTGTTCAGAAATTGCTGCTAATGTTAACGGAATATTTCCTACTGCATCCTCTGCAGCTTCATATTAAAAGCAATGAACTGGTCAAATACAAGTTTACTTAGGAGCTAGTTACAGAAAATTCAATGTGTTTAGTCACTGAGCTTAGCACATACCATTATCTTTATTTACAAACCAAGGCAACTGTTATTGTCGTTTTTGTCAGCTGATTAGTTTGAATTATTGCAGTATTTCTGAATATTTTTGCGTAGTTGTCTGAAGAGTTTTCTCATAACGGTGTCAAAAAACGAAACTCTGTGACTCCTGTCAGCCAAAAACAGAAATCGATGTGCTAAGTTGAAGACTGGAAAAAACTCAGTCCTGGTCTGATGGGTCACACACGTCGAGAATTTGGCATCAACCAACCTGTCAGTTTGGTGGCATTGGTGTAATGATTTACCATCTTCCGAAGGCTTCTTCCAGCATAATGATTTCACAAAGTGAAATTAGTTCACTTTACTTCAGTGGCCTCTACACCAGCTGGACGTACACCTGGTCATAAAGAGTAGCCTAGGCATCAAATACCCATTGCACCACATAGGCATAGCACTATGCCTGAGACTAAATCTTACCCCTAGTCTAAGGAAGGTGTAAAGTGAATATACTCACTATAGAGTTCAGTAATTTGTCTTGTTTCACAATCAGAGCAATTCCATTTTCCTTTCTTCAGCTCTCCACTCAGTTTTAAAATATTTCTTGGTGCAAGTGTGAGCTAAGACAGGCATGGCAACTGTTGCTGTGATAGAATATGGATGCTACAACCACTATAGATATTTATCACAAGGCTGGACGTACCTAAGTCTGATGTAAGGCTTACATCCAACTTTTTCACGTCCAGCTTTTGAATGTGGTAGAATGGGAAACTCTTAACAGTTGATAAATCTGAAGATATGATGCGATGCAGTCATGTTGACATGGCAGTAGTCTCCAGCATCTTGTGGAATTCATACCGCGAAGGAGAGTCAGTTCTGAAAGCAGAGGGAGGCTCTATGGTGTTGCTTGTGCTTGGCGTGAGTAATACTAATGAAACTGGGGTGGCTCGGCCTCTCCCAGATCATCAGCTACTTGTGACCAGGACTAATGGAGGACACACAGGTCGTCATGTGACTCTGTTAAAAGCTTGTGCTCCCACATGAAGCTGCGTAACTGCTGGGACTTTACTCAAGTCATTCCCACCTGTATATGTGAAACCCTGAGTCATCTGCCTCGTGATCATGAAGAGGGAGAAAGAAAAACGGAAAGTGTAATGATCTGAGAAAGAGTCTCTTAGGTGTGCCCCAAATATAGAAAAAAAATGGAGGTGTCGTTTGAATCGGTGTCTTGTCATGCGGCTGTTCAAAAGAAAAAAGCTCACTCCTCAGAGAACAGCTACTTTGGAACTTTCTCTCAAACAGCCTCGGTGATTGCATCCTACCATTACATAAAGCCTTCCTCTCATTCCTGAGAAGGGGAGAAAAAAACCTAGTCAGTATAGGAAAAAATTCCTCACTAGCCCTCCCTTCTCCTCCTCCCCCTCCCCCGCCTCTCCAGCCCCACCCTTCTTTCCTCCCTCCCCTGTGCGAGTTTCTATTCCTTCACTCAGTTTCTTTCCACTGTCGCTCCCCCCTTCCCCATCTGGTTGTGGTTAGTGTTCAAGTCGCCATGTGTCTCCTTTTCTTCCCCCTAGTCTTTCCCTCCTTCTGTCTCAGTCAGCCCCCAGTTTTTCCTACATCTACTTCTCTCTTTTGTCTAACCCCTGCACACAGACACACAATTACCCAATGACCTCCCTCTCGCCTTTCTTCACAATTAAAAATATATACGCTTTTCATTGTTCTGGGTATTATAGAAGTCTGTTTTCTTAAACTTCCCAACTGAAAAGTAACCGAAATGAAATGAACTACTGCTGAACAATTATTTAAAATGTGCTCTTGTTTTATTGCTAAATGTACTATAATGGAAGTTTTTTCCTTAAACCAGAATTCTCACTTCCTGTTCTTTGTCACGTAGAGCTCCGGTAAGCTCTCTCTCAAAGCAGCTGAAGGGTCAGTTTCTGGCAGATTACATAATCATTTCAGCTTTTGCGGCTGTTAGCAACTGTTAAGTGGCTAACGCTTGGTTAGAAATGCTAAATGTATCAGAAAACACAAACAGCTGAAAGGAAAGGAAATAAAATTACAGAGTTGTCTCGTTTTTAAACACATTTTTGTGATTCCTTCGTAGAAGTCCACTTTTGTTTTTTGTTTTTGTTACCAGTTAAATGCTTTTAATCTGAAGCTGCATCAGCAGGAAATGCGCAATTGGCGTAGCAGCAACCTCGGCTATCATCTGATGATGATGTCCTACATTCATCAGTCCTACATTCAAAATATCTGTTTTTAGAAATTACATTAGCAGTAACTTCATGAAGCATTTTTTCCACGAATGTCGCCACAGACACCCAGTTCCTGATATTTCAAATATAGAAATGTTGCAACAATTAAATCCCTGCGTCACTTGCGTCCGTCACTATGACTTCTTTGACTTTCAACCATATTTTTTAAACAGACAAACATTATATATAATCCTTATTATAAGTCCATTTGAATCACAAATGGCAAATGATTACACGGAGGTAATGGTGGAAGAATAACGAGTGTCTGTTTTACATTTGTGGCACCTATATTGATAATCTTATTGTTTCTTTAACGTTCAGTACATTTCTGAGGCTAGTAGAAGGAAGTCATCACTGACTCACTTTCCTATTCTGCAGTAACCACTCAGAAGCTTCCTTCCACCTACTCTGAGCAAGGAAAATAAGAATCATAAGTTTTTCATCAACTCCCAATGGGATTATAATGACACACTGTGGCATTTGTAGTTTGGCCGCCACCTTCCTTTCAGTTCCCTTTCAGTTTACCAAACGAATCAGGTTCGTGTCACACATAGTAAATTCTCGAAACAGTGATCACCATCTTTGCTTCTGATTGGCTACAGAGAACCTCAACAGGCAACAAATTGTGTTGTTTATTTATAGCTAAGACTTTATGAGCCTCAGAATGAATGGTGTGTTTATGATGTAGCCTGGTAAAACTCTTAACTTACCAGAGTGTGAGTCTGGTAACACGACATTAGAATTTCATTAAGGGGGGCGGAGGTGTTTTAATATATACAGATAAAAGATAATAATAATAATTAAGTAGCTCTGTGCATATTCATTGTTCTTCAACCAATCGGAGCCCTTTTGTTTTCAATTCAACTCCACAGCTCAGATGTTGCGTATGACTGTATGAAACAAATGTATGAAATCTCATTTGGAGGAAAGTATAAACTGCTATAAATTGATTTGGTGGTGATGGAACAGTATGCAGTTTCAGTGCTGACGGGAAAATTTCTTCGCAAGATTTGCAAATAACTGTTGCTGTCAAAGTGTACGCGTCCACATTCAGGGTGAGACTGCACAAATATGACCTGGCTGGATGCAAGGCCAGAAAGAAGCCTTATTGTTCAAAGACAACCTTATAGTCGATCAGTTTGACAGTGAACATATAGGCAAAGACCGGGCCTAAGAAATCTGTGGTTACTATCACCACAGTAACAGTAGACATGGCACCAGCTTTCAGGACATGAGCATCTGTGAAACATGGTGGTGCAAATGGCATGGTGGTTTGGGATGGCTTCACTGCTTGCAGTCACTGATTTAACTATGACTTCTGAATAAATCAAAGTGTGCTTGAAGATAATGTGTGGTTCACGAGGAAGAAATGGAGGATCTAGATATGAATCCCATTTCATATCCCCCCACAAAATGTCAGCAAGCTGATGTGTTTATAAGACACCAATTGCCTAAGTCCAACAAGCACTTTAGTTGAAGTGCCTTAAGAGTGAACACCTGAAGGAGCAATAAAAATAAATAATAATGTAGTTCTGAAAGTAACCACTCATTTATTATTTGTTGCTTTGAAATTTGAGATGATCTTGACACATCTCATCTCAGTGCTGTGAAGTTGAGAGCCATGTAGTCCATCAGTTGTAGAGCCTGGACAAGGAAGATGCAGAAGACCTGATGAATGGAAGCAGACAGGGGGCATAATGGAAGAGAAGCCATGAGTAGATTAAATAAAGACAGGCAGGAAAAGACATTTAAGTAAATGGAATTGTTGAGAGCATCATTTTGAATGAGAAAATGCATTACATAGAAAGGACAGACGGGTGGCGGACTGCCAGGAGAGGGAGAGGCTGAGATTGCCAAACAGTTAGGAGCACTGTGTGACACTGGAGAGCCACAATGTAGGAGATGGAGGGAGCACTTGCCAAGATATTGATTTATAAATTACACTTAGTTGTGCGGCTCTGCGAGTAAAGCAGAGGTGGGGGGAGGGGTATACAGGGTACACGACCAGTTAGTGGTCTGGAATCAAATTATGTCTGAGCTGACAAGCAGAAGTAATGATGCTGGGTCTGAACACAGAGTTGCACTTCTAGCCCTGAAATGAGAACAATAAGACAGCGAGAGAATGCTGTGGTGCAGTCAATACAATATTTGTATCCCAAAAAATATCTGTATTTAAAATAATAATAATAATAATTTGTCAAATGTTTATTTCAGTTTTAGTCAAGTAAAGAGAACCAGTGAAAAAAGTACAATACAGTTTTTATTTTTTCCACCTTTCAGTCAGTGACATGTACATGGTGGCCCAGCAAGCCTGCTGATCACTAGTCAGTTAACTAGCTATCTGATGTTAAGGCTGGGTCTCCAGATTTTCCTTTACTGTTTCTAATAATAACAGATAAATAGACATACTTCTGTATTCAGTTATTCAATAATAGTGATAATGTATGTATTAGAAAAAGTAGACCCATACAATACATGGCTGACATTTGTGTGCTATGCAAGCAGGTGTAGCACAGTATTTCAAGCAGACAAAGGACTGTTTCTGAAGAGACAGCTGTGCACATTCCCTCATCTTTCTTTCCATGCTGCGACCCATCCATCTTCCATCATGTCTAATAAGCATCTAACCCATAACGCAAGAAATGCATGAAAGAACTATAGAAGTTGTGAGGCAAGAGAGGCAGAAACCATTTTATGTCCTGGATTAAATGGATGGAACGTTTGTATAAGAAAACATTAAAGGATGTGTGAACATAACAGGAACATGACTCACTTTACTGGACTGGCATAAAAACAAAATTGTGCCATCTGCTGTCCGTCGGATGTCGTTGCAAGCAAGCAGGGTATTTAAAAAAAAAAGGGGGGGATTTTTAACACCACAGGGCTTTTAAAGACTATTAGTAGTTTTAAGTATTAACTTTACCTATGACTGTCTCAAACTGATAATACTGATGTGATGAACACGTTGGTGCTCGACTTAATAATATCTAACACATCTAAATATCCCGCCACGTACAGTATCTCATCAATCCTCATCATCATTCGCGATTTTGCTCGTCTCGTGCTTTTGAGCATTTTCTGCGAATGGGTCAGCCTCATCTCAACTTTCCACCCTAACATCTGTCCAAACTTTGACTTACAGCACATTCTTCATGATTCTTAAGCGCCAAGAGGCAGAAAAAAAGCCGCCAGTCAAATTAAACTGCCATTGTTAATGAAAGTTTGGACACTTGACAGGGTGGCAGCATGTTTAAATATGTTGGGTCTTTTTTTATTGAACCCTTGATGTGTGAATGTGGAACTGATGTAAGTACTGCCAGACAGACTGTGAATCCTCCCCCGGGATCGATGCATCGTAAATGGTTTATATTATTTACCTGAATCAGTAAAGTACTCCTGACACCATATCCAGAGATAATGTCTTAGATTTCCTTAGAACAAAGAGTTTGTTTATTCTGTCTGAATGTGCCACGTGTGCTAGGGGGGTAATAGTGATCACGTGCGAGAGGTGCTGAAGATGCAGAATTACTTTGCAGAATTACTTTGACAGCACAATGAGTCTATAGGGTCCCTGAAGAACTCTAGCCGCCTTCCCTGTTGATGATTGTGTGTTGTTATATATTTTAACGTTAACCTGAACTGTCTGTCTGTCTGTCTCTCTGTCTAGGCGTCCACATTCTGATTGCTGTGGGTGCAGTGATGATGGTGGTCGGTTTCCTTGGTTGCTATGGTGCCATTCAGGAGTCTCAGTGCCTTTTGGGAACCGTGAGTCACAGTTGTATTTAAAGGTTCCCTGTGGAGTTTTGGTTTTCATGACTGGCAAAACTTGCAGTCATACCAGCAGTTATCCCACTTATTCAAGGCTGCTAACCAATGGATATGTGTCATGCTAGATTTAAAACAGTTGTGTACAATAAATGAAATGACACTTTTAATTTATTAGAGAATACAAACGTAACTGTCTTTTGTACTAAGAAAACTCCGCAGTGTCCCTTCAACTTCATAAAATTGGTTTGTCTTGTTAAGCACACTGAAAGCTAAATCCTTATACACCATGTTATGTTTCTATTTTGTCCTGAAGTTTTTCGCCTGCCTGGTCATCCTGTTCGCCTGTGAAGTTGCTGCTGGAATCTGGGGCTATATGAACAGAGACACTGTAAGGCTGCAAACATACACTACGGGTTGAAATAGGCATGATTTTTGATCCCAAATGTTCAGTAAATACATCCACAGGGTCATTTTCAAGTCAAGGCCCACATTTGTTGAAGATGTTTTTAGATATCATTATTGTCATTGCTTATTACGCTTGAATTGTCTGCCATGGTTCCATTATTTTCTAACCATTAGACAGCAAGAGTTTCTAAACACTTCAAATCATCTGAACAAAAAAACGTGTACAGACAGCAAGAAATGTATTATTAGTTACCTGGAGAAGGAAGTACAGGAGGTTTGAGGAAAAAAAAAAAAAACAAGTTGCACGTTTACAATTTTTTTATCCTTGCAGAACAGTTTTTCATCCAGATGGCGTGAGTGTTGTTGTTAAAATACATCCCGGGTTAATCAGATTTTGCTGGTTAGTTTGGTTGTGCAAAAACACATTGGAATGTGATGAAAGCACAAACAAGTTACTCTGCATGTTATGAAGTGTGTCAGCTTTACACAGCGGCCTTCCAGTTTGTAATTTGGTTTCATGAAACCCTACAAGTGCCGTTGCCTTTGTTTGAGCTTTGTTTTTAGGGTAAACCATGACTTGGATGAACCTTCACAGTCAATAATTTCATACATTAATTTAATGCTACCAAGTCCTGTCTTAGGCTGTTCTCAGAACCTTTTTTGTTTGTTATGATGATTTATGTTATGAGTTTTATTTAAATGTTTTTGATATCAAAGCTTTATATTTATTTAGCTGTTCTATGTTCAGGCTCAAAAAGCATTTAGTAGCTTTTGGTTTGAGTTCAAGAATGACACCATGTTCTCTTTTCAGGTTTCAGAGGAGATGATAAACTTCTATGACTCTGTCTATGACAAGGCCATGACACAGACCTTTACTGACCCAGACAAAAAGAAGGCTGTCGCCGGTGTACTCAGGGTCTTCCATGAGACGGTATGAACATATGCTAACTACTTACACAAAAATCTAAATGAACAGCTTGAACTGCTTTACTTAATTACCTGCTTAGAACCAAACATACACAAGCCTTAAATGGTTGTATTATACCATAGCATTTCAAATTAAAACATTTATTTATTGTCCAAAGAATGTGTTATATGACTCACTCAACCCAAGATGGATCACTTCCAATACAATCATGTGTGCTTAAAGTTGTCAAATGAAAAACAATTGATAAAAAATCTGAAGATTAAAACAGATTCTGGTTTTTCATTTTCTGACTAATTTGGCTAAGTCTACTATGATTTTGTTCTCAATTGTATTGTGAATTTGTTAGAGCTGTTATTTGGGCTTTGGACTGCCTTGTTTCCACAACTGTGGCCATATGTTGAGTAGTCATACAAAAAATAACCTGACAAATGAGTTGAAATAATTAAAACGGATGGATGGATTGCTGAGTAAGTCAAATACTTCCACAATTATAAAGAAACTCTATGAAGAACATAATAAGAGGTGACTGGTAGGTAACTGCAAAAAGGAAAGAAAGAAAGAAAAGCAAATTGTAAGTTAATAAGAGGAAACCCCATATTATACAAGTGTGTTTTACTGGGGAATCATTCCTTCAAAACAGTAGCAATAGTAGGAGAAACAAAACTCCAAGCCACTGTGGTTGAAGTAGAGACAGTGAACGAACTTCAGAGAGACCATTTCTCTGTAGTACCGAGCACAGTATAGGCACTGAAGACAGGTGAGGAGAAAAGCACTGGTAGTGACCACCCGCTATCATGGCTGTGTTATCCAGTGCTATGAGGTGGCAGTGGAAAGACATGTCATCTAGTGGAAAAGCCTTGTGAGAACATATTTACAGGGTCATCACTGTGTTGTATTTGTGTTTCAGCTGAGCTGCTGTGGGAAAGGCGAGGGGACCAATTTTGCAACAATGCTGACAGATAAGCTGGGCCTGACCAATCTCTGCCCCAGCAGCACATATACGATTGTAAGTGCAACAGTTTAACCACCACTCACCTGTACAATACTACATCATCTCGTCGTTCCTAATTTCAGCATTTCCACTAGAACCTGATTAAAGTAAACTGATTTGACATACCTTTGCACATACGGGACACACTGACATCTCTCAAAGGAAATGACATGGTTCAGGCAAATTAACCTTCCCCATGGCATACATGTTCTCTCATCAGAGCTGGAACTAATAACATCTTTTTGGGTGGAAGCTTTATATTATGTTACTGTGAAGAAATATCTCAGTGGGTTAATGTGCTCATTGTGTTATTGCAGGGTAATACAGCACAGAAAGTGAGAGTGGTGTCAACCTTTTCATCAAACACATTTCCATTATTTGAAGCTGTTCCATAAAGGGCTGCTAAGAACCGCTAGGATTTAGTGGGATCTAGTGGTGAGGTTGTTGCATTACATCCTTCTGAAATCCTGAGGCCACCACTAATTTGACTGGAAAACACAAAAGACCTGTTTAGTTTGTCAGTTCTGAGCTACTGCAGAGGCATGACGGGAGCCATCATGGTGGACTCTGTGGCAGTGCTCCTTCTGTAGATATGTGGGGCTCATTCTAAGCTATGCTATATTTACATTTGGTTATACGCTAATGAAAACATAATTATGAATACTATAGTCTACATACGGTTGCATTGGCTGTCAGCATCTGTTTGACAGCTCATAATGAGAAATATCTTTAGGACCAGGCCTTTTACAAAGAGGAAATTGTCTTTACATGAAAACTACACTGGGTGTTGTTTAGCTGAAAGATCTGCAGGGAAAAAGGACTGTATTCAGACGCTTGCTGTGCAGTGGCCTTAACTTGATTTTTTGGCTGCACATTCACATTTCTGGAATGACTTGAGTCTAGTCCAAGCTGTCGAGGCTACTGGGGATTGTCCTGTGTTCACTTTCTGCAACTGGTGTTTTTGGTATCGACCCAAAACTTTTAAAACAAGTGCTGGGGTTTACGTCCAAAGAAAGGGGATTCTAGAAAGAAGGAATTTATAAAGAAAAAAGACAGATGTCATTTAGTAATGAGGGAGTGCACAGGTTGTTGAAGTTTGTCATTGTAATGATGGACTAAATAAGTTACAGTTGAAGTTATAAAATCACTATAATAATTTGAAAATAATTTACAAGATACTCTGTACTGTATGTGTATGTTTGCAGATATGATCTAGACACTGTCCAGGTAACCAATAGCCAGTATCTCAAAAGATAACTCAAATTATAGCACATGGATAAAAAGTCATCTTACTTGAAATTTTGTCCACACTTAGTGTGAAGTATAACACACAAGAATCATTTAGTGATTTATGAAATTATTAGAACTAATTTATAGATGCCAGGACAGATTTTTCGGATTTCTTAATATCTGTAGTTGTAGATTGATGCAGTCTATTTTATAGCCTGACATTGAAGCACATATAGTGCTTTTGTGAGAAGACTTGTCTGCAGTATCTACTGGTCTAGAAAACTATTTACAGGAGAAGGGTCAAAAACATATAGTAGTTTTCGTTCTCCACTTATTTTTTAAAACTGATGGGCGCAAAAACCTGCCCAGCAGCCTCAAGTACATTGTTAGTTACAAACGTCCCCTCATCAAACGCTTGCAGTGTTAAAAGAAAATGCTGCTCTGAATTGACTCTCCTTTATGTTACTGTAACATTAAGCCAAACAAGATACTGTACATCTGTCTTTGGATTTAAGCAGTGAAACTGTGAGGTAACACCGCCACCATTAGGCCAAACTGGGCATTACATTTACCTCTTTAATTCTGATCCAGCACCTTTTAAATAATAGCATTAGAAAAACAATGCTTTTTTTTTATATATATATATATAATTTTTGACATTTTGACACAATGTTACAATGTAAAAGATATAAGTTGTGTGGTTAATTGATAAAACCTGAGGTAATTGGGGTTTGAACATTTGCTTTAAAGAAAGAATATTTGAAGGAAATTAACTAAACTGGGAAGGGTCTTGCATGCTGAGTGAGCCCATTTCCCCGCCTCACTACCTTATCACAGGTTATGTAATATAATTCAATTCATCTTGAGGTGGGATGTCAATTTGTCTTAATATACAGTATTGGGTTGATGTTCTGGATAGCTTTAGCTGCAGGGGTGAGGGACTGTGGGGCCCCACTGCGAAAAAAAGAGTCACTTTAATGTGAATGATGTGAATGATGTGTGTGATACCCAAGGAAGGAATGCACAGGTTATAGAAATCAGTCAGCTGTTCTGTGCAGTGTTGCTTACAGACAACAAATTCAGTGTAGCAGCCCTGTTGCAGACTCACCCACAAAAAGTGGAAGCGTTATAGTTATCTAGTATCTAGTAATTATCTGCATGCAACTACTAGTTGGTCATAGTGAACAACACAACAAATACTAAAGTCACATGGCTATGAATGTGGATGCATTGTAAATGATCATTTCAGCCTGAAACTACATCACTATACTGTAAATGAAAGAGTTTGATGGTTTTCCTTCACAGAACTGCCACAAAAGGATCCAGGGATTGTTCTCTGATAAGATTTACCTGATTGGTATCGCCGCTCTGGTGGTTGCAGTTATTATGGTGAGAACACAAAGCCGCACATCACATTGTACATGTTACTGTATTCGAATTCATACACAATTCCATCTGCTCAGAGCCTGACGTCTGTCACCATGACACTACTTTTTATTGAACCTGGATCACATGGTAATGGAGTTCTGGCAGTGACAGTTTGTGCATTAACTAGGGGTGCTCATTCACTGCTTCACTGCAATGAATACAAGATTAGAACTACAACCAACAAGTCAGACAAAGTGTACCAACTAGCAATTATTCTGTTTAAGCTAAACCACTTACCTAAAAGACATGTGTAATGTGAAAAATATCTGTGTACGGGGAAAAAAGGCACAACAGGATATTTCAGTCTTGTGTGGAACAACTTATATACCATATAACTTTATGTATTGAATCATTTGTCTGAGAAGAGGAACTCTCTGCTAAAAAGTACCCACATTCAAATCTATCCTCATTTAAAAGTTCCAGTATTGATTAATAAAACCCTTCCATTTTTACCATCTATGCCATTACCTGCATCCTCTCGTTAGAAATCTCTCTATTATCTAATCTCTTTGTGCAATTTCATGAGACTAGTCATGCCAGGCCAGTCTTGCACAACGAGATTAGACCACCTGTGAGATTCAAAATAGACCGAGGCTCCGGCTCTGAGAGCAAAGTAAGACAGATGTGCCAACTTTACTTTACCAAGAGGTAAAGTATTCTCTAAATCTCTAAAACCAGTTACAACATTAGTTTTGTAAAACTCTCTTTCATAACTAAGCAGAATAGTTTATTGAAACTGAAATAAATCTGGTTAAATTGGGTCCTTGTGAAGCAGAATCAAATCAATTCTGGAAATTGGTAGCAATACCCAGCCCTACCAGTCATGATGTGGTGTAGTCCAGTACCTGCTCAGTGTAAAGTATAAAAAATGTGTTTATTCGTCTCTCTACTGGACATTTGAAGTTTATCCAGTGTCCCAATATTCGTCGTGATGATTTTAATAGTTTTTGGATGTTCCATGACACAAACGAATAAATACACCAAATCCTGGGTGCACACACAATCTGACTCGATTTCAATATCAGTATCAGTCCCAGTAGGTAGGCTGTAGGTAGGGAACACAGCTCACCTTGTTCTGTGCAAAGTCCAAAAATGTACTAACACATTAACATGACATGTCATGTTTGTTAACCTTACAAAAACACCTATTTGTGGGTGTATGAGTAATCATGCAGCTTAATAGTTGCTTGCGAAACAGTCACTGAGGAGTGTAACCTCGTGGTTGTAACTGCATCTACGGCCACAACAGGTTTTACATTGCGGTTTATGAATGAAATAAACAAAGGTAGATAGTCACTGCAGTTCAGAGAAAGGTCATCTTTTGACTTCAAGCCAGACTAATCACATAGACACAGAGTGGTGTCAGGCGTCTTACTGTTGGAATGAAAATCAATCAGACATACCTCAAGATGTCAAGCTCTTCATCTAATGTTTATTGTAATGAAATGCCCCTGTGACAGGACATTACACCTAATCATCCCTTCGATTTGTGTTCATCCAGATCTTGGAGATGATTTTCAGCATGGTGTTGTGCTGCGGGATCCGTAACAGCCCGGTGTACTAAAGCGACGGGCTGCCAGCAGAACCAGCGGTAAAGGAAGGATGACCGTGCAGACCGTCTCCTCTTCTTTCTTTTATAGCCAGAAAGTGTCACATATAGTGCTTGCTGGATTTAGTCAGCTCTTTAAGACAATGTAAACCATCCACCATTTAGCATTTTATTACACTGTTGATGTTTTTGTTTGATTTGTTTTGTTAGTCACAGATGCTGTTATGCCTATTAGACCAGTGATATCCTTACATGTAGATATTGTATCACGTCACACATCAGTTACATTCACCCGTCAAGGTGCTGTAATCCTTAGTGACTGATTAGTTGTTTACTGCTCTCTTGCCTATGAACATGCTCTTATATTCTTGGTTTTACAGATGTTATTTCACTGTTTTATGTATAAACTGTATATAAGTATATGTGGACAGTGCTTTATGTCTGCCTGAGCATGAATATTGTATTACATGAGATCCTTCTCCAGTCCTATATTCTCTGCTTGTTTGTCTTGCTCTAGACTGAACCAGATAACAGTATATATGACCGCCACTAGTGAAGCACTGGGGTTGGCCTAACCATGTTGAATAGACACAAACACACTCCTGTCCTACAGACCATCCTCTTCACACCCGCATCGCTGTGTGATGGTACGCAGGAACTGAACCAGTTAATCTTGGAAGATTGGAACCAAAGTCAGTGACCTGATGTGGTTATTTTTATTTTTTTCTTGTATATCATTCGTCATGTGTCCTAAAACTCTCATGCATCTGTGCACTTATTTGTTGAGGAAACTTGCTTAACACTACCACCACCTTTCCCAAATTGGAGAAATTGAACAGAAACATGCCTGAGATGACTCAGAAGTCTAAATGTATTAATTGTTAATGTACCCATGCATGGATTTTACCATTAGACGTTTCGAGTATAAACACATCAGCCTGTTGTCCCTGGTTGCTAAACCCTGTGTGGAATTGACTGCCTTTTGCCCTGGAGGAAACGTAATGAAATTCCAACCTAGAACCTAGCAAAGTGGCTTTGCTTGCCGTGTCTGGTTGAGTCTAGTCCTGTCTTATCTGACATGGTTACGTCATTGTCCTTGTGCTGACCCTCCAGCCTCACAGCATACTTCAGTACATGGCCAGAACAGGACAACGTCCCCTCTTTGACTCCCAGTCTTTTGCGGTAATCTTTTTATAACATTCACTTACGTTGCTGAGTTAGTGTATTTACACATTCAGAACACGTGCACCGGGACTTTTATTCCACCATTTGATCTTGAAAATATTCTGTACCAATTCTGTCCCCGCTAGGTCAAGTTGTCACTGACGCATAACTGCACAGCACTGCAGTGCACTAACTTCAACTCATCCTAAACAAAGACTACATAACATCCTAGCATCTTGTGTAACCTTCCATATAACCTTAGCTTTTGTCAACCAATTAAAGCCTTGCCTTGTTAACTACTCACACTTAAACTAAGTGTGTCGTACAGCTCTAATGTATTGTACTAATGAAAATAATGAAGGTTGTAGAAAAACGTTGTATGCCTTTTTCCTCTTTGTATTGTGATATCTTTGGTGTCATCGGAGGAGTCTAGACAGAAAGGGAGGAAGATTTTGTGGCAGTGTCAACTGAGAGGAAGTCAAACCTTCAACATCAACATCAGCTAATTACTCCCCAGTTCATTGAAATCATTTGAAAAAACCCGCCATGCCCAGTTCAGTATACAGACGCTAGCTGTGTGTTTCTTACAGTAATGTCCATGTTGCTGCCTTGAATCGGGTAACAGACGCTCAAGAGTCACTGCCACTTAAATCTCACCCCCTCTCTGCTCTTGTAGACTTTGGTTTGCCCAAATATAAAGGGATTAAATGTATTTTACAAATAACTAGTAAGGTGGTCTTGTCTCTTCCTTTTGAAATTCTAAAATACAAAGTGAGAAAAAGTGACAATAAGACGTGCCCTTATATTACTACAAACGGGGGCATGTTGACTCACATGTCACAGTTTCCGGTCTTTGTTTTGGCTTCCAACATTCACCTCGGCTTCCTGCTCTAAGCTCAGCCCCAATACGGACCCCATAGAGTCAGAAACTTTGTATTGTCATGGACCCCATTTTCCCACACCTAATCCTTTATAATTTGCTTTGTAACATTTTTCACTCTAATAACACATTGTTGTGCTTGGACATTGTCTGCTATATAGCTATAATATGCTATAATAGTCAACATGGGTATAACTACACAATAAAGCAATGCTCATACAATGATAATATGAAACTAGATTGCCCGCTGCTTTCAGCTCAGTCTGCTCTCCCTGCTCCGTTGTTCAGTCTTGTGAATCTTCTATGGATTCCCGATCAACCCGCACCAGTGACAGTAATACGACAGTGGAGAATCAAGCCTTGCTTAGAACAGTCTTTTGAGTTATATGTTATCACTACGATCATTAAACGGAGGTAATGTGAAATAGTGTGCATGCGTTCTGCATCCACGTGTCCACAGGAGTCCACAAGGGTCTGCGTTACTGAAGTTTGTCATCCGTCCAAGTCAGCGCGGGCCCTCACTGGCACCAAAACCTTTCGACTGCATACACTGCAAGCACGCCAGCTGTGTACGCACCGGTAAAACAACCCTGTATTAAACAGGCTGTTTGACGCGTTAGCTACACCTTTATTAATTCATGGTTTTAAAAATAGAAGGACTCAGAAGTGGCATCACTCTCACTGAGTCATTTCCAAGTGCTTGGACGGTAGAATGTAACAAACTGTGGCAGCAGGCAGTTCCAAAACTATTTGACACATCTCATCATTGACACTTGGAAGCTCAATCTGTAACTAGCTGTTTACTGTAAAGATCTTGTAACAAAGATCACAAAGTCCCAAACAACCTTTCAGAAACATCTACTGGAGCCCTGTGTGTGCTACTATGTTGGATGTGAGGGGCAGACCGACACCAACCACTGTAGCATGAAGTCTTGTGCGTGCTTGTCCATGTTCAAAGTCCACATAGTCCCACAGAAGCTGAAACCATGAGCTTGCTTTCAGTCAGTGAATGAAAGGTCAGGTGAAAGACTGGCTCTGACTCTTCTCACTACGGCATAGTAGTAACACAATAGTAACACAATTTCTTAACACAACTCCTGTAGTTTATAATAGGGACTTCAGAATCTCCAGGAGCTGAGTAAAGAAAGCCACTAAGGTGAAGACTCTCTAGTGGGCAGTGAAGGATAAGACCCTTCTTCTAGCAGAGAAAGAGGCTGGCGGAAAATACACCAACCAGTCGTAGAGCAGGCGACCGCCAGCACAGCTGCGACCTCAGAGTGGGAATAGCAGGATATTAAAGTTCAGGGCAGGGTGGCAGAAAAGGAGATCACTGGAAACCAAAGCAGTTGGATTGTTTGCAATTCCAGCAGAAAAGGGATTTCATGTTTAATGAGACACTTCCTTCTGGGGGAAGGTGACTCGACAGCAGGATCAGGCAGATTCTGTACTAGCCAACAGGAGGCTACTGGGAGTGGGATGATGCGGGTGACTAACAGGTCAGAGGTTGTCTGGCTGATTCCTAGCAGTCTGGGGCATTGGCACGGCTGGGCAAGAGTTTAGAAGGTCGCCAAGCTCCTTCTGTTCTTTGCAGCCTCACATGTTAATCTTACGTTCTCCAGAACTGAAAATGTATCCTATATTATGGTTAGCCTCTCAAGTAGGTGCTTATTATCCATTTTACAAGTTAGATTTAAAGATTCAAGGATTAACTGGCTGGACCAGCAGTGGTCATCACTATGCTGTACATACCCATGCTGGAGGTCTGTCAGCTGGTTATGAGGAATTTAGCAAGATGATTCCAGCTAAAGGTAATAGTGCAACAGAAACAGAAACAGAAACAAGAAAGTAGGGCTGTGCTTGAGTGATAATCATCCTGCTACCACAATGAATATTTATTATATTAACACACGTTTTTCTACTACAAAACAAGAAACAATATGATAGTACAACACAGACTCCAGTGTTAACTTTGAGTAACACAGCCTGGAAGTCATCAGGAAATACATGATGACTTTACTACAAACATGACACAAGACTGGAAAATACAACCAGGAAAGTACAACAAAACAGAAAATTGAGAAACACAGGGGAAAAGGAAAACAGCGGACGTGACCGGGCTGTGACATGTGGCTTAAAGAATTTCTGTTTGGTGTTCAGTTACCACTTTACAGGCATGATCAATCCTGAAACTGCCAAACAGCAGCACTGAAGGAAGACTCCTAGTCTTTACACGGAAAAATGAAAACACTAAAATCTCTCCCAGAACTCCTAAGAACCTCCAAGGAGCCCACATGTTTGTTTTTTTTTGTGTGTGTGTGTGGATAATGTGTCTTTTTGGTCGTTTGAGTGCAGATGTTTGCGTCTTTCCTTCCTTTATGGCAACTGCAAGCATGGGAAAGGCATTGGAGACCTATTAACTTTCTTACAGTAATTGAACTTTCCCCACTAACACTTGGGTTCGGCAGGGTGTGGCTCTTAAGTGGGACTTGAGACATATCCCCGAGATCTCGTTTCCCCTTCTCTATTGTGTTTAGGAGTCACGACAGAAAGCCTCACATCACAATTAGTCTACAGGATGCATTCCAAAACACACCACCAGGTCGCTGGTTAGGAGGAAATCCCGTCCAAGTCACATGACCAAACTTAGCTTATATAACCATGGACAATGGGATCCAGGGGTGCTTCTACAAAGCATCTGGTGTCAGGAATGTCTTTGAAGGTACAAACCCTAGAAATATGTGGTGGTCATGCTAACAGTAAAAGTACATGTCAAGCGTTTAACTCATATATGCTTAATATCAAAAGCAGACTTCTTATTGTATTTCTCATATCATACATAAAACCAGCCTGCTCTCCTGTAATGTAAATGACTAACATTACTGACATACTTTTCAGCCTCTTGTTTATTTTCATGATAGTAAAGAAAGCGTAATACACACATATACACAAATAGATGAGTGCATGCAAACAATGTACACCTTGCTGTTAAAGCTGCAAGCTAGTAGGAAGAACAGCTGTTCCTGCAGCTGTCTATGTGTTTGATGAAATAAATTCTAAGGAATCATCTAGTAAACATTGCTGGGAAATATTTTTTCTTTCGCTTTTTCCTTTGGCCTTCCTCCTCCTCTGTGATTCCAAGAGCACAATATCCCATTTATCCACCATATCCTGAAATGCAAGACAAAGTAGCAGATAGGTCATATGAGCTGGGTTCTGCTCAAGGTTTCTTCCTGTTAAAAGAGTTTTTCCTCACCAAGGTTGCCTCAGTGCTTGCTCTGGGGGCTTCTGTCTGTGGGTTCTGTGATGCATCTTGAAACTATTTTTATTGGTGCTAAATAAATAAAACTGAATTAAATAAAAAAAAAAAAAAAAAAAACGTTTCAGGCCAACCTGAATTTGTTCGCATTGATAAAAAGAGTAACGTCTGGTTATGATTATGTTCAGGCTGTGGAGGCTGTGCAGCACTCACGCTCCTCATGTTTGTCCTAAAAGTCGTGCGGTGAACCGTCCCCGTGTTGTCCTGTGTATCCTCTCAGAATGAAATGGTGAACTGCCACATGATTCAAGCTGCATCTTTAAAACAGACAGAGAAAGAATCACACTCCAACCTGTGGGGAGGGAGGGGCAGGCAGAGTTGATCTTTGATCCAGTTGATCTTTGTGATATTCAGTGACACTGAAGCTTATCACTGATTCCTAACACCCTTGCAGTTTATTTTCAGAATGTGGTTTCTTGGATCTACACAAAAAAATAAGTGTTTTTGAGTTTGTGTGGGCACTATGGACCAAACAAAAAATAAAAACTACCTGATTTTAGCCATCTTAGTGTAGATGTAGTCTCAGGTCCATGAAGAGTTAACATCTTTCAGATCACTGTTGTGGTTTGACAGCCCACAAATTTAATTTGTATAGGCTGTCTTATAATAAACCTGTGTACACCAAGTTTCACAGTGTCCTGCTCACTCTCTGTGTGCCACAAGTCATCTAAGCTGTCTGTGTGATTAATAGCTGACAGTATTATTTCCAGATGCTCGGAATTCCAAATTACTCCCACTTTCCTTTCTAATGAAACCGCTCCCAGCTCCGCCAACAGAGAAAATAAGAAAATAATGCTTTATCCTGGCCATGCAATCCACTGGTTGCCTGGTGAGAAGCCCGGCATTGGAGCATGGGGAAGAACAGGAATACAACAGAGTCTAGCAATGAATGACAAGAGACTTCGAATCTAGTACATCCAAACAGTGTCTGAAAAAGGCAACTTTACTTGTAGAGTTTTTGAGAAGACTTTTTGCCACCCATCTGAGTAGCTTCTTCACTTCTAAGGGACTGGTAGGAAGTTGAGGTTTAAATAGGAAAACTCTGTGGGTATAACCCATCAGAAAACTTGCTTGACTTGCTTCTGTTGACGACCAGATACTGGTACAACTAGTGTCTATTAACGTCTCGATACTTACCTGTCATTGAGGGGGGACTGTTGTCCCTGTCCCTATGAATGGTGCTCTAATGACCCATTCTCAGTCAGAGGCTCCAGTCTTAAGGTATGAATGGGGTTGAAACTTCTTGGGGACAGAAGTTAGGACCATATCGTAAATAGATGGCAGATTAAATCTCAGTCCACCTCCTCTGTTTAGAGAAGGTTTTTCTAGTCTGACATAGATGGCTTCCTTTACTCCTCTTTCAAACCATCAGTCTTCTCTGGCTAATTTGGACGTTGTTATCTTCAAAGGAGTGCCCTTTGTCCTTCAGGTGTAGGTAGACCGCTGAGTCATTTCCTGATGAGCTGGCTCTCCTGTGTTGGGTTTGTGGATGTATTGTTAGGTTTCCCCAATGTACAAGTCTTTACATTCCTCACTGCACTGATGTGTGGCTGTGTTGTTTTTGGGGTGGACCAGTTTTTGCCTAAGTGTATTACCAGGTTTGAAATAAATTTTAACGTGGTGTTTCCTGAAAACTCTTTGTGAGTTTCTCCAATATACCAGCCACGTAGGGGGTGACGGTGTTCTTCCTCTTCTTGTTTTCTTTCTCTCTGTCCTTTCTAGGATATCTTCGTTTTCTACTTCCACTTCTGTATACTCCAATATTGAGGCTTCGGTCTTCTTCCACGTGTGTGAGACAGTCCAAGAAGGCCAAACTATTTCTGCTGGTGTTCTCCCGAGTGAACTCGATGTTGCTGTCCACTGCACTGATGTGCTGTGTGAAAGAGTCCACCTCCTGTGTCTTGATTTTAACCCAAGTGTCGTCCACATACGACAGTATGTCATCCTTTCTCCTCCATGTCAGTTTCTCAGGTTTGTGTTGATTGTTGTTTTGTGTTTGTAAAAACAGAAATTTCCATTTCTGCCATTCCTTGCCTTTTGTACGTTGTAACATTTGGGCCCTTTTTACAAATTTGGAAACTTCTTTCAGGATGTCCTCAGGTAGCTGATATGTCAGCTACCTGAGTGTTTATTGAGAACCTGTTCGGTTTCATATTTGAGAGCATCGTTGGTAAAGTGAACCTGTCTCAGTCACTCGTTGAGCAGCTGGGTTTGGGCTTCCTGGTAGAATGGGAAAGACTATGACACCTTGGCCAGTAGAACCAACCTCACTCCAGACCAGATCTGCGTGTTGCTCGACCTGTGCCTGACTACCAAATATTTCAAATGACTCAGCTGCCACTGAGAAGTGGCAGGGAGGTGAGAAGGCAGGGTAGCGCCATGCCCAAACACAAATCCATTAATCCAAATATTCTTTACTAGTCCAGCAGCAAGGCGGCCATCTTGCTATTTGTCTTGTGGCTTTCTTATGCAAAGCTGTAACCAATGACTAAAAGAAAGTCTAAGATTTATCTTTATCTGGCCTCTTGTCCATTCACTCTTCTTAGCTCCCTCCATAAATGTTCTCTGCCAGGATCTCCATTCTTAGTTGGTTCTGTGTGATGTGATGCCTTGTCCAATTAACCCTGGTTGCTAGATTACTACTAGATACTAGGTTACTACTTGAACAGACATTTGGAGACATTATAAGTAAATGTCCTTAAATTATTTAAATATGTGGATTTTATTATCTATTTAATGTGCAGTATGTGTGCAGAATATTTATAATGGCAATGTTATAAGTGCAATACACATAATGCACACATACCGGTAAATCATTTATTTGATTGTTGGTATTATTATTTAGTTTTTCATTTCCTTAGTTTTTCTTTTTTCTTTTTGATTTTTTTTTTTAGACTGTGTGTAGCTTCAGTTGGGAGACTGCTGTGTACAGCTTTGAATGACTATAGTCACAATTTATGACAAATTAATTAAGTTGTGTCACAACAACCCTTAGTGTTGGAAACTTTCCCTCCCATTATAAAATTTAATTAAATTTAGGCAATAAAGGAATAATAAAATAAAATGAAAGAGATGTGCAGTGTGTTAACCTTGATGGCAGAAGGGGGATAAAGGAGGGAGTACAACCCAGTGGCTCAGATCCTCGTGTGACATAGCTGTCTCTGATAATGAGTTTAATTTAGATTTTGTCTTCCCTCCAGGTATCTATCTTGGAAGATTCATTGCAGTGATTCCCATTTTGTCCACTAACCCTGCTTGTCTTTTGATACTGGCTTTGATCACACTTATACTTGATGTTGCACTTGCTCCACCCTTAGCTTTTTCCTCGGCTGGGGTTGGACTTGTTCCATGTTACCCCCTCTCCCTTTCTGTTGCTTGGCTTCATGAGTCAGGGTTGGCGTTTTGTCCACAGTCATGATTCGGTGATACACTCTGGACAAAATGCAGGGGTTCTTAACACACTGCTCAGGGATGAATGTGGGTGATCTGACTCAGACTGGGTAAATGTATCAGGGGGCTTCAGATCCTTTCCCTTTTGTTCCTGTATTGAAAGAGGGAAGAGAAAGCAAAAGAAAACTGAAGTGTCTATGTGTCTATAGTATTACGAAGTAAAAGTAAAATGTCATGGCCTCTCTCAAAGTTAAGAGGTCATGACCTCTGTGTGTAAGTAAAATGTATCGTATGTGTGTGGCGTTTCTAAAAATGCTAGTTTAAATGCACTTCTAAATAGGTCTACACCCAAAGTGAGCGTCAGTGGTTTGTGTGAAAACCGCATGGCTTCACTTTTTGGCAGGATTGTTTCTGAGACAGGCTGCAACAAACCCTCCCTGAGCCTCTCTGCTTTTGACTTATTACAGCTCCTCAGACCATAGAGTTTCCCAGACCTCCCCCAGGAATTTCTATGTTAGCTTTGGGTGAAATGATTTCCACATTCTTGGACTCTTAAACAATCTTGCCATCAACAGGAACTGCTTATTTTGCAATTTTCTTATGTCTCTGTTTCTTATTAGCTTGTATTCAGTTTGTGCGCAACCTCAATGATCTCTGAGATGGCTTTCGGATGAAGTCATGTTGTTCTCAATTGAGCTGTCAGCTAAACTTGTTAACCATGTGACCCTGACTCAAGCCTCCTTTCCTCTCCCCCTTGTAAGCTCCACTTATTATTTAGGACAAAATCAGACTAAAGTTGCTTAACCCACACACATGTATTTTATTACTGAGCACAATTTTTGTCTTATGATTAAAACTACCTTACGTGATTTCAGTCTTTTTTCCCCGTGCTGTATATTTCTAAAACCACAAGCTGACTAAAATATCCCTGACCTTTCTGTAGAGTAGCGCTGGTTGGTTTGTACAGGTAAAAACTATAGTGGACAGCATGCCATTTTACAGACAGAGCTTTCTTTTAGTGTTGTTTGCATGGCCCTTGAATGGCAGTAATGTGGTCTCAGTCTGTGAAATATCTCGACAGATTTTAGGCAATTGTAATGAAACAGTGATTCTGCTGATGTCCAGGGGCACACTATCAGGACAAGCAACTGTTAGCTGGGCATCATAAATAAAATGAGAAAAGGGGCCCCCAAGATGGCTACCTTTGGGCATATTGTGCAAAGACAAAGATTACCCCCCCTTAGAACTGTGAAGGGCCTGCAAAGCATCAACAATACTACACAACCCCCCTTCAGGGCCCCTTCTAGCTACCATTTTACAGACATTCTTACGTCTTTGCCTGGGGTCTCCTAGAGTCTAGGATTGCCTCTATTGATGTCAAATCCCAGAGCCTCTGGACATGGTCGAGTCATTTGAATTCATGAACGGCAAAAAGCCCACCGCTTAATTAACTCTTACAGAGTTGAATTCAACACTTGAGTTCGATTATCATGATTAAAAGAGTTAAGGAATCAATATAAACAACTTTTATTATTAGATTTCTCTCTTGCAGTCTTCAATGACCATGTTGCAGCAAGTATTCCACTCAGCTGAAAATATCAATCAATCAATCAGATCTTATTTGTATAGCACTTTTCATACAAACAAAACGTAGCACAAAGTGTGTTATATAATAATCCCACCTGTAAAAAAGTAAATTAATTTATTTAAATTTAAATTAAATGGTGAATAAGAACCAAGTTGTTCAGTCTAAGTAGTTCTTGATTACTACTACTTATATCGTACAACTAACATAAATTTTTTGGATTTGTTTAATTGATTTCATTTAGTGTGGATTTCTCCAAATTGCCCCCGTCTTAAATCAGCTATTAACTTCACATTTAATTATACTCACTCAATAGTTCAGATTCACTTAATTATATCAAATAAGTGCTTGAATCTACACAATCCTCTAAAACAATACACTGAGATCATTTGCACAATACAGTGAGTGAACAATAAACCAGTGAGATATTGTAGTGAAATATACACACAGCTGCAATATCAATGCATGTGAGGGAGCTGCACTCACTCCCTCACCTGTCAGATCAGCTCTTTATTTGAATAATTACTTTTATTTAGAATATTTGTGTTAACCAAATATGGATCCGTTTAGTTTGATACATTCACTTAAGTTAATATATTTTCCTCCATGTGTTTGTTTCATTGGTGTTTGTTTTGATTTTAACCATTTTCTCCTTTGGAGGTTTTCCTGTCAGAGCTGAGGTTCAAGAAGCGCACGCTTGAACGCCACATAGTCACCAGGTGCTTCCAGTGTAGACCGCACCATCTAATATTTAGAGGGGGAGAGAAGGGGATTGCTTTCTTTTGCATTTTCTTTTGTTAAGCCTAATAACATTAAGATTAAAATATTTATTGAAGTATTACCTTTAAAAAGGTTTGATTTGAAAACTTTGGTTACATTTGTAGTTTCTTGGTTTGGTTCTCTTCATTTCTACCTCTGTACCTTTAGAGATGGTTCGGTCCAAAAGTATTTAAGATCAGGTGTTAAGGCATTCTGTCACTTCCTTTTTGTGTGTGTGCTCGGGAAGCTGAGAAGATTGACATTTGCTGCCAGGCTGTAATTTCTTTTTGGATTAAAAATTATCAGAGCTCTGAGTTCTGCTGTTTTGTGGTCATCATTTTTGGGAAATTTGGTGCTTCTTCAGAAGGCTGCTCTCATTCTGTTGGGGGTAAAAACATCAATCCCTAACAATGCAGTGGAGAAAACTAGAGGTACAACCACCATCTACCATGATGAAGATCATCTTCAGTAAGAACAGTCACCACCAATAATAACAGACAGTGATCTAGTTCTTCTAATGCCTCTTAAATCACAACTAAATAGATAGGTAATCCTTTCATTTATCCCAAAGTAGGGGGATTGTTACAGCAGCATATAGCCAAGGGCAGTGAACAAGACAAGAAAAGGTAAACGTTAAATAAATACAAAAATATCAAATTAATAAAACAGTAGTTCTACATAAGTGGTCTACTGGGACAGTACAGCCTCGCAGCAGCAGGAAGGAAGGACCTGCAGTAACGTTCCTTCACACAGCATGGGTGAAGCAGTCAGCTGCTGAAGGCGCTGCCCAGTGCTGTTGGGTAGGACAGCATCCTTTGACCACCCACCCCCTCACTCTCCCCCTCCACAGGCTCAAGAGAAGGTAACTCTGAGACTTGGTCGTCTAGATAGCAGGTGGATTTAGTTTGGCTGACGGATCTCCATTTCGTAGCAGATACTGAGGTAACAGAGCAGCTTGATCACCCATCCCTTCCACAGGCTCAAGAGGGCAGCACATAACAGAGCCGGCCTTCTTCAGTCTGTTCATTTTCTTTTTGTCTGCTGCTGAGATGCTGCCACTCCAGCAGACCACTCTGTCATAGATGGCTGATGTCACCACAGAGTCCTTAAAGGACCTCAGCAGCAGGTAGAGTCAGCTCTGGTGCCTTTCTTATAAAGTGCCCTAGTGTGGTCAGGCCAGTCCATTATTTTGTTCAGGTGAACACCAAGGCACTTCTCGCCATTCCACATGACAACAACCTGAGAGGAATCTAGAGTCAGCAGTGCAGAAGCAGAAGAGGAAGAGAGCCAGGACAGCTCCCTGAGGGGCTCCCACACTGCAGAGAGCCTCATTAGACACACAGTCCCATGTCTTCACATACTGTAGTCTTTTGGTGAAGAAGTCCAATATCCAGGCTGTGACGTAATGGAGTAGTATAGAAATACTTCCTTAATTTTCACAACAATACAACATCATTGACATGGTCTGGATGTGGCTCAGGGTGTGAAACTGTCACCACTATTAACTTGACAGCTACAAACGCAAATCTCTGCAGACTTAATTTTAGTAAGTAGTATAGCTGACAAGCTGACAAAAAATTTTCAAATTTATTTCATTGAATACCCTGTTAGAATTGACTTGTACTTACTGGCTGTCATGAGCCTACAGTAGCAGTATCCATGCTTTAGTTCCTCCTACTGAACTATTTATTGCAAACTGGTATTCCATCTGTTGTGGAACAACAAACAAAATCTAGCTGACATGTGGACTGAAGGTGCAGTGTGTGCAGCAGTGTACAGGTTATTTGCCTGTCATACCACTGGGAGTCATCAAAGCCACACATCCAGCAGTGTCCAGCAGACTTTAGTACATCACAGCATCATGAGCATGTCGCTGATCAAAAGCTGTTTCACTCCAAATTCCTTCACATCGTGACCCCTGACTCCTGAGTTAGGCTGTAGCTATAATACCAAACAGCAGGATCATTTAGGATTATTGCTGCTAAGGAGATGTTGAATTGTAAATTCACTGAACATACCTTAAAGCACCTGGCAAGGACCCTACAGCATATGTTTAGGTGTTGTAATCCGGATAGAAGTTTCTATCAAAAAGTACTATTGCTGTTGAAAATGAGCTGTCCATGAAGGTAACTCTGAGACGGTCGTCTTGACAGCAGGTGGATTTAGTTTGACCCCCCCCCCCGACCCGTTAGGTCCCGCCTACAGACGCTCGGGCTGCTGACGGATCTCCATTTCGTAGCGGACACTGAGACGACAGAGCAGCTCACTGGAAAAGCTCCCCGCTGTTGGACTTACTGTTCCCCCTAGTTTTTTTCTTTCCCTGGTTGGAATAGTTTCTTTTTCCTAATTGTGAGTATGAATGTAGTAATGGCGGAGGGCTGTTTTCTATCCGCCCTGCAGCCCAACTCCTCCTGCACCGCCTATGCGCTCCCCTCGGACGACTTGTCACCGGACCCGATGGCCAGAGCTAGGAGGGTGCGGGAGCAGGTCCGGATGCGGCTGGCTGAGAGGAAGTCCTCCTCCTTGACCAGACTGGATGATTCGAGGCTCGGATCAACAGGTGAGCCACTGGACGCTGAAGGGTTGGGTCCCATCTACATGTTGCATCAATAATACCATGGATCGGTCACTGTTGCTCAGTCAGTCAGAGGGATGGTTAAAGTACTTTATGTAGAAGGCAACTGTCTTAACTCTTGACCCTATTAGAGGGTAATAGTCATTGTACATAGTAAATGTAAACTGATTGATCAAAAGTTTGTCTGCTGATGACAACTATATCTGAGTCAGTCAGTTCTAATAAAAGCTTAAAGCTGCACTGATGATGTGTTGACCTCTTTGGCAGGGAGGCAGAAGTGGTGCACAAAACAATAGAGTTATCATCTTATTACAGTTGTGGTGTGTATGTCAGCAAATACACAGTACAGCTGTATCCTCTAATATATTGTTGTTTATGCATTCAGCAGATACAGAACATTGTCTGGCCACTAAAAAGTCTAAATAAAATGTTTGCTCATATAATTTTACACACACTTGCCTGGTTCAATATGTCGAGGCTACCTACAGTAGTACAAACAACTGCATCCTAACAGTGCTGCACTAAATAGTATCTTTATGAATGTTATGGTATTCAGCATTAGTTTCAAATAAATGAGAGAGTTGTTGATTCCACTGTTTCCACTGTGGAGGCGGTGGTTTGTGGTACGGTTGAATTGTATTGTCTTGTATTGGCACACGTTTCTATTATTTTGACAACCCCGGGGCGGCTGTGGCTCTGCAGGCAGACCGGGTCGTCCACGAACCAGGTTAGCGGTCCGATCCCCTTTATGCTGACCACATGTCAATGGGTCCTTGAGCAAGACACTGAACCCAGAGTGTCTCCCAGTGCCAGTGTGCTTGTGTGAACGAAAGGGCAGATGTGTCTGTGAGCTGGGCTAAATAACAGAAACACTTAATTCAATACGGGTTAACAGCACCAGAAACTACGTCCTCCAAAATGATCATCCAGTTGAATGACCACCTTTCTGATGGTGTTTCAACATAAACTGAACATTAGAACATTAAAGAAGGAGGATTTAGTGTAGGACTGCAATATTTTTCACTAGTGTATTTAATGAACTGGCAGGTGACTGTATATTCATGTTCACATGTTGCCATTGTCAGTGGCCTATTAACTATCCACTCAATTAATGCCTAATTGTTCATAGAGAAGTAAATATTAATCAGATGTGGCTTAGCTTACAAGATGAATCTACTGAAGCATAGAACCAGAAAAACACAAGTATCTCTGAATACCCAAAGTTAGTCCTGCTGGCTACATCATCATTTTGTAAGCTGTTGAAACTGATGCACCAAGCCGACATGCAGAGATGTTCCTGTGTGGATGGATGGATGGATGGATGGACGGATAGGCTGAAAGAGAGTGAAACAGAAGCAATCATAAATATGACTGACCCACGACACAGAGAAGATAATGTTTTAGTTTCATCACTCACTGTAGGGAATGTAACCAGTGAACAATTGTTCATGCTTACTGTAAGTGATAAGCCTTTAAACTTCTGGCACATGGCCAATAATAAGTAGGAAAGTTTGAAAAAAGAAATATTCCATTGTTTTAACAAAAACAGACTCCAACCCCCCCAGTGTGATAAAGCAAACCTGATCAGTGGTTTTCTCACCACTGGGCTTGTCAACTAAATAACCCCATAACAAGCTGAAGTTAAAAGAAGTGTGACCAAAGTGCACATGAGGGATGGAGATAGGGGGAGGAATGCTATACAGATGTATTAAGGCACATGCAATAACCTACATCTACTACTAAGAAACCCTAAGAACAGAATGTAGCCAGTTTGACAATGTACAGTCATTCCTTTTCTTCATGTGTTGAACAAAGATGCATTCAAGAAAATGTGAATCACATTAAATTTAAATGGAAACCAAAAGTAATGCATGTAGAGACCAGAATAGTTGTTTGTAATCAACTATTGTTCACCAGATGCACGTTTGGTGCTGAACCTGTGAGTGTGTAATATCCTGGTCATTTCCTGTTTTTTCCCACTGTCTTTCCATGCAATCTGGACATCCCTGACCCACTGGTTTCCAGTTATACCGTAAATGTTCACGTGTTAAACAAGGACTGACATTCCTTTTTATTAAAGTATTTTAATTAAAGTTATATTTAAGCGAATAAGATCTCATATTGTAGGCATGTGGACATGTAGTTAACTTGCTGAGCTCAGATGGTTTCGCATTCGAGTCTTTGCAGGCCAGACTGCATAATGGACTGCCTTTTCAAAAAAAGGGAGGGGAGGGGAGGAGAAATCTGTCCTCCTCCTACTACTACGCTTTCTTTGCTCTGATAAGACAACAGGGCCTCAGTTTCGCCCACAAGGTATTCAGGATATAGTTTGAAAGCTCATGTCAGATCTTTTTTTCATTAGTAAAATTATTTAATAAAACTCTTTATGCCCATATACAGGTGTGTATATATATATATGTATATATATATAGATAGATAGATATCCGATAAAACTGAATCTCCTGTTTTAGATATATACCAATGAAATGTCCATTACCTGGCTTAATCTCTGAATATTTGGGCAAAGCCTTAATCTTTTCTGCCCATGTGTTGCTCTGTCTCATATAAAGGAGCAGTGTGATTTAAGTGGAACTGTCTGTGTGAAGCACTGATGGAATGCAAGACAGAGCCCTTTCCTCCCCTCTCTAGACTTTTTGGTTAACCCCACTCTGATGTTTAGGAGCTCTGCAAAAAACAGCAAGTAAACGCAATGTGGGACAGCTAAGTTTCCTCAACTATATGAAAGACTATTTAAACTGTATACATACGGCAGTGTGTATCAAATGACACAGGGCCCAGGTATTATTTAAATGTATTTGTTGGTATTAAAGGAAAACCACTATGTTTTGAATATGTGGAATGCGTTTGATTTCACCCCTTTTTAATCACTGCACACATGAAAGCTGGCATGGACTCCACAAGTTTGTGCAAAACCTGAAAACTCATGTAATCCCTGCACAGTTTGACAGTCCTCCACCTCCACAGATCTACTTGTGATGAGAAAGAATGATAGGCATCCTCAGTCAAGTCTCCTCATAAATGTTCAGTGGGGTTGAGGTCAGATGACCGCTGAGAAAAGCCCGTGACAGTTAGCACTCCTTGGTCTTCACATAGTTCTTCAAAGCATTGAAGTGTGTTTCAGGTCATTGTCCTGCTGCAGTGTGAAGCCTTGCAAAACCAGAGAGTGTAGCAGACTGGAATGCTAATGCTTCTTAGTGTTCATGGAGGCTTCTCTTTTGATAAACGAATTGGTCCACTAAGTGCCATGTGATCATTAGCCAGTCAGTGCCATGGGCAGAGGTAACGCTTGAAGCTGTTGGCAAGGTGTGTGCTGGAACCAAGGAAGAGTAATAACAACAGAAGAAGAACCCCCTGGATTCAAAAATGTATTTTTGTATTGTTTGTTTTTACATTGCTCCATTGCATTATACTCCTAAAACCCTGAACTGGCTGTGCATTAGTGCCACACAGATCAGCCACATCATTAAAACCACTGACAAGAGAAGTGAATAACATTGACCATCTTGTGACAATCCAGTGTTCTGCTGGGAAACTTTTAGAACTGGCATTCATGTGGATGTTACTTAGACATGTAGCACCCACCTAGACCAGACCAGGCACCCCCACCCCACAGGACCCAAAGGCCCCTGCTAACGATATTCTGTTGCCAGACACCACAGGACACGCTGTCACAACTGTTTTGGAGGTACAAGGGAGACCTACACAATATTAGGAAGGAAGGTGGTCCTAATGTTATGAATGATCAGTGTAGATTCAGTCAGATATATTGTTGAATAGTGATTGATTAAAGGTAATCAAAGCCCCCCCTCCCATGGAAATTGGTTAGAGTGGAGGACACCTCAGTATAAATATGGAAAGCATTTGACAGTCCTGGAAGCTAGCTGTGTGAAATTCTGACTGATATTTGTGACTCCCATAAATCTCAACATCAGGCAGCTGTGATGAAGTTGCTCCAGTTGAAGTTGCTGAGAATATTAGAATAACAGCTTGACTTTCACACACTCATTTACAAACATTTCAGTCTGAATTCACTGTGGTCTGAATGAAGCACAATCTGGATCTAGCCCATGAAAATGAAAGCAAAGGAAACAGATGGAAGGGATCTTTGAAACGTTGAAGAAGAAAAAAAAACCACCCTGCGTAAGCCCACTGACCTCCTTGTCTGCGGAACATTCCTTTCTAATCTCCTCTTCGCAGGATGTTATCAGAATCTATTTTGGAATGGCCTATGGGTCACCAAGTGGGATACAAGCTTCCCATCATACCTGTCATACGCTGTGAAAGGTTGTGAAGACTATGGTCCATTTTGATCAATTAGTGTTGTGGGATTATTTGCTAGATCATAAGGACATGAGTACGGTTAAGGTCAAACTCTGAATCCAACACAATAGCAGCAGCCAGTTACACAGTCATGCTCCTGTTGTTTTACCTGACGTACATGTGATTACTAGTTTATTTCACATTTATGCACATCTATATAACCTTTTTTTATTCTGGTAGGGGAACAATTACAAATACACATTTATAATTAGTTGGATATCAGTTCAATATGTGATATCTACAAAGTGGCAGACAATTAAAACTAAGTAATAAGAGTGCCCAAAGGTCTGTACCACCATATTTTAATATTAGTTTAGTGTTTTAAGCTAAGGAAATAAAAGATAATAGTGCATTAGCATTCGAAGAAAGTCAGCTTTTAGTGACAGCACACAAGTACTAGAAATCACTTAAATATCTAAGTTACTTAGTGGTGAGTTATCCATCACTTGTCGCTGCATCCAGTGGTTCTAGAACAACGTAACTTTTATGATTGTTTTTCACAGGGTTTAGACTTGAATGTGGACATTATAAGCTGAATGTCACGTTCCACATACGAGTGTGGGTGCCCCTACCTAGCCAGCTGTGACAATGCCCAGTTCATTCAGATTTTTGCTTATTTCCCGTGGTAGATAGCTAGCATGCATTAAAGACAGTCACTTATTTTGATATAAGCCTGTGTCCTTGTCTTCGTAGGAGTCTGGGATTGCTCTGCAGTGTTAAATGGTTTCATTTGTACAGGTATCCAAGAACTGAGCTTGTTTCCGAGCTTCTGATCACCTCTGGATTCTGTATTGGCATTTTCAACAGAAGGATCAAAGTTGTTCCATTGAAATGCCCAGCTAAGCGAGCATCTGCGTTGACCTCTGATGACATCCACCTTCGCCTGGAATTGTGACTATGTGGACTATACACACTGCACATCTTTCTAATGTATCACTGAAAGTGTACAAGGACACAGATGCCTTTGATGTCCCAGCAAGAAATTACTGACAATCTATTTTGACGTCAAAACTATGCAGGGACGCATTCAATTATGTGGTAAACTGAAAATCATTAAACAAACCAGAATCTGTTTTATATTTTTGAATGTTAGCTTTGACGACAGCTTTGCTCACTCTTGGCATGATCTCAGTCAGCTTCATGAAGGACTTGAGCACATGTTGACTGCTTTGTCTTCAATTTGTCATCCAACTCCTACCAAACCATCTGGGTTTATGTCATGTGACTGAGGAGGCCAGGTCGTCTGACTCTGCCTCAACACATCCCTCTCCTTCTTGATCAAATACTGCTTAATTAGTTCATTCGTGGTTTTGATGTGTTCAGTATTTTCGAGTACAATGAATGAGGAGGTGTGTCCAAAAGGTTGCACTGTACAGTGTGTATGTGAATTTCAACTATTCAAGCTGATAATAAACTTAATTAAATATGTTCTATTTTCCTCACTTGGAGAAAATAGCATGAGAGTAGTTCTGGTGCACTCTGACAAGACTACAATGATGTCAACGTAGCAGTCTGAGGCATACACCATTTGGATCCTTTCATGTCCTACAGCTTATTTGTACTGCTGACTTATTACTATGCAATGGGTTTTAGTCACCTCCATGGTTCCACTGCTGCTCAGTTATCCCAGTCACATTTAAAATATTCTTGCGTATATGCTGTGTGTTTTGGGGTGGCTACATCTCTGAAGTGGTGATGCTTATGTTAAGGCATGCAGCCTAGCTCCCCTCCCAGTAGCGTTTCCTCCCTCCTTCCTTCCATCTGCTGGACTGGATGCCGTGTGTTGTTTTTCTCCGAGCCATTTGCCTCAGACTGTGTTTCCCCATTCTTGCTCTGCTGAACTCTTAGCAGCCTCCTTATATAATGTTTCACGTTGTAACTCACCGTTGTGTCTCGCAGTGTTAACACACACCGCAGTTCACTATATCTTTGGACAATCACACAGTTTTTCTTATTGTAGTTGTTTGCCAAAACATACTCATTACGTCAGCTTTATTAAAAGGAGGTGAACAAAAGTATCACATGGCTGTTTGGGAGTCGCTGTAATTTTTACAGTCCCTGATTCTCAGGGGTTCAGGTATAATTGGACAAATGAACCAATTCATGAATAAAGTGTTCGTGTTTAACATATTATTAATAAGCTTAGCAGACATTGACAGCAGCGGAAGTCTGGTATCCATGGACATTACCAATGAATGGGTTTTCCTCTTTAGTGGTGTTTTGCCAGGAATGAGCTGCAGTGGTGTTTAGTTTTATCTTCAGCAAATGGAATTCTTCATGTTTCTTCAGGTTGTGATCAGGTGACTGTGAAGCACCGTTCATTACGTCTTTTCTTCATTTGTCTGAATCTGAACAGTTTAACCTACATTTCAGAATTCATCCAGTTGCTTCCGTCTTCCGTCACATCATCAGTTAACACGCGTGACCCAGTGCCAGTGAAAGCCATGCATGCTCCAGCATTACACTGCCTCCATTATGTTTTATAGATGATATTGTGTGGTTCGATCGTGAGCCGTCCCAGTGCTTCTTCATACTTGTTTCTTCCTGTCATTCTTGTACAGGTTGTTTTTGGCAAAGTCTAGTCTGGTCTTTCTATTTTCATGAGTGGATCCTGTGGCGAACCTTCTGTATTTGTTCTCTTGAAGTCTTATCCTCATGGTAGATTTAAATACTGATTAGTCTACCTCCAAGAGAGTGTTCTTCACTTGCTGGGATGTTGTCAAGGATTCTTTCTGTTCTGTGGAAAAGATCTTAATATCATCCACCACCTGTGTGTTCCATGAATATCCAGCCTTTTAATGTTGCAGTTGATACATTCACTCCTAGTGCTCTTGCTATCTATCTGTTGAATTTGTTTTGTCTTTACAACCTGAGGATGTCCCGCTACCTGGGTAAAACCAAATGCAAATTCCACGCATTTTAATCAAATTCACACCCAGTGACAAATTACCTTTGCTATCTGGAACTACATGTTAGAGAGCTGACTCTCAACTTAAAGCTAAGTGTCTGCTCTTCAAACTCACATATATGAAATAACTGTAACTTGAATATATTTTATCCAAAAAAGGTTCAAAAAAGACAACTGGACTTGCAGATTTTTAGAGAAGACGTTTCACCACTCATCTGAGTAGCTTCTTCAGTTCCATGACCTGGATGACTGAGAACCTTCACAGACATATTGAATATATTTTGATACTACTGAAATAATGAAATCCGTGTCAGATATATAAAGATGGTCCTGGCTTTTTGCTGAAATGCTTTGACTACTGTTGGATGGATTGTAGTTTTAGTGAATGTAATTAGCTCATGACCTGTCCAGGTTGTACCCTGCCTCTTGCCCGATGACAGCTGGGATAGGCTCCAGCAGACCCCGCGACCCTTCACAGGAACAAGCGATTACAGAAGATGAATGAATGAATGAATGAATGAATGAATTAGCTCATATTATGCTCATTTATTATTCAGGTTATTATTTAACACACCCGCAACCCATCCACTATTGATCAGAATGTCAGCTGTTATGACTTGGCCAGCCTGGCCAGTGCATTCATCTGAGTGTCCACAGATATAACTGTGTCCTTTGCATCAATGGAGCACATAGACAGTAAATATACAGTAATGGTTTGGATATAAAGGGTGTACCTAACCAAGATCTTACAGGTGCATGAATTAATAATTCAAAGAAGGGGTTTCCTTATTAAATATTAAATATATGATCTTGTACATTTGTGACATGGTGCTGTATCATGTCACAGACAGTAGCTAGGACATGATAAACATAAACAGATGCATGTTCAGTGTTTCCCCAGGTTAAAATGCTTCTTTGTCTCGTTATATTTTGTTTCATTTGGTAAACTGTATTTGTCAAGGGGTGGAGCTGTAATGTTATCGTCAGGAGAGCTACTGGCACTCTCTTCAGGATTAGCTTCCTTGCTGCAAGCAGCAGAGCTTCTCGGGGAAAACACTGATATCTCTGGGATGTTCATCTGTCTTATATTTTAAATAGTTGTGGTCGACTTGTGTAACATTTTTCTTCACGTCACCTGTCTCCACTCTGCTCCACTCTGTTTGTGTGGGCAACCACACACACACACACACACACAGCACACGCACACACACGGTTTCTTGGCAGGGTGTGTGTAAACATAGTTATGTGTTCTAAAACAGTGAACTCTACACTGCTGATCCTGGAAATCTGTGTCAGCAGAAATACTCAAATCAGCCCATCTGTCACCAGTTATTTTGTCACATTCTAACTGTCATTGACATTTATTTCCCCATTCTGATGTTTTATGCCAAAATAATGAAAAAAGTCTCTCCAATAAATTGCATGAGAGATAAACTGTGCATATATCATTTACTGACTGCAGTTTTTTTCTTCATATTTGTCTTGAAATATGAACATTTTTACTTCATTTTACTAACATATCAGTAACAATGTTGTTACAAATATAGTATGTACGCTTTATTTATTTTTCAAGGTAACCATAAAGCAATCAATATAAAAAAAAAAAAAATAAGTAAAAAAAAAAAAAAAGACCAATATTGATAGTAAACTTGAAAAACTATGGACACATTTGTATCCACATTACACACAGATTTCCATTCGCACACTAACAATTGAAACACTTTACCCACATTAATGGACCACACTAACACAGCTTTAATTGGAACCTAAGCCGTACCATTCATCTAATGTCTTGAAAACGTAACTGTTTTCCAATATATGAACATATGCTGGCTTACTGTCTTCAGTTATCTGTTGTGTTTAAGTTCATTCATTTTGCACTGTTGACTTACAATAACTGTTTTGATAATAAAAAGCTCATAATGAAATAAAATGTTATTTGGAGTATAGTTGTTTTTCTTTTTGCAAAAATAGCATCATTTAAAAAAAAAAGACTAACGTGTCATCTTTCTTCTCTTTGTCTAGATTATAACCATCCTGAGGCAAAGAGCTATACCCACACTCATGGTTTCAGTTCCAGATCTATGATCTCAACACCCAGTCGCATCATGGCTGTGAGTACGCAGTTATACCTAAAAGACATTTAGATGAATTGTAGAGATGAGTAGAGATGAGAGCAAAAATACCATGCTAGATTTGGGCAGGGCTAGTTTGACTTAGGTGTATTGGTTCCACACAATACTGGGTAGGTAGGGCAGTTTTCAGAGAACCAGGGCTCACTATGGTAACCAAACTGTTTCTTTCAAACCTCATACTGTAGGGGAGAACTGAGTGGGCCAGTAGAGGTGCAGTCATGTCCAGGCAGTAGATCCTAATAACAGTGTGTAGAGATGCCCGACTCGTTACACCACGGATTTCTCCTACTGAAAATGTCCCTGAACAAGGTCCATGATGTGCCCTGGTGAAATGAGCTCATAGGAGCATAGAAGGCTGCCGTCCCTGCTGCTCACATGCCACCATAATGACCTAGTGTGACTGACACTGGCAGGACAGAGGCTTCCAGTAAATGACAGAGTGAATGCCAGTAGCCCTATCATGGACCAGCTAGTTTATCAGAAGACCTGCTAACCTTTTGTTTATTGTTTGGTCTAATGGCCTCCATGTCAGTGAGACTGCAGATGCTCCACACTCACACACAGTTTAGAACACTGTAAGGAGAAAAGCTAAATACAAACCATCAATGTGTTTCAACTAGCCAGTGTAAATTTATACGTTTCTTCTTGAGCTTAGGAAAACAACTCCATTTGCGATACTGAGAGAGGAAAATTTGCCTTCAGAAATCAGAATCAGAAATCCAGAAAAGATTCCTTGGTGTGTCTTCTAACTTCTTATTTTCCCCACACCACCTCCCCCTCAGGTGCCCACAGCACCCCTTCACTCCTCTGGGTTCTCCTCTCGTTCTGCTGTGGACAGCAGTTCCAAGGCGAGCCATAAATCCACCAGCATGGTCCAAAGTAACTTCCAGACCTTCCAGGTGCACAGCAGAAGCAAGCGATCGAAGTCATTGTGCCAGGGAGAGCAGGAAGCATTTCCTCACACTGTGCTGGTTCATCCAGAGAATGCCTCAGTTCAGTTTACTGTGCCGCCAGCTGGCACTCTAAGGCGCACTCTCAGTGGAATACTGGCCCAAGAAAGGGGCTACTGGCCAGAGGAGGAGCTTCCTTATCAGTACACCTACAAAGGCCCCTCTCACCGCACCATCAACCGCATCGCCAACAGACAGCAACACTACCAGCAGCACAACTCCGCTTATGGCCAGGAGGGCTGGGTGGAGAATGGCAGAGGGATCCATACCGCAGCAGAGAGTTGGGGAACACAGGGGCATCAGCGTGTGTCCAGGGCAAGTCATAACATGGGGACCAGTCAGTACGCCCCTCTCCACCGGGCCGCCTCGCTCCGTAGTTTGAGGAGTGTCGGGAAAGGAGTGGATGTCTTGGATGGAGCATCGATACACAGCAATGACCCACTGAGAGAGTAAGACATATTATTAATTCATTTGTTTGGCTAACGCACCCAGACCACCATTTGACTGAATCAGCTTTATCTATAGTTGTCTGTGTGTAATTTGTTGTAGAGATGTCACTGCCTACAACTATTGGACAGAAATCACTTGTGAAACAACACCAATATTACTATGCAACTAAAAATGTGATAGATTTTAGTAATCCATTTAATACAGGTAAAGGTAAAGTGTTTTATTTGTCATCATACATTGTACAACAAAATTGTATAGTCGATGGAGGGTTAGTCCTGAGGCGCTGCGGCCAGACGCGCCGCCACTGTGGGCCAACCTGACCCGGCGCCTAGCACCCATGTTTAATTTTGTTTTTTTGATGATGGATGTGTATGTGTGTGTGTAGGATGCATGGACTGGACATGACTACAGCTGTCAGATATCTGTCTGAGTCTGATGCTGCCTTACAAGTACTGGGAGCCGCATACATACAGCACCAATGTTACCATAGCAACGATGCCAAAAACCAGGTATGAGCTTATACATAGTTGTGTTTGGTTATGTTGTAATGTACACTATATTACCAAAAGTATTCGCTCACCTGCCTTTACTCATTCTATGAACTGAAGTGCCATCCCATTCCTAACTCATAGAATTCAATATGATGTCGGTCCACCTTTTGCAGCTATTACAGCTTCAACTCTTCTGGGAAGACTGTCCACAAGGTTGAGGAGAGTGTTTATAGGAATTTTTGACCATTCTTCCAAAAGCGCATTGGTGAGGTCACACACTGATGTTGGTCGAGAAGGCCTGGCTCTCAGTCTCCGCTCTAATTCATCCCAAAGGTGTTCTATCGGGTTCAGGTCAGGACTCTGTGCAGGCCAGTCAAGTTCATCCACACCAGACTCTGTCATCCACGTCTTTATGGACCTTGCTTTGTGCACTGGTGCATAGTCATGTTGGAAGAGGAAGGGGCCCGCTCCAAACTGTTCCCACAAGGTTGGGAGCATGGAATTGTCCAAAATGTTTTGGTATCCTGAAGCATTCAATGTTCCTTTCACTGGAACTAAGGGGCCAAGCCCAGCTCCTGAAAAACAACCCCATACCATAATTCCTCCTCCACCAAATTTCACAGTTGGCACAATGCAATCTGAAATGTACCGTTCTCCTGGCAACCTCCAAACCCAGACTCGTCCATCAGATTGCCAGATGGTAAAGCGTGATTCATCACTCCAGAGAACGCGTCTCCACTGCTCTAGAGGCCAGTGGCGGCGTGCTTTACACCATTGCATCCGACGCCTTGCATTGCACTTGGTGATGTGTGGCTTGGCTGCAGCTGCTCGGCCATGGAAACCCATTCCATGAAGCTCTCTGCGTACTGTACTTGGGCTAATCTGAAGGTCACATGAAGTTTGTAGCTCTGTAGCAATTGACTGTGCAGAAAGTCGGCGACCTCTTTGCACTATGCGCTTCAGCATCCGCTGACCCCTCTCCGTCACTTTACGTGGCCTACCACTTCGTGGCTGAGTTGCTGTTTTTCCCAAACGCTTCCATTTTGTTATAATAGAGCTGACAGTTGACTGTGGAATATTTAGGAGCGAGGAAATTTCACGACTGGATTTGTTGCACAAGTGGCATCCTATGACAGTTCCACGCTGGAATTCACTGAGCTCCTGAGAGCGGCCCATTCTTTCACAAATGTCTTGTTTCACAGTCTGCATGCCTGAGTGCTTGAATTTATACACCTGGGGCCAGGCCAAGTGATTAGAACACCTGATTCTGATCATTTGAATGGGTGAGCGAATACTTTTGGTAATATAGTGTAATTTGCTGTGCTTGTCTAATTATGTTTAAACAATTATGCAAAGACTGGGTGTGGAAAACAGGTCTGTGTGAAGGTGAGTTGAGTTAGGGGAACTGAGAGCAGGTGAGGTGGGTGTGGGAGACAGGTGAGGTGACTGGATGCAGTCTGAAATACTGAGGCCATGTGGTAGAAGGAAGTGGTGATACCAAAAGAGGGCACACAAAGAAAATACTCTGATTCTCTGTCTCTGATGTAGGTCCGTGCCCTGCATGGTATTCCGGCTCTCGTGCACCTTTTCTCCAGTGACAACCTAGAAGTGCAGCGTTATGCAACTGGCGCCACGCGGAATCTCATCTATGAGAACGCTGACAACAAGACAGCCCTCATAGATGCCGGTGGATTGATGCCTCTTGTCAACGTCCTCAGTGAACCGGATGAAGAGCTGCAAAAGACTATTACTGGTAGAAATGTTTTCCTCTGTCAGACCAGCTTCAACTCTATATTGTTGTATTACAGTGTCATTCAGACAGGGGGATAAAACCCTATCCTGGCTCCATGCAGGTGTCTTGTGGAATCTGTCCTCCAGAGACAACTTGAAGGAGAAGCTGTCCGTTGATGCTCTGCCAGTGCTGACTGAGAAAGTCCTAATTCCCCTGTGCAAGAGCATCCCGCTGAACTCATCCGAGAGAGAGATCTTTAACAACACAACCGGCTGCCTCAGGTGACTCCACAGAGGATGCCACTCAACACTGGTTCTGATGCAACAGGCGTTAATGTTATTTGGAGTAGACAGAGCCATCAAGTATGAATTGTCACAGCATTTCTTAATTATCATCACAGATTTGGACATTTACTTCTCATGCTATTTCCCTTAGTTAGGTGTCATGAACTCCACTAAACATTAACATCATCTGTTGCTGCCAGGGAGAGTCTGACCTCATTTAGGTCATAGGTACACTCCAGACACTCATTTTGGCATTAATTGAAGACAGACATATGGAGGAAAATATGCTTCAGCATGAAAAATATCACATTACATTATTTTTACACATAATCCAATTATTCAGTCACTCAGTCTTTCTATGTTAAAGGTTCACTTTCATGGTTTCATGTTTATGAGGTCCTTAATTCTATGCGTGTGGGGGTTTTGAAGAAATGTGAGCTGCGGTGAATAATTTGTGTGACAGTAAGGTGCTGACACTGAATGACGACATCAGTCAGAAAGTCCAAAGTGAGAGATTTAAAAACCTTGAACTACCAAAACATCAGGATGAATCAGAAGAATCAGATGGACATATAACAACATATAAAATTGCACCAGATCTCAGATAAAAAACATTTTAGTTGATGTGTTCATACTAATATAATGAGATAATTATTGATGTTCCATCAAACATGAGGTAGTATGATCATATTTTGTTACTTGTTTCATGACAGACACAGCACTCAGAATAGATTAACTTCACATACTGCAGCTTTATTCACTTTGCATCAACTGTTGCTGTGTTGTCTCATTGTAGAATATTATCTAGATCGTATAAACCTAATTCTTCATTTTCATAGTATGGAACACAAGTTACTTTCAAATTACACTTTTTAAAGGGTTTCAAAAGAATCCTTTGTCCATTGTTTTTTTTCCATCACAGAAGCAGATTTACATGTGGAAGGGCTTCATAAAGTTTGTGCTAAAATCAAAGACTCATTTTAGTTAGAGCTTTTCTGCATTATGGTCTGGGCTTCAATGTCTCTGTTTGTATGTTTGTGGTTACCGTGTGAATGCTTAGGAACTTGAGCTCCGTGAATGAAAGAACAAGACGAAGGATGAGAGACATGCGAGGCTTGGTGGAGTCTCTGGTATGCTACATTCAGCAAGAAGAACGGGCAGATGACAAGGTAACTCTGTCCTGCACTATTGCTCTTTGACTTTTTATACACAGTACATAATGATGTTGATTTAAAAATCCCTATGCTCATTGCAGCTATAGCCCATTCCACTGGTGAGCCCTTTAGAGTGTCAGTCGAGTGCCATGAGAACTACCCATTAACACTGGAGATAGAAAACTACTCATATGCTGCTCAGCCACAGCATTTAAACCACACTAGCCCTGTTAGCAGTTCAGGTGTTTTTGAAGAAAAAAGAGTTGATGTTCTTTCCTCAAGGTGGAAATACCTACTAGTGCAGGCATTTTACATTTAACTCGCATAACTAATCAGCTGTTTAAGCTTCTAGAGAAGGAGAAGAAGTCTTTCTTGCATATACGGCATCCATTGTCATTTGATCCTTGCTGTGTGCGCGTTTGAACCATTGCATTTCGTTACCTTTGTCAAACAACTGGGATCAGGGTCGTGGGCCACCTGGCTCAATGACATGCATGGGGTGCACAGGCTGGGCAGCGAAGCGGTGTGATCCGATCCCGCGGGAGAGCTTCTCTAGCACAAACGGCTGAAAACCTCAACACTGACAACAGAAAGGCTCAGAACACAGTGCAAAAATCAAAACAAGTTGTTAAAATAGATGGGGTACCGTTCCTTGCCAACATATTTCCAGGTTGTGAAGGAGAAATTGGATTGGGGTGTGGGAGGTGAGTATGTTGCCCTTGAGCTGATTTAGGCAAGAGCTGAGAAGGTCTTAGGGTTAGCACCTCATTAGCAAACAATCCGGAGGAGTATGAAGTGAAGAGCTGGGTTAGCTATGCTGCAGAAGCTGAACACTGGATGGGTCTCAGGTGTGCAAGTGGATGGAAAGCTGAAGCTGAGATCCAAAGAAAAAGAAAATAGACAATGGAGCAAAAAACTGTGTAAACATTACAAAAGGCAGAGGTCAGTCGTGAATGTGGAACTTAGCTATAGAGACTTAAACTATTTTGGCCGCTGTGTGTTGTTTGAGTTTACAAAAGACACTGTGCTCAAACCTGATTGAGTTCAAAGTTCATTTGTAGACTGAGGTGAAGTTGTCTGTCAATATGTGAGTACAGTAAAGAGATGTCCTTGTGAATCAGAAAGATATCAAAAGTCAGTTACCAAAATCAGCATTTGGGAATGTTCTCAAAAAGCATACACACACAAAAAAAGAAAAGCTAGATAACAGACTGAGCAGCGCCAGCCTTTTGGGTGATAAATTAATTGTCACCGCTGGTACACCTTTGAGACAGCTCTCCCTATACTGATATTTGATTTGATTTGATTTATTTGGATCAAAGACAGTAAAAACAGTAATCCAAAGGATGACATGCTAAAGTAACATACTTATTTCCAGCATGGTCTTAGGTGTTACACACAGACGTTACAGACAGGAAACAAATACACAAGACGCAGACAAACTGTAAACATCACATGAAACCAAATAAAAAGAAACATAAAAGCATGAATAATCTGTCCAATTTATCAATGAATATTTACCTTATTCCATAAAAAATGCTTGACCTGTCTTTTAAAAATCCCTCGTGATGATAAGAGTTTGGTAGCAGTAGACAAACTGTTCCATGCCTTGATACCAGTGTAAAAGAAAGAATTTTTAACTGCATTGTTAGCTCTAGGAACTATGCAGGAGCGGATGCTGACTCTGGTGTTGTGACTATGCTGCGTGTGGACCATGGTTACATTAGAGCACAAATAATATAAACCTTCTCTAATTGAAGCTGAGACTTGGCACTTTCATGGAGTGTACCTTTTTGTCAACTTTCCATTTGTGTGTCTTTCTTTGTGTTTAGGGTTTGGAGAACTCATTGTGTGTAATGAGGAATCTGTCATATCAGCTGTTCACGGAGCTCCCGCCCTCAGTCCGACTCCATCTGGAGGGCCCAACAAGAGCTTCCGCCTCCAGGAACAGTGACACCATCGGCTGCTTTACCATCTATACCAAAAAAAAAACACAGGTATAATGAATCCCACCTGCCGCCACCTGTATATTGGGATTTTTGATGAGAGGGACGCGAGGTGCCAAAATAGCACCTTGGTACCTCAAAATACAGAATACTTATACACATTTGACCTTAAGGTTTATGGTCTCTAGGTTCCCTTTGGAAGCTGGGAGTAAATGCTGAGAACACTGTGGTGCTGTGCATGTCCTTGTCTGTGTGGTGCTGTGCACGGCCCCCATATTCAGAACCTCTGTACAGAGTGCAATGACGTTATAATAACACAATCATTTATTGTTTTAAATAGTTTTCTCTGTTATCTCCTCCACAGCAGCACCACCACCATCTTTCCACACTCTCCCAACCAAAGGGGGCTGAGTGGCTTTGGCACCCTAAGGTGGTCGTGCTCTACAAACTCATTCTCCAGAACAGCGACAACAGTTCCACTAGCCGTGAAGCTGCCATAGGAGCCCTGCAAAATGTCACTGCAGGAGAGGCCAGGGTAGGATCACACGTGCCTAAAGAAATATGATTTATGCATGCACTGTATATTCACATCCAAAATGATGAATCTGATTTCTCATTTGGTTGATTTGAACTGGATTCTTCAGCAAAAGACACCAAACAATAACATATTATGTGATTTCTGTCTCTGTCTTCTAGTGGTCATCAGTGCTGAGTGGTGTGGTGATTGAGCAGGAGAGGATGTTGCCCATTTTGCTGGACCTATTAGATACCAACAATGAAATGGAAATGAGACCCCTGACCGGGCTGCTGAGGAATCTGGCCAGACACGCTACAGACAAAGAACACATGGGTAAGACGTAAACTCGGACTGGTGACGGTCTTCTTTGGCTCGGAACACATTCATATTTAAACTGAAGTCTTTGCTAATAAATTCTTTTCTCCTCTGAGTTTGGCTTGGATGGTGACCCTGAGCACTGAGACTGCAGCTTGAAAAAATAAAACAAGTTGGGAAGGAAACACAATTGCAACACAAATGCAGCAATTAGTGCTGCCAATACAGAAAATAAAACCAAATACAGACCATACTGCTATAAAAACAAACTGCAAGGGTCTGTCATTGTAAATAAGTTGGGGAAATATTCATAACTGCTTTAACTGCTTTGTTAGTCACATTTGGGATTGTCAACAAAAGAAACTTAGTTTTGATAAAAGGAAAGACGTAGCACCAGATGTCAAAGCTGTGATGAATATTCCTGAATATTATGGGCAGGTTTTATTAGTCTTTTTCATGAGATATTGTTAAGTCAGAATATACATGTAATAAAATACATATGTATTTTTTTACTAAAAATGAATTTCTTAAAGTTAGGTATTTTATGCTGTTGCTTGTGTCTACATTTAATCTTTCAACAAGCGCAGCAATAAGTAATAAGAGATTTCCTAAATGTCTCGAAACAGACACGAGCAACAAGGCATTCTTTTTCAAAAAGAATTTTCTTTAAAAAACAGGCCCACAAAAGGCCTTCACAAGTTAAGGATAACCTGGATAGCCTATTACCCTCACTACTACCAAATGGCAATCTCTAATTTTCCATTTAGTCACATGTTGTGTGAGTTGGACTTTCAAAGGCTGAAAGTTCTGAAAGTTTAGAGCAACAGTCCTGTAAGACAGTCTCCCTGCTCTCCTGGCAGCTAGGAGCATGGTGAGTGTCCTGGTGTCCAAGCTGCCCAGTGATGGCCTTCAGAAAACACCCTCCAGCGAGGTGGTGGTCAACATCTGTGGAGCGCTCAATAACCTGGTCACCTGCAGTTCCTTGGCTGCCCGTGACATCGTTCACTATAACGGCCTTCCGAAACTGATGGGCATCAAGACGTCCCATGATAACAGGTAGGACTGGCTTCTGTTGTAGTCCTCAAATATGCTGCTTTCATAGAGTGTACAAAAACATCCTAACTCAACAGTTACGTTAAGTCACAGTAAACTGTTCTATTGCAGCAAAAGCTTTTCTTCTGTTCCTTGTAATTGGTTGCTATTTGTTTAGCTCTGCAAAGCTGTGATCTCTCAGAGACCTCTGTTTCCTGTTTATGACTTTACATATCTAGATTTGTCACTGCTCCCCCCCTCTGCCACAGAAATATAACCTTTCCCTAATTCTGCAGGTCAAGTATCTGTCAGTTTTTATGCTCTGGTATGTCCTGCCTGTTAGTCCTCCCTCTCCTTGTTTACAGCTGTCTGTCGATGTTTCTTGGTTTAGCTCTGGGAGTCTAAAAGCCGCCAGAGCAGCCTCAACCGTCCTCTGCAACATGTTCCAGTACAGAAAGCTGCACAGAGACTACAAACTGGTGAGAGCGACCACCGATTATTGTTGCCTTGGGGACAGGTTTCTTGACTTAATCATCACTGTTCACACACCGTTCATCTGCAAACACACTCAGCAGAACACTTTCAGTCATTCATACTTAAAAGTGCCTTTTAAAATGATACCAATTCTATACAGTCGCAAGCAAAAGTTTGGGCACCCCTGGTCAAAATTTCTGTTGATGTGAACAATTAAGCAAGTGGAAGATGAAATGATCTCCAAAAGGCATGAAGTTACAGATGATACATTCCCTTTACATTTTAAACAAAATCATGTTTTATTTTCATCTTTCACATTTTTAAAATAACAGAAAAGGCAAAAGGGTCACAGCAAAAGATTGGGCACTGTTACGGTCTCTAAGGCTCGATAGACACATAACATATAAAAGAGACGCCAGACAACAATTGGAGGGTTTACAAAACCGTGTGTTCTATTTAATTTCAAAACAAGAACAGGGGACAAACAAATTCCAAGAGGAGGAGACGGGAAGAGCAGCCGCACGTAACAGGCACCCTGCACAGTTAATATCCAGTAGCCCCCCCTTTGGTAAGTATCACAGCTTGCCAAAGGGGTGTGAGACCTTAGTTGGCCTGATAGGGTCATGGCTTGTTCACAATCATCGTTAGGAAAGACCAGGTGATGCAAAGTTCAAAGCTTTATAAATACCCAGTCTGCCCTAAGCTTGTCCCAAAAATCAGCAGCCATGGGCTCCTCTATGCAGTTGTGGAATGTAATTAAGAAATGGCAGTTAACAGGAACAGTGGAGGTTGAAGACCAAGAAAAATACCAGAGAGAACTGCTCATAGGATTACTAGATAAGCAAGTCAGAACCCCCATTCGACTGCAAGAGACCTCCGGGAGGATTTAACAGAGACTGGAGTTGTGGTACGCTGTTCAACTGTTCAGTGACTCCCGCACAAATATGGTCTTCATGGAAGAGTCATCAGAACCACAAAATTCAAGCCTGATGCATTCTGGAAACAAGTCCTGTGGACTGATGAGGTTAAAATAGAGCTTTTTGGCCGGAATGAGCAAAGGTATGTTTGGAGAACAAAGGGCACAGAATTTCATAAAATCAGTTCATCTGTTAAAGGACTTCATGCAGATCTGTGCAGATCTGACTTGACGTGATGCATGCTGGGTTGAACAAGTTCATTTTAACCAGTCATATTCGAGGTCTATGAGCATGAACAACCCAGCATGCATCACGTCAAGTCAGATCTGCACTGATCTGCATGAAGTCGAACACTCCTAATCACATTTCACGTGTACAACGCCTCTTCCGGCAATAACGTTTCACGCGAGATTCACGTTCACGTCCCAGAGAGTTCAGTTTACCCAAGATGGCGCCCGCCTGGATATGTGAGCCAGACGTGAACGGTACTGTATTCCTTTTTTAATAAACTGCCTGTATACTTGCAAAGTTCTCAATGCTTCGGTTTACATGTAGAGACCCTAGTTATGCTACCGTGTAAGTGTGGTGATATTGTGAGCCTTGTTAGTGGTATAGAAATAGCGATTTCTTTTTATGTGTAGGTGTGCCCCGAAGGCTAGCGTTATACGCTAAATAGCGGTTTGCAAGAAAACTGGTCACATTTGACTAACATGAAAACAAATACCAGAGAACGGTCGAACTCGGTACACATGTGTTATTAACCCCTAGGTTCATTTTGCACCAGAATTGTCCTTTAAGCATGGGGGCGGATTGATCGTGCTTTGGGGTTGTATTGCAGCCAGTGGGGCAGGGAACATTTCACGGGTAGAGGGAAGAATCGATTCAAATAAATTCCAGCAAATCCTGGAATCAAGCGTAACACCATCTGTTAAAAAGAGGATGGCTTCTACAAATGGATAATGATCCCAAACACACCTCAAAATCCACGATGGACTACATCAAGAGGCGCAAAGCTACTGGATATTAACTGTGCAGGTTGCCCAATCTTTTGCTGTGGCCCTTTTTCCTTTTGTTATTTAGAAAATGTAAAAGATGAAAATAAAACATGATTTTGTTTAAAATGTAAAGGGAATGTGTCATCTGTAACTTTATGCCTTTTGGACTTCATTTCATCTTCCACTTAACTGTTCACATTAACAGAAATTTTGACCAGGGGTCCCCAAACCTTTGCATGTAACTGTATATCAGAATCAGAATACTTTATTAATCCTTCATGGAAATTGTTTAGTATATTCTACAGTAAGACCAGCTGTTTTTACTGATCTCTATTACACTCACTCTGCTTTAGACCTCTTTTGACCTCCACCAATTTTAAGAGACATGTTTTCTGTTCTCTTCAAAGTACCTCGATTCAAGCTAGCAAGCTACCCACTGGCTTTGACTGCCTGCTGTTTGGTAATGGACAGGTGTTGTAGACCAGAAAATGAACTGAAACATGAAACAATGTTCCCTTAGAAAAGGGAAACTGCAGCGTTAGGTGTTCACTTTCTGTGAATCACTAAAAGTGGCTCTTGCAGAGTTTTTGTTGGGCAGTGGACCCTATTCAGCTATTATTTCTCTCAGGCTTCTGGCTCGTTGTATGAGTAATATGATTGTGGACTGAGAGGAATTCTGGCTTTGGGGTGTTGGAAGCAGGCAGAACATGACTAACTGCTTTCAGTGGTGTGGTGCTGTACTGTCACTGTCATGTGACCTGACAGCAATCTTACCGAGTTGAAACACTGAAACCAGATCATAACAATCTTCGTCAAAAATTTTGTTCCTCACTGTTGCAGTCCTTGTTGTTTATCTCAAGTCAAACTCATCATTTGACTCAACTCTGTTTCGTATATACACCAATCAACCACAAGATTGAAACCACTGACAGGTGAAGTAAATAACATTGTGACAATTCAGTGTTCTGCTGGGAAACTTTTGGACCTGGCATTCATGTGGATGTTACTTAGACATGTACCACCCACCTAGACCAGACCAGACACCCCCACCCCATAGCAATGACACTCCTTGATGGCAGCAGCCATCCCCAGCAGGATGCAGCCTGACACAGACACACACACAAAAACAGTTTAGGAACAACTCCAAACACTTGAAAAACAGCACAAGGTGTTGATCTGGTGTTGGAGACACAAGGGAGACCTACACAATATTAGGAAGGTGGTCATAATGTTATGTCTGATCAGTGTACACAGAAAGGAGGAGTGATATGGAACCCAGCTTTTACATTTCGTTATGTAGCTCTGCTCAGTTTTGAGTCATAGTTCAGTGCGTTTTACTGCAGCAGAAAAAAAAAGCATAAATTCATATTTTGTATTCATTTTCAAGCAAATGTGCTGCCATGCTCGTTGTTTTTTCAAGTGTATGAACAGCAGGAACACACCTAAGCTTCTCAAAAGACAAGATGAAAAAAAATGCTGAATTCAGGCTTGCATAGTATGGATCCACAATGGCTGCATAGATAGTACAGAGAGGAATATAACATTTACAACTAATAACGAATGTCTACAACACTGCTTGCTTATGGTACAACATATTACTTATTATTATTAATAAGATTATTATTGTCAATAAATCCATACAGTGTCTGCCTTGTCTTTATGTCTCTCTAAACCTAATCCATTTTTCACATTTTCTGTCACTTCACTAAACTTCATTCTTGCACAAATATTTCCTGCACTATGGTGAACCACTGTCTGGGTGGTCTGTATCAAGCCTGTTTCTTATAATGAGCTTCCTGCATGCTATAATGAGAATTCTGACCAAGTCATTGTCTTCCCTCAGAACCACTTAAGTTATATTTTCCAGATACTTCTTAGGGGATTATATAATTGATATGTAATCACGCAGTCTTAAAACGGCTCTGGCTTTGGTCCATTCCAGAAGATTTGCATCTCTTTTTTACATTTGATAAGTTTGTTATTTTAATATTCGATGTTGTAAAAATCTAAATAGAATTTTTACAGTTCGTGACTAAATTTGTGGATGTTTGTACTTCAATAACAGTACATAATACTATCAGCCTTTTTTTTTTCATTCACTCTCCAGTATTTGAGTCACACACTCTAATATTTCTTGGGACCGCCTTTAGCTTTGATTACAGCATGGATTCACTGTGGCATTGTTTCATTAAGCTTCTGCAATGTCACAAGATCTATTTGCATCCACTGTTGCATTCATTTTTCACCAAGATCTTGTATTGATGATGGGAGAGTCTGACCACTGCACAAAGCCTTCTCCAGCACATCCCAAAGATTCTCAATGGGGTTAAGGTCTGGACTCTGTGGTGGCCAATCCATGTGTGAAAATGATGTCTCATGCTCCCTGAACCACTCTTTCACTATTTGAGCCCCATGAATCCTGACATTGTCATCTTGGAATATGCCCGTGCCATCAGGGAAGAAAAAATCTATTGATGGAATAACCTGGTCATTCAGGATATTCAGGTAGTCAGCTGACCTCAATCTTTGGACACATAATGTTGCTGAACCTAGACCTGAGCAACTGCAGCAACCCCAGATCGTAGCACTGGACACAGGCCTAGTGTACAGTAGGCACTAGGCATGATGGGTGCATCACTTCATCTGCCTCTCTTCTTACCCTGATGCCCCCATCACTCTGGAACAGGGTAAATCTGGACTCATCAGACCACATGACCTTCTTCCATTGCTCCAGAGTCCAATCTTTATGCTCCCTAGCAAATTGAAGCCTTTTTTTCCAGTTAGCCTCACTGATTAGTGGTTTTCTTAAGGCTACACAGCTGTTCAGTCCCAATCCCTTGAGTTCCCTTCACATTGTACGTGTGGAAATGCTCTTACTTTCTCTATTAAACATAGCCCTGAGTTCTACTGTTGTTTTTCTTCGTTTTGATTTCAATAAATGTTTAAGTGATCGCCCATCATGATCAGAGTTTTTTTCCGACCATAATTCTTCGAAGATGATGGTTCCCCACTATCCTTCCAGTTTTTAATAATGCGTTGGACAGTTCTTAACTCAATTTTAGTAGTTTCTTCAATCTCCTTAGATGTTTTCTCTGCTTGATGCATGCCAATGATTTGACCTTTCTCAAACAGACGACCGTGGGATGTGTCTTTTGACATGGTTGTTTAAGAAATGAGAAGCTACTCATTGCATCAGTTGGGGTTAAATAACTTGTTGTCAGATGAAAGATAATCACCCATGCAGTAATTATTCAATAGGAGGCTAGTACCTATTTGCTAAGTTAAATCCAAGTGGTGACTTTTTTTTTGGGCAGGCAGTGTATATTCCTGCTTTTAATTAACTGCGCAAAGCTGATCATTTCAACACTTGTCTTTTTTTCTGGTAATGCCAGAAAAAAACAGCTTCAACCAGTTTCCTGACATAGCAATCATTACTGGATAAGTCATACACTTATCCAGTAAGTGCTTTTCCTCCCCAGAGTGTTTGGATGTGGTATTCAGGGATATACTGTCTATCTTGTTTTCTATCCATCTTGTTATAAAGCTATCATCAAACCAAGCAGTGAGGCAGAATAAAATAATAAAGTTCAGTTTAATGAAATGAAAACACAAGACAAACCGAAGGCCCTGCAGAGAATGAGGCAGGTTAAAGGGTATCAGGGACCTCTAGGGAAATGCAAGACACAGGACAGGGTAACAATGGAAAGGGAACACAGGTCACATCTAGGCTAACAGAAATGACAACTTAATGGGAGGAAGACAGGGGCTGATGGGATAACAATTAGAAGGTGAATCCGATAAGAGGAGGAGCTCACAAACAAAGGCAAGATAGGTGAAAGCAATCACACTAAAGGAAAGGAACAAAGACAGGAAGTACAACCAGTATTTTTATTTATTTTAACATAAAAAAATAAAAAGAAGAGATAAAAACACAGACATCATTAAAACTGAATTGCACAGAAGTATATCTTAAAATGTGGATGTACAATTCCACCTTCATTCTCCAGAAAATAGATACTGAAACATCAAAACTGTTAAATTCCATATTTGTGTGTTAAGCAAGAAATGTAAACAAATCAAACGTGTGTTTTGATTTCATTATACTCAGCAGCCTCTCACATTCTTGGCGTTCTCACACCAGTTCATTAGGGCCGTCATCTGGAATACTTTTGCAGAAGTCGGAGTGCCGTTCCCACACATGCTGAACACTTGTTGGTTTGTTATGCTCCATCTAGGAGTGGCTGAGACAAAACAAGAAAGGCCCTGTCTTCCCCAGGTGCTGTGGCAGGTGCCACAGAAATAGTTGATTGGGAGAGGGATTCACAAAAGTTAAAACCACAGCCCATCCCTACAAACCCCTGTGAGAGTCCACCTTTCTCAGAGTCCACTTCAGGGCTCCTCAGTCTCTCTTTATTCGTTTTTGATATCACATGTATTACAGGCATGCATTCCCTGTGTTCGAGAGACATCCCTACTCCTTTTGTGTTCCAACACTTTCACAGACAGTAGCCCATGTTTTGTATCATGTTGCACACACTCCAAACCATATACTCTATATTTTATACAGTAATAATAATAATAATACATTTTATTTGGGGCGCCTTTCATGGCACTCAAGGACACCTTACAGCAACAAACAATAACAACAACAGATAAAATAATAAAATACTAAATCACTAAAAGAATGTTAAAGGGAGTACGCCTGTTTAAAAAGGTGGGTTTTCAGATGTGATTTGAAGGTGGAGACTGTGTCAATGTTCCTGATGCTTGGTCTATGCTCCAAACATACAATGAACAGCATTGTTCATGGTTCTGAATAAACTGTGGTAGATATGGACCCATTGTTTTGAGACAATTGCAGAGATGATATGGTACGCAGTTTAGTTGGAAATATTTTCCCTTTTGGACTATTTATCTAGATAATGTTGACTTACTAGTCTTAAAAATGTAGTATTTGTTTGTAGTAACCACCACATATGATGCATGGTTTACTGCTTTTATGGCAGATCAAGTGGCTTATATTGCACAATATGTGAGGGTAATTTCAGGGTTCAAGCTTTTGTGTGGCAAACAGTACTGAAGATCTTGAAACAACAGTCCTGTACTGTGGGGTTTTGTAAAAGAAACGCCATCTCTTGGTGCCACGCTGCAATTAAATGAAAGGCTGGGTTCATAGTGAAAACTAGATACGCCCCGGGAGAAGGGGTGAGACTGGAAACTGGCTGGCAGCCAGGGGGCTTCCAGCTGGGGTAGGCCATTCTTGGTGGATGTTGTTTTGGCTGACCTACCTCCTCTTATCCGAGAAGCTTCCTGTCAGTCCTGTCAACTGGACTTTTAACCTTAAAGCCCAGTTCCAGGTTTTATTAATGGCCATCTGTGGATCACCGGAAACTTATATGACTACAGACGTGTTAAAAGCCCAATGAGTGACTGGTGATGAAACAGCCAGGGAAGGAGGTCAGAACTGCAGTATGTGACTGTAGGTGGCTGATAGATGGCACTGTAAACCACCACCTCTGTTTAGGGATGGTTGTTTCAGTTTAACTTAACTTCAACATATATTATCTTAACCCTCCTTTTCTATTCTCTTCTCTCTGTTTTGGTGAGGACATACTCAGCCTTGTGCAAAGCTCTGATCAGCTGCAGCTTAGGTTGTTGTGGGTCGTAGGAGTCAGAGTACTGGTCAGTGTGTAATTAAACAGAAATAAACAAAGTAGAGGCTTCATTCCTCCTCAGTGTGCACTCCATAATGCAAAAATGATTATTTTTTCTTCTTCCCTTGTGAACTTGTGAACGTTACTCTACCCCAACTCCTGGGGACACCCACCAAGAAGGGTCAGTTTTGCATTCTGTTAAACGAGCGGTCATTGCATTTCCACTTGGAGGAGTACACACAAGACAGATAATAATATTCAGAAGCTCTAGGGAGTGAAAAGGCTTGCTTAGAGATACAGACAATCCAGTCAGGGCTTCTCTAATTGTGTATTGTTTACACCAGTTCTAACTCACATAAACACATGCCTCACCCTCTGTTCTTTCCCTGAGTCGGTCCTGTTCAGCCATATGCAGGAGAAATACTCTACCTCCAGCAATGAGTCAGCTACATCATGGCAGTACCATGTTTCTTATATTGCAATGACACACAAATCCCTGTTTATGTGGAGCAGTTGATGGCAGTTGTGACTTGTTACTCCTACACTGGAGTCATTATTTTTTTGCTTCCTTCCCTACCCCTCTTTCTGGTCTTTTAAGTGTTGTGTTACAGCAGACACTAGCAGATAGGGCTAATTAGCGCACTAGTTCCCAAATGCAGCCTAGAAACGGTCACCTGACTCGATCTCTCTGTAAGACATGGGGCAAACATTTTTGTTTGATGTGCCAACTCTTGTGTGCAAGATGCAACCAGAGCCCAGGTCACAAGTTGGACAGCGCCTCTGGAACCTCGTAGTTCTCTGATTTCAAGTTCCAGGGCTGAGGTTCCCAGACACTTGTTGAGTGATTGCGGGTTGTTGTCACAGAGGCACTTCTAAAAAATAATTCAGTTAGCCAAAGGTAGAACACATTAATCACACGTGTTTGAGGGGCAGGACGGTAGAAGATATTGCTGTGCCTAATGATCATTTAAAAAGTGCCATAAATATTTTTAAGACAAAGAACCAAACAGTTTTAAAACACTGTTTATGTGTTTCTTGACCTAGGTGTGTGAATGAAGTTAAAACAGAGGGAGGGGTTGAGGGTATGTGGGCGGTTGACATTGTACTCTGAACCATTTGTTTCCACCAGATGGTTTTCCAGTTAACATCTGCTTACATCTGTTTTTTGAATCACATTTGACCTCCACATCTAATTGGTCTTCCGTCTCTCGCCTTGTGCTGAAAGCTTTCAGCCTGGCTTATCTAGGGATACTTGGCTCTGAACACTCGCTCTCAAAGGCAAATATTATTTCTGTAGCTGATAGCAGTCAGACTGTAGAATTACAAAAGTTCTGCTATGTGTTGGAGTGGCTCACAATTTGTCATATCACAGATTTGGAAATCACTGATGCATAGTTTATCTGCAACTTCATCGGTTCAGACAGTGCCACACTGCAGTAATGGTCTGACACGTCCACTAAAACTCTGTGCAGTGAATATTCAGGATACATGTAGCTACCCCTCACACTGTACACTGTTGTTACCTCACTAGATTGTATTATAGTATTTCCGCTTTTCCATCAAATGTGCTTTACACAGACCCACTGCTGGTATCAACTTTTGAGCTGATAAAGGAGTGAACACGTGTGCATTACAGAATACCTAAAAACTAATATGTTCCACTACAACTATGAACAGTTTGGTTACTTTTAGTGATGGATGCTTAATGATTAGATAACACTTTATTCCTTAGCGTTCTTTTCAGAACTACTCTAACTTTTGAGATTCAACAGTTGTGGTGACGGTCCTCTCTACATTCTTGTAGGGTTTTATTTTCTGAATACTCTACTGTCATTACATGCCTCTGCGGTGTTCTTGAGTTTTTGATTTTAAGTGACTTCTCTTAGCAAGAATGCAGGAAATCTATCTGGCTTAGGTCATTTTGGGTTTGTCCCTTGTCTCTCATTGTCTCTGGTCAGGTTGACTTGGCAGTTGTTGAGCACAGTGTTCCTCCTGTATAATCACCAGCGCCACCACACACACACACACACAACAAACTGGGATATATTCACAGAAACAAAGTGGTCACTTGCAGAATCTGGAAAACCACTGGTCAGGCTGCCATGAAATGTGACCTTTTATGGTTTTAGCTTTTCTTTAGAGTCGTTCTCTGGAAAAAAAATATTGTTGACAAAAAGTATCTAAGTATCTAGAAGCAAGACTGATAAAATTTCCTGAACTGCCCTCAGAGGAAGACCATAATGACTGGGTGGGGTGGGTGTGGGCAGTTGGACTAGGCATTTATTCACCACTAGATGGCAGAGCAAAATGGATTGTTAGGCTGGGTGCAATTACTTTTAAAGTTCCATTTATTAATAAAATGCAATGAATCAAAAGACCAGGAAGTTATTATTGCAACAGTTCTGACATGCTGTTGGTGTTTCTGTCCTGTCTTTATGTTTTTCAGAAAGGATTTGTCAAACAAGACTTCACAGATGTCTCCATCTAGGCCGCAGCACACCTTCTGAACTTTTGATGCCTGGATCAAGGTTGCAGTGAAGAAAAGAAGATGACATTCAAGCATTTAAAATATAACATAAGGATTTATGGGCCTTGTTTTCTCATGTATTTTTGGATGTGTTATTGATAGGGATACAATTCTTTGTAATCTGTCCACTACTAACCAACAACCTTTCATCCATGCATACAACAGTGTAGTAACTACAATTAAAAAACATAGTAATGTGTACAAAGCACCACTTGGGTCAGTCTGTGGTAAAAACAAGCAAATCTGACAGATAGATAGCTGCGCCTCAGGATTATACTGTGACTGTTTCACAGCTTTTGGGTATACTAGTGGACAGGGTGCAGACTTATATCTCTATCAATCATTTACACTCACATACACAGGGAGATCCAAAAAGTTATCCTTTAATGAGGACATGATGTAACTGTTTAACTTGGCTTGGATTGCTGAAGATAGACTCGTGATGACGCGAAATACCGTATGCCCAGGATGCGTATTACAGGTTGAAAAGTGTGTGTTTTGTTCTTGGTTCTTGGTAGATAGATAGATAGATAGATAGATAGATAGATAGATAGATAGATAGATAGATCCCACAGAAACAATCATAATCACAGCTAGGCTGCCTAACAATGTGCATCGCCTATACAATATATTCTAGTTTTGTGATAAACTGAATGTTAACAGTAGAAATAGTAAAAGACTGGACATGGTCACAATTAATGCTTTTAAGCCGTACTGTTGTGCATAGTGAAGTGCCTTTTAACAGTGACACATTGGCCTAGTGTTGTACGAACTCAAAGGATAATTCTGGTTTACTTCAACCTGACAGACTGTATTTCCCTAATGTGACGCACCAAAGGTTTTATTATACAAAATGATCTGAGAAGACCTCCTTGGAGGAGGGTAGTTACTTTCTTAAATATACTTTGAAGGTGATTGGGCTCAATGAAGATCAGTGAACTTTATGACAAAGGAGGAGGTGGCGAAGAAGAAGAAAGAAGCGATAAGTCAGTGTAGTCAGTGAACTATCTAGTTAGCACGTCGGTAGGCAGTGCTTGCTATCTTTGTAAAAACTTTGCCCCTAAAAGGCATTTCGTTCCATATTAAACACTTTTAAACACACTACCAGTAGCTCCTCACAGGACGCGGATTGGGCTGCACTTTTAGGGATCAGCCTGGAGTTTGGCGGGATATACTGTCTTGTATTCTCATGATTCTCATAAGAGTCCATCCATTTTTGTACAATGTTTTTATGCAACTTGTTTTTATAGAATCTCTTACAACTGAGGTGGAAAGTGCAAGGTTAACATGGCCCACAGAGCCACAAAGGCAGGTTGAAATAAACACTAATTACACAAAGTGCCTTCGAATAGTGGTTTACTATAAAGCTTCTAAATCAGCTCATCTAGGTGAGACCTGTTGTCAGCAATACCAGCTCATTGTAGCTATTGTAGTGTGTCTGTTTCTGATCTTATTAACATAGAAGTCTAGATCACATGTGAAACACCAAAGTTTTGCTCGTTTCTTTTGTTTAGGCCAATGTGTGTACAAATGACTTATTAGAGAGGTTTATGAAGTCAAAGACTGATGTTATAAAGTTGGAATGGATGTATGTCAGAAAAAATAGAAAAATAAACTGGAAAGTTATAGTAACAACAATAAGCATCTGTGACTGATTTGCGTTCAGTCCTGTATTGATGTGTATGGAATGGAAGTGACTTCAAAAAAATGAAGAGTAACTGAGACAACCACTTGAGAGACCGTCATATGTAAGAATATAGACTCTTCAGAGACGCATTAATAAGGAATAAAAAGAATCGAAACATGGCTCTCAGACACTAGCACAGAATATTAAATAACTACACCTAAAGTTGATGATTGGAGAAATTTCATTAAAAACATATGCCTCAAAATTATGCCTAAACTGTGGAGGAGACAGACTGAGGACAGACAAAACAGATTGGCTTACTGTATGTCAGGGAGCCAAAGAGGATGAAAGGATGTGAGGGTTCTGTAACCCTCAGACTTGAGTTTGTTTTTATCTGAGTGAGCATACTACAGACCAGCAGGAGTCTCGCAGGACTAATACAGCAGGGGAGAAGGGAGTGGCTCATAAAAGGCTGGGATGGCTTTGGTATGGAAAACTGGAGAGATGGGCTTCAACAAAGACCATCCACAGCAATAACATGTAAGAGCAGCTGCAATATCACCATCTTAGTCTCTGCTCAGATATGCAGGATACTGAGTGTTGAGATGCAGGAACACAGATCGGGGAGAATGTCCTTATTGTTTATGGAGTGCAATCATCGTAAATGTGTTTACCTTCTCCCAAATTGTATATGTATTTTTTAGCCACATGTGTCAGCTTGCTCTCAAGGCTGTAATCTGCCACCACGCAAAAGTAGTGCTGTGTTTATAGCTTGTGCCACCCCCACCGAATCAACAAAAAATCTCATGTTGCTTTGAGCATAAATGAACATTACAGTAATGAAAATAAATTACCCATTAGCATTGTTGAATCTTGTATTAGAAGAATCTTGCATTATAAACCCACTAACTGCAGGTTAGTTTGTAAGGGAGCAGAGTGGGACCCATATGTTCAGTTTAAGCATGGTAAAGATTAAACTACAATGTAGTTCTATGGAGTACTTTAAACCTGTCAGCTGTCAGTAGCAGTAGTTCCATTGACAGCAGACAGTGAACCTACTATGTTACACAGTGATCAGCAGGAAGTGACTAGCTGGAGGATTTCATCTAGTTACAAACAGTCACAGATTTGCCTTTTCCCTCCAACCACAAACCTCAGCCATGGACTGAGAATTTCCGACCTCACCCACACACACACACCAGCAAAACTCTCAAACATGCTTATGCACGCTGAGGTTCTGACTGAAGCCTACAGGATAATAGAAACGTAGTGAACCTGAGGTGAGAGACAGCTGGTTATAACAAAATGATCTGGTTCTAAAGTATTACTTTGATGGGGTAATCTATCCTGAATGGATCTCCCCTGCCCTCTTGTGGCAGTGTAAGCCCACTGTTGTCATGGTTTCCTGGTGTACACAATCAAAATATATAAAGTTTTTGAAAATACTTGAGAGTCAGTAATCAGACAGTTGCTACTATTTGACTTCATCTCAGATATTTTGTGCAATTTCTCATTTTCGAAAATCATTTTGACCTGACAATGAACTCACTCCTAGAGCTGAACTGAAACTATGGCTAGTGTTAGTTCAGTACCCATAATACACTGCTGCAAAATGAAAAGTGTGTTATAGAATCACAAGTGAGTGTCCACTTATTAATCACTGATAACACTAACTGATAGACTGATTGGCTGATTAATTGATTGACTGTATTATCAGGAAAAACAACACATTCTGAGACCTTGATAAGAGTTCTGAATACATCCTATGGAGGCCTCTTGCCTTATGACAGCTGGGATAGGCTCCAGCCCCCCTCCCCCGACCCTTCACAGGACAAGCGGTTACAGAAGATGAATGAATGAATGAATAACACACATACCTGCTGCTGTATGATGGCAGAGAGATTAATTAACGGGATGAACATTCTACACAATGTAGAATGTAAGCCAGGCTTCCTCTAACGCAGTAGAAACACTGTCTCTTAAAGGCATATAAAGTTTCATTTTCATGACTAATATCTGCTCTCCCTCCCACTGTTTTATTGCACAATTGCATCAGTCAAAGGTTTACAGTTCCTAGTAATAGAAGCCTTGTTTCAAGCACTGTTCTCCTCAGAGCCTTTGTAATTCTAAATAAACCTAACATTAGCAGGGTTTCAGAAACATGGCTACATGGTCAGATCTCTGATGCTAAAATTAGAGAGTTATGTTCTGTGTAGAGATGACAGGGCCTCGAGGGGTGATGGGGTGGACATGGTTTTTGCATATCTTGTTCTGAATGTTATTCTAAATGTAGAGCTAGTTATTTTTAAATGTCCTGTAAATGAAGTCACTTTTAATATTAACAAACTCTTTCAGTTCTACAAATTGTATCTCATTAATGTTTAACTCTCTTGAGGGGCATACTGAGATGTTTACTGTCATGACTGTTCCTCCTCCAGTGATGAAGCCTCTCTCAGTTAATAATGAACCCAGGAGCAGGGGCAGGTATGCAGGATACACATGAGAGCGTGAAGGATGGAATAACAACATAAGTAGGGTTCTCAGTCTATTCAGTTGTTGAAAAGGGTTTTCCACAAGGTTCTGTCTTGGGGCCACACCTGCATACATCGTTAATGTTAAAATTGTTAAAATCTGTATGTTGATCTCTATACTGATGATATTGTTATTTACACCACTAGTTCTAATTTATTACAGATTCAGAGTCTTTAACAATCAAAAGAAAAACTGGATAAATAAGAACAGACCTGTAAAGTGTAATCTTGTTTGCATCATGCATGTATGTTTTATCCTCTTGTTTGTTTGAATATATTTGCTTACTTCTGATTCTTCCCTCCATATGAGATGGGGTTTACCCCCCAAAGTCTCTTCCTGTTAAAATTGAGTTTTTTCTTGACAATGATGCCTTAGTGCTTGTTCTGGGTGTTCCAATTACACTTCTTTTAATGTAGTTTAGTAACTGCTCTGTGCAGTACCATCAGTAATCTTTAAGAAATTTGCCCGCTAAGCAATTTACTAAATACATATCTGCCAAACCCTGACACATGCATCAATCAGTCAGTCAAGCTTTGAGCTAAACAAAGCTTGCATAGAAGAAAGTTGATGAGCAGTTTCAACCACACTACAAAAACAATAAATGATTTATTTTTATGTACCAATAGCTAATTTGTGCAGATGTTTGATGATTATTGTTTTATACATAGATCTTCTCTTGTCAGTGGTGAAACAATCAATTGTCAGGCCTATTGTGAACATTCTGTCAGTTAACAAATGTTATTTGATTGATGAGAACTTTAAATAAACTAATGCTCCACATGTGTTATGCATTCATTAACAAAGCCTTATTCAATTTCTTTTATAGTGAAGTAATGAAAAAAAATAACGTGGTAAGAAGTGGAACAGTTTAAAAAGAAGGTGATGAGAAGCATGGGGAAATCAACAGATGTGTCTATATACAGAGTAGACTTTAATATGTCTTTCTGCATCAAACAGAACATCAATTAAACCAAAATAATTACTGAGAGAATAAAAGGTGGATAGATTTTAAAAGGAAGAGTCCGGCACATTTTAAAAGTAACCATATTTACTACATTACTGGTACCTCACAATCTGTTTTTGTCAGCTTCCTTCACATTGCAGGCATCGTGAAACTTGTGACGTGAGCAAACCCGAACACTTATAGGCCACTTAACAAAGATGGTGCAAAAAACGTGTAACTGCATTTTAGACTGCTGTTTTTAAAGGCTTCAGTTTGAATTACAAGAAAGTTCAGTTCATAACAAAAACATGCCTTTCAATCGTATCAAACTGACTGAAGATGTTCATTTGATTGACGTCCACTCATTTCAAATAAGAAATGTGTATTATTTTATGCTCCTAAATTATGGTTGCAATTAAGAGGCATTCACAGTATGGTGTGAACATATACATGGTTCTGCCGTCAGGCAGAACTGTTTTGTAATTGTCTGCTTGTTCTGTACATTTTTGTTTCCATGTCAACAACAGTATGTCATTACAGCACGCAAACCATACTTCCATTTTATCCAGAAACATACAATGAGTGATTGACAAGTTCTGGCCCAAGGTAGGAGTCATTTTTAGGAAACCAGGCATATTGCTTTTTCTGCATAATATCCTCCTATGCTGACACACTTTGTCCAGTAGTTGCAGAGCGTACGGATCTCTTCTATGTAGAAGTCTGCATCTTAGATGTCCACCTTCCTCTTGAATTCAACAGCCCACTTCTTCACTATGCTGGAAGAGGGAACATCCACTAGTGTTTCCACCTTGAGCTCATGGACTTCCTTCAGACAGATGTGGTGGATGACTGGGCAAAGGTTATCCATTATGTCAGACAGTCCTGTTTGACTTTTCAATTACTCAAAACGTGAATAACACAAAAGTTCTTATTTTAAACCCTTCTGCATTATCATTCAAAACGTGGAACTGTAACAAGAGCTGTACAACTCATCTCTGTCTACCTTAGGGCACAAACTTATCAATCACCAATCCTTATACCTACAGCGGGTGTACAGTTCAAGGTGCTGAAGGGATGTGACTTCTTTCAGTTTTGTGGATCTTGTCCCGTCATCCAAGTGAAAGCCCTCCAGTTTAAAGTTAAACTCCAGCCAGTTCTGCTCTCTTTGGTCATCCTATGCTACTTATTAAGTCCTCTGTGCTAGGTTTTGATCTATAAAATGAGTCTCTGACCAAGGATCTTACGGTTAATCTCGGCCAAGGCCACAGAAAACACAAAGGCCTTCTCGTCAGAGAGACTGGCATAAATATCCACTTCCTTTTCTTGTTTCTCTGTGAACACACAAAAACACAGCCAATCACAAACAAGTAATTTTGTCAACAGGTAATGCCAATAAAGATAACATTTACAGTATTTGACTTGGATTCTACTTCTATTCTAGCAGCTAATATGAATTCAGATTTTATCCATCCATGGTTTAAAATTCCAAAAACACCTCATCTGGAGTATCCAGAGTCACAAAGGTGGGAACAATATCACTATCCAAAAGGCTACAATGTAAGAAAACTGTCTCTCTGGATATTAAGCCCCTGTCATTTCCTTGTTGTCTATCTCTACTTTGACTATTCAATAAAGGCAAAGATATAAAAGAGACAATAATAAGCAACTATTTAATATGACGTATTTTACCTTTCTCCTCTTCTTGTTTCTTCAGCCCCACAGTTTTTGGTCTGCCCCGTCCCCTTCTGATGGGATCTGATTGACTATTGGCCCGGGGTCTTCTCCTGTTCTCCATGTCATTGGTTAAAGGAGAATCAATCCTCTCCCTGCGGATGCGTTCTGTCCTCCTCCTCTTAAAGTCCAGCTTGTCTGAAGCAGGACACAAATAATAAATCTGTTTTGTTAGGCTCTAGTGAAGTTTCAAAATGTGCTGCAGACAAATTGCAGTCTCCAGGAAATTCTGGTTATTTCCAAACTTTCATCTTTCTTTCTTATCCATGTTGAATGTTAGTATGAAAATACTTAACTTGTTTCCTCACAACACGTGCTCACTGCATGTGCCATAGGAACTCCACAGAGGAATGTGTTCATTGTGTGATTTTAACCTGAATTATTACAATGAAATGTAAGTGATTACTTTGAACCTACAACAGGAGCAACATCGAACAAAGGAGCTACCAATTTCCTACAAACTGCAGCACAGTAATAAGCATAGCACGAACTGCATGTGGCATCAGAACCACTAGTCTTCCCAGCCAGAGGCATACACAGCTACAGTATTGTAACTGTGTGTGGCTAAGCAGAGATCTGCTTAACTTGAGCCAAAGTACATTTGGTTTATTGCCTTTGGTTTATTCTTTGGACATCATTGTTGTGACTTATCATGGCCAGTTTATTGGGTAGTTTGCTTCATCAAACCACTGGTATATACACGCACGTAGGGTCTGTACGCAATCTAACCACTGTCTTTTTAAACCTCACACTATTATCCATCATGGATTTTATATATATGTATATACACACACACACACACACACACACACACACACACAAGTATGCTTTGCATGGGCTTTACAGACAGCCACAGATGCACTCAAAGTTTTGAGGAAAATCAAAACTCCTGCTCCAAAAACTCTTCATGGATTTGTTGTTTTGTAGAACACTGGATAGTTACACAGTCACTGCAAAGTTAAAATGACACCACCTCATGTTATTCTATTTCACATGTAACATCAAACGTATGTGTGAATTCTTCAGGGTGTACAAGTGTGTGTCATGCCAAGTCTGCCTTCAGATGGACCTCATCAGCTTGTGTGGTATGGGAAGTTCACAAAAAGCTTTGTGTCCACGTGGTGACATCGACAGTTAAGCTGTTGAATTAAGTAGGAATCTGCAGATTCCTACTTAATTCAATTCAGCAATATGTTTTATCCAGCTTCAATTTTATTTATATAGCTTCACTAACAGTCCAAATTGTTACATATTCTAATTAAGCTTTATGAGCATAAAAGCTTTATGCAAGCTAAACCTTACCTGCTATAGCTGGAGAAGAGCGTTCATTTAACTTGGCATTTAGGAGTTTTCTGCTAATGAACACAAAGCCACATGGACACGACTTGCACGCAACAGGAATCTAGAGAGAAACAAACAGGAATATTTTGGGTTGTTGAAACCACGCATGTATCTGTTCCATCACACTGCCTCCACAGTGTTTAACAGATAATGTTGCATGCTTCACATAACGAGCTGTTCCAAGTCTTCGCCATCCTTTTTTTTCTCTTTTTATTTGGCTACAGGTTGGTCCTCCACTCAACTCTCCAAAAATGACATCATCTAAATCAGAGGTCTTCAACAGGGGGTCCGCGACCCCTAGGGGGTCCGCGGAGGTACTGCAGGGGGGTCGCGAAAATGTTTTGATTGATTAGACATTTTTTTATATTCACCTCCACAATTTTTTTTAAACACACATGAAGTTCTTTTTAAATGTTATACAGCTTGGGGATTATGGGGAAAAGAATCAAGGCTCTAACTATTATATAACATATATTTATGGGCGATTTCCTGATAGTAGTGATCATAAACGGCAACAGAGTCAACCATCTTGATGTAAATAAACGATCTATGCTGCTGTGCCATACTATAGGACCGGTTTAATATAAAACACAATTTTATACAATATATATATATAAGTAGGGGGTCCCCGCTCCATCTCTCCATCAGATTGGGGGTCCTTGGCCTGGAAAACGTTGAAGACCCCTGATCTAAATATTTCAGCCAGTGAGTTATCAGTGGATGACATCGTGTTATATAGACTTGATAGGTCTGTAAAATCAGTGTAAATATGAACCAGACTACAACGAAAATGCATCGATGCATCACACTCAAGCTTTGGTTTGTCTTCTATTTGATCCCAGAAAAGCAAATAGGAAACAAAAGCTTTAGAGCCACATCCAAAAGAGATGCTGGGCAACATTTACCCACAAAAAGAGAATCATTTACAAACTCTTAACCTGAGTGTGTTTCCAGCTATGGGAAGGCATTTGATTTTGTGGGCTACATTCCCTTTAATTTTTAAAATAACAACACAGTTATCCTGAACAGAAGTCTTTTCAAAAAGAATGAATTTGTCATGTGTGTGTATTTAGAGTGAAGGTGAATTTCAAATATGAAAAAAGGAGGTCAACTGCAAAACAACTTTGTATTGTATAACACTTACAGTAGTTAAAAACCATCAGTGTCTTAAGGAGACCACTGCAACTTTCAGCAAATCGACATTTGTTAGCGTGTTCTCATTACATGAAAACATCATTTTACCTTCAAATATATACCGATCAGTCATAACATTATGACCACCTTCCTAATATTGTGTAGGTCTCCCTTGTGCCTCCGAAACAGTTGAGACTCATCAGATAATGGACATGGGCCTTCTGAGGGTGTCCTGTGGTGTCTGGCAACAGAATGTTGTCAGTGGGGGCCTTTGGGTCCTATGGGTTGAGGGGAGGGGCCTCTGTGGATCATCCCACAGATACTTGATCAGTTTGGGATCTAGTGAATTTGGAGGCCAGGTCAACACCTTGTGCTGTTTTTCAAGTGTTTGGAGTTGTTCCTAAACTGTTTTTGTGTGTGTGTCTGTGTCAGGCTGCATCCTGCTGGGGATGGCTGCTGCCATCAAGGAGTGTCATTGCTATGGGGTGGGGGTGCCTGGTCTGGTCTAGGTGGGTGGTACATGTCTAAGTAACATCCACATGAATGCCAGGTCCAAAAGTTTCCCAGCAGAACACTGAATTGTCACAAGATGGTCAGTGTTATTTAAGTCACTTGTCAGGTCATAATGCGGTCCCTGACTTTCAATATAAGAATGTTTCAGACTGGCATCCCAATTGGGTTCCATAACAATTTTAGGCCACACAAAAAAAATTGTGGGTGGTCAAACTACATTACATTAATGTTTTGCAATAAAACTTTTAATCTGTAGCAACTTGTTGTTTAAAGATAGATTACCAGGCTCATTTTCTTTGAAATTGACAAATATATGTGCAATTCCTGGCAGAATTCCAAAAGCGAAACGCTGTAGCGCTGTTTCCACCAGAAGGGGCGGGACTTCCGGTAAAATAAGTCGATAAACTAGATTTTGGTAAAATGTGAACATCACTTAATTTAGGAAGGCAATTGAATGAAACACCGTTATTTTTGCGTTATTTAAACTTTTTGACTACTTTCTCGTGCTTCGTAACGTCTTAAGAAGACAAAATTAAATTAAAATAAATTTACTTTAACAATATTATTTGTGTATTACATTTCTTGAATACAAGAATGTCACAAACAAATTGTGTGTATTAGCAATCACATTTGAGAGTTTGGCAATTATAACGTATATTTTTGCAGTGTAGAAGAACAACAATAAGTTGCTGGACCTTTTAGTGGGATTAGGACACACAACGTGTTCAGTGGGGCTTCCACTGAACCCCATTTCCGTCTTAAGAGCTGGCAACTACCCGTATGCTGCCATGACTGTGATCAATAAAAAAATATTAATATAAGGCACGAAAACAGCAAGAACATTCCGAAAAATAATAAGCGTATTTTCTCACCTGTTGGTCGCATTCTGGGCAAGATTTAGTAGCCATTTTGACCTTCTTTGTTTTATTTGCCGACATAGTTCGTTTCCTTCAGCGACACACAAATAGCTTTACGGTGGCTACAACTTCTGTCTGAAAAACATGGACGGCAGCTGATTTTCTCCAACGCACACTAAAACAAGCATTCCCAAAAAAACAAAACAGTGTCGTCTTTGCGAGATGACTATACGCCTTGAAAAAAATACGTTCTGTATACTATTAATGTTAAAGCTGCGAGCATGCGCAGAGCGGCTCCCTCCGCTGATACGTTGCATTCAAGTTCCTTGGGGAAAATGGTGGATACTCTGCGACTGTAAATTTAAGTTTCCTATTACGCACTCACGGTTAGTCGATTTTTTGTTTTGTTTTTTGTTTTTTTTTTAAGCTTGGTTGTATAAAATGAAGTACAAGTTCTTAGACAAGTGTGGTCCACGAGTAATGTCGACACATGTAACCAAGTAATAATGTTGTAATGAGTATTCACAGGTCAGAACATCACTATGTTTAAGGATATGAAGGCTGGGGGTTTCTGATTGTTTCACATCATGTGAAACATTGCTGGTCGTGTTTTGAACCATGAGATCCCAACTCTTGTCTCACATGTTACTGATGTGAAACAACCATGAAAACCACACATTTGTTTGCTTTTACAGAGCCGGAATTTTGCTTTAAACCAGCCTTAAGTTTCTCTAAAAATCCAGATGTGACACAAGTACAGGTCGTTTTGTTTCATTTACACCTATTGGGGAAAAACACAACATCCTAAGGATACAATTTTCTGAGTTAAGAAAACCCCCTAAAATGAATGTCTATAGTCTCACATTCCTACATTTAGATGTGGGTGGTGTGACAGTAATTCACAAGTTGTTCACTTAAGAGCAGTTCCGAAGTCTGACGGAAGTTTGAGGTAGTCTAGGGGCCTCCACATACAGTAACTCACTAACTTCAGCCATGGCCACTTCAATTAAAACTTTATTTTCTACATACTTGATTTGATGGAGGAAGTCCAGGCTCAGAAAAGCTCAGATTTACTAACTTATTTTGCCAACATTTGAGTCACCAATATTTATTTAGCTCTGCTCCAATGACTTCAATTATTCACTCAAGCTGCAAGCCATAACTGGCCCGAACAGTAGACTGCATATTTCATTTGACTGATGCCTGTTTATTTTTTGTATACATACAGCCCGTGTCCTTCAGCTGAAGGTCTGTTTCATTGTTTAAAAGACAAACTGTGTTTTCCATCTTGTACCAAAACTTACCAACGTACTTTCAATGATATAACATAGCCAAAGATCAACTATTAAAATGATCAAAACGTCAAAAAGATGTAGCGTAACCTATGCTCTGTTTGGATTAGTTACTTCCGTTCTAGTTTCATTATGTTTTATTTCAGTCACATGCTGGCACTCTTGCTGTATTGTAATGAGGTCATATTTTTCACCTGACATGTTTATATAGCTTGCATGAAACGACGATGGTAAGAGCTCACAGGGCAAAGAATCTAAGAAGCCTTTTTAATAGGCCATCTTTATAACTTGTAGTTTTACCAGGGTAGATCCACGCCAATGACATCCATAGTGTGCGTAAAAAGTCATAAAGCCTGGTTTAAGACTTAGACCTAGATGACCTAGATAAACTTTAATGATCCACAACTTGCTAGGTCACAGTAGCGTAGTTGCACATAAAAAAACACTCTCAAGAGTCAGAATCACAAGTAAAAGAAAGATTAAATAAATAAAAATCTAGTAAAAAAAAAAAAATAGTATAAGCAAAAAAATGTACAGAATTAGCATATGAACAAATGTACAAGAAACAGAGATGGAAGAATATATATTATATACATAGGAATGACAGTAAGGTGCAATAGTGTCCATTAACATGAATAACATGGAGTTATCTGTTACAGAAAGGTGAGTTGTTGTACAGCTGGACAGAGAATGGTATGAAAGAAGAGCAGTCAGATTCTCTTTGCACCACAGTTGTCTTTTCATAAGTCATATGAGTTCTCCCTCACATGTTTCTTTAACCTCATGATGGTTGCCATCAAAGTCAGTGCGTATGTATGTACTTGCGTCCTTGTGAAAAACAGTCACTGCCCATGCTCTGCTCTATTGCAAAGGGTGCATGCTGACCAAGCGCGGTCCAAACAAGCAGACGTGTATGTGCCCTGCCTGTTTTATCGAGGACACACTGGGAGGCAACTTGTGGGGACTGGTATCCCAGAATGCATTTTGTGACCATCGTCAAGTACCCTGCTGTTCCAGTTCCAGTGTGTACTTCAGAGTTGAACTTGTCGAGTATGAACCGCGCAAGTCTGAAGTTCAGTTCATTTGATGCCAAGTTACGTACTTGGCGTTAATTGATAAAGGCCCAGGGTGGTCTTACACGCTTTGAAAGAAATGGATGGCTGCCATTCACACCCACCACATGGGACCCTGACATGGGACCTTTAAAGAAATTGCATTTAAAAACAGATATGGGGGTAAAATACTAATTTTTGAATAATTTACCATTTGCTTCATATTGCTTGGGCTTTAATATTTAATAGTTACAGTGTGTTCTTCTCGTGTTTGACTTCAGGGGGGACCTTTCTGTGCGCTGAGGAGGAGGAACACTGACCACGCCTGTCCTCCGATGTGATGGTTACTGAACGCAGTCCGTGAAGGCACCATTAATGTGAGTCACATGACAGTTCAGCCTCTCCGACTGATCTGATACACATCCACAACCATGGTAAGCAATTTTCCAAACAGAATATCATTTTGTGCGTTCGCATGTTTCATTTGTGTAATGAATTCGGGTCAGTGGACCACTTAATTTCAAGTGTCTTAACTCCAGCTGATCTAATATCACTGCTGAGTGTGAATGCTACTCTGGCCTAGCGCTGGCGTCTGACAGCAGCTAGCTAGGCTAACAAGCAGCCAACTGACTGAAGCAAACAGTCGAGTAGATAGGTATTATACTTGAATGGTTATGTTATTCTCGTTATCTATTCAACTTTCGCGTAGCCCTGATAGTTCGTATTAATATGCACGACGAAATAAAGCCGTACTAATAACCCCTGCGATTTCCGGGACGAAACAGGTGATAGTATGACAACTAACGCTAGCTTTTGTTAGCGTGGTCTTCCGCTTTGCTGTGTCATATTTTACTGTGATCAGCTCGATTTCGTGTCAGTGTAAACATCCAGGGATTGTGTCTGCTGGTTTCTGCTGTGCACATACCGCTGAAAGGCCACGACGCATAGCCCGTGCTCCACACACATCTCCGCACACATGGGAGGATGCATTTCGTGCGGACAGCTTGCACCACCCGCAAACATTTATTAGCAAACGTAACTTCATTTGATCTGAGCGTGATCTGACGGGATTTGCATCGTGTGGAGGAGATAGGACGGCTTGTTTTGGGCGTCCAGAGTTCCGGAAGTAACTACAGGTCCTTTGGATGTTGTTACTCAAGCCACGATCACTGGCACAGAAGCGTTTGATGGCTTCGGATGAGATGTTCGGTTGTCACTCGAACGTGTATTTAAAATGAAAAAAACGAGCAAACGTTGAAGCACTGGATTAAATGTGAATCCTACTTTATTTTAAGCTTATTTTACATGTCCAAGAAAAGTACCGGATGTTATGTTTCTCAATTCCCCAGTTGGTTTTTGAAATTCGGACTGCTGGTGCAAAGTCAACCATGGAGTGATTTCTAATTTAAAAAGCAATCTAGCGTTGCCTGAAAGTGTAACACAGTTTGATGACTATTTTATTGATTCGTCTGCATTTTATGAAAAGAATTTAGTATATCAACCAACGGTTAATAAAATGTGTTTTTCCATTCTCCCATTGCAGCCAGCCACACAGTCTCCCCAGGATGAGCAGGAGAAGCTTCTAGATGAAGCTGTGCAGGCTGTCAAGGTCCAGTCATTCCAGATGAAGCGATGCTTGGTAGGTTGACTTATCATCATAGTATAGTACAGTACCAGATTGGTTTACTTGAGACCAACAGACCAGCCTTAAGGTTCCCTTTTCTGAAGGGAAACTACAGTTGTCCAGGATTCATTTTTGATTCCGTGTATCAGCTGTCCTATTTAAAGATGGATTCCTCATCATACATTAATAGAGAATTACAATCTTTATCGTTGAACTGTCCACTGGGGTTCAAGAGGCCAAAGAGAGAGGCCAGGTTTGAGGGTCGATTAACATTTAAATCCAACCTATAATGTGCTAAGGGAATCCTAATTATTTCAGATTCTGTGGTATTTCTAGGTCAGCAATCAAACTGAAGCTGATTTGTAGAATTGACAGCTTTCTGTGAAAGGTAAGATTGCTCTGAGCAGTATCCTTTGAGTGAAGCAGCGTTTAGATGACACTCAAGTGGATTTGATATACTCTTCAGAGGCTGTTCAAGTAAAGCAACTTACAGCCACCTATGAGAAAGTTACAGAAGTCAAATTGTTATTCCAGAGCAGAGGTTTCTATGTAAATGGCACTTAAACTGGATATGTCGTGTCCAAAAAAAAGACCAGGCAGACCAAAACTGACCATCTGAAGATTAATATTCAGCTTTGTTTACTGAGAGACAGAAACATAACTCTCTGTCACAGATACAGGACTTACTAAATAAAGAACAAAAAACTCCAGTCAACAAAACCATTGTTTAAACTCTCTAAAGTCTCTAAACCACTTTTTTAGCGTGGGCTATGACGTTTGAGTGTGTCATAGTGGATTTCAGGTCAGGAATTCAGCGGGACCTCCTCCATAAAAAGAATAATTTAAAAAACAACAACGCAGGTTATAGTTTGTATACCTTGATAATAGAAGAAAAGCAAAAAAATATAGTCACTGATGAAGTGATATGGCCTGAAGTAATCCTTCACATTTTGAATGAATGCACTGTGTGCAATACAAAATAACACTGGTACAGAGGGGTCAATGAATAAAATTGATTCGCAATACAATTACTTACTACATTACTAAACTTGTGCAATACTCAATCAGTACCTAAATGCCAAAAATCAATCTTTGTAATAACAGTTGTGCATCATTTCATGTAAATGGGACAAAAACTGAGAGGACACTATGCAGTGCAGCAAAGGACCGTGTACAGTGCGTACCTCCTAGAGATGCAATAAAATAAGAATTATAATTATTTACAGTTGTGACATTTTAAATCCAAAAGGTCAACTTCACTGTGACACAGTGACACACACTGTTCTGTGAAACCACTTTACGACACATATCATATGAGGCTGCTCAGATGTGGATGTAAATGTGACTAGAGTGTTTCCCCCAGTGGATGTGCCCAATCATGAGGTTTTTCCTGTTTGTACAGTTTTATTTTCTGTTTTACAGTTGTGAAATTTACTGTATTATACTTGGGTCAACAAAAGATGTGTAAAAACACATATCTTGGTTCCTCTAGCTAATTCTGATCTTGTTAATAACACATCTGTTGTGATCTTAGTACTAATTACCAGACAATTAGGGCACTGACTCAGAGAGTAGCTGTGTGGCTTTTACCACATGTTTTATCACTGCGCTTTGGAATTCATTAACCTCGACTGATTTTTTCCTTTTGCTGCAAAGGGAGCAATCTTTGCTTTTTACAGCGTGAGCTGCAGTTGTAGAAGCTACAGTGGAAACAATATGAATCCTATTTTATCCTCCATTCAATATCAGTTAAAAGTATTGCTGATGTTTGGGCATGTACGTACCCTGCTACAGGCCACAACTCCACCCTTCCTTTAGTCACACACATCAACTATTTCTTATTCTTGTATAAAATTATACAATTATACAAGTATTGCTTGAAATGTGTTGGTGTTCAAGGTGTACTACTGTATATTTATAGAGTATGCTTTATGGTCTGCAGGACAAGAACAAACTGATGGACGCTTTAAAGCATGCTTCTAACATGCTGGGTGAGCTGAGGACCTCCATGCTTTCTCCAAAGAGCTACTACGAGCTCTGTATCCTTCATGTTTCTTGGTGATGCATTTACTGTACCTCTTATCTAAACATGTTAGATTGTCTAACAGCTATTGCTGTCTTGCCTCCTAGAAACACGTCTTCTCTCTCTTGGTAAAAAGTTTCTCTCTGCAGTAGATTTTTTTATTTTAACGGCAATATGCAAATTATCCATCATTCAATGAAGAAATGGATTTCTGTTCATTATGGTAGTGATTTGGTGCATGTTGTCTGAAGCCCTTAACCACGGTTAAATGTTTTTTTCAGTTGTTCATATGTTATTTATCCATCATGTGGTCATACTGTGTTTTTCACCCGTGACTTCATTGGCTTATTCTTTAGTTGTTTGCAACCAGTTTGCATCTACTAAAGGGTAATTATATGTACCGTGCACTCTGAAGAAGGCTGTTTGTGCCGCTACATGTAAGTTGTAACCTTAGCTTTACGTTTAATGGGTATGAATGGAAAATGTATTTATTGTATTGTTTTTACCTACCAGTTCTTAAAGTCACAATGATGACTGTGATGTCCAGCTCAAAGACGCTTTGGCATGTGGTCCATGATCAAACTGCTAAACTCCTGGTTCATGGACGACCTACTCTACAGCTGCCCCAAAGTATTGTCTAGATGGATCTATGTTTTTTTTACGTATGTCTTCCAAGGAGCACTTTTATTAGAGCACCCCAGAATCTTGTTGACTCGCATTGTGATGCCTCTTCAGGCAGACTGAGGTGCCTGAGGAATGACGATCTCAACTCATAGAAACAGTATCAACTTCAACAGGTTCTATAAGACAGCCCCACTTTGCGAGAGCGTGTCTCCGCTGTCTATACCGAATGTGCTGAAAGACCTGAGCTGTCCTCAAAGAAAAAGCAGTCATTTACACAGCAGTTCACATGCTGAGAGTTAGTTCCCCTAAACATGTGTCAAGCAAACCAGAGTTGAGAAAGGCTCAAATTAATGCAAAAGTCCTGTGATGCAATGAAAAGCAACTAGGTGCGATGTTATCACTCAAGATGTAATTGCCCCATTACCAGAATTGGTTGCTTACCACTTTGCTCCTGTAGCATGGTGGTGACTGCCTCAGATACAGTCTTGCCAGCTGGGATGCCATTGTTGCACATAAAGACAGGAAAAAGATATTATCTATCAAAGGAAACTTTACGACAAAATGACTCTTGAATTAAATGTGTCTTCTATTTTAACAATGTAGAGAGGCAGTATACATGGGGCTTGAACCTTTGAATTAAGGGCTTATTAGAATTTGAAGTCATAATGTACAGCAGTGCAAGAACTGACTAAATTGCTGCCATCTTTACAACACCATGTCTGAACCATCCTGTGATCCAGACTAAAACTAAAGCTGGTGCTGTTATTCTTGATTGGAAGCAGTTCATGGTGGCTTTGCATTGGTCCTTGACAGTATTTTCAGATATGGCTATCTCCGATGAACTCCACTACCTGGAGGTTTATCTGACTGATGAATTTGCCAAGGGACGCAAGGTGGCAGACCTTTATGAGCTGGTCCAGTATGCAGGCAACATCATCCCTAGACTGTGAGTATCACCTTGTCAGAACTTCCATCAACATGAAGTTGAGTACTCTTGGGTGCAGCCCCATTCCCCCGTCGTGTTTATTGTCTATTCCACGACATGCTAATAAGTGTGAAATACAGTTTCTCCTGGTGCAATGTGGAATACACACTGACAAGACACACACAACAACTTCTGTACCTGCAACTACTGCTGCTCTACTCTATCTACTACACTACAGATCCAAACAGAAAAAATGAGATCTAAACAGAAGATATACACAATCTACAAGTAGAACTATTACTACACAGTGAATGTACACTGTTATTGATAGATACACTGTACACTGTCATAAAAACTGTATACTGATGTGTGCAACTAAGTACAAGAGCTACCTATACAATGACCTGGTACTGCTCATGTGATCTCATGTGATAATCATCCATAACACAACACAAAAATTGCAGTTCCCCAAAACGTTCAGCCCTCAGTTACAGTAAATGCTCCCTTTAAACCGACATGATCATTGGTGCCAGCTGGTGATATGTTACCTGGATGGGGCTATATGCATGGACCGCTTCTTCTCACACATAAGCTTTGACTGTAGGTGACTGTACACTACAAAATGAAATGTAAACAGTTGTATCAGAAAAGCAAAGGCACTCTATCCAACAGTAATCCATTTCTTTTCTTACCAGGCAGAAGGATCATTAAGAAAACAAAATACATCTTATACTTAGAAAAAAGTATTTTAGGATTCAAATTGGAAGCAGAATGTTTGGATCTTACAGTGGAAAGTGCTCATACATGACTTATAATATGGTGCCATATACTCCCTTCAGCCACAACATTATGACCACTGACAGGAGAAGTGAATAACATTGACCATCTTGTGACAATCCAGTGTTCTCCTGGGAAACTTTTGGACCTGGCACTCATGTGGATGTTACTTAGACATGTAGCACCCACCTAGAACCATACCATTGGGATGCCACTCTGAAACATTCATATATTGAAAGTCAGGCACAGCATTATTATCCGACAGGTGACTTAAATAACACTGACCATCTTGTGACAATCCAGTGTTCTCCTGGGAAACTTTTGGACCTGGCACTCATGTGGATGTTACTTAGACATGTAGCACCCACCTTGACCAGACCAGACACCCCCACCCCATAGCAATGACACTCCTTGATGGCAGCAGCCATCCCCAGCAGGATGCAGCCTGACACAGACACACACACAAAAACGCTTTAGGAACAACTAAAAAAACATGAAGAACATCACAAGGTGTTGACCTGGCCTCCAAATTCACTAGATCCCAAACTGATCAAGTATCTGTGGGATGATCCACAGATGCCTACCCCTGAACCCATAGGAACCAAAGGCTCCCCACTAACAACATTGTGTTGCTTTGTTTTTACCTACACTTTATTAGGAGGGTGGTCATAATGTTATGCCTCATCAGTGTAGATTCACTCTCCTGGACCAAACTCCTTTTGAACAAAGACAGCTGATTGTCCTCACACAGATCGCTCATACTTTAACAGTAGAATATGATGGACTGGATACCTTCAACCCTTGCTTATCTGTATTAATAGAAAAGCCTTTGAGTTGAGTGTTCCTGAAACAAGATCATCTTCAAGATATTAGTGTTTGGGCTAGATAAAAACAAATATCTGACCGTATTCAATACTTTACTTACTGTAGAGTGGAACAGAGTGGCTCTAATGATAACCTACAAATTGATTTTGTTAAAAATGCAAACATACGACTGCAACTGTAGAGCTCAGTCGCACTAATGACTTCCATTGTTCCATTCCATTGATTTTAGGGCTCTTATCTCCTGTGCCATTTTCACACTCATTAACTTGTATTAACACTAGATTAGGAAAAATCTTTGTGGGATGGCCACATTAGAAAGAAGAATACAAAATAGATCTGTTTCTATAGTTCATTTCAAAAAACAAATTGACAAAAAATATTTGTTGATGATGAATGAATTAAGATTTGCAGAAGGTGTGCATTTATAGCGGTATCTGTTTCTTCATCAGGAAAAGTGCATTCAACACATTCTCATTGCTAAAATTGCAAATGAAGTGCAATACATTAGACCAGAGAAATATGAATGTCCGTCACATTAAGCCTGTTTGCTTTTCCCCTCTCTCCCTAGCTATCTGCTGATCACAGTCGGTGTGGTGTACGTTCGCTCCTTCCCTCAGTCTCGTAAGGACATCCTGAAGGACCTGGTTGAGATGTGTCGTGGTGTCCAGCACCCACTCAGAGGCCTCTTCCTCAGAAATTACTTGTTGCAGTGTACACGCAACATACTGCCAGATGATGGAGAACAGCCAGAGTAAGTTGAGTGTCCTGAATCTGCTGCACATTTCCATAGCATCTACTATTTTAATGTAAAACTGTTGCTCCACAGCAGGAATGTTCCAAGTCTAGAAAATACCATAGGGCCCCATTCAGATTGGCTTTAACATCCGTCCTGGGCAATCTGATTGCAAGTGGCCAGCTTAAAATATAGAAGACACACCCAGGATGCACTGAGGGCCCATTTGAGTGTTCTGATCTCTGACCACAGTCGTTTGATAGCATTAAAGACTGCCTTCTTAGCTGGGATGCTCTTGCTTAAGCGGTGTTTTGCACAACCGCTATTATGAATGTGAGGTTTGTTCATTAATAATGAAAGCCTTTTGAAATATTTAGTTCTTGTAGCTGTTGTCTAAATAATAAATCAATCTCAACAGGAATTAACAAACAAAATTATTTAGTATTTTTACCTTTTATCATGGGAGACTTTTCCTTTAAACAGGAAGCTTCCAGGGTTCAAGTTCTAAACTGAGCTTTGTGCACCTCTCCCTAATAACGTTGGTTGGAGATAAATAAATAAATAAATCAATAAATAGTAACTTAAGGCGTGTGCTTTCAGTGAGCTACAGCAACTTCACAGCTTGTTCAAAAACGATCTGCCCAAGTCATGACGCAAACAGCAGTGAAAGCATGTGAAAATGCATTTTAATGGTAGGTGTGAACACAGATACTTAAAGCTGGCCACTTGCGTTTTGTTTGCCCAGGTCCAATCATAATGCATGGTCTGAACTGGCTCTAAGAGTCTAAAGATGGGACATGCCAAAACACTTAAGGGATTTTCATTATTTTACATCTACCTCTGTTTTGTAGAGCAGTGCTGACACTGAAACTATGAAATAACACACTCTGACTTGTAGAGACATGTAAAAACATGTGTACCAAGCTAAATCTGATTTATATTGTGGATTTCTGAAATGTATACTAAATGGGATTCACAGTGCATCCAGAAAGTATTCACAGCGCTTCACCTTTTCCAGCCTTTTCTCCAAATGGATTCAATTTGTTTTTCCCCAAAAATTCTACATACAATACCCCATAAACAATGTCATTGACAATGTGAAAATGTTTTTTTTTTTTTTTTTAGATTTTTGCTGATTTATTTAAAAAAAAAATACATAAATAAAAGAAATCACATGTACATCAGTATTCACAGCCTTTGCCATGAAGCTCAAACTGAGCTCAGGTGTATCCTGTTTCCACTGAACATCCTTGAGATGTTTCTACAGCTTAAGCACACAGCCAAGATATCAAAGGAGTGGCTTCAGGACAACTCTGTGAATGTCCCTGAGTGACCCAGCCAGAGCCCAGACTTGAATCTGATTGAACATCTCTGGAGAGATCTGAAAATGGCTGTACACCGATGCTTCCCATCCAACCTGAAGGAGCTTGAGAGGTGCTGCAAAGACGAATGGGCAAAACTGCTCAAAGATAGGTGTGCTAAGCTCGTGGCATCGTATTCAAAAAGACTTGAGGCTGTAATTGTTGCCTAAGGAGGTGCATCAACAAAGTATTGAGCAAAGGCTGTGAATACTTACGTACATGTGATTTCTTAGTTTTTTATTTTTAATAAATTGGGGAAAAAATGAATAAAACACCCGTTCAGCACCTGTGCTTGCACACACGGATACAGTCTATCACTTGTTTGTAAACCTGGCCTCTCCTCCCCAGTGAGAGACAATAGCAGAAAGTTGCTAGAGAGGAAGCAGTGAATCATGGAACTATAACATTAGCAGGAAGGTGACACATTGCTGAATTTTGCGTGAATGCAGCTGAAGCACACAAACACACAGCTTCTGTGGAATTTGTGATCTGCTTGAGTGTGCTGGAGATGGCAATGAACAGAGCTATTCCCTGTATAGAAACACCATACAGCCACAACAGTGGGATGCATTACGTCAGGCTGCACACTCTAATATGATCAACTATTATAATTGACTGACAGTGTTTCCTGCCTTGGTGCTCTTTGTTTGACCTCATAACAGTAACCAAATCAGCACAGTGTATACCAGCTAAGCCCTTTGATAATTACAGCAGCTTCTCCATTTCATCCACCGTCATACTTGGAGGTGTACATGCGTCGTTGTCTTTCCCATAGATGTGATTCTTGTTCTGACTTCTATCTTTTTCCACAGGGGAACAGAGGAGATGACCGGCGATATCAACGACTCCATCGACTTTGTCCTTCTAAACTTCGCGGAAATGAACAAGTTGTGGGTTCGAATGCAGCATCAGGGTCACAGCCGAGACCGAGAGAAGAGAGAAAAGGAGCGGCAAGAGCTAAGAATTCTGGTCGGCACCAATCTTGTTCGCCTCAGCCAACTGGAGGGTGTCAACGTGGACAAGTACAAACAGGTGTGTAGTTGTACATCTGTGTTTCTGGTACGGTTTAATAGAAGGCCTGAGTTGAGATTAGGCTGAGCTAATGCTAGTTTCACCGACTTTCCCTTCACTTCTGTAATAATGTTTGTGGCTGACTAAAGGAGAAACCCTCTACACACAGTTAGATGCAAGGCTCCAGACTGCTGCTGTTTTGGTGTGTGATTAGAAGGACTTTGTTGATGCATCTTAGTAGTTAGCATGATTTATTGAAGGCTGCCACTTAAAAAACCCTGAGTGGTGATTCTTGCCTCTCTCCCTCTCTCATCTTCTCTCATCTCGGTGTCAGCTGCTGTTTGTTCAAAGGCACGGCTTAGCTCCTCACGCAGAGGAGAGGCAACATTAAAGACAAGGCATTTGAATTAAATCGACTACAACAACGCTGTTAGCCATAAGTTCAGGACACAAGCCGAACACAAATGGAGTCAATTATAGTTGAGTTTACGATCAGCAAATACAGAGGAATAATCAAAACTTTCCAAATGCCTACTGATTAAAAAAAACATCCAATTAACAAAAAGCAATTTCTTTAGGTCAGCTAGTTGCTCTTTAAATCTGTCTCTCTTTAAGAATCTATGCATGTGTCATCATCCAACTCCATTCTGGTCCACGTTCTCTTAGTGGCTCTTTGAAGCTAGGCCAGCATTACTGACATGTTCTTAATGTTCTGCTTTTCCCCATTTATCCAAAATTATTGCCACAAATTTATGTGTGAACAAACAGGTGTCGTACCAGCGAGAACAGGAGGAGGCACATAGTGCCCCTCTTTGTAATGTAGTTCAAATGTTGTTATTAATATAAAGAGGAGAAGGTATCACAGTGACCTGCTTATAGTACAGGTGTGAACACACCCAGGATGCACTGAGGACACATTTGAGAGATCCGACCTCTGAACACGTTTGGAGGCAGTCTGGATTGCACTTGTCTGCATGTGTCCACATTCCTTAGGTAGTGTGACCTTCTACCCAGCAGAGTTTTGCCTCATTCATTCAGATAATGATCACCTGAAAAGGTGCATGGTTTATGCAAGTAAGGGGACACAGTGAATGAAGTGTGGGGTGGCATTTCCCCATGTTATCCCCTCGTGCTCGAAACTGGTAGTAGAGAGCTCTTAGGTTAGTTGTTTTCTGATCATTTGGCTTAGGCTAAGTCATGATGGTACAGAAAAGGTTCCCATTGTATACTAAGTACATGTGAACCCATAGGTGACTTCATGAGTTCCACCCACTATCAGATCCCACTTGTGCATGTTGCAACAACTCCTTCAGGCCTCTTCAGTGCCAGTTTTGCAATAACTAATTGAATATTTTTAACAAGAGCTCATTTTGTAATGCATAGTTTCCTTTTTACTCACATGGCATACATTTTTATGCTGTAATCTTGGAAGAAGAAACTGTAGCGAGAGAAAGAATGAGAGAAGAGTAATGGCAGTTACTGAAGAAGCCCAGGCGTTTATTGTATTTTGCTAATGTTTAAAAGTGAAGTAGTGATCATCTGCAGGTGAGCATATGTGCAGTCAATAATCAGTTGGTCAGGTTGTCTTTAGCATCTAAGGATAATGTAGAGTCTTAAGCTAAATCTGAAAAAAAAAAAAAAGGAACAGAATGTCCTTGTTTAAAGTGACTGGGCAAAGGTGAGTGGAATTAATACACTACACTATACTACACTACACTACGCTGGCTTAGCACCACTTCACAGAGTAGTTAATCATTTTGTGCAGGCTGTTTTAGAAGAGCTTTGTCTAATAATGAAGACACAATACATGTACATTCATTCAACCGTTTTCTCTCTGCAGATTGTTCTTGCCGGTGTTCTGGAACAAGTGGTGAACTGTAGAGACTCGCTGGCTCAGGAATATCTAATGGAGTGCATCATTCAGGTAGATGTTGTGGATTTTCTTCCATCTCTCATAACCTTTACAAAATAACCACTTTCAGGTTCATAGACTCATCGCTTTTATCCTTTGGATAATGAAGAACAAAATACAAATCATAACATGCAAAGGCCCTGGATTCAGAACAGAAGAGGATTGATTTTCCAACACTTACTTTAGACCTCACTTCATGCTCCTCCTATAGGGATGAAATATTACAGATTGGTCAGAATATTTATTATCTGATTATTTATAATCAGATAATTTGTAACTGATGTCAAGTTAAAAGGGGTCAGCTGTTAAGAGACAGCTCAGACACTGGAATCAGTTACTTGATGACCGTGTGAGTCTTGAAAGCGGACATGGAGGATTGAGTTTGCACATGTCGTGGCCCCGTGCTTGCACATATGTGCACAAACAGATTTCTGCGGATGTATACCTCTTGTGGATATGGTTTAGTGTACTTGTGACATGTGCCTGCTTTTTTTATTTACTTGGGTTTTAAGGCTGTTTGTCATAGTTCATAGAACTCCAACAAGACTATTAGACAAGCACCTCCGGTGAAGAACATGCTTTGCATTGATTGCATTACATAATACTTAAAATAAAGTCACATCTATAAATTGCTGTAATATTGTCTTAAATAACAAAAGCATATTTTTTGTGTGTTTACTACAATTAATGATATTTTCACAAATGGTTTGAAGAAATGTGATCTGGATTAGAAAAAGTAAAAGTTGGTTGTACAGATGCAGCTAAGCAGTCCAAATGATTGATGCTTCCTTTAAAACTATTATAAAAGTATTTAACTTTCTAGTTTCTTACTACAGTATATATTTAATACCATAATTGGTGATGTACCCACTTTCAACTTGTGTTGGACGCTAAGGAAACGTGTTAGAGGTCAAATTATTGAAGTTGCATTAAACCATGAGTAGGCTCAAAGTTTTTAAGGACGTCAGTAGATGCATTATATACTGCTTTGCAGAGACTGGATCAGCTGTGTTGAACAAAGCACAATCAGGACAACTAAAGTGAAAAAGAGCATTCAGAACATTCATATTTGTACACAGAGGGATACAGAAGTAACACAATGTAACAGATATACATTCATGACCTAAATAAAGAAAAGACTGATCAGCAAAAGCACTGTTGGAAGAAGGCTAGAAGTAGTGATTGTCAGAGGATGAATCTGTAGTTTGTGGTGGGCTAAGAAATTTACAGTGGATTGCTCCTCATGAATCCAAGATTTACTCTTCAGCCAGTGACATAAGTTAAAGAGACAAACAGGATAGAGAATGATACTAAAGTGTATCAAACCCACAGGGAAACATGGTAGTAATAGTCTGGACCTGCTCTGGAGTTGGACATGACTCCACCCTGACCAAGGAGGCGCATCACTGCACTCTCCAGAGAGATGCTACACCAACATCTTCCTGCTGTGGTGATGAAACCATTTTCAAAAAGCTTTGAAGAATTTCTTGAAGCACAGGTGTGCTGTGTGAATTTCCCCCACGTCCCTCTGACCTCAGCCACAGACTGAGAAAGCCAGACACTCCAGACATCACAAGAAGCTCTTTAGAACATGGTCACGCTGATTACACTGTTAGAACAGGGGTTATCAGGTTCTGCACAAACTTGTAGAGTCCATGCAGCTTGAGTTCGTGCTGTCATTAAAGCAGAAGGGGGGCATACCTAATTGAATTAAATTTAAAACAAATGCAAAAGAGAGAAAAAGTATGTTGGACAGTGGTTTTAGACTTCTGTCCCCCGCTGTACATTTAAAGAAAGTGTTTATGTTGTATTATAAACTAAAATGATCTTATCTTTTAAGGTTTTTCCGGACGAGTTCCACCTTCAAACCCTGAACCCTTTCCTGCGGTCTTGTGCCGAGCTCCATCAACATGTCAATGTCAAGAACATCATCATTGCCCTCATTGACAGGTACAGTTTCACTGTCTGAAAATCAGCAAAGCTAATGGAAGCTGCTTAAAGACTTTACTGCAATGCTGTCCACCATGTTTACAACCATGGTGCATAAATTAATTAGCCATCAAGATTGTAAGAGTAGGCATCTCTGTGACAGCATCCAAATCTAGATGCACAGTCCACTAGTCTAGTACTGTGGCTGTCAGCTGCTTGCTAACTTTATTTTTTCCAGGGATGTCCCATTCGGTATTAGGAGATTGGGGTCGATACACGCATTTTTAAAATGAATGGATCGGATCTGATCTTTTGTAGTTACTTATTTTATGTTTTGATAAGATGGCTTTTATTTGTGCACGTGAGGTAACGTCACAACACAAAGGTCAAATGCTTGTGTCCTGTATAAACCAGTCTCTAACTGATTCTTTAACTGAGATAAGACTAGCTTGATGCAAGTCAGTAAGTAAGTAAGATTCCAGTGATACCTCCAACAGTGACATGATGAATCTGTTTAAGTAGCTAACAGATTGTGTGCTGTTCTTTATGTTTTGTGAGCAGCTCTGACGTTGGTTTTGGAGTTTGATTAAATCTGAAATCATCATTTGAAGCCAGACAGAAATTTCTAAATTACGCAATGTGGATGTTTGGCCAGGTGGTAGTAGGAGATTGTTATTCAATACTGCCAATTTAATTCAACCCAAAAACACACTCAGGCAAAGGCTGCGACAAAACAACAGTAAACACTGTGTTTAACAGAAGAGAAAAGTTTCATCAAGACAGCGTTAAGGTGAAAAACATTCCAGAGAGGGTTATGGAGTTAGACCAGCCTATTTCTGTAGTACAGAACACATGTTTTCTGGAACAAAGGTACTGTATGACCCTCTCCACACTACATTAACTTTGATAGTACTTTTACTGTACTTAATACAGTCACACACTGCACATGTGATCTAGGAGAATAAGTAAGATGAGAAAAGCCTTTATTGGTCTCCAGGGGAGGACATGTTGTTTATTTAAACTTGATCGGGACATGCCCAATCTTTTCAATCATACTGTCCAGTTGGCTGTAGCTGGATTTTCTTTGCAAATATAAAGATAACTTCTGGTCATTGTTAAAGAAGTGTTGTTCAGACTGTTTTGGAATAAAGTAGATTTTATGTCAATTTCTGTTTTTAATTCTTTCAGACTTGCTCTGTTTGCTCATCGAGAAGATGGTCCAGGCATTCCAGCTGAGATCAAACTGTTTGACATCTTCTCTCAGCAAGTGGCCACTGTCATTCAAGTAGGTTACATTAAGTTAACTTTGTTTATATTACATTGTAATCAGTCTCTACATACTAAAAGGCAACCCAGTTCAGGAAGGTTTTATTTCCTGACCTAGATTGCCTTTTAGTATGTAGAGACTGATTACAGTTCAGGAAGGTTTTATTTCTTAATGTGAGGTGACTAGACCTGGTGTCATTGGCCTGGAACTATTTGAATTGATAACGTGATAAAGCCAACTGACACAGTTTCTGAAGCTAGTTAGACAATGAGATCATACAAATGAGACTGGACAATAGCTTTGAAACCCAGTTTTATTCACCATATATCTGAAGGGCTGCTGTAGTCTCCTGTAGGCTTGGATTTTGTGATGGAATAGTTAAAGGTGACAGAGAATGAAAAAACGTTTTTACCTTGTCTTAGTTGAATAACGGTAGTCTGCCCGCATTCACGAACATACGAAAAGTGCTAGACATTCTGAACATCTCCGTTTCATAGAAATTCCTCTTTTAGAAATGTCAGCCAGAAAATGCCCCAATCTGAACAACGGATACATATTACGTAACATGTATCTTACTGCCCCCCCACTCTCATTCAATTCCCTCCCCTTCAAAATAATTTGCATACATCCGCCCTCTCGCCTCCAACGGGAAGTACATTGCAGCAGTGCTTGCGGAGTTCAAGGCGAAATGGCGAGTCGCGTTCCGAGGTGTGCTCTTCCAGGCTGTGCAAGCGGTGTGCAAACTTTCCATTACATTCTCACCGAAAGAAATGCACGAGATGCGTGGCTGCTGTTCATTTATAATCGGTTCCAACTACATTCAACCACAGACTGCTACTTCGTTTGTGAACGGCAGTCTATGGCGAAAGATAAATTATTTTCTGGTCCCGATCGACTTGTGCCTTGGATTATACATATGTTGTTTTTCAGAATAAAAAATGATTTTACATGTCAAGAATGTCACAGTTTGTCGCAAGATAGTTCAGTAAAACGCTATGGAAAATACGTAATTAAACGAACTACAAGTCCCGCATGCTGGCGCGTACAGAACCGACCAAAACTCCCTTCGGTAAGTAGAGGGGCGGGACTTGAGTGGCAGCAAATGCAGCCAATCAGCGTCAAGTGCTTGCATTTCATAATGAGGTTGCCAGTTAAGCCCGAAGGGGCGCCAAATAGGTGCAAAACCACGCGTTTAAAATCCCCCACCCTAATATAGCTTTCTGAGAGAGGTTTTTAGGAAGCTTCTAAGGCATTACAGACCCAACCAAAATTTTTTTGTCTGCATGTCACATCACAGATCAAGGATAAATACCCCGTTCAATCATTCTATGTCACCTTTAATGTTATTTTTAGACAGAGACCGAAACAAACCTCTGCAAAGCACAGGTTATGTTGCCTTGAGTGCAATCAGTCAAAAGGACAAGACAGGACAATCTGTTAGTGTTTTTAAAAATGTGGTCAGTTTTCTGGTTAACGCAACCCATGAGTCCAGGAGTTCAGTTGCCCTCCTTAGTGCTTAGGTTTACCGTAACTTTTATGGCATGAGATGAAGAATGTAATATTTCAATGAACTGGGCCAAGCAAGGACACGTTTTTAAGTCCATGTGCCTGATGCACCTGAGCCTAAATTTAAACTGAATGTGTTACAAGCTGGCTGTGTTCTGTCCCATCTAGGTGGAGGGGGGATAGAGAGACAGAGAAGAGATAATAAGTGGCTAGATGGCAAGAGGCAGCCCAACTCTGAATCAGTTGAATAAACCCAGGAAAAGAAAAAGCATTCTTTTTTTAGCTACCCTAAAAACTCCCATTAAAGATAACTTTATTAAAAAAAATTATTAAAACACAATCTTATCATGAAATAAAAACTGATCTGGATTCTTAAGAACAATAAGTGGCCTGTTTTAACTGCGCAGTGTTGAGTTGTAGGTCTTTGGGTTCAAGCATGGGCAGCAGCATAATGTGCGAAAGGGATGGGTGCAATAATTGGTAAATCTAATTCTCCAACGTCTTCAGTCGCATCATTGCTCTGAAAAAAATCTTTAGTGCCTTTCACAGAGAAGCAACACAACAACAGCTTAACAAAGGGAAAAAGGCTTCTCTGGGAAATTTTATTATCACATAAATGGTTCAGAGTTAAAACAATAATAAAGTAAGTGAAATTAAAGTAGTAAACTACTGTCATTAAGTGTCTTTATGTGGCCAGGAATGACTCCAGTTTACGTCTGCATCAGAAAAACTCTTCAGTTTGATTTTTGTTTGTCTCCCCTGAGACTGCAGCAATAAGGAAATTGAATGCAAGGTGTTTGTGGCCCAGCTGTAAAGAAATGGTTCCATACAAGATGAAAGCATGGAATAGTGATAGTGGGCCGACTTTAAGGTCTAGAAGAGAGATCCTGTCAGATATGTCAAATGAAATTAAAACATGTATTTTCCCCCTTGTGGTGTGGGTCAAAACAGAATAATAATACTTAGAAACATCAAATAATTCCTCTTTATGCATGTTGAACTTTAACAATTTCAAACAACCACTGGACTAACCATCATCCCTCCTCTAACTATGATTTCTCCTCCTTCAGTCTCGCCAGGACATGCCATCAGAAGACGTGGTCTCTCTTCAGGTGTCTCTCATCAATTTGGCCATGAAATGCTACCCTGACCGTGTTGACTACGTAGACAAGGTCCTGGAGAGCACTGTGGAGATATTCAACAAGCTCAACTTAGAACAGTAAGTCCCTCTACTCTTGATAACCTCAGATTTAAGGAATATGTCAGGCTGTGCCGAAGGATGTTATCATTTGAACTCAGCAAGAACACTTGGTGTCAGTAACCTCAGCAGAGGGTCTCTAAGGATGCAACCTTTTTATTCTTCTGGCATGGTGAAAAATTAAACACTGGATGGAAATAAATCTTGTCACATTGCAGAAGCTTATCGAAACAATGCCACAGTGAATGCGTGCTGTAATCAAAGCTAAAGGTGGTCCAACGAAATATTAGAGTGTATGACCTTTTTTTTTTTTGTCCAGGCAGTATAGTTTGATAATTTAGAGTAATCCCATTAAAGCTCTTTATTCTATATATATCCAGGCAGCATACAGCAGTATTAGTTATTAGTATTTAAATGCACTCTTTGCCACAATTTGTTTCACAGTTGTGTCAGATTTAGACCCTCTCTATTCTCCTCTGTCCTGCAGCATAGCAACCAGCAGTGCAGTGTCAAAGGAACTCACCCGACTGCTGAAGATTCCAGTGGATACCTACAACAACATCCTGATGGTTCTGCAGCTCAAGCACTTCCCACCACTCTTTGAATACTTCGACTATGAGTCACGCAAGAGCATGAGTTGCTATGTGCTGAGCAACACGCTGGACTTCAACACCACCATTGTGGGACAGGAACAGGTTGGATTTCAGCTTCATTTAAATGTTTATGTTTCAACTTTAACAGCAACGTTATCAATCCTGTCACTATACTGAAATGCTGGAAAACCATATTTATTGCCCACATTAACTTTCTTAATGTCACCCAGTAAAGTGGTGTGGTTCATTGTAGTGTTTTCTTATAGTTTCTAGACAACAAAGGCTGTGGATACACAGACAAAAATGTTAATAGCAACAGTTTGTTATTGGTTTTGGGGTTCTTGTGATTTGTTGATTTGTTGACCGTAAAGGTTTGAACCCATGATCTTTCTAGGTGGACGCCATCTTGAACTTGGTATCCACGCTGATACAAGACCAGCCAGACCAGCCTGCTGATGATCCTGACCCAGAGGACTTTGCTGAGGAGCAGAGCCTTGTGGGTCGTTTCATCCATCTGCTCCACTCTGAAGACCCCGATCAACAGTATCTTGTAGGTCCTTCCATCCACATTAAAGAATCATGGCAGCGCTTTTGGTCATTTATCTCACATACTAGACATACTACAAACAGTACTGCTAAACTCTGCCAGATATTTTATGCTGCAGGGGTTCCTTTTTTAACACAATGATCAACTCTTCGGAAAACATTAAAAGATTTAAAATTACCACTTTGGTGATTTGTGTGGCGCAGTAATTTTGCTACGGCCTCTGTTATTCTCTGAAGTTAACTTTGTAATGTTGGGGTCAGATTCTTAACACAGCTCGGAAACACTTTGGCGCTGGAGGAAACCAAAGGATTCGCTACACACTGCCTCCTCTGGTGTTCGCTGCCTACCAGCTAGCCTTTAGATACAAGGAAACCTCCTCAACGGTGAGCAGACATGCTTTTTTTTTTCACCACTGTGCATCTCAAAACTGCACTGTAGTGTCCGTCTTGTTATTAAATGATCCCAAATGTTTCTCCGTTTAGGATGAAAAGTGGGAGAAGAAGTGCCAAAAGATATTTTCCTTCGCCCACCATACCATCAGTGCTCTTATCAAGGCTGAGCTGGCTGAGCTGCCTCTTCGACTCTTCCTCCAGGGGGCGCTGGCGGCAGGCGAGATTGGCTTTGAGAACCATGAGACTGTAGCCTATGAGTTCATGTCACAGGTATAGTGCCTTTGACTCTCTTCAGCATTCCAGGTCAACACAATGTCTGTCATGGTGAAATTGGTGTTAATAGTAGCACTCTGCTGTTTGAGTGCTATCTTTCCTTCATTGTAACATTGTAAACTGTTAAAGCTGTGGTTCTCCCCTTTTCACCTCCTTGTCTCATTTGTATTCTTCTCTCACCAACCTGGCCAATTTTCCTTTTCTCTCGCCTCCTGTTGCGTCTGCCACTGCAGGCCTTCTCGCTGTATGAGGATGAGATCAGCGACTCCAAAGCCCAGTTGGCAGCTATCACACTGATCATCGGTACCTTTGAGCGAATGCGATGTTTCAGCGAGGAAAACCACGAGCCTCTGAGGACTCAGTGCGCGCTGGCTGCGTCCAAGCTGCTGAAGAAGCCTGACCAGTGCAGAGCTGTCAGCATCTGCGCCCATCTGTTTTGGTCAGGTCGCAGCACTGACAAAAATGGTGAAGAGGTGGGTTGATTTATGTTTTGATTTTTTTGATTGATTGATTGATTTTTTGCCAACATACCGTGTGCACATAAACTGTGATATACAGATGGCTCATTGCTACTCATGATGCATCTTTAGATCCGTGATGGTAAGCGGGTGATGGAGTGTCTGAAGAAAGCCCTAAAGATTGCCAACCAGTGCATGGACCCATCCCTGCAAGTCCAGCTTTTCATTGAAATCCTCAACAGATACGTCTGCTTCTATGAGAGGGAAAATGACGCGGTAGGTCATCACATTCATTTCCTACATGGTTACTAGGGACGTCCCGATTAAGTTTTTTTTTTGTTGTTGTTGTGGCGAATGAATTCTGCAGTATTGAATGATGATCACCTACTTCCAGCTCACCAAACATCCGCATTGCATTTTTCCAGTACTTCTACACAGCAGACATGTTTAGTCATGTGATTTTGGTTCCTCTTCTTCTTTGTTTTTTTTGCTGACTATGACGCTAGCCAAGCACAATTAAAACAGAAGAGGAAGCTTTGACGCTACAAGGACGTGGTTTTGATTATGGCAGACCTAAAATAAATAACTACAAAAGGTCTGGCTTGGCTGAAGCCCCAATATCAATGTCCGGATTCCTTCTTCCAGAGGAATTTCACTTTGGATAAACCGTGTCCTGTGGAGTTTTCTATGTTACTATGTTACAGTCAAGTACAGTTTTCACATGTTACTCACTAAAACAGGTTGAATGAACCTCCTCATATGTTTGCAGTACTTTAAATCATGGGTTGTTTACATCCACGTTTGCAGCTTATTTCACACGTTACTTACAGTGCCACTTGTTAGTGTTAGTGTTCATTTTCTACATTACTGCTTAAAAATCATCAAAACATGAGCAGATTTTCACTTGGCCATTCCAAAACATAAATTTTATTCTTCTTTTACCATGACCCAAGATTAAGATTCAGCTCACAGACAGATGTCCTGACGTTTTCGTGTGGAATTCCCTGGTTTTCTCAAGATGACTCAGATGAAGCAAACACAAATATGTGTTGTGAAGATTAGATTTTTAAACAAAACGACTGAGTCTCATTACATTGACTAGAAGCACTTCTGAACAGATGGACTCTAAGTTGGCCTTGAAATTAATCCTAGAGGTGCCGTTACTTTTGCGCATCACAGATATGTAATATTGGGTAATTTTCTTGAATATACAAAGACACAAGTGTAACATTGTTGTTTTATTTGTTTGATTGGGTTCTCCTACTTACGGGATTTGTGTGAAAATCTGCTGATGTTTTGAGTTGTTTTTATGCAGAAATGTAGAAAATTCTGAAGGGTGCAAAAATGTTTATTGCCATTGTACTTCATATTACATCCATCTGGCACATTGGTACGTCCTTTGTGCATCACTCCCACCAACTCGTCAGAGTAGTAGCAAGACAGTGGGAGCATCACCCTATCTGTGTGCATGTTCGTCCATGTGAACATTATAAATAATTGTTAAAACAAGGATAGAAACTCCTTGACGTTTTGCAAAATTCAATCACTTTAATAGCTTCAGATGTGTCTGTGCACTTACAGTGTGTACACATTGTAATCTTACACTGTCCATCCTTCTCCACCCATCTAGGTGACAGTCCAGGTATTAAACCAGCTGATCCAAAAGATCAGGGAAGATCTTCCCAACCTGGAAGCAAGTGAAGAGACGGAGCAGATCAACAAACATTTCCATAACACACTGGAGCATCTCCGTCTGCAGAGAGAATCCCCCGAGTCTGAGGGCCCCGCCTATGAGGGCCTGGTCCTTTAAAACTGATGGGGCTGAAAGGATGATAAGTCCCTCCCTAGATGTTACACTATATTATGAATATACAACTGCACACACTCTCGAGAACTCACAAAATATTATCCTCTAGGCCAGGAATGAAAATAAATGTCAAGAAGAGAGCTAAAAGAACTCAGTCCTTCATTTTATTGTTCATTTCTCTGTATCATTTCTTCCTCTCTGTCCCTCACTTGCAGAGCTGTCTTTCTGCAACAGGGTGGACGTGTTAAAGAAGCATGTGTCAGCAATACTGCACGTAACTTCAGTGTGCTCTTGTGGCAAGTTCTAGGCACCATTCCTTTATGAATTGACACTTGACCAGTTTGTCTGTATCCTGCCTCATTTTCCTGTTGATAGTAGACCTGCCGGCTGTGATCAGTGTATCCACTGAGTCATCCACCCCTCACTTGTTCATATCTGTCGTATTGAGAACTGAACGGATTAGCTCAGCGTATAAAGGCTACAGAATCTTGTAGTGGTCTTACAGCTTTGTTGCATACGACCTAGTTCCCAGTGATCAGTAACTCTGCTGTTTGTGGCAAGTTGTACACAGGCTGTGCCAAACCAAACTGTAGACCAGGCAAACACGCAAACTGAAGAACACAATGTTGTTCGCTTTAAAATCTGATGAATGTTTTAGAATCTTGTCAGGCTGTCTGTGGGAACATAAGGCAGTTAATAACATTTAGCTTTGCCCCCGATACTTCTGACATCTAGCTGGGTTGCAAAGATTTACAAGTAGCCTAAATCGAGTAGTTTGTATATGGGAAATTGTCATATTTTTTCAAAAGTTCCTATCCCCTCACACTGAAGAAGTGCTTCTCTTTAATGACATCAGATATGTCTCTCCATCTCTATGGATTCCTTCTTTTATGTCTTATTTCTGGACTTCTTACTAATTGATTGATACGTTCAAAACTCCACTGTGTTTGCAAACTTTAGCATACTTCTACCAAAAGGCCCAGTTTATTCTACATCAATCTCACTAAATACAGTGTCTGAATTGCTTCCTTTTTTTTTTTTTGGATTTGAATGAAACCCTGTTGGTCAGTGACCCTTTCCTTTTTGGATTAAGATGCTGACCAGATGCAGCAATTCCTCAGGATTGTCTGTTGATTGACAGGTTGCTATACAGAGTATCTAATGATGTACCGGAAGTTGGGAATCGTTTGCCACAGCATCTGTTGATTTTTCTTTTTTTTTTCTTTCTTGCCTATTGTTGATTTGTTTGAGGCAGTATTGACCAGTTCCTTTTTGCTTTTAAATATGTGTTTAAACCCACTTGTAAATCAGATAAATAAAAATGCAGATTAAATAGAAATTATCATTGTCATTTACTGAAATAAAATTGAGATTAACAAAAAAATAAAAATTGCATTTTGTTAACCTTGCACACATTAACATAATAAATGCTATACTTAATATAATGAGATACTGTCATATATCATGGGCTTTTGGTTAGAATATTCCACCCCAATCTATGAATACAATATGAAATACATTTCAAGTAAACCTGTCTTTTTGTCCACCAGTTTATTCAACAAGAAGGTACTGGACCAGGTGTGTGCACAGGCACAGCAACAGCTACTTTTGTTCAGATGAACCGTCGCCCTACGCAAGAAGATACCAACTAACCCATCTGGCATAAACTATATAATGTAAAAGTAGTCATTATACAGGAATAATAGGACGATGACTCAGAAAGCAACAGAACTTCAAGAGGCTCTATTAAAATTTGAATTAGTTGGTTTAATTGGTTACCTTTTAAAGCCACAGGGATTTTACATTACTAGAAAAGAAAAAATGGTTAGGCACCTACAAAAACAAGCAGAAACAAGAGCAACTGGGCTTGTAAGAGTTTCTTGAAGATGTTTCCGCACTCATCCAAGTAGTTTCTTCAGTTCTAAAGGACTAATGGGGAGTTCGGGGTTTAAATAGGAACATCTGTGGGGTTCCACATCAGCAACTCACATGACTAGGGCCTATGACTATGCACTTACCTGTAGTTGGAGGAAACTGTTGTGATCCTGTTTTCCTTCCCCAATGAATGGTACTCCGATAATCCATTATCAGACTCCAGTCCAAGCAAACACTTACATGAAGGAAAAAAGTCCCTTTTAACAGGAAGAACCCAGCTCATATGGAGGGACCCATCTGCAAGAGGCCAGCCAGGTAGAGACAGAAAAGAGAGAGGAGAGGAACAAAATATATACACCTGACTAAAGCATACATGTAGAATCTAATTGTGATACAAACAAGAGTACACAATATAACTGATGCATGCATAACAGGTGAGTATAAAGACTGAATATAAGGGGCATTGTAAGCAGGTTGGAGAATGATGCATTCGTGTGGGTCACTGCAGGACTTGAAGCTTGGGCAGGTTGATGAGGACCAGGAACACAGATAAGTGGTAAGCAGCTCCACAGGTCAGAAACACACAACTCTGGGTCAGAGACATGCACACAAGAAGATGAGGGAAAGGGAGAAAGGAACACACACCTATTAACATGAATACTTGAGTAGTAATAAAGAGGAAAATAGATAAGACTAATTCTTTGATTTAGAGAATACTTGTTTGTTTTTCCATTCCAGACTCTCTGATCCACACTCCCTACCAGTTGGTGGCGGTATGGCGCCAATTCGTTCGTAACAACCACCAAAAACCCCTGAAGAAGAAGAAGTGCATTGGCAAACATGGCGGCGCCCTATGCCGACGCCTCTGATAGGGCAAAAAGACTACAAACAGTGAAAGTTTCCCTGTGTCACCACTGACACTTCGTACGCATGGTGTTTTAAACTGTAGCAAGAGCCTCTTTCAGTATGTGGACGAAGAGCAGAGCAGCGGGGGCTTACCTGAGAATCCTCCAGCGCGTCCAGCGCTGCTGTGGGCAGACAGTGTGGAAGAGGGCCAGTGATGTTTGCCAACGGCCGGTGTGTAGACTCATGTCATCAGCATCAGCATCAGCATCAGCATCAGCATCAGGACCTCCGTGGAGAATCCTCTTTTTCGGCACTGATCATTTTGCTGTGGAGTCTCTGAAACTCCTCGCATCCAACAGGTACGGGTCCTACCACACAGCGAGCAGTGTTAGAACTGATAGACATTACACTGCATTACACAGACATATATGTTTCTTTGTATCACACATGATAGGTACAATATGATAATAAACCTAAAAACTACATTAAAGGAGAGTCCCGTTTCCCGGAAGCTCTGAAACGAGAATCTGGAGCCTACCTACCCGCAGTGAAGCAGTGAGGAAAGTATATGGGGGAGCTATGATAAGTGGTTCTAGAAGCAACGTTGGGACCATAAGGTCACAGGTTCGCGTCCCCCTGTGTCCGTGTCGGAGGTGTCTTGAGCAAACACTGGACCCCAAAAACCGCTTAGAGATTTAACCAATTATAAAAATAAGTTGAATTTAATTATGGACCGTCCACCCATGACATGTTGTTTTACACCAGTGAAGCAAGTCACAGGTTTGAGGTGGATTCTTATGCTGCTAAAACAAAACAAGCCCATCAGAGAGATAGCAGGAACATTAGGAGTGGCCACGTGAACACTGATACAAAAAGGCCAGGTCGTCAGCAGAAGACACCGGTGGTGAATGATTGCAGGATCCTTTCCACGGTGAAGTAAAATCCCTCCACAACATCTCGACAAGCGAGGGACACCTCCCCTGGAGGCAGACGTGTCATTTCCAAGTCGACCTCGAAGAGAAGACATCACAAGAACAAGAGCTGGATGAGTAGAGACAGAAAAGCAGGGATGTACTACAGAAGACAACAGAGGAGAGGTGGTGAATGGAGATTCAGAGGCAAGCATATGAATTCGTAAATGCAGCACCACTGGTATGTCTGGTGAGATGTGTAAGATCTGTATGACAAGAGTGTCCCATCAGTCAGACATAGAGGTGTCTCTGTACTGTTGTGGCAGTATTATGTTTCTGCATTAAATGATCAACGTGACTGTGTGACTGGCATCTTGGATTCTTTTAAGATATCTGGCCATTTTGAAGAAGATCATGAATGTCCAGATCAACCAAACGTTGTTCCAGCAATGTCCATTAGTGGACTTTTCAGTATCTGGATTTGAATCCCACTGAAAAGTTTTGGGGGCTGGAGCATTTTAAATAAGATATTGATTTCAGTACAAAGTTTATCCTAACAGTCCCATTTACATTAGCAATGCTATTCCTACAAAGATCAGGGGTTTAATGCCGGATGTCCTGTGTTGAATAAGGTCTTTGCTCAGTCTATGTTTTCATTTCTACTTTATACCGTTCAAGTCTGGTCACATAATGACTACCCTTCTGTTGTAGGAGCTCCAGTGAAAGGATAGTGGAGAACCTTGAAGTCGTTACGTTGTCAGGTGACGTCCCTGTGAAGAGGTTTGCTCAACAGAACCACCTTCCACTCCACAGCTGGCCCCCTGACAATGTGGATGGGCGATTTGATGTTGGGGTGGTCGTATCTTTTGGATGTTTACTCCATGAGAGCCTGATCAAAAAGTTTCCACAGTGAGTATTCATTATTAATCAGTGATATGCTAAAACCAATGGAGTGTTGCTCTGCACTAGGGATCTGTCGCAAGTCATGCTCTGTTGTAAATGTGTTGGCATTGTACTCGCTATCCGCTGAACCTAAACCCAGTGGCATCTCAATAGAAATTTCATTCCTGTCAATGGCACACACAAATGCACTTATTACAACACTTGTTTCTTTTTTGACATCTCTTGCCATTGATCATATTGGTTATGATATGTTCTCACCGAAATAATCATACAGATTTCTGGATGCTGTCTTTTTGTCAGAATGCTTCAGCTTTGACCTACTGAACTAGTCGTTTGTAAATGTGTGTGTGCACCCTTTTCCTGTCAGCTTTTTTTTTTACACACAGACATATTACAACCAAGTAAATTATACATTTAACTTTCAGAAACCCAGTTTATTCAAACTTTTAAAAGCTAACATCTCTCATTTTCTGTCAAGAATGTCTCCTCTCTTATTCTGATCAGTCAGTCCCTGCCTTTGAGAAACTATGGGGACGTAGTATGAATCTCCCACCACCATGTCTCACTGTAGGTGTTGAGCCGTGCTGGCTCTTCACCAGACATAGAGCCTGGAGTTCAGTGTTCCAGTGAACTTTTTTCCTTATGCTCTCAGAGTCATTTTTATACACGCAGACATACTGAAAGTGGGCCCTTTTCTCTAGTGGCATCCTTTACGAAGCCTACCATGAAGCCTTAACTAATGAGGTGCCAATTTTACAGAGCAAAGTGAGTGAAAAGTGAAGGGGTCTAAATACGCCTCAGCTCTATACATAAGGTATACATATAGTACACATATGATCTTATCTAATCTGCACATAAAGCATTAAATCAGGAACTGTGTATAAGTTGTTTGTGGGCACACGCTCTTTTGTTGCAGCGGGATTTTGAATGTTCACCCCAGCCTGCTGCCGAGGTGGCGAGGTTCAGCACCCATCTTCCACACCATAATGCACGGTGACACTGTGACAGGGGTCACTATCATCCAGATCCGCCCTCACCGGTAAACGCGCCGAAAACCTCTGAGTATTCTCCCTTTCTCTTTGTCCGAGTGCAAGCATAAACAAATTCCAAATGTATTCACATTCCAGGTTTGATGTGGGTCCTATCCTCAACCAAGAGCTCCACCAGGTCCCTGAGAACTGTACTGCTGATGAGCTAGGAGCTGTCCTTGCTACAAAGGGAGCACATCTGGTGAGTTGTTGAAAAAGATGGTTACTTTGCCCTTTCACTAACAGGATGGTAACGTAGCTGCTGTGTTTGCATTCTTGATTGCAGCTGATTAATACGCTGATGACACTGCCTGAGAGAATGGCAAATAAAAGGGAGCAAGGCCAGACAGGTGCAACATTAGGTAAGTATACGCAGTCATTTTAAATGTAAATGAGGAGGAGATCTTTCAGCTTACACCCTGATTTCTTCCAACAGCCCCTAAAATCAAGGAGTCCATGAGCTGGGTTGTGTGGGAGGAACAGACGTGTGAGCAAATTGATCGTCTGCATCGCGCCATTGGATCCCGGGTAAGGGCCAATGATCTGGGGATACATTTATAAACTAATGCTTAGGATCTGTACTAAAATAAAATTTACCGTACATGAAAACCAATAATGGAGTGCACCTAAAGATAATCAGATTCATTAAAGTGTGGTTACTGGTACCTGGAGAGAACGTTCCCTTTATACATCACGGTACACCAACATACCATAGGTGTCTTATTCTCTACATGCTCACATTGAACCACACATGGTCAATGAAGGGTACATCACACAGAGGTGACATCATCATCATGGCGACAACTGAGTGGAAGGGCAGAAAGAAGGCGGCATGTTGGACAGGGCGTCATTTCCACATCAGACTTTGAATGCCACCCCCACACCTCTTTGTGTCATCATAGCATTTCAACAGCTGCTGTATGCTCAGTCTCACCTTCTCTTCCGTGGATATACAGTATATTTAAAGTGCAGTTAAATGTGAGAGGCATCGGTACACATGTATTTTCCAAAATGTTCAAATGAACATCAGTACAATGATACTTCTCTCTCACTCTGTCCTCATCAGATGCCCTTGAGGACTATATGGATGGGCAAGACAATGAAACTCCAGGATTTTGTAGGAAAATTGCACATTTCATTATCAGGTATGTTCTTCTTGGGTTCAGAAAATCAAAATCAGAGTACTACTGTGCCTGTCAGTATAGGTGGAATAGAGTAACACTGTAGGTGGAGGTACTGTGTGTGGCATAAAGTGAGGACCTGGCTTCTTTGCAGAGAGCCAAGCAACTGCTTCTAATAGTATTTCAGCAAACCTTTAAAAACTATAGAGCATATCACTGCAGTGGCCTGAACGTTTTTTGTCATCGTTCCATATGTCAAATCTGTGGTTAAAAAGAAAACAATTTCTCGGAAAAGAAGCTGAAACATTCCTGCTAAAAGAAACCATGTTGGGTCATTAAATAGTGTAGAAAAATGTCTCTGTGTTGATGGATATTGAGTTCTTTGTTAAAAGTAAACGTTGATTTTTAGAAGCAGAGGCTGCACCTCAGACTGACAGCCAGATAGCTCTTAGATTTAATATGCACGTGCGTTTATCTGTGTGTGTTTTTGCTGTCGCTCTACTGTATTTTACGTCAGTAATATAACGTGACTCCATGACCCCAAGCTGTTATTTGTCTCTCGCATGTTTGCAGATGAAAGGAGGAAACCCATCCCTGGCTCATTGATCTATCAGAAGGAGTCTAATACTCTGGCTGTCTTCTGTAAGGTTTGTAAAATTCAGTTTTTTCTTAACCTTAACCTGCACACCTGACCTTCTTTACTCCATGCCAACAACATCTTTATCAAGAGATATGTGATACGCAAAATTTCATTAATTTTTAAGTGCTAATGCATCATACATAAGGTCACCCACATCAACAGAGAAAACATTGGCGTGTCATTTGTTGCAATACTTGGTGTAACTCCTATTGGAGTTTGTCTTTACTCATGCTATTCATGAATGTGTATTCTTCTCATTATGTATATTCGGCCTCCTTACCACTTCAACCCTCATTTAACACTACTGCAATCATTTCAACTTTTTGGTTAGCCACTTAAATCTGATGTTATATGTAAATATTTTTGTACTTTAACATATTTGTTATACAGTTTGTCTTTTCTTACTTTATTCTATTTATTTTTTTTTTAATTTTGCACTGTTGTTCCCGGCCGCTGTAACACCTTAATTTCCCCACAGGGATAAATAAAGTCCTTGCATTTATAAAGATAACCAGACCACCATCAATGTCATCACGTGCTGTGGACACATACAGAAAGTCTTTTGGGACAGACTGGGACAGGCATAGCTGTGCTTTGGCTGTTTATAGATAACTATAAGTACATGCAGTGGCTGTGTGTGACGTGACGGTTATGTTGACTGAGCATTGTGTTGTAGCCGAGTTCCTAGGGTATATTAATAAGAGGTCTGATAGGAGCACTGCAGGTTCAAACACTAACAGCTGCAACCACAAATGTATCCGAAGTCTGAGCAGTAACCATGTCCAGCCAGAGAATCATAATAGTAATAATAAAATAATAACTGCAGTGGTCCAAAACACCAATTGGATCAGAAAGAAAGCAAAAGGTATTGTGAGGGAAAGCAAAATGTTTATTTGGTAATAGAAAAATAATCTAGGGAAAACAATGTTGCTGTCGTGTAAATTATGTTCATTTACACGTTGGATGAGATGTAGCCTTTGTACAGTCTTAACACAAACAGCATCACCACAAATTATAGGAGCAAATAAAGAGCAGTCTTGCTAAAAGTCTCATAAAGAGCCTGTTTGAAATAAGGGCCTGGTTGTAACAAAGTAATGTAGTAGATGTAGTATTGCATTCCTGTTTTTTTATTTTTTTTGTGGCACAAACATTTGTTACCATGTGTTTCTTGTTCCAGGATGGCTGGGTGGGATTCAGGACAGTGGTCTTAAAAAAAAGACTGACAGCAGCTGATTTCTACAATGGCTACCTGCATCAGACACTGCAGAAGAACGCACCCTCTGAGACAGCTGAAGGACTGTTTATCAGTAGAAAAGTAGTACGTAAAGCACCACGGATGAGAGAGAACTCAAAGTTGTGATTTTCTTACTCGAATGGAACACTGCAAGCACGACACCAACTGAAGACATTTGCAGTTCATTTGCTATACTTGTCTGTTTTAAGACATCTGAATGTACAGCACATTTTTTGCATTACTGTGTTGTTTCAGTAAATGAATGTGCTGTTAACTGTCAGATATTAATTTAAACAGTCATAAATGCATTTTCTTTTTTTGATTTTAAAATTTACACAAAAGGGCTTGTGTATGGTTGTTTGATCCGTCAGGACAGACTGGCTAATTGTCAGATCCTATTAACATGCTAAACTAAGACAGGAAGCATGATACATCTTGATGAACTGGTTTTAGATCAGCATCATCCATGTCCAGTTGCAACAGAACAAAATTAGGATGAATAACTTTGGTGCTGTAAGGAATGAAGAGCACATTGAAGCATACCTGCCAATTGATCAGCTACATAAACCCTGTGATGAAAATGATTTCCATTCATGACGTTGTGACGTTCTTTTGTCTTCAACTCATCCTGAAGCACTACAACAGAACTTCTTTGATCATACTGATTATAGTACTTTCTTAGCGCATCCCTCTGTTAAACCTTGTGTGTGCAGTGGTTCTTGGTTATGCTTAACTTTTAACTGTTTTAGTTGAAATCAAATGAAGTAATGTTTGGCCCCTGATCACTAAATGATTTTAATTTCATTTAGACAAACAAACTCAAGTCAGGTCGAGGCCTTGATGACAGCCTTGAGACTTCAACCCCAGTGAACAGAGAACCAGTTTGTCAGCTCAGCCTGAGATCACATGGGTTATCTGGTTTTGCATAAAATTTGAATCTCTGAAAAATGTGCATGCAATTCATAAATGTCAATGTCACTGGGTTGAAATTAGAAGTAAAGATCATGACAGTCAAGCACCCCACCAATTTCAAGCCAGACAGAATGTAGGAGGCCCCCTCCCCAGGAGTGGTTGACAAACAAAGATCAGGCTAAGAACAAAGTGTGTAACAGTTCTCGAGGTCACAAGGGAACCCAGGGTAACTTTTGATGTTTACAACCAGGATGATCAAGATAACTTTTAGGGTTAAATTAGATGTGTGATGTCTTGAAGAAGGAAAACACTATTAGCATTTTAGCAAAAGGACCCAATCCTATTTGTGAAATAATTCTGGTATTCAGTGGTTTGGGTCTGAATCTTAGAATCTCAAGAGAAAGCGGATCAGATGCGGCCAGGTACCAATCTTAAGACACAAGCCATTCTAAGAATGGTTAATGTTTTGGAATGGCCTAGACAAAATCTGGATTTTAAATCCACTAACATCCTAGAAGCTGATGTTTTTCAGTATGGAGGAATGAGCCAAGATTCCATGTTGTTATAAAGGAAATGAAGAAGACAACAGGTCAGATCCTGATCCTGACAAGCCAAGAACACACTCCAAGAGATAGATACAGTATATCATGATCCAAACCTACCATGCAGAAGAAATGTCATGAGAGCATTTACAGAGGGTTCACCACAATTTGCATATCTCTCAAGAATAGAAAGAACAAATTAGACTCTGCCAAAAGACATACCAGAAAGTCAAACCATATCTGAGACTGCATCTTTGTAGAGAGGAAACTATAAGAATAATCTGTACAAGAACAACAGGATAAAGAAAGTATGGAAAAGACTGGGAACTGCTTCGGATCTAAGCAAACAATACCATGTGTAACACACACACTGGGCTCAGTGTGTTGCTTGAACATGCATTGCACCCAATGGAACCGGGTTATTATCATCATTGATGATGTGACGAAGGACAGAAGCAGCTGGATAAATTCTGAAGTGTACAGGGATACTGTCAGCTCAGATAAAGCAAAGTTGATTGGATGATACTTCACAGAAGAGATGGACAATGACCCAAAACATACTGTGAGAGCAACCCAGGAGTAAAGAAGTGGAATATTCTGCAATGGCTGTGTCAGTCACCTGATCTCAACCTGATCAAACGCGCCTGTTACTTGATGGAAGCAAAACTAAAGGCAGAAAGAACCACACAATTTACAGTGGCAATTTGTTCATTTGTCCAATTACATTTGAGCTCCTGAAAATAAGAGACCTGTAAACAATAATGTTTGCCATTCATAAGTTTCATATAATACTTGTGTTCGACCCTTCACAGCTGAGAGTCTGCACTTTAAGCAATACAAAACAATATATTGTATTTTACACACATGATTTATAGTACAGGCAAATGCACACACCCTCCACTGTTTATCATACATTATTGCAGTGTGTCATATGTCATAGACGGATGTTTCAATGGTTCTTGCAAATTTCATAGATTCACTTTTACTGTATTGTTGACAACTGTATGTTTTTTTTTTTTTATATACTTCATTGTAGTGTATTTAGATTTTACTCTGCATTTGTTCAGCACTGTGGTGAAAATATTTTCCTAACTGGAAACAGAAATAAAATGTTGTTGCAAAAAAATAATAATAAAAAAATAACCATATTTATAAGAAAAAATAAGTCTTTAGCATATACCACATTAGGAGCATGTAGAAAATTAGGAAATGATAGTCCCTGATAGGGTTACTTTCTATGGACCGTACCACGTTACACTTTAACTAAGGGAACTGTCACGTGCACTTTTACCACCATTTCCAAAAGAAATAAATACTAACATCGCTCCTAAAGAAAAGTTTTTCAATTTAAACGTGTAATTCTACATACAGTTATCTAAATATAGCTTTGAAGAAATATCGCACTAATGTTAGGTCTCACCAGTCCCCCTCCACCCTCCCCCCGGCCCCTTTTCAGTTGCCGAGTGGAAACGGTTCAGCAGGGTAGACTGCCATTTTACACAGTGGCTGCTAGCTAAATCTCTAAAGTGACAGATAACAACTTCTCCACATATGTAGTTGTCAGCCTGCTCTCCCAGTGGTGCAGCAGAAATAACGCTATTTTATGAACAAACATCCAAAACGACAGTTTGTTTTTAAGCACAAGTCCAATTAACAGTGGCGTAAGAAACACCGGTAAGTTGTTCATCATTTTAAGTTATGAGACGCTAGTGTAGCTAGCTAATGTTAACACAACACACCAGCTGCGCTGAAGCTCTGTGAGTACTGTTGTCCTGGTCATTTAGCTACAACGGCTGACCGTCAGAGCTTGTTGTACAATCTACTTTTGTGGGTTGAGTGGTAGTTCGACTACATGATAGTATTTTGATAAAAATTACATCATGATAGAGTTGGTTGGCATAAGAGAGCTGTAATGCATGTTTCGGATGTTGTGTAGCGGCGCAACTATGGGGCGTTCCCCCTACGCCGTTGAAAGGTCTGTAGGTAATTGTATACATACATACATACATACATGTATGTCCCAGAAAGTGGCCATGCACTTGATGTCACCGAACACGGAAGTCAGTGCTGTCACTCCTCCCTGTCAAATTAACGTTGATGTCAAAAGGGGACTTGACCACTCTAACTGATTCAATGGACTTAATGCATGTGTTATCATATATTGCCAAGTGAAAAGTCTTTAAGTCACTTCAATTAAATGTTATTTATACAGTGCCAAATAACATAGGTCAAACCGGGCCACTTATAGTAAGGCCAAGTCCTTATTGCCATATGAAGGAGAGCAAAGTTTTTCTTTTAAAGCTAATATGTATATAATGTTAATCAAGCTCACATTCATCTGAATTTAAACGTGCAATTAATCGATGTCTGCAATAAGCTGTCATCTTACGAGGTGTACAAAGATCACTTTGCATAGTATCTTGGTCGTTTTGGGTTGTGTTTGGAGTGAACATCTACAACACACAGCATTTGTCACCAGATCATTATTTTATGGTTGTCATACATTTAGACAGAACAAGAATAAAATAATGACAACAGTAGAGAGCGGGTACTGCATAATCTGGTACATTGAAACTTTGTGATTGCAGAAAGCAGTTTATTAAACTTTGTTGCTAGTGTCACACAACACCTTCTAGTGGCCCTACAGAAACAGCAGGTTACTTTGCTTGTTGTTACTGTATTAAACTCCTGTACAGTCTCCTCGTACTCTCTCTGGGCACCCATATTGTGTTAAATACACCCATATTTATAGTCAAGTTTATTATTTTTCTGTTTTGAACATCAAACCTCTGAATGTGCTGTGGAGATTAAGTTCATTAATCTATCATATATCAATCATATATCTAGACATCTCTTTCAAAATTAGCATATAAGTGTTCTCTCATAGAGTGCCACTTAAAAGTGTTTGTACCGTTAAGATTTTTTTACAGTTCTGCATGAAAATTGTTTAGAACATCAGTGGATTTTCACACAAATCGTGAGATTTGACAAAGAGAACCCACTCAAACAGATGGAACTGAAATATTATACTTGTGTATTTGATGTTTGAATATTTTTTTGTAGAAATTTCTGAAGGGCACAAAAATGTTTAAGCAGCACTGTATATGTTGTCCTAACTGACATTTAAAATTAGTATTAAGAGAGAAAGTTAGAAGTGGCCAAAGGTATCCTTCTTAAATGTAGTTCTGACTCTCACTAGGCCAGCTTATGGCATTGTTTTGGAAAAGCTCAGTTTACCCTGTACACACGAAGACACCAAGCCAGGTTTTTGATGCGATTAGAGGTCGTCACATTTTGGCTAAAAGTTGTGCTCTGTTCTGGGTATCTGGGTCCCTTCCAAACTGGATGGAACCCAGATTTGCCAAATGTTCCACTGATTTGTGACAGGATGCACTACAATGGTCAGATTAGCAGTGTTCACTGTAATTTAGTTTATTTAAAACCAATCAAGAAAATAATTAGTTTTGGGTGATGTGAATGGTGGCAGATCTGATCCATGCATCACCATTTCATTCCAGTGACTGAGCCTGTCAAGTTGACATAATGTTGATATTGTACCATACATCATATAATGCAATATATCTTTTTTACTTATTACGTGTACACTTGTGCATGTTATATTGGACATTGATTGCTAGGGCTGACAAAAAAAGGGGGAACTACTGCATGCCAAACTGATGCTCACACAACACACCAGTGGGATAGTGTATTAGTAGTGTGCTGGTATGAAGAAAACGTAATATGCACATATTCATCTAACAGCTAGTTGGTAGTTTCTGTAGCATTCCATCCTACAATATTAAAAACCAACTGGAAACATTCACTCGTTCATTCATTTATCTTCTGTAACCGCTTGTCCTGTGAAGGGTTGTGGGGCTGCTGGAACCTATTCAAGCTGTCCAATTGGAAACAACCTGGCTAATATACCTTTGTTGTTTGGCCTGTATATCTTTTGGTATTTTGATTTTCCAATAAGAAGTCAACCTGCACAAATAGTGTGGCCAGTAAGCTAGAGTCAAAGAAGACATAATCTTCTTTTTGTATCACTATGATGATACTATGAACTAAATAAAATAAGCCCTTTCCCCTAACCTTTGGACTGCTCAAAAACTACACGGTAATGTAGTTTGTAGTACAGAGTAAGTACTAAGTAATCTATGAAATACATATTCCAGAAATATTAGGCTCACAAACTACCCACTGCTTAATTACTCATCTGCATCAAGGGAGGATTTTCTCAGAAATAATTAATTAATAGTAATCAGGGAATAATTAATTAATGGGAAAGTGTTGTTGTAATATCTATCCTATGATTTAAAGGTGGTATTTGAAAGTTACTTCAAATTGCTGTTATTGTTAACGGTGAGAATTGTATTCAATAATAACCACTTCCTCAGAAAATGGTGAAAAAATGGCCTTTTCTTCATATAAAAAAAAAAGGAAACTCAATTCATTATTTTATATTTTGTCCATTGCTTTCGAACCATTAAGAGGAAAGAATATTTTGGATATTATTTTTGAGGGTGCTCCAATAGGCCACCGATCATTAGCGGCCATCAGCAACCTCTGTAATGGCCGGTCAGATGGTGCAAGAATCACAAGATCGTTTCCCGGTGCACACCCAAAAGTGAACTCAAGCCCCAGATATGTGGTCTGCGTTGTGATCTCTTGGCAGCTGGGCCAGAGCAGCAGAACATACCCCTTTTTGAAACCACACGCAATCCGGTAATTGGCAGCAAAAATGCTGGCTGATGCTAATTCGATTTAATTTAAACCAAAAATCAAATCAAATGACACAATATCACAGTTAAAGCCTCATACTATTGTACCAGTTGAAAGCTTTTGACTTCTGTTTTTCTGGGTCCTGTGTGGCTGTTCCTTGTTTTAGGGCAGTATTGGACAGCATGTCATCACAGCTTGTCACGTTGACACTAAATCCAACCAACCCCATGGAAAAATCTATACTTTGTGATAAAAGCCCAAGATCTGAGTTTATCAGTCATATATGTCTTGGATGTTTTTAATGACCTATCTCAACCTGTCTGCTCTCCGCTTAAACTTTAGCTTTAGCTTATTTGTGCATGTGTTGAGTGAGTGTCTTGTTAAATGTCTAAGTATTTGTGATTCATTTGTAGTGTATTTGTAAATGTGTAAATATTTGTGATGTGTTTGTAATTGTTTTGTGTGTCTTGTTCTGGTGTGTTGTGGGTCTTGTGTTTTTATCTGTTAGCAGTAGTAGTATCTTTAGGCCCTGGATGGATAGCCTCGACCCTGAAACCCTGTATGTGTCTCCAGAGCAGACTGGACAGCCCACACTCCCCCTCCCTACCTCGGAAGTCTCCAGCTTGGCACTAGGGGGGTAAGCAGCCTTCATCCTACTCTGAACTCTGATCGCAGTGTTGGAAACAACAGAAGGTTTAGGAAAATCTGTCAATACCCAGTCAGTCCACCTTTACAAAAGTAAAAACAAATGAAGGTACATCTGCACTACAGTACAGTAGGCTTATTGCAAATGTAAATAAACACTGACATTCAACGCTTTCTCAGATGGTAGTATCTAAATATACAAATCATGTAAAATGTAAGAATAATGTGTATTATATGATGAAAAGATGTTTGAATTTCTTTCATATCATCATTTGATATGCAGTATAGTGTAACACTCATAAACACAAGTAGTTTATCGGTGTAGATAGAATTGATATGGTGGTAGATATGTTGAGAGGTAATCAAATCCATCCATATTTATGCCGTGTTTGTTTTTCACGTTTCAACAGGAACTACTAGTGGGTTATCTTACACATTTGCCAAATTGTAAACAAATAAAATTGTAATACTCAGAGATGTGGATAGTTTTACAGTTTGATATTCAGACATTTGACATGGTTAATCATAAAAGAGTTTTGGTTAGTGCAAGGTAAAGCTTGACCGATACCACATAGTGTTTTATTTTGCTTGTGATGCCATATTCAAACTTGACACTTCCATCCATGAGAATAACCTTAAAAACGTTTCCAAAATATGCTTTTATTTTTCAGTATATTATATGGCACTATTATGGTTCACTTCCTGGGTTTAGTATGCTAATTGATCCAAACAATCCACCTACTGGCACCCTGAAAACAAAAATTAAGAGCACAAGTTCCATCTAGAACATTTTGGGCAGTCCGCCAGTAGCGTGCTAGTAAAGTTACCCTTGAAAACTAGACAGACACTGGGTAAATTATATTAAACATCTGCAATATGTTGACTTAGACTGCATGTTAATTGGCCATGCTGCATGGCAAGTTTTGTGCTCCCAGTGTCTGCTTCAATTGGCCGGCCACCATGTGGACCTCACATTGATTGTAAGCACCAAGTCGCAGTAGGTTGGTTGGACAGTTTCAACACGGCATCTAATAAGATGGCTGTGTTTTCAGTGTTGACAAAAACTGTTACTGTGCACTTCTGAAACTGAAAGTCTGGCTTTAGTGGATACATAATTTAAGTTGATTATTAAGTAGACTGTGAATATGTTGCAGCTTTCGTCATGAACTATTTATTTAATGATAAACTGATTACTTTAACTTGTCAGTGGATTGTTACAACCATAACACGTTAATTCTAGTTTGAACATGCAAGAGCAATGACAAGTCCAGATCAGCAAATATACTGCTTGATTTGCTCGATTTTTTATAGTTCCTGTAGGTGCAGCAGCTCCACATACAAAGAGGCTGGGTCAAATGGCATATAAACTGGACAGTGTGTCACAACTTTTAAGCTGTGCTAGTCACAGTGATTCATGTCTCTTTTCAGATTGTAGCTTGCAAGGTTATTCTAACAAACAAAACTTGTTGACAAAAACGTGCTTAGTGTTATGTTACAAATATCCCTGGAGCTCGTCTGTAATCATATGTGTAGGTATCTGTGTGCACGTGAGTTTGTGTGTGCACTGTGGACTGCACAAAGGGCAATTAGAAATGGGCTCACTTCTGTTTATACACACACAAACCACACACAAACCAGTGCAGCCTGCAGGACAACAGGGCAAACACAGCCCCCCTCAGGCCGGAACCTAATTGTTAGCCCCTGGTGTGGCTAGTCCAGGGATTAGCTACTGGCTGGGTAATACTATTCACTCCCTCTTTCATTCCCTCTGCCCACTGGGCCTTATCACCATCAATCTGACACCCTGTTTATCTGACGCTGCAACCAGATCTGCTGGCCTAGGAGAAATGTTCACAAAGGCCGTGGATCATCAGCACTTTGATTGTGGTGGTCCCAAATGGCCATTACTCTCTCTGGCCCCAGTTATCCCAGCATCCCTCTGTCTCCATGATCTCCATGCCGTGTTCAGTCCCAGTCCTAGAACCTGGAAAGCCAGCCTGAAGGCCTGTCACTTTTTGTCTGTCATTTGTGCACCTCTTCCATCTGAAACGAAGGTGTTTCCTTTGCCAGATTTAGTTTATTGTATTTGTGTTCCAGTGGACAGGTTTTCCATGTGGATTGTTTTTTTTGTGGCAAGCTGGTTTTCCTCTGTGTTTTGTGCACTGTTGCCTTATTATACCAGTCGCCAGGGACAATCTGGACTTTACCACTGCCATCTGATCACTGTGTAAGATTAGCTTCACTGTATTAAAAGAAGAAGAAAAAAGAACCAGATTTTGCCAGCATGGCTTCATTTAAGCTGGATTTTCTCCCCGAGATGATGGTGGACCATTGCTCTTTGAATTCCAGTCCTGTGTAAGTAACTCCCTCTAACCAGCTTTTTTATTATATGTTTTGCAAGGTTGTTCTGAAATCAGCTACAAAGAGCTGGTCTGCAAATCAGTTCTTTATTGTGATGTATTGTATGATTGATACACCAAGTGCAACTGTGTGCTTTAGTGTGTAAGGGTGATAAAGGCCTAAGAATAAGAAGAGCCCGTTATGTGCTTTGTCTTTGTGGTTCAGCCTTTCTAAAGTCAGTAATGTGTGTTTGATATACAGAATTGTTATTTAGTGAAATCCTCAACTCAAAGCTTTAAGCTTAGAATGGGCACACTTGCATCCAGCATTATACCACACCTATTATAATTGAATGCATTGCCGTCAAAACCATTTTCTGTTTCTTGTGAGTTGATTCAAGTGTCAGCAAGATATTCCTCCAGAACTTTTTATGGAACCAGTTGAACTTTATGTACTAAGAATGCGTAGAACACTGGATACAGGATTTAAAGGCCAATACTGATGTGATATTTGTGGTGTTAAGAAAGTGATTACAATATATCAGGTGGTATTCAATTTTGGGGGATACACAGCCAACATTTTTGAGTAACCCGTACTGATAATTATGTTGGCATGTTGTTCATTATCAAAAGAGTCACCCAGGTAGATTAACAGCTGCCAAAGCTATATTGGGCAACATATTTTTCAGTCCATCCAGAAGAATGTTGTCCATGATTGAGTATGCAGTAGACAGTCTCTCCTCCCTCTACCCCTTGTGTAGGGCTGGACAGTGTGGATCAAGAATCATATCTTGCTATTTTTTTTTAGTTGAAAGGCAATATATAATACAATATATATATATATAATATTCTTTCCCTGGGCAACACAGTGGAGTGGTGGTTAGCACTGATGCCTCACTAAGAATGCGTAGAACACCGGATACAGGATTTAAAGGCTAATACTGATGTAATATTTGTGGTGTTAAGTAAGTGATTACAATATACCTCACAGCAAGAAGGTTCCAGGTTCGAATACAGGAAAGACTGGGGCAGAAAGACTTGGGCCTTTCTGTGCAGAGTTTGTATGTTCTCCCTGTGTCTGCGTGGGTTCTCTCCGGGTACTCCAGCTTCCTCCCACTGTCCAAAGACATGCTGGTTAGGTTCATTGGTGATTCTAAATTGGCCATAGGTGTTCTCTGTGTTAGCCCTGAGATAGACTGGAGACCTGTCCAGGGTGTACCCCGCCCCTCGCCCAATGACAACTGGGATAGGCTCCAACCCCTGCGACCGTTCACAGAACTTAATATTCACCCACCTCTCACTCTTTCTTTCATAGGGCATAGCATCAGGGTTTAAGTTTTGCAACATGGTTTGTGTCGGGAGTTTCATAGTTGAACACACTCTTTGTACTGGTCTTTATGGAGCTATATCCCTATCAACGATACACTTCCATCATATATCTAGTTCAAAAATATACTGATATATTTTAAAAGCCCAATATGTCGTCCAGCCCTTCCCTTGTGTATACCTGTGTGTTCTGATAGCCTGAGAAGGCTCAACATGACAAGTTGCTTATGCTCTGCAGAGAAATCTGCAGAGAGAGAGAGACATCTAAATTACCTGCTAAAGCAACTAGATAATATTAATGTTGACTGTTTATCAAACTACACTCAGGCCAAATTCTCCCCCACCCCACATGTATACTAAAAGATATTTTCAAAGTCTCCAAAGGGCTTGTACTAAAGGCAGGAGATATTAGCAAGACAAATCAGAAAACCCTGTGGGAAGTTGAACATTGCGACCAATATCCAGTCAATTTGTGTTGAATATTTCCTTGGTTCAGGAAATGCTACTGCTTCCAAAAGCCTGGAATTTAAAAGAATTGTAAACAAAATACATTAAAATGTGATTTATTAGTTATATAAGCTGCTGTTGACAGGATTTTTCTGGATAACTGATGGATAACATGTATACAGGTTTCAGTCACAGCCAGGTACTGTAGCTGTGCTGCTCTGCTGCTCTCCCTAATGACTGCCCTTCACTGCATATGAGAGTGAAAATAATTTGATCACTGACTTTGTTTGGAAGCATGGGTTTACAAAATTTGCTAAGTCAGGGCAACAAATTTAATATCGCTCCTTCCTCCAGTCAATTTGCTATTTAAAAGGACAAGCATTGCCGGTTGCACATCTGCTGTCACTAATCTTAATTCCATGAGTGATTTGAGGACCGGATAAAAAGAAACTAGGCTATTTAGACAGGCTAATATGTGTTCTTTGCAGAGAACAACTTTGTGAGAACAAGATAATACATAAAGGTGGAGTGCAATTATGCATGGCCAGTGATTGTTTTTACTGTGATTGTATCACATCTAAACACAGTAGAGTGCTACAGAGTAACAGTATAGAGCAGTGGTTGGGTATTCTGCCTGTTTATGAAGGCAATGTTTAAAGTGCAGGAGCTCATTAATCCTGTGTGTCCAGACCAGGGTTTTCTCCAAGACTTTTCCTTGATGTTCCGGTGTTGAAAGAAGTTATTATACCGACCTAAATAGAAACTGTACAGTCAGGTTTCAGCAACTGTGTTAGAAATGCAAATATAATGTACACCTAGGTTGATGAAGGATTGACAGCAAACTCCCTTCTTTCTCTCTTTCTTCAAATCCAATGCTGCTGACCGTGAAATCAACTGTGTCATTCCTCCTCAAGTTTTTAGACATCTTCTCGGTGCTTCCGAATTTGATTGTGCAGAAAATCACCTTGTGGCCAGTTGTGGTGCAGCTTGCTGAATAAATAATCACTTTGGAATCAATTGCTAAAACCCATCACGCGAATGGTTATTTCATAGACAAGTTTTTATCAGGTGGCATGCATCACTGCTGGGATCACATCCAGAAGCATGCATTGGACCTTTTTCAATCAAATGTTATGAATTATCTATATGACATTAACTTTGTTTTTCAAATGTGCACATAATACTTTATTTTTCAAGAGTCGGTCAATCCCAAAACAATTTAAATATTGACTTAAGAATTGTTATTCCACACTTTGATCACTAGAGGGTACTCTGATACTGTTTAGTATTCAGTGGTGTGGGTTACAGGCAATGAGTTCAATCACTATTCTATACTTCTTTGCACTACGTGAAACAAAACAGCAGATGTGTTTGGAAACAGCTACACAGTCACTGCACCTAAGACCGATCTCATTGCACTGGTTATTGCACAATAATGCCCAGAGTGTCATCTGCTGTCCTTGGTATGATGTTGCAAAAGTTAAGAGAGCTCCAATCATGGGCCAGTGTTTTTGGTCGTCTTCAATCAATCATGTGACAGTGTGTGCCATGGGTAGTATTTTTGGTAATTTTTGTTGTTTTGCTCAGTGAAAATTTAAGCAATGTATCACTGCATTAGATAAGATAGATAAGTCTATTGTTTCTAAGCAACTTGTGTTTTAAGCCATTCCCATACTGAGGTGCAGAATAGAGGAAGACTCCTGATTATTTGCACAAATACCCTCTGCATCCGATGTATCGCTTCACACTGAATATTGTGGCAGATGAAACGGTGTCTCAAATGTAACTTATTGAAAAATCAAGTCTATAATGATCAGTTTGCACTAAGAAACAATAATTAAACAATTCATTTTCAAATAACTCTGCCATCAGTTTCTTTCCGTATGTTTTTCTTGTCTTGGCACTCTTGTGCAATATGACCATTCCTTTTTTGCAAAAGTAATTTGGCCCTTATAGCAGCACCTTATCGTAGATAGATAGATAATATCTAGCCTGGAAGCCAGGCCAACTTCCCTACCCACTATTTATTTTCCCCAGTTAGTCTTGAACCCCTCTGTTTGGAAGTGATTATGCTCCTGCAAAGGTCTGCCACACCAATCATATAGTTTGGGCAGGGTTCATGCGGTAATGGGCTGAAGAGTAATATAGATGTAGTCATACACATCATTTGAGCACTGTGAAGTTGAATTTGTTGACAACAAAATGGCTTTGATTGGTTGTAGGACTATCCAGTTATGTGCAGAGCTATTTTTACTGTGTCGGCAACCTATAATGAAATCCAAATGGCGTGTTACTATACTGATATGATTAAGTTTGACTACGCTAGAGTTGATGATCTTTCCGTTTCTTTTTCGAAAATGGACTTTTTTTTTATAACATGACTGTTTTTGACAGTGCAGCACAGCTCACTTAAGGGATAGGTTTCAGAGTTCTGAAGTTTGACAGTAACGTCTTGAACCATGCTTGCTTTGCTGGATGGCCGATCTTTCTGTGTTACACTAACTATCACTAAGTATTTTGCCTCTGTGGGAAATCAGGAAGCAATGGTGCAATTGTGGATATCAAGCAGAGACAAACCTCCTTGTCCAGAAAGGGATTTGAAAAAAGTTATATTTTCAGATGTGAATTCAACTTCAAAGTCCTGCCACTTGTTTTTTTTTTTTTCAACAAGACCAAATTTACTTGCATTTTATCGGTTGATCTAAATGGAGTTACCACCGGAGTACATGCAGTCTCAAATGCCGTTTGGTGGCCAAGCCCATAGCTGATGCAGATTGCCTTCCTTCATCTCACCAAAGGAAGACTGTATGGGATAGTTTGCGATGTAGACACAGCATATTTTTTGAGTATACAGTACCTTTGAGGTTATTCTGGAGCATATTCAGGACAGTATTTGTCATAGTTTTGGACTATTGCAATAAACATATATTTGCATAAAGCAAAGATATATCTACACCTATGTTGGTACATGTATTAAAAGCTTGAAAAATGGTACATTAAGAACAGTGTGATTAATTGCGATTAATTATATGAATCAATTGACAACCCTAATACTATATATGTCAGATTGTCAGAAATCATCAGAACATGTCATCTTTTTTATGTTATGTTGCTAATCAGTATTATAATAGCCTTCTGGTTACATTTCAGTTTGTCTTTGTCCTCTATCTAATGCACTTTTATTTGTCTTCATAGTGGGAAAAAGATGAATGGGTCTCTGGACCACCCTGACCAACCAGATGTTGATGCCATTAAGATGTTTGTGGGACAGATTCCACGGTCCTGGTCTGAGGAGCAGCTTCGTGAGCTGTTTGAGCCTTACGGAGCAGTCTATGAGATTAATGTTCTCCGAGACCGCAGCCAGAATCCACCACAGAGTAAAGGTCAGTGTATAGTAACAAACGCACGGGAAATGTTTTGTGTAGAATTTACAAATACCAAATGAAGGAGGAATAATGACACACTAGTATTTGTTTTAAAGTTGGTGGTTACCAGAATCAGGTGTGATGATAGATGGATCGACAGATAGACAAATAGACCGACAGACCAATAGATAGATAGATAGATAGATAGATAGATAGATAGATAGATGCTTTATTAATCAATTTCACCTGTCTTCTTTAAGTGTCTGACATCTAGGGTCTGCTGTTCTCTTTGCTATTGTGTGGTATTGCCATGCCAAGCTCTAAAGAATTCTCCAAGGCCTTCAGCAAAAAGGTGGTAGCAATCTATAAGTCTGTTATTTGAAATAAATGTTAGAACCCTTAGATCTGCAATCCATGGCATAGAAAGGGTCCTCTTTTCTTATTCTTTACCATGTTTTGCTTACCTTTAGTTTTTTTCTTCAAGTGAAATGACTGCCCGATTGGGTTGAGATCAGATGACTGACTCAGACTCTGACTTGGAACAGTATTTTAGTGCTGTACCTCCTAGGTTGCTTCAGGAGTATGTTTTAGGTTATTGTCCATACTTTGAAGCACTGTTCAATCAGTCGAGGATGGCCTGTTTCACACAGTGACAGCTCCTTAGCGAATGTATTTGTTTCCTCATCTAGTCTTTCCTACATTTTTAGATTGCAATTATGGTGGTACCTACATCTCTCTCCTAATTTGCTACATCTGTCTCCTCCCAACCTGTCTTTTTGTTGAAGCCTGAAAATATTTGAAATAAGTAACCCACCTGTATTCTGATCATTTATACCTGGTGAGTGTTTGTAAATTATCCACTGATTCTGTGTCTTCTAACATAATACTAGAACGTCTATCTCTCTCTGCAGAGAGTGCAGTTGTAAAGAGATACTTGTTAAGGTAGCAGGGAAAGGGTCAAGTAAGGGGAGATATTCCATCATGGATTCAGTTGACAATGCCTAACACAAACTATTACTTTAATTAATCACTTCAAGTCCTCAGCCTTGGAGAACTTAACCATAATTTTGAGTTTTAGGTTATAAAACATCAAGTTATGCATAATGAGCACAATGCATTGAATGAAGACTAAGTCCCTCAGTCACACTACCTTCTCCAGTTACACCGAACACTATTTCACTATTTATTCGTGGCTCAGCCAGGGCATATAGGACCTGCACCTTCTGGTGAATGTGTGTGAATGTGAGTGTGACAAGGGGAGAGAACATGAAAGGTGGTGTTTTATTGTTATAGTTTTGTTCCCTTTTGTTGCTATATTGATATTTTCTCTTTCGTTTTGTAGTATAAAAAAAAACCTGATCATACATACCAAGTCTAGGTACTAAATCAGCTGTTTAACACATTTTTGTCTTTTCATTTCCTGGCAGGCTGCTGTTTTATAACGTACTACACTCGAAAATCAGCCTTAGAAGCACAGAATGCCCTGCACAACATGAAGATTCTGCCAGGGGTAGGTGACAATCTCATTAATCTGCCCTTTCAGTGCATGCTGGTCCATGGAACTTCTTTTCTGTAGTTGGCCATGAAAAACTGTACCACAGGTCATGTAGATATTAATCCTTTGCACACAAAGATCAGGTTATAGAATGGTCTAGCCAAAGCCCATAAATGAAATGTTGTGAAGGGATTTGAAAGGGCAGTGCATGGAAGAAAATTCTGTCCTGCAACTGAAGGTATATTATATTGAGCAGTGGTCAGAATTAGTTGTGAGAGTAAAGCGAGTGGTTGACAATCACATGACTGTACCTGTGTAAATGTGCACATGAATATGTGTATCTATTTAGTTCAAATCAGCTAAATTCAGTTTTATTTATATAGTGTCATTAACAATTCATATTGTCCCAAGACACTTTACAGAACCAAGAGCTTGCAAATATCACTGACTATTTCTGTTATAAGCACTGATGTGTTATTTGTTGCCTTGTTTAGATGCATCACCCAATCCAGATGAAGCCAGCTGACAGTGAGAAAAACAATGGTAAGGATTTTCTAGCATTTTTAATCTACTCTGTCCTTTGCTACTAGCATAAAATGTTGTGTCAATTACCGTGCTAATAGTAAAACTGATGCCAGTATGAGATGTCCTGGAATCTGTGATTTAATCATCTGTGACAGTTATTTGGTGGATGGTTGTGGCACAGTGTGTACTTATGTTGACTAACACTAGGGTTGCAACGACTTGTGAAGGTCATTGATGACTTTGATTATGTAATTTGCCTATATGTCAAATATGTCAATGACAGATATGTGGAAATTCTTTATACAGAGACCCAGTAAGTTGGTAAAAATTAAACAGCTCACTACTGTAGTACAGACACTGTGCTCAGGCACATCCACAGAGAAGATCAGCCAGCTTTTCAGCTTCCTTGATTGGTGGTTAGTGCTTGGGAGTATGTGTTATGTCCTCATCTATTGTTTTTCCAGACAAGAAGACTTCTAGAGCAGATGCTAATGGATAGTATGGCAACTCTGCTTTCCAGTGCATTTACAAGTTGTAAGCAGTTTGATTTTGTGCATGTAAACCTATAAATTTAAACGGCATAGATTACTAATAACATTACACTCTAAAGAGGTGTAAGCTGCCCTTTGCAGATAAATCATACAAGTGCATGCCCACTTACAATCAGCATAAGGCATTACAGTTAAATTCTGCTGAACAATGCCTTTGCCTGTTATTGATAGAATACAGTAAACTAATTTCCTATATCCATCTATAGGCGGTATATCTTAATTTTAGCTGAATATTATCAGTAGGTAAAAGTTAGAGTTTGAAATGGAAAATGAAAAGTTCAGCTTGTTTGTTATTTAGTAGTTAGCCAAATTATTAATCACCTACTTAGAAAATGATAAATAGGCAAATTAGTTAAAAAAAATAAAAAAAAATAAAAGCATTTGTAGCAGCCCGAATTAACGCTTTTGTTATACTACCACCGTTTTTTGTAACTCCCACCAGGATGTCTGCTTGGATGAGTATTTAATTTACATGGACAGAATTACCTGGGTCAGTTCATGACTGAAGTCAAGAAGATTGGCCTCTAAAACAGATATTGTTTTGTCCAGAAATTTGTGTGAAACTGATATGAGACTTCAGCTGTTTAGATCAAGTGAACATCCTTTTGCACAGAAAGAGAAATGCTGGTCTCTTCCTTTATTGCTCCCATTAGACTCATATTATTGTAGGAAGGTAACCCCTATAAGCAAAGAGAATTTTTTGTTAAGGCTTGTGTAACTGACAGAAAGAATGTGAACCTATACTTAAGACATCACTGATCTCTGCTTTTAAAACATATTGTCTTAAATTTAACTCATGTCTCTTTGATTATATTGTAAGCCGCAAAAGAAACACGTATGCATGTATTCTTGCTGAATGTTGTGAAACATCATGTATCTTAACACAGTGCAGGTCTGTTTAATGTTGTGTTAAATACAGCAGTGGAGGACAGAAAGCTGTTTATTGGAATGATCTCCAAGAAGTGTAACGAGAATGACATCCGACTGATGTTTTCGCCATATGGACAGATAGAGGAGTGCCGGATACTTCGAGGCCCTGATGGACTGAGCCGTGGTATGGCATTATAATGAACATGCTTAGAAGATAGCATTGAATGAATACTTTCATTGTTTTCTGCTATCATTTTTAGTATTTAAATTGAATGTGCAATACTTTAAATTGCTATAAAAAGGAAGCACCCTCTTCTGAGCTTATAGTGAGTTTCAGCTTTCAGCAGTTTAGCCTTCTGGCCTGCAGTTGTTTGACACGCTCCGGCTGGGCTCTGAACATTGTTTTCAGTTTAGGAAGGTGGCTGTTATCAGTGGAAAAGTTATAAAATCTAACTGCACTCTACCTTCTGTTTACATGGTGATCACAGAGAGCATATGTGATCTTCAACCTGTTAAAAATAACCTTATAAAAAAATGTGTACTACCGCTTAAGCCTATAAGAAGAACCTGATGTATGCAGTAGCAAAAGGTAGTAAGTACAGGCTATAAGAAGAACACTAAACAAGTACAGATTTAAGAGAGATACAGATTTACAGCATTACAGTTAATAAAACAACAGTAGAGTTCTGGGTTTATTTGATGAGGTCTGTATTATGTGGGCATTTTTATTAAAGTCAATATTGTGGACCAAAGAGATGAGCTAAAAGTTATACAGATCCACACATCCAAATTAAACTAATACCGCTCCTGTCCCTTAAGGTTTGGAGAGGGAGTATGGATGTTGAATGTATGCTGGTTTCCCCTAAAATTAGAAGTTCTTAGAATGGAAGGCACCACTTGCTTCACAATAAAACTGTAGAGGGCTAACCATCTCTAAAGCTTTGAGCTCAGTGGCTTTAGTAATTGTGAAATGGAAGAAGTTTGAAAGCAGATGGACTAAATGTAAGTTCTGTTTGGCCAAACTGAGTTATCAAGCAAGTAGGTCCTTGGACATTGAGGTAACCAGTAAACCAGTGGTTTTAAAAAAAAAAAAAAAAAGTTATAATAATAATAATTTTTGTAACATAACAAAACATATCCTAACCACTACAGATCATAGGAGACTTCAGACTCTGTTTCATTAATTCATGTTCCAAGAGCTAAAGGGACCTTAACTTTGCTCGGCCCCGTGTCCATCTATTAAAGGCTGCCAGATTTTGTAACTTGTCTCCTGCTGTTTTTTTCAGAGAGAGTTTAAGTGTGTTGCTGCAGCTGTCTGTTTTGAAAGGAATAAGATCGGCCTTTGCACTTGTCGGCTGATAAATGAACCACAGCATATTCTGTTCTACACAGGTTTACTGTTATGTTAGAGTCGGTAACTCCCAGAATGGCCATCTAAGGGTGTAGTCAATGGGTCCGTGAAAAATGTTTGACAAAATAATATATTATTCCAATAACCCTATAACCTCTGACAGCTCCAGGACATATGATCTAATGATGGTGGAGTTTGGTTATCTAACCAGTAGGACGTTTATCTTGAAGATAAACGTCCTACTTGCCCAGTTAAAGTTGGATGTTTTCCAATCATATTCCTTTTGTGGATTTCAGTTTCAATAAGAGTGCCCTCTTAATTGTTTGTGAGTTTTTTTTATTCACTATGAATTATTTATTTTAACATTGTAACATTAATTTTATCTGAGCTACGAATGAAACATTTCTTATTGTATAGTTTTCTCTTTCAGGTTGTGCGTTTGTGACATTCACAGCTAGACAAATGGCCCAGTCAGCCATCAAGTCCATGCACCAGTCCCAGACTATGGAGGTGAATTTCTAAATAAAAAAACAAATTGTGCTGACCTTGATTTCAAACTTGATGGATCGAATATTTTGGTTAATTTTACTGGAATTTAAGTTGCAATAATTTTAACAAGTATTTATTGCTTGAAACTGTCACAGTGCAGTGACTTTCTGTGTCTTATGTTTAGGGCTGTTCATCACCCATTGTAGTGAAGTTTGCCGACACTCAGAAAGACAAGGAGCAGAAGCGCATGGCCCAACAGTTGCAGCAACAGATGCAGCAGCTCAGTGCTGCTTCCATGTGGGGGAATCTTACTGGGCTCAACAGTCTTGGGCCACAGTACCTAGCAGTGAGTGTGTGTTTGTAGAGCATGTGTGTGCTTATCCACAATGTAACAATTAGTCTTTTGACAATCAGTTTCAAGAGTTTAAACGTAGCTGTCACTTCCATTTTCCCTCTGGCTTTAGCTTTACTTACAGTTGCTGCAGCAGTCAGCCTCTACAGGGAATGCACTGAACAACCTGCACCCTGTTTCAGGTAAATATGCACACAGTTCTTGAAATATCACAGAATCAGATATTATGATTTGGTTATGTAAACATGTATTTTTGTCATGTACTACGGGTTCAAAACATCCCTCTGCATTTGAGGTTGAAATTCTGTTCAGTCTTACATTACATCAGTCCTACATGTATAGCTAGAAAACTCTAATAGAGAAAATGTCCTGACATGCTGTCTTTATGTAGAGTCTTGAATTTGACTATGCATTTGTTTCTCAGGTCTTAATGCCATGCAGAACTTGGCTGCTTTAGCAGCAGCAGCAACTGCCACACAGGCTACACCAACGGGTTCCAGTGCCATGACGACATCTAGTAGCCCCCTAAGTGCACTAACAAGCTCAGGTAAAAATTCCAATTACAGCACTGTGGTGTGATGATGTCCTTCACATGGCTCCACACCTACTGTAACACCTCAGAGTTTTTACTATATTAAACATGTTACAATAAATGACTATATCATTTAAAAATAAATGAGAAAGTAAGACACAAACAGTAAAACTGTTTCACTGCAGACTTTTTTCTTGACTTCTGACAGCTGCAGCAGTGGAATATAGATGTTCTTAATACATCCATGCCTTCCTTGCTATGACAAGTAAAGATGTCTGCTATTATCTGGCTTCCATCCTCCCATTTTACCTCGTTAGTAAGTCAGTTAGATTTTATTCTCCCCAGAGATATCAGCTTTACATGCCATCACCCAACATAAAAGCAGAAATACTCCTTCATGATGTGCTGCTGTACAGCAGTGTGTTTGTATGTATGTTTGTATGTGTGTTACCATTAGTTTTCCACTAGGCAGTGACCCAGCACACCTCCAGGTTAAGGGCCGTTTGACCAAGAAGGAGAGTGATGGAGTGCATTAGATAGCCTCACTTCCACAATCACTCCCCTAAATCCTGCTGAGACGGTTTGGTAGTAGGCCCACTACAAAGTGAAGAAAAGATGCCAACATGTATAGTGTGTGTGGGAACAGCATGTGATTATGCAAGCTGAGAGAATACCATGGGCCTGCAAAGTTGTTGTCGTACCAACGTGTTATTCTTTTACTCATGACAGAGTTAAATATTTTGATGTCTTTTGTGTATCCCTATTGGTTATTACTTTAGTCTAAGCTAATAGGACATGTTTCCCCAGCAGGCTCCTCTCCCACGTCCAGTAGCAACTCCTCAGTGAACCCCATGGCTTCATTGGGGGCCCTGCAGTCTCTGGCTGCTAGTGCTGGAGCTGGCCTCAACATGGGTTCCCTTGCAGGTAATGACTGCACTTGTTATCTACACAAACTCACATGTTTCACTGAGGCTGTAGATTTGGTTTCAAGATTTGCAGAGCAGAAGAGGCTGCCTTGTGAATTTAATGGTCCTCTGGTGCTCACTGCAGTAAATATCATCAGACACCAGTGTTTCCCCGAGGTTTATGGCTCTGACGGGGCAGGATTTGGGAGGAACCACTTTGGAATCATGGTGTTCATGCGTTTCTTTTAATGACAGCAGTCAATATAACTATTCTCAGTTCGTTCGACAATTTTTTGTCTGTTTTTCAGGGAGTTGACACAACATATTTGCCGATGCGCGGTCTCTGCCTGCTTGTTTGAGTGTCCTCACCGGTGTGTGCATGCACGTGTCTGTGTCTTTGAGCGTTTGGGCGGAACTCCCCCGTGCACAATACAGAGAGCAGAGGAAAATTGTAAACACGTGGCCACCCTCCTGTAGAGACAAAAACCTAGACCTGTTCCATAGGAAAGGTAACCTTAAATGACTTCTGTCCTGTGGTCTGGTGCTGTATAGAACTAAAAATAACCTGACCAACTTGGCCAGGTGGTGCCGTTGGGAGGGCAGGGCGCCCCCTAATAGTAGGGGAAACACTGGACACTATCAACTTATTTCTACTCTTGGTTTGTTGTTTGCTGCCTGTACAACAGTAAGAAATTGAACAGAGCATCCTACAAGGTGTTGTAGGTGATCAGCACTTGGTTTGATTTTACAGTTGCAGGGGCTTCATTTACAGTTGCTGTACTGAAATTAAAACCCAAATACCGTGTAAATCCTGATAAGCATGCTTGCGCAACAGCGCTTTGTTCAGAAGTTTTTGCAGTCCTTACCTTGTTTAGTTTTCTCAGTTATATTTCATTTGCTAACTAGTCACTTAACTAGTTGGTGGAAACATACATATACCAGCTGATAAATCAAGTTGCCTGCTGTACTGTAGTGTTATTCTGCTGTTTTCAGTACTGCTTTGTGTAGTAAGAGATTTTTTATGTTTTCTTTTAACTGATGCAGGTATGGCAGCACTAAATGGCAGCCTTGGCTCTGGAGGTCTATCTAATGGCTCAGGAAATACAATGGAGGCACTGAGCCAGGCCTACTCAGGCATCCAGCAGTATGCTGCTGCTACACTCCCCAGCCTTTACAACCAGAGCCTGCTGTCCCAGCAGAACGTCTCAGCCGCAGGCAGCCAAAAGGAAGGTGGGTTCTGCAGGCTAGGAGTAGAAGACAGGAGATGACATGGGGTGTGGTGGAAAGTACAGATGATTGTTGGATGTTAAACACTGTAAATAGAGTAAGAGGATGTAGTGGCTGTTTGTCATAGCCAGTGTTGGAGATGGACACAATTTTTTTTGTGAGGGAAAACTCAGAGATCCATTGTTCGATTACCTGGCAAAAGATTTCTTTATTTATTTCTGACTGCTGCAGTTTGCAGGCTTGAATAGGATTTTTTTTAGAATAATACTAATAATGATATTTCCTAAAAACAGATTTTTTTCTCTGTAGGCCACTATTGACTATCTTTGCAGATAAAAGAAAACAAGCTTGACCCCTAGCTATTTCAAATGATTAAAATACCAAATGATGAAAATACCATTTTGTGAATCTTGGCTTCTACTCATATGTCGTTTTATCTCATAGCTCAGATCGCTAGATTGAGTCTTGTATTAGAATCACATAGGGTGTAAACTTTTAAAAGGGTAACACAAGAACAAAAACACAACAAATATTTTGCCATGTTTAGCATATAATTTGGAAATATTTTATTTAATTATTTAACAATTTATGCATGGACATTTAAAAAATAATAATACATTTAAATATTCATTGCTTGATTAAGACCATGTTTTTGTCTAATCTTGCACACAGCTTGTTCCACCTTCCAATCCCATAATGGTCAACATAGTTACTGCCAGTCAGTCACTTGCTTGTGATTGTGTCAACATGCATACGGCGCATGCATGCACTGCTGTTCAGCGGCCAAACACAGATGAGGCATATCCTGAAGTTTTTTAATGAAAGGAGATTTGATTCTAAACAAGCAAAATACAATTAGAGCAGCCATATGACTTTGGAAACTGGCACTTCTTTCTGCAGTCATCGCCAAAGCAGCTGAATACCAGCATTTTCCAGGAGGGTGTAGGTTTGTGAGATCTTTTGGCTTCCACAGTTGCACATGTGCTCTAAAATACTACTTGTGCATTTGCAGGAGCAGGGTTAAGGCAGTAGATAATCTATTTTGATCATGCTGTTGTTTATTAACATGCAAGCTAAATAGTATTTGTTTATCACTATATCTGTGTTTAGCCTTTGTGACTGTACGATAATACCAACATGGATTTAAATTTGAAATCACAGCATAGCCCTGTACACATTCATCCATTATCTTTTTTTTGCTTTTCTTTTGAGAACTGGTCATTACATTCCTCGGGTTGTTATCCCCCTGTACATTTTTTAGACAAACATGAAAATAATGTTTTTATAGGTTTTTTTTAAAAATCAGAAAACCATTGTTTACCTTTCAACACTATTTAAATCAATGACTTATTATAAGAATACCATAAAGTTTGGTACCTAGTCAAAATGAAATTTTACACACGATTTAATTCTTGGGTTGCTAACAACCTGAGGTTCACATTGCAGCTTGAACATTTGTTTTACTGCTGTTGTCGGTGGGTTGGTAGAGATGTATGTGCTGTATTTTAATCTTACCTTCTGCTAAGGATTCTGTCTTGTTTTAAACCTGCTGCATCAGCCAGCAACAGACGCGGCACTGGTAAGATGTCACCACCTTCTTTCCGACATGGCCTCAGATCATCATGTCAACAGCTCCTCTTTAAAACAAGCTCAAGTCCATAACAGAAGGCTTGTCCTTGTCTGTGTGTTAATGTTAGACACGCTCCTCAGATAAGGTCACTCCAGCTATATGTTGTAATGTTAGTTTTTTTTTTTTTAATATATGCACTATCTTGTTTAACAGTGGAGTGCCTGTAGAGGTGTCATTTGGTAGAAAGATAAAAAGAAACGAATGTGACAAAATATCGCTGTGTTTAATATTTGTATAGTTGGTAAAGCAAACTCATTCATTGGCAGGTCCAGAAGGCGCAAACTTGTTCATTTACCACCTGCCCCAGGAGTTTGGAGACCAGGACCTGCTCCAGATGTTCATGCCGTTTGGAAATGTCATCTCTGCAAAAGTCTTTATTGACAAACAGACAAACCTCAGCAAGTGTTTTGGTAAGTTCATGCTAACTACAAATCTTTTTATGGTCAATAAAATATAGCAACAAGTAACTTAGTAATATATGCACTGCCTGGCCAAAACAAAAGTTGCCACCTGGATTTAACTAAGCAAATGGGTACGAGACTCCTGTTGGACAATTATGATGCAATGAGTAGCTTCTCATTTCTTAACCATGTCGAAAGACACATCCCATGGTTGTGGAAAAGATGTTAGTCTGTTTGGGAAGGGTCAAATCATTGGCATGCATCAAGCAGAAAACATGCTTCAAGGAGATTGCAGAAACTACTAAACTTGTGTTAAGAACTGTCCAACGCATTATTAAAAACTGGAAGGATAGTGGGGAACCATCGTCTTCGAGGAAGAAATGTGGTCGGAAAAAAATCCTGATTGATCATGATCGGTGATCACTTAAATGTTTGGTGAAATCAAAACAACAGTAGAACCTCAAAGTCAGAGTAATTGTAATTTCACTACCTGCCTCTTTGCATACAAGTCAACTAGGTGAGCAGTGTAACATTACCCACATACACCGCATGTACAATTATTAAGTTGTACTTTTGAGGATTAGTTTTATTATTTAACAACAACAGTGCTCTTGATAATAAACCTCAAACCTGAATATTTAAGGAAGTGAAAGTGCTTTTGGTTTTGGCTTTTATATGAGAATATCTCTGTGTGCACAATTATTAGGCAACTATTAGTGTGCACAATTATTACGTAACTCAAAGAAAATCAAAAATATTCCCATCTCACTTCTTTATTTTCATCTTTTAAAGTCAGAATAATAAAGAAACAACTCAGACTTTACAAATGAACATTTCTGACATCTCAGAAAATAAATCGGTGACCAATATAGCCACACTTCTTTTCAATAACTCTCAAAAGTCTTCTATCCATGGAGTCTGTCAGTTTCTTGATCACTTGACGTCAACTTTTTGTATCAGCAACCACAGTCTCCCTGCCACTGTACAGAGCGCTGTACTGCCTTCCTTCACTGCACATCTCACGTTTAAGAAGAGTCTACAAGTTCTCAATAGGGTTTTGGTGAGGTGGGGAAGGGAACCATGTCATTATTTCATCTTTAAGGCCTTTACTGGCTAGCCATGCAGTGGAGTACTTTGATATATGGAGCATTGTCCTACATAAAAATCATGGTCTTCTTGAAAGATGCAGACTTTTTCCTGTACCACTGTGTGAAGAAAGTGTCTTCTAGAAACTGGCAGTAGGCTTGGGAGGCTGAGTAGTAGGCTGAAAAATTCCAACAAGCTCATCTTTAATATTTCCAGCCCATACCAGTACCCCACCTCCACCTTGCTGGCGTCTGAGTCGGAGTGGAGCTCTATGCCCATTGCTGATCCAGCCACAGGCCCATCCATCTCGTCCATCAAGAGTCACTCTCATCTCATTAGTCCATAAAACCTTTGAAAAATTTGTCTTCAGATATTTCTTGGCCCAGTCGTGGCGTTTCAACTTGTGCGTCTTGAACAGTGCTGGCCGGGTTTCAGCCTTTCTTACCTTGGCCATGTCTCTGAGCACGAAACACCTTGTACTTTTGGACACTTCAGGTAGGTTGCCGTTCTGGAATATGACAGCACTGGAGGATAATGGGTTGCTGGTAGCCTCACGTTTGATTCTTCTCAAATCTTTGGCGGTCTGTTGGATCTCGTTTTTTTGACCCATTATGCCTGAGGAAAAGAAGCTGCCCAATAATTGTGCACACCTGATATAGGGTGTTGATCTCCTAAGGCCACACCCTCTCTCATTACTCAAATGCACATCGCCTAGTATGTTTAAATCCAATAGGCATTCAAGTTTATTCAGCTTGGAGTTGGAAAGTATACATAAAATAACAATATGCCTGATAATTGGGCATACAGTGTATGTTCTCTGGCCAGTTTGAGTGAAGCTTTATTTAAAATGAGATAGGTAATGTGATATGATAGTTATGCTATTATTAAATTGCAGTTTTCTAAGTCTCTCTTAAAGCAACAGTTCTTTTTGTCTGTATTCATTCTTCATGTTCATAGAGGACACTAAGAGTCCCTGTAGTATCAGGTTCCTCAGTCTGTTAGCAAAGAAAAATTCTATGAATAGCAACTCGAAGGAAATTTTGTTCATTACTTAAAAATGAACAAAGATGAACAAGATGGCGGCGCGCAATAATCTTAATTAATCTTTACTTATGGCTTGAATTGGGACCAGAGTAACCAATTTCGTTCCTTCCCATGTACCAACATGTGTCGTAATGACAATAAAGAATCCTTGAATCCTTGAATCCTTGAAAAGGCTGTAAGCAATGTGTAGCAATTTGCAATCATTCTTGTTACCATATGGCAAATTCTGTCTTTTGACTAATTGTTTTTTTTTCCCCTCCAGGCTTTGTGAGCTATGACAACCCAGTGTCATCACAGGCAGCCATCCAGTCAATGAATGGTTTCCAGATCGGTATGAAAAGGCTGAAGGTGCAGCTGAAGCGCTCAAAGAATGACAGCAAGCCCTACTGAAGGTGCTGAGGCACTGCAGACTTAGTTAGGCAGGGTGGTGTTATGGTAAGTGGAGTATGAATAACCAGCTAAGACTGGTCCACTCAGACACATGTCTGTGCATTACAAGGCTGCTGCACTGCCTCTCCTGGTCATTATAACATGTCCAGGCAAAGAGACACATGCAAGAGTTTTCAGTATAGACTGGATTCTCCCTGTGTTTTTTTTGTGGTTTATGCACTTTGTTTTCCTTTTGACAAATAAGAGAAACAGGTGTATTTTAATTTAAGTTAAATGGTGTCAGTTTGCTGTGGTAGTTGATACAAATATGAGTTGATTGTTAAGATATTTTGCACGTTGACCATGAGGTGCCAAAACCATCTGTTCTTACTTCCTGTTCACTTTCTGCTCCACCACCCAGACTCAGCAAAAAGCTGCTTAAACCAGGCAGCAGCTGAAAAAACATTTAGATTTGATTTGGAAACCCAATTCATTGCTTTGTTTTCTATGTCTTCACAAGCCAAGTGCATGGTTTTCACTACTTTTGAATGAGGTGTGTGTATCATCTCTTGATATGGATCTCTTGACGTTAGATTGAGGATTGAACACAGGGTGAGGTACAGAAGCTCAGATTGTTTAAAAGGCAGAGCTCCATCAGCATGTGAATGGCATATAGACATATATCGTGTTTGTAAAATGTGTGGTTGTGTTTGTCTAAATCAATTACTATTGTGACAGTTAAGAAGCCTCTTTGTGCCATGGACAAATTTATTTTACGTTCTCTGGTTTTTCAAATCAGAGTTAAATTCACTGAGTCAGGTTTAGCCTCACATCCTCCCATTATTTCTATGATAGGGAAAGAGGAGCTGTTGTCCACAGATTGTCTCTGTCTCCTCTGTCACCTGTTTCCGGGTTACATCTAATGATGTTTCATTAATGTGTGATTTTGTTTGGTTTGTAGTCTGGGTGGAGCAGCCGTTGCATGGCTAACACTAATTAAGTGGCCTTGGGTGGGTGGCTACACATTTGCGTATGGTTTGTTTTGAATTCTGTATGACATGAATATTATTCTTCTGTCAAGCAGTGGACACATTTATTGCGCTTTTCTTTATCTGGTCATCAATAAGATCATTTGGAATTCTGTTGAAATAAAGAGACATTTTTTGAATGACAGGTCAAATGCCAGGCTGGTGAGGGCTGTGATGCCAAACTGTTAGCTGTCATTCAGAAACACTATGACCTTTGGCAATAAAACCAAACTTCTTAGGCTTATTTACACTCCCCCATCAATCTTGTCTGTTGCTTTTTATCAACACCTTTTATGGTTTTAGTTTGCCTCTGAATTCAGGCATTTTGTAAAAATTCATCAACAAATCCTCAGCTACTTTTCTGCTAGTTAGCAGCTAGCTAATCTACACCACTATGTCTCGCACTGAAGATCTGCTGTTATTGGAGAATTCATATCAAATTGCTCAAGACAAACCTGGTTGTTGCTTAGGCTTCCAGGAAATCATGTTTTTTATATAGAGCTAGAAAGCAAGACAAATGTTGAGATGTATATTTAAACTATTATGCTTTTTCTATTTTTATATAGGTTTTATACTGCCCCTGTGTGTTGGGGAGCTATTTATTGCCTAAATTATTTATCTGAATTGAAATTACTTTGAAAGACAAATGTGAAGTCTGCAACTCCATTGAATCTCCTGGTGTGTGTCCTCTTTACTCCTGTTAAGTGTTGCTTCCTTTTGGTGATGTGTACTACATGTCAGTTTGGACTGTGTATTTACGATCCTTGAGTGTCTCTACAGACTCTGTCATACATGCCTTCATCTAAATAAATCGCTTGTTTTCCAGAAACATAGGGGGCATAGCTTATTATAGAAGTCGATTTCAGTATGCGCCCGTTGGTCTGGTTTTTCTGTATGAATTAATAGCCATCTTATGCTCTGGGTGAAATGGGAAGCAACCCTCACGCTATTTCTAATACTAGACCTAGTTTAAAAACTGATTACAGGTCCAAACCCAAAGATTGATTTTCCTACTGTAGGACAGTCATATAAGACTGTGTGATATGAGTATGTACTGGGTGCCCAAACTCTTTCATCATAAAAGCAGTTAAAGGTTGCTGTGTCTTGTATAATATTATTCTGTTATGCTACTTTTGTGCTCAGTATATTGCAAAACCGTTCTTCACACAATCCAAATTATGTGTCAGGAACTTGTGGTCATGTAATATATGAACACACAAACACACACACACTTTAAAGACAAAAGAAAAGCTGCCTTTATATGCAGGCTCTTAATTGCAACACAGATTTGTTACAGTTCAGAGGATTTAGCGTCTGGCCAAGTACGTAGTATTTTGGGTTCTTCTCTCTTTGCTGTAGAAGTTAAATAATGGATACTACAAAGTGCCATGTCTCAATGAAAATTAATTTGACAGGGTTTACATTAATAAGCTGATGCCTAAAAAGAAAAGAAATTAGACAGGTGACTGCTTAATTTCAACATTGTGCACAAAAGAGCTCATACGTGGCTCCAAGCTGATTAAGAGTTATCTGTGAAGGTGGGGAATAAACAGGTCTAGTTTCCTTTTCTTGAGCGTTGTTTTAGATAAACCAAGAGTTGACTACGTACAGTATGTTTGAAAATAGCAAAGAGCTCAGTAACAAAGGGGCACAAGTAGTTTGGCTGACAGGCAACTAACTCTAAATGAGTTAATGACTATCTTAGTTACAATCCAATCAAGAAGAAATTATGTGACAGTAACCTCAGAACATTGACCATCAACCATCAAGTCTGTATTCAGTTTTAAACTTTTATGCATTTTATGCTGAGAGTAAAGCTTTGTAAACATGTGTTGTCAGTCTGAATTAAAGTAACAATAACAGTGTCATAAAGGGACTACACTATTCACAAGGTAGATGCAGATTCCATACTTAACAGAAATGGACAGAAACTAGTGACTAGTAACATGAGATTATTTCACAGACAGATCAAGTAGTGGTCATTTTTACATCTTTAATTCAATAGCATAATAAACATAGCCAGTTTCTGGTTACAGCAAATCAGGATCAAAACAGTAATTATTCCAGTGGCACTCTCCTGCCTCTATACGTGAAACTGTTGATACCGTGCTAGACTGTCGCTGCTTTTCCAGACCCCTGGAGGCCTGTTGTTGACCTGCATGTTGTCACTGATTCTGTGCTGGCATTTTGTTTAGGTTGTTGTGTGTGTGTTGGTGTTCATGTCATCCACCCCAGTTCCCATTAGCATGTGGCTTGTCCTCACTGTTGAGTGTTTAGACTGTAATATCCCCCACGCAAATATGATCATTCTTGGTTTCTCTTCTCTCTCCTGTCTGTGTTCCATTGCTGTTTAACCCAGGTGTGTCTCCCTGTTGTGTTTTTCTTTTTGTTTTTTCTAGATCTCTTCCTGTTTGCCCTAGCATGTTGATGTGGCGTCACAGTTCATCGTCCAGTCCTTGTCTTCTGCGCTTCTCTGATGCTTCCAATTTCACATTTGACCTTGTGTTTGGCATTGATTACCAGGAGGTTTTGTTTTGTTGTTTCCCATATGTCCTGTGTGCTTCCAACACGGGCACTAGAAAGACTGCCGCTGAACATGTTTCAAAGTTACATTAAAATTGTTTCAAGCAAAAGAGAACATCTATTTTTCTAGAATTAACTGATGTAACCACTAGACTTCTGAAAAATCCATTTGAATCAGGTCTAACTTTGTTTTTATCTACTGTATTGTGGAGCAGTCCTTCCAGTGCCCTTATCCTCTGGTTTTGTTGTGTTGTTGTGGGAGAGCAGCTAATCTATCTTTAGGTAATGTGTGTGAGTGCTGGTGTGTGTGTGTCTCTCATAAGTTAAACAAATTTCAAGCAAGTTAGTGATCTCATGTTGGACATTTGTACTTTAATGCTAGGCTGGCAAAGGGCCAATCCTTGGGAGTTCCTGTTTGAGTGATATTATGAGGAGGTATCATTTACTATCAGTGTACAAATCAGTTTTTACTTGAGCCCGTTGGCTCAGAGAACATGATGCTGTTCTGCTCTCGGAATCCACAGAGGAGAGCCTTTTGTCACAGTATATTTAGTATGCATGTTTTGTTTTGTTTTTTATATCTGCACTGAACTTCTTGGCAAAATGTGATCTAGTTTGTGTTAAGTTAAAATTAATTAATAAACTTGTGCCAAATGTTTTGCACAATCACTACCCCCCTTTTTATTGGACTTGCTTTCCTTGTCAGACTAATGATGGAAACAGGGGTTGATGGTGT